>NC_141695.1:942137703-942763550 GCF_964263255.1 Lissotriton vulgaris | reverse complement strand
TTCCATCTCCTGCACCGTCTACACTGGCTGCCTATCGAACAAAGAATCCAGTTCAAAACTCTCTGTACCACCTATAAGATCTTACATGGTTTGGCCCCAAAGATACTGCAGGAGCTCTGTACATGATATGTTCCAACGCGAGCATTGCGATGAGCAGACCTGCATCTGGCTTGAACTCCTAGGGTACTCAGGCGTAGAGCGGGAGGGAGCTCTTTTAGGTCCTTGGCCCCAGCCATAAGGAACTCTATTCCTCTTTCGGCACGCAACACACACGATCACTGGGCATTTAGAAAACACATCAAAACCTGGTTGTTTTCATCCATCTAGTGCACAATATGTATGCTTGTGGGGCCTGTGTTCCCTAGTCTTTCAGTAACGGACTATACCTGGCTGTCTTTCCATCTAGCTAGCATCACTTTCCCTGGTCTCCCGCCCGCAAGCGCTGGGACGCCCTCATGTTGGGGTAGATATGCACTATATAAGTACAGCTAACATAAGATAATTTGAGTTTTGTAGTAATTAAGCAGTACGACTTTAGTATTATGTGCTACAAAATTAGGTTTGTGAATCAGATCCATTGACTTTAACCTGTTTGTTAAACCAACTTTTACGATTCCATTAACTTTTCCATTACCCTATTCAAAGCCTTACACATTCATTTCATAGAAAATTACATTTACTTCTGCTTCTCACTAGACACAGTAAAGCATCTATGTCATTTTATATGGTTTAATCTTCGTTATGCATTTGCTGCAAATCACCGCGCTTGTATTCAAAATCCAATTCGTAATTATTTGAAAAACTCTAGTCTCAAAAGATAAATTGGAACTGAGTGTTTGTGAACACTACTCTCACAAAACGCTTTGTGTAACATCTTCCACTTCGGTTACTGCGATTGTCAGCTGAAATAAAACGATTGGAATTGTACCCATACTTTAGGGAATAGATTTGAGTTGTACCTGCATTTGTGTTAGATTAGACAAGCCTTTGTGAAGTTAGACCGTCAAACCCCTAGAATTGTTTCAGTAAAAGATGTTTTGATTATAGTACAATAAATTACAACCATTTTAATGCTGTATTTTGGGTGTACTGACAGTGATTGTTTCTGAGTGCTATGAAAATCAGCATCGGCCAACCCCAGGGCAGTATGTACAGCAGGCCTAATTAGATCTATCCATGCTACACAGAGCACAATAGCCCAGTATGACCAAGGAACTCACTACACTGGCCAGTGAACAGAAAACTGATGCCCTATGCTTTAAAGATCTTACTGACTGCTCATAGTACTGAAACACTGATTCCATTCTAGCAGAATATATTTTAACTTCTCTCCGCTCTCGGGTATAAGATAACCTGGGCTAAGAATGAAGGGTTACTAATGACCAAGTTCACTTCAAGTGTATCCCTATGAACCTACCAATTTAACTGGGTTCCCCAAACATTCTGCTAGATGGAATTCTGGTGGACCAAGGACTGGTTAACATGGTAATGGACAATCGAGTCCTCTGCTGAAGACCATTTAGCTGACTTCACGTGCGGATCAACACTTCAGCTTCTCTGTTGGAAGAGTCCATACTGTGATGGATGAGAGCAGTCCCTAGATTTAAATACATATTGGGTTAGTGAAACCAGCTTTGCTGAGCATTGAGGAAATAAGCTGTTGGAGAATGGGGCCTTGATGATGTTCTACAGTGAACTCAATGTGCCATCGGAGTGGTTTAAGCCATTGTTTCATTTCATGATGTACACGTGGCTGTCACTACACAAGCATCTTGATTGAAGCTTGAGTGTGACAAAAAGGTTCAAAGTGTGGTCAGCAGTGCATTACTTCTTCCAAGGATTTGCTACATTACGGTCACGGAAAGACTTTCCAAAACTTTCACTGAGAATTCTGCCTGCTCTACTAACATTTAAAAAAAATAGGCATACCTCTGGTTTGCACCTGGCTGGAAAACCACCTGGGTAGAGTGCTGCTTGTGCTCCACCCGTCATACGGATATTTGCCTACCTGACCCTTTGAGGTCAGCACAAGCTGGTCTGTGGCTTCTATTGTCCCCTGATTGAGGAATCTGTCGTGCTAGGTGCTCATGCACTTGACATACTTACCATACCACACTCCCAAGAGGACGGGTCTGCGCTGTTCTTCATGTACGACAAGGGCTGGAGGGAGACCATCTGAAGTTCCGCTTGTTTATAGCACTATATGGCTGGCATTGGTCCCCTTCCTATTTATCCTCGGCCCAACTCTGCCTGCTATAACGCCTGACATCCTGACGGCGACAGCCTCTTTTCTTTGGTCCTATCTTCATTTAAGCCACTACTGGAACCAGTTTTGGTCTGCTATACAAGAGTCAGTGAAATAGTATTTGATACAATAGCTTCACTTCCTCTGCTCCTGACTAGCCAAACATAACTGGTTTGGTGAGTCATTGGAAACGATGGTTTAAGCTCCCTTCTGTGTTCTTAGGAGATGAAAGTCAGGTGTATGTCTGTGCCCAGCGCTGGGTGAGGGAGCGGGCTGTGGTTGCACCTCATCAAGGTCCGATCTGTGAACTCAGTACCAAATCCCAGGTCTTTCAAAAATGTTGGGGCGCTTTAAATTTGGATGGACCATCACGAGCGACGGTGTTGGGACCTTTCTGATGTTCATGCAATGAGGGCAAAATGAAGGGTTTGTGCCCTTGTCACCCACTTTGATTTTGAGAATCATTACGATTGTGTTGTAGCGACACATTCTGGAGAAGGCGCTGTGGTAGTGAGGGACGTCTTCCTTCCATATATTGAGCCACCACTGACGCACAATACAACTTGATGCAGCACCCAGACTGAACAAAGCTCCCTCTCGCTTCCACTTATGCCGCCAACCTGACCCCCTTTCTCTCTCCCATCTGGTCACTCCGCATATGGGACTCAGATTCCCTTCCTCTTCCCTGACCCATAACCCGTCACCACTTATGCCCTGCATCATCTTTTGCCATGCTGCTGCTGCCTTTATGTTGAAATGCTATCTTATCACACTGTGTATCGAAACAAAAAAAGTATAAATCTTTTAGCACAAGCATGAGTTTATTTAAAAGACCTACAAAGTCTAACGACATCAGATGACCAGTAACCATCCAGGAATGAAGTCACGACTTATGGCCGAGTTCACAAAAAACCTCCAGTAGAGACCAAAAGACTAGTTCTCAGGGAAACAAGCAATAAACACAAATGGGATGTTCGGAGGGTAACAGAGGGAGCGCAAAGCATTAGAGTTGGAAAAAACAATGCTTTTTATGGAGAATTCGTTCAGACTTTGAAGATAATTGCAAAACTGTAACTCGTTAGTTACACAATGCAATACTATTTTCATGCACGTTGAGTCCATCAGATCAGCTATCCCACGGCAAAATAAAGTAAAGCAATTAGTGCGAAATATTGAAACATAGAAACACACCCACTGGACTCGAGATTTAGCGTCATTAGCCTTTAAGAAACCGTGACCCCCTCAAAAGTATCAAATGGACAGCAGCCCTCAGAGAATGTTCGGCCAGTGTCACTTACAATGGACCTTCACAGACAACGACAGATTTCACAGCAGACGTGTGGATGAACACCTGCTGTACAAATGAGGTTTTCCAGTAAAGAGACATGTGAACAGGTTCCCAAACTCGCCCTATTCCCAAGAATGGTAGCACACAGAGTATTCCTCCAAGAAGGCATGTGGCATGACCCAGGTTTAGATTCTAAAGAGTATATTTGGGGATGTGGTTTAAACTTGCTGCTTTAGTTCTGGGCTTCAGGGCAATCCCCCGTTAGGCTGGAGCCCGAGGAGGCCAATTTCAACACTTGGAGGCCAGTTTCGGCCTCCAATAGTGGTGGTGCACGTTACACCGTCCCATTGGCAACTTTAGCGCGCATTAGCGCCTCTGCATATATGGGCTGAATTTATCATTTGTTTCCAATGCTGTTGTAAGTTCCTAGTCCAACCCTGATCAGCGCCGGATTGGCCATAGGGGCACCAGGCATTTTCCTGGTGGTCCGGAAGGGTGGGGGCCAGTTTTTGAGCTGTGGGGTCGGGGCCAGTTTTGCAGCACCTGTAACAAAAGCGGCAGCCAGTGCCGGTCCTAGGCCTTCTGAGGCCCCGGGCGAAAGGGAAGATGTGAGGCCCCTCTAAGTGACATCACAGAAAGTGACGCAACGGCGGCGTGAAAGAGAGGCAAGGGGCTTGTAAATCTGCCCCTTAGTCTCTAGTAAGTGGGCTCCTTGGCTTCTTCCGTTTATAGGTGTGGACAGAGCCGCAAGTTAAGCATGTGGGGTGCATTTGCTAAATAAATAATAATCACTCATTTTTATAAAGCAATAAATGCGACTTTTTTGCTGTTTCTAAGTGCAGTAAATAACATATGGTGCAATTTTCCAATTTATGGGTAAGAGAAACCAACAATTTCCCCACCCCAGACAGGTGAAAGGCTGAATCTCCCACGCTGGAAATGAGTCATGGTCTTTAGAACACCGCATTTGGGAGCAGCAAGCATTTAGCTCACAGATCCATACAGCTGGTTTTTGGGCGCTTGGCAGTCCAGGTGCTCAGCGAGTAGTGTCTTCTGTCAGAAGCGAGAGATTGCAGTTCAGGAGGTAGGTTCTTCTTCAGGTTGTTTCCATCCTGGTGGATGTGACAACCCACATGTGGCTTCCCTCTGTGGGACACTGTAACCAGCTCTTGGAAAAATATTGTTGTGGAAGTTCAATATACTCTTAAGGGTTCACACTCAAAATTATACTTTTAAGCCAAGGCATAATCCATGGAGGGTTCTGGTTTACTGACTTCAATTTGGCGAACTGAGGGCTTTTTGCGGTTCAAGAAAAATAAAAGAGCAGACTCCCCTCTGTCCCTCTACTAATGGTCACACATTAATATATTCATTTAATTTCCAACAAAGATACTGGTATAAATCATGGAATGGTGCCCTTGCGAGCACATTGCTAACTCAAATAATCAACAATAATCAATAGCACTAGACTAACCACAACGCTTGGATTCCAGAACAGAGTTTTTTCCCAATTAAAACACTTAAACACCTCTTCAGGGGAAGAAAGCACTACATGAATGCCCTTGCAATACAGTACGATAACCAAAGCATTCTGTTTGTGCTCTCTTCACTACTTTTTCTGAACAGAATTCATGTCTGCTTGTCGTGAATTAATTCCTAAATCTGCATATCAATCAAATCAATAAAACATATATTTATTTACATCATTGGCCTTTAAACAACACAACATTTATATCCATTACACTATATAAATACCTTATAAAACATTATTTTTTATAAGAAGAGAGCAAATACATATATAATGGTAAATTCCATCTAATAAGACCATAAACAACCCCCCATGTAAAATACATTTTCCAATAAAATCTGCAGATAATCCCATAAAATACATCAACCCTTCTAGATACTAAATCTCAATAAACACTGCACTTGCTGCGCTCATGAATTTTCCAATAGCACATGCTATGTCTAAAGAGCCATGTTAGTTGATATTTCTGCAGCGTTCCAATGAGTCATTATCTCATATTTAAGGAATATTCGGCGTAACCACTGTCTCCGCAGTTGTTTGATTTTTAAGCAGTCCAACAAAACATGCAACATATCACATTTAGTATTCAACCCATAAGAACAATTTCCTCCTATACGAATCATTTTAGCTTTTACCATGTCATTTATTTTACCGGTCACCGAGTCAAAAGATGCTAGTCATGATGAAATGGCTTGCTAGTCACAGTGTACATTAAAATATACAACTAACATGCACTGTGATCATTATGATAAATAATTCATTTTTTTTAATCGTATGTCTGAGACTCCACAGGCGAATGGGGTCAAACCTCTCCGGTTTCTCAATTCCGTACCTAAGTAGTTTAACAAGTGCCGGCTTTATTCATTTGTTGCCTTCTGGAATATGAAGTCCTTATGAATCGTGATCCATTCCCATTATAAAATCCTGACTAATATTCAGCGTGCAAAGAATAAACATGGTTGGATAACCTATGTAAGCATGGGCTGGGGAAACCTGCGAGCTCTGTGGGGCTTATTGTAGTGATGAACGTACGTGAAACATTCTAAGTATTATAATATATATGAAGCAGAAGCAGGTCTCTTACCTTAACTGCTCAACGAGGAGGCCGGTGCCCGACTGACTCCTCCTGCCTGCAGCACTGCCCACGCGGCCCGATCCGAGTAGTGACTGACAGCATGCGCACACGCCATTCGTGAGCAGAGTGCGTCACACTGAGCGGGGGCTGGCCATAAAATCATGTCCAGGGTCGTCATTGGTAGCGCTTTCGCACGCTACCAGATGGACGGCCCTGGGACCCACTGTCAGTCACTCACCCGCATCATGAGCAAGGCCGGCCGGCGTCACGTCACCACCACCACCACCAAGCTAGGGGGTGGGGTGCATGCGTCACGGTGCGTGCGGTGCTTGCGCAGTCAGTGTTTTTCCCGGCCTCCTTCCCTGCCTTACTTTTACTGCCTGCTGCGGCCCGGCCCCTGCGCGAGCGCGACGAGAGTGCAGCAGCGCTTATTGCTCCTGCCCATGATTATAATTTATTTATTCCCGCTGGCGCTGCTGCCAATTTATTTATTCCCGCTGGCGCTGCCCGCAACTGCGGGGCCGGCGGATGGGCCCCCCTGAGCGCGAGGTCCTGGGCAGCTGCCCATATCGCCCATGGCTAGGACTAGGACCGGCCCTGGCGGCAGCAGTGCTAAAGCTGCTGGCAGCAGTGCTTCTCACTAGCAGCTCCTCTCCAGCCAGTTCAGCTGTATCGCCGGCATGGTTAGTGTACCCAGACAGGCCCTGCTGGGGATGTTAAAGGTCATCTGCTGAGTAACATGCAACTACACTGGGATCATGCAATAAGCTTCACCCTGCTCGTATAATCAGAACCTTTAGTGAGTTCCTCCTTTTGATAACTCTGGACCTCAGTTTCGAATGCACCCAAATTGTATGACCATGTTTGTACAATAGCAACCACAATGGGCTTCTGTAGTGACCTCGTTAGGACATGGAAACAGGAAACCAAATGTAGTTGTAGGTGGAGATAAGTATTTAATCCAGAGAGAGAAGGAATGCATGCAGCTCCAGTAAAGGTACATCAAGAATACACAAGATTCACCAGTTACTGTTGCCCAGCATCCAAGCATTCCAATTACATACATAACATTCCAATTAAAGGAACATGCCATCACTACACATCCTCCTTCTTAATAAAAGAACAAAACAGAACATAAAAATAATTAATAAACTATAAAGAATTCATAACACTCTGAACCCAACAATTTACACACTAAAATTAATATTAGTAAATTTCGCATTTTCATAAGTGAACAGAACAGAACAAATAAATTCCGCATCTTCATAAGTGAACAGAACAGACATGTGAGAACAGAACATGTGAGCTCACCCCCAACCATCCCCCCTTTCCAAATTCGAAACACAATTAACTTGAAGATGACTAACATCAGACTTAGACAGAGATGAATCATCTTCATCCTGAACATAGGTAACTTTTCCTTTTTTTAGAAAACTTCTTATTTTTCCGGCGCAAACTCTCGAGAAATGACCCACACAACCGCACTCTATACACTTTTGCATGCTTAGCAGAGCACCTCTCAAGAGTAGAGGCATGTGAATAACACCTACATCTAAAACATACCACATCACTAAATTTCTTTCTTGCACTACCCTAACTAAATTCCTTTCTTTCACTATCCTCCCACACCTTCCTATCACAAAATCACATCAAACACTCAACTAACCACTTCGTGAAAGAAAAGTTAGTGAATAAAACCACTTCATGAATGATGAACCAGCAAATATAATTACTTTGTGAATGAAACATCAGTAACTAAACTACTCCTTCTTGAAATTAAAACACCTCATGAAATTAAGACACTAAAATAACCACAACGTGACAATCAAACATTCACAACGTGAATGATGAATAAGTAAATAAACTAACACCTCAAGAACTTCATAAACTAACACCTCAGGAACTTCCTAAACCTCATGAAACCTCTGCTACATGTATTCCCCCTCCCTTTTTATGTAACACCTCATGAGCCTCGTGAAATTTCTTCTGCTAGCATGTCTCTTGTACCATTAGAGAAAAAGAGAATATGGCCACACAACAAAAAGAGAAAATTGTAATTTGAATGCTGTGCGCACCAGCGGTGAGCACTTTCCTGCTTGAAGGTTGTGCGCAGTAACGCAAAGTACAGAAACAGCAAATAAATCCACTATACGAAAAAAACAAAAGAATCCTTCCTTTTCTTCCAGTAATGTTCTCCACATCCACTTGCTGTATTAAAAGTACCTTAAACTGAGACCGTTCTGCTGAGTAATAATGTAATCGAAAATTGAATTTCTCAAAAGTACCACAGTGAGAGAGATGTCTTGCGCTCTTGCCAAAACCAAGAAGAAATGGTCCAAAAACACTCGAAATGAGCTCTATCCCGCAAAACGCGATCTTCGTGAAGGGTTGCTATGGAAACCCGATACAGCTTCTGCAAAGATGGCCGCCGCCGTCAAAACTGATGATGTCAGACGTGCGCGATGACGTCATACGCCATGCGTGAAGACGTTGCCAAGGAGATCCGATACAACAACCTTCAAAGATGGCCGCCGCCGTCAAAACTGCGCGATGACGTCACCCTCTATGCGTGAAGACGTCTTCCTCCGCAAAACTTCTGACAAACCAAACAGCCGATGACGTTCCGATGCTCCAAAAGGCGTTCCGAAGTAGAATCCCCGTACTGCGTGGCTCGAGGATGTCAACGATGCCCAGGATTTCAAAGGTAAACACCTTTTGCCGAATTACTTTACTTTGAAAATCCAGCAATCTTGGCGAAGTCCAAACACTCACTTGCTTCAGGTGCTCCCTCAGGGTAACTCGGGACCTTTCATGCTTCAGTTACCGAAAGACTTCTTTCCTGTAGAAGAGAAATGAAAGCGAGCAGCGCAAAAGCTCCCAAGTAGCGCAAAAGTTCCCCAAATCATGTAGTCCGTCTTGCTAGTCTTCTTTAAAATCGAATTTCCACAGTTATGATTAAATGAATCCACAAGACGATTAAAAATAGAAAAGCCACAATAAAGTCCCAACGAAGATTTCATCCAAAATAGGTCTTTTAGTCATTCATGTCGCCATCCTTGTCGCCAAAATTGTAGTGACCTCGTTAGGACATGGAAACAGGAAACCAAATGTAGTTGTAGGTGGAGATAAGTATTTAATCCAGAGAGAGAAGGAATGCATGCAGCTCCAGTAAAGGTACATCAAGAATACACAAGATTCACCAGTTACTGTTGCCCAGCATCCAAGCATTCCAATTACATACATAACATTCCAATTAAAGGAACATGCCATCACTACACATTCAAGAGAAAACAGGGGTCTTTCTAAAACAAGCACTGGCAAAGCCAATAGGTATCGCATATGCGAGCTATTGGCATTGGCAATATTTTGTAGCCATGCTGTGCAGCAGCACATATGCTTTGCAGAACTTATTTTAAAAAATGCATTAGCCCTGACTGCTTCATAGTGTTTTTTTAAAAGTACATTAGCCCTGAATGCATCATAATTTGTTTTATTATTATTTTTAGCCATGCTGCACAGCATGGATACAAATCATTGCCAAGCTTGGCAATGCTCATGCTCAAAAGCGTGAACAAATGGTGATGCCAGAGCCAATAGTCTCAAAGGTGAGACCTATGGGCTTTGCTAATGTGTGTTAGGTTTTGGCAAAACACCTCTTTGATTCTGAGCAAATCAGTTAATCTCCCCATTTGAAAAAGAGAAAAAAATGACATTTGGCAAAACATCCTGTCACATAAATAAAGTAATTGCACCTGTAACGATGAAAATACATATGAAAGCAGGTAACATCTGTTGTCACAATATACATCAATTTCAAAGCAGAAAAGGGCTTCTTTTAAGTGCTTATGGCACAGTAAAACATGGCTGCAAAAGGCAATAGGTTTAACAAGGACAACAGGGAAGAACAATTTAAATAAGTGCCACAATCACAGCATAATCAGCGAAAGGACAGGAATGTAGCTGAAGCAATAAGTACTTGGTCCCAGCCGAAAGTACAGTAAGTGAAGCCAGCACACACTGGCCAATTAGAAGGCAGCAGATAACAGTGACAATGAAGCTAACAAATGTTAAGCAATGGGCAATGTGTGCCTCTTGTTTTCTACCAAATCTCTCTCTCAAACAGGAGTCAAGGGCGTAGGAAGGGGGTGGGGGCCACCCCGGGTGTCATCACTGAGGGGGAAGGGGTGACAAAATGGCAAAATATGTGTTTTAACCACTTCCATGCTAGTGACAAGGTCAACTCGTCATGGGCTTTACCTGCCCTGTGCTTATGACGAGTTGACCTTGTCACAAACAATGGTAATCCTGAGAAGCAGCACAGGGGGGGAAAACCCTTAGCAGCCAAGGTGTTAAACACATAGTTTACAATTTTGTCACCACCCCCCCCCGCAGTGATATGGTATGATATGATAAATGGGATTTGTAGAGCGCACGTTCACCTACGGTTTCTTGGCACTGGAGTGTAAGGGCTGATTGGTAAAGAACGGAACCAAACTAGTCGTGAGCTAACGAGAAGAGCCAAGTTTTAAGTGATTTTCTGAAGTGAGCATAGGAGGGAAGAAAGCGGAATGCTAGGGGAAGGGAATTCCATAGGAGTGGAGCCTGGGTGGAGAATCTCAGGCCTACATGCTTCTTAAGTCTAAAGGAGCAGGGGGTCAGTAGATTAGAGTCGGAGGAGCGTAGAACGCGGTGGGAACATAACGGTGTAAGAGGGAGGAGATGAAAGAAGGTCCCTGAGAGGAAAGGGCTTTGTGAATCAGGCAGCCAAGTTTGAAGAGGCTGCGCTGGGCCACTGGGAGCCAATGAAGTTCCTAAGGAGAGGCTTGGTGTGACTAGACCTCGGTTGGCCATGAATCAGCCTGGCTGCCTGGTTCTGGATGAGTAGGAGGCTTTGGGATTGATATGCAGGTATGCCCACATATAGGGAGTTCTCATAGTCAATGCAAGACATAACTAGTCCCAGGGTGACCTGAACAAGAGCATCATGAGAGAGAAGTCTGCTGATTTTCCGAATGCGACACAGATGGAAGAAACAGACGGATACTACTGAGTTGATTTGAGCCCTCATGGAGAGGTCCTTGCTAATAGTGATGCCTAAACTCTTGACAGAGTCAACAGGGGAGGGAGAGGGACCAAGGGAAAGGGGCCAAAAGGTGGAGTTCCAGGGGTTGCCTTGGGGCCCAGTGAGGACTAACTTGGTCTTGTCTGGGTTAAGGTTAAGATGATTTGAGTTCATCCAGGAACTAATGAAGGTCATGATGGAGTGGAAGTTTTGGATGGAAGACAGGGAGGGGTCGATGTTAAAGATGAGCTGAAGATCGTCAGCATAATTGAAGATGATCACAGATTTTTTCTGAAGCTCCGAGATTAGGAGACGATGGTACAGGTTGAAGAGGAGTGGTGAGGAGAGAGGAGCCCTGCGGGACTCCACAGGTGAGACGCTTTCCTACCGAAGAGAAGGGGGGGAGGGAAACTTCCTGGAATCGGTCTTGAAGAAAGGAGGTGATCCATCTCAGTGGCTGCCCCCGGATGCCGGCGTGCTCTACCCGGTTGAGAAGGATGGTATGGTCGACGGTGTTGAATGCCGCTGACAGATCCAGGAGCAGCAATGCCTGAGGGATGTTCTGATCAGCCCCCTTTCGTAGCTCCTCGTGGACGGCCAGGGGAATTGATTCCGTGGAATGCTGAGGCCTGAAGCCAGCTTGGTGAGGATCTAGAAAGTGGGTGGATTCAATGAAGGTGCTTAGGCAGTTAGCCACAAAAGCCTCCAGGACTTTGCCCAGATAGGGGAGGAGGGAGATTGGGCGAAAGTTAGGGAGAGTACCGGGGTCTGCTCCAGTTTTTTTGAGGATGAGTGAAACCACAGCCATTTTGAAGGAGGAAGGGACCACCCCAGAGGAAAGAGAGTTATTCAAAAGAGAAAGGGGGGCTTGGGAATGTTGAGAAAGATCTCCTGACTAATGTGGGGGGGTAGCTGTCCTGGGGGGAACCAGACTTAATTTTCCTGAGACGAGAGAAGAAGACTACTTCAGTGAGCGTAGGGAACTTGAGATACTGGGCGGGGTTGCGAGAAGCCGCGGTGGCATCAGGTAGGGTGACAACTCTGGGGATGCTAATTTTAATTGTGATGATCTTTTCAAGAAAGCAGCTATTAAGAGAATCACAGAGGGTTTGTGATGGGAGGGATTTAAAAGTGACATGATCGGGTTTTACCAGCTCATCCACAATGGAAAAAATGGTTTTGGATTTACAGTTTGAACTCAATATTTTTGCAGAAAAATATACAGATTTGGCCGAGAGAATGGCTGCTTTATAGTCCTGTGAAGCCTCCACTTGCGCTCCAATTGGCGCAGCGTGAGTTTCTTGTCCTTGAGGTTTTTTGTAAACCAGAGTTGGGCATCGTGGGGTCTCTTCCTTTTGAGAGCTTTCAGGGGGGCAAAGTTGTCTCTCGCCTGGGTCAGCCAGGAGTCAAGAGCTTCAGCCTGTGTACAAAGTGAGCACGGCAGGTCAGTTAGGTTGGGAAAGGCGTGGAGGGTAGTAGTGAGGTTCGTGCAGAGGGAGGGAATGTCTACACGGCTCCAGTTTCTGACCCTGATGGGATCAGCTATGTGGGTTACGGTGGCGGTTGGTTGGATGATGGAGAGGGAGACAAAGTAATGGTCAGACCAGGCACAGGGGGAAACTCGAAGGTCAAGGATGTCCAGGTTTAGACTCCTGACCGGTCCAGGGTATGCCCTTTGATGTGGGTGGCCACTTTGATCTGTTCTGTAAAGTTCAGCCCATTGAGTAAGTCTGTGAACTGTTTGGAGCAGGGGTTTTCATGTAAGTCATGCGGACAATAATTAAAGTCTCCTATGATGAGGAGTTTGGCGTGATTGACAGCCAGCTCTGCAGCCAAGTTGCTAAAGAATGGATAAAATTTGACGAAGGGTTTGGTGGCCTGTAACATATTACACATGTAAGCGGGAAGTGTTTAGAGTGAAGTGTGACTGCTAAGATGTCAGCCAAAGGGGTATTGGGGATCGTTAGGGAAGTGAAGATGTGAAAGTGAGAGATGATTGCGGGGACCCCCCCTATCTTCCCATCAGGTCTGTTGACCTGAAAAATGTAGCAGTTGTGAGGTAAAGCAGCCAGAATGTCTGGCATGGACTCGGACGAGAGCCATGTTTCGGAAAGAAACAGGATGTCAGGTCTGATGGTGTCTAGTAGGTGGAAAATCTCTAGCTGGTGCCTGACTAGTGAACGAGTGTTTAAATAACAGATAGAGAGTTTGGTGAGGGTTGGCTTAGGGTGGATGGAGGGGATTGAGGTCTGGAGGGCCCTGGGTTTCGCCGGAGAAGTAGGAAGGGACGGATCAAGCGGGAGTGCAGGCGAGGCATAAGTAGGTAAGGACTGAATCCCAGTGTTGTATAGCCTGCTGAGGAGTTCAGTGCTGATGGGCCAGTTACCTTGGAGGGATTTGAGCTCTGTGGAGGAGTAAGAGAGAATAAATTGGGCAGGGTGTATGGCCCTAGGCCCCGGCCGGCCGCGGACGGGCGCAGACGGGCTTGCCTTGAGGTGCGCCTTCGGCGCGCCAGCGGCGCGCCCGCTGCATGACGGAAAGCACATTGCTAGTTAAGGGCAGCGGCACGGCCTGATCGCGGTGCTCCGCCCCCAACTATGCTGGAAGAAAGACTGTCATCCTGCGTGAGCCTGCACCCTCCACAACAATCGGGAGAGCCAGGTGGTGGACCGGGGTGCAGGCGGAATGCGCAGGAGGCTGAGGGGTGCCCAGAATGGGGAGATAGTGCTAAATAGCAATGAAGTAAGCAAAGTTCAATTTAAAAAAAAGATCACCTGAAAACACGCAATTTAAAAGCGATAGGCTGGGTGTCAGGGTAGCTCACTGGGAGACTGCTAAGCAAGTGCGCGCCGAGCCTTATGCCTCAAACCAGCTTCCCACAACGTACCTCCAGCGCGCTACCACGAAGAAAATGAGGACACCTCCCTAGTTAAGGGCAGCGGCACGGCCTGATCGCGGTGCTCCGCCCCAACTATGCTGGAAGAAAGACTGTTGTCCTGCTCACTGGGAGACTGCTAAGCAAATGCTCGCCGAGCCTTATGCCTCAAACCAGCTTCCCACAACGTACCAGGGGTGCGGGCCACCCCGGGTGTCATCACTGAGGGGGAAGGGGTGACAAAATGTCAAAATATGTGTTTTAAACACATAGTTTACCATTTTGTCACCCCCCTCAGTGATGACACTTGTCATCCTAGGCTTGACGAAATGGTAAAAATATGTGTTAAAACACATATTTTTGCCATTTTGTCAAGCCAGGGGTGACAAGAAATTTTCCACACCGGCTACCACCTGACCTTGCGACGCCGCTGACAGGAGCGCATACATCGCATGCACCGTCGCAGGGAAGACCTAAAAAAGTGGTGGGAGTTAGATACTGACATGCCGCAAGAGACAAATAACACACAACAAACTCTATACCCATTCAAAGCAATTGCTTAGAAAATAAATAGGTCTTTCATTAGAAGTTAGTAAATACAAAAGTTAGAAGTAAGATAAACACCGAATTATCACTTTTTGGTGCCAACTTATGAGTTCAAACATGTTTCTAGTGCTTACACTGTAAGACAGCATAAATCTATTATTGAGCTGTAAGGCTAACATTTATGTAAGAGGGTGTGAGGGCATTCACAATTTCATTCTATAGTACTTGTTATTTTACACATCAGTTTAGTAGTACCAGTGAAAGGGGAAAAGGTACCAGTCAGAATGTAATTCACCTTGCTGTGATATATAGACCCTTGCACCAATTCTCTAAATGAGCGGAGGTGCAAAATAGGCACTGTCGGTGGACAGTTGCCACAAAGAATCCCATAGAACATATAACCCTGACACAATAACCCACCACACAAGGACTCACTAGTTCCTCGAAGGTCTCTTCAGGTTCGCTTTAGGAAGCTCAATGTAGTTTTAGTTTTGGTATAGGACCAACAGGCCTCCAGCAGTAAGTAATGGCACTCTTGGCAGTTCAAGGGAGGCCAGTATTTACCCTGTTGCCCTTCTGGGTGCTTTTAGATTGCCACTCCCTCCTTGTCCCCCTAGTTATATTAATGCATTGCTCCCTCAGCCCAAACCTGAGCTGCACCCAGTTCGTGTGTACCTCACAACCAATTGCCCTAGGCATCTATCCCATTGTGACTCCATTGCCCCACTGCATACCCCACAGTGTCCCTATTTTCCCAAAGCTATATTTCATATACACTCCAGCAGCGATTGCCTCCAGACATTGAGCTTCCACCAGTTGCCCCATCTCCCAATGTCTTTGTCCCATTACAAGTCTCAGTACCTCCACGCTACCCCGTCATTGGCCTTAAGTAACCCCACAAAGTGATGTCCTATGTGCTCTAACCTTATGCAACTGCCAAAGTAGCTGTGTCCCTAACACCAATCACTCCTCTCTCCTGTATGTGCCCCTAGATGCTCCATCATGTGTTTCCCAGATTCTCCCTCTATTGCACTTCTCAGTGCCTCTAGACTGCCAGCTTATTCTGTGCCCCCATCCGCTCCCTTCCAAGTGCTAAAGTCACTTTCCCCACAAAACATTGCCCCTACCACATCGCTTGATGATTTCCCTGGTCTCTGTGCCCTTGTTACACATCTCAATACCAGTAGTCTTTTGTCTCTTCAGTTACCCTGATGTATGGCTCCTGCTTTTGCAGATGCCCCGTCCACTAAACCTTTCAGTGTTCACCGCCTTTCCAGAGGCGTTTTAAGGCATGGGCAAAGTGGGCTGTGATCCAGGGTCCCATTCTTTAAGGCCCCACCCCCAATAGAGCCAGCTCTGTTCTGCAAGGAGTCTTGCCCTATTGGCCTTGAATAATTATTAAACAGATTGTATGAAGTACTGTTTTCATTTTTATTTATTTATATTGTGTGTAAGGTGTGAGTCTACTACAGACATTTTAGGAAGAGACATTTTGCGTTTATGTTTCATTAGTTTAGATCGAAACAGAACCTCACATGTTCATATATCACATAGATTATTTGCAGTAATATTGGTGAGCTGCTCCTGTGTTACAATATTGAAAACACACTTCACTGTCCCTAATATTAGATGTAAACACATTTAGAATTTGGACCAGTATGCCTGTGCACTGTCAGTGACCAGGTCAAAGAGGACATGAAAGAGCTGAAACTGTACCATAAATTCAAAACGGTTCCGAACAGGGACCCCCGAAATACATTTGGCCCAGGATCCCCAAAATCCATAAAATGTCGCTACCCATCACTCTGTGCCCTACTAGCTATTCATAATGTAATCCTCCTTTGGCTCTAGTCCCAGTTGCACCTTGGTGACAAATCTGTTTTCCCTCCAAATTCCTCCTCTGCTCTGTGCTAAGACCTGTGTGTTAAAACAGTGAACCCCCAGCCACCATTTTGTGTTCACAAGCCAGTGAGGTCAGCCCCCCTGAAACCCCCCCCCCCCACCCCCCTGGGGAGAGGGATATTCTACATCAGAGGGTGCTTCTGTGAGCTGTTTAAACTGTATTTACTGGGGCCTGTGCACTTCGTTTTTTGGCCAGCAGGGCGAGTAAAGTTGTATTCAAAGTAGTATTGTCAGATTTCGGGTTAGTGAAGCCTTTTCCTGCAGAAGTCCAAAGTGTGGATTGAGCCTGTCTGTCTCCTAGGAGATTCTGAACAGGAGAAGCAGCTTCCAACTCCCTGGCCAGCAAACCTTGTCTGAGGTCGCTGGGACCTTATATGGTCTGCTAGTGGTTGGCACATGTGTACACTGATTGGTGGTTGTATCTGGTGTTTCTATTGGGTTAGGGTGGATGTCCTCATTGGTTTGGTATTTGAGGGTTCTGATTAGTTTCTGGGTCTGTGATTCAATCATTGTAGGGTTGGGACTAGGGCTAGGGTTAGGATTTCTATTCGAAGTAGGGACTAGGGCTTCCTATGTGATTTGTTGTTGGGAGTAGGGTGGGACTAGGGCTAGGGTTAGACCTTTAACTGGAAGTAGCTATTTAGGGCTTCTGCTGTGATTGGTTGTTGGACTAGTAGTGGGACTAAGAGTAGGGTTAGGCTTTCTATTGGAAGTAGGGACTAGGGCTACCTGTACCATTGGCTGCTTGGACTTGAGTTGGGACTACTGGTAGGGCTAGGGCCTTTATTGGACACAGAGATCAGGGTTTTTGAATTGATTGGGTGCTTGGACTAGGGCTAAGATTGGCTGTAAGGTCCTGGTCTCCTATTGGTTCTAGATTTTAGGGCTAGTGTTGTGATTGGATAGTGTTAGGGCTAGGGTTCCCATTGCCGAAGGTGTCACCTGATTACTAGGGCTATAAAAGGCCAGGGTTAGGGCGTCTCAGCCCGGGCGTCGAGGCTAAGGGTGGAGAGGACAAGGGTATTTGCCAGTTTGAGCCTGTTAAGGCCGGAGAGGACAAGGGTAGTTGCCTGTTTGAGCCTGTTAAGGGCGGAGAGGACAAGGGTAGTTGCCTGGCATGGCAGTTCGGGCTGGACTGTTCCCATGAGGCACAGGGTCATACTGATTCGCATATGGCCATGTCTGAACTGGGGTGGCGGAGTGAGCTAAAGAACGGTGATGGATTAAACCCAGATCAGTTGACTGGGGGTGAGTGTTTGTATTGTCAACGCTCCGTCCATCCCCACCTTTCGTTTTCCTAGTTGCCTGTTTGAGCCTGTTCGAGACTGGTCGGGACTAGGGCCAGAAATGCTGCCCTTTTACTCATTTAGCAATACCCAGCCCACACCATCCACATCCACAAACAGAGCAACACACTCGCACCAAATGTACACCACGCACAACACTATGCACAGATCAATGTACCAGCCGGCACTACAAACCCAACCAAACCACATCTACACACCCTACTATCCCAACTACTACACATATCCACCATCACGCACAAACAGTACACAACTCTAGCCTGGTAAACAGACATAATATCGATTCCAAAATATCGATTGGACAAAATATCGATGAAAAAATATAGACTGGACAAAATATCGACTAGACAAAATATAGACAACAAAAATATCGACTAATATCGACTAGAATAGCAAAAATATCGAATCAAAAATATAGACTAGACATAATATAGACTAGAAAAAATATAGACTACAAAAATATCGAAAATAAGGTAAGTTATTAATATTTAATAATATTTGAGTAATATAAATCTGTAGCGGGTTGTGGGTTTATAGGGGAATAGGGTGGGAAGTAATTTAATTATAGTTAATTAATTATGTAAATTTAATCTAATTGTTAATTAAATAATAATTTAAAAATAATTAAAATATAATTGGTAATTAATTTAAAATAAATAATTGATAAATAATTAATATTTTGTAATTTATTTTCTGTAGCGGGTTGTGTGTTTATAGGGGAATTGGGTGGGAAGTAATTTTATTATAAGTAATTAATTATGTAAATTTAATCTAATTGTTAATTAAATAATAATTGGTAAATAATTAAAATATAATTGGTAATTAATTTAAAATAAATAATAAGCTTTTGGGTAAAGGGGTATTTTTAGGGTTCAGGGTCAGTTTTCAGTTTTTGGGTAAAGGGGTATTTTTAGGGATCAGGGTCAGTTTTCAGTTCTTGGGTAAAGGGGTATTTTTAGGGTTCAGGGTCAGTTTTCAGTTTTTGGGTAAAGGGGTATTTTTAGGGTTCAGTGTCAGTTTTCAGTTTTTGGGTAAAGGGGTATTTTTAGGGTTCAGGGTCAGTTTTCAGTTTTTGGGTAAAGGGGTATTTTTAGGGTTCAGGGTCAGTTTTCAGTTTTTGGGTAAAGGGGTATTTTTAGGGTTCAGGGTCAGTTTTCAGTTTTTGGGTAAAGGGGTATTTTTAGGGTTCAGGGTCAGTTTTGGGTTTTTGGGGTACAGGGATATTTTTAGGGTTCAGGGTCAGTTTTGGGTTTTTGGGGTACAGGCGTACGCTTTCTCTACTGTAGCACCCACTGGAGTGGTTACATTAAATTTAAACCTTATGCTATGCCACGGTAAATATATTCTATATGTTTTATTAATAACATGTATTTATTTATATATGTATTATTATTATTAATTTTTAAATTTACATTAATTATGTAATTATGTTACATTTATTTAATAATTTTAACAATGCTTATATTAAATATATGTAATATTATAATAGTTTTAACTTATTTTAAAGACATAAAAAAATCGATATTTTGACAGTCTATATTTTTAACACTCGATATTTTAAACTCGATATTTTTGTACTTACCTGTTTGTAGATAGAAAGTCGATATTTTGTCTGTCGATATTTTGGCAACGATATTTTTGCAGGTCGATATTTTGGCAGTCTATATTATTTCAGTGATCCCTCTAGCCTATACCACTAATCAATACACTCATCACTAACACAACACCAATCAACACCATACATAACTACATCCCATTCAGACACACTCTTCCTGCTATAATTACACCTAACAGGCCACTTTTTATCATTAACAAACATATAATGATCCTTCCATCAGTTGTCCAACAAACACCCTCCTCTCCCTTCTACCATAATAACACTAACACACAACACACACACTGCACACAACCACACTTTGTAACTCTTGCAACAAACCAGTCTAAGATAAACACTCTCACCTCTACTTCATTCCCTCCTACACCCAACATACACTCTACTCATAAACACATCACCACCCTCTCTACGTCACAACCTCCTCTCACTCACAAACAATACTACCCAACCAAATCCAATGCATGAAACATATACATCAGCACCCCTTTTCCCTACACCTCAAAAGCAAAACATATCACACACACCAGCCCAACAAGATCTTCAGAGCACAACACCTCATAATACTTACCATCACAAAATACATAACATTGACAAATCCCACCATACAAGAAAAAAACATGGGTGGCACATCCTTCTCTGTTCAAGCAGCCAAACTATGGAACTCTTTACCCCCCAATATAAGATCCACCGACAACCACCTTATCTTAAGAAAACTACTCAAGATTTGCCTCTTCCCCACATAAGCACCATACGGAAACAGAAATGTACAGCTTATCCCTCTGTATATAAGCCTTTGTTTTCACTATAGATATGTACCTATCTTTGTGTATGTCACGGGGCTGCTGCTGGACATGACCTGGACTTTAATAATTCTACGTTTCCGCCCCGTGGACAGGATTCCTGCGGTCCCTTTAACGTGGCCTGAGCTTTCCCGGAGGAGGACTCACCAACTGTGACGTCACCGGCCTGTGCCCAATCCGTGAACGAGACAGCGGTGAAAACCTGCCTACAGGAAGAAGACGGCACGAAAGCCGGGTGGAGACCGAGTGAGGAGACGCCGAGCAGTTTGGAGAAACGCCGCGAAGAGGAAGCAGACAACGGACAGCCCAGCCAAGAAGGAGCGCCAGGAGGCCACCGTTTCCACGAGCCGCCCCGCCGCACTTCTGGAGAAGTGTGGCTAGACAAGGTACGGGGGCGGCTAAAGGGGCTGTTTGCTTCACTGGCGGACACGGGGTAGGGGAGGACTGAGGGAGGTCACGGGGCCTGACTTTCGTACTCTGAATAGGTCTTCATTCCCGAAGCTCACGCAACCTTTTGTCACGTATCGCTCTACCAGTTGTATTAAAGAAAGTCACGTGGTGCCGGTCCCTGGTGAATCCCTCACTCCCCGCTCCCCTCTCTCACGTTATAGTCTCTCAGAATAGCCAGTAATCAGGGTCCTTTGTTTTTTGTTTTTTTCTTTCTTTCTATGCCGGGAACAACTCCTGCTGAGCCCTGTCATCATTCCCTGGAAACTTCACGAAACCGTTGGAGTCCTATATAAAGACTGTTACTTGGAAGGACAACCCTACAAGAAGAGACTGTGTCCGTTATTGTTGTAATACTCCTGACCAAAGGAATATCCCTCAGTTCTTTTAACCCCTGGTTATGTGGCTAAACATTAAAACACTTGTTGAACTACGTAAAGGCAGTGCGCTGCGTTTTTCATAAGCCGGACCATACCTGCATAGCTGACAGTGTATTACTTTATAAAACATGTAAAATTATTATGTTGTTAAGAGAAAAGAGAAAAATAATAATAATATTAATATTAATCAATAAATAAAAACATCTTTGGTCTACATGTACATACTTCCATTGTGCATCTATGTACCTTCCATGTACTTGGATCTGTGTGTCTGTTACTTTTCTCCAGAAAAAGCATATCCAATGCACTACCCTATTTCTCATCCTGTGCCTCTATCAATATATTTAATCTAAATATACTTACTTCCTGTATGCATCTATATACTTTCAATATACTTATGGATCTATATTTTTATCACTGTCTTCTAATTTAGCATTTCCAATGAACTAGCCTATTTCTCAGCCTATACTTCGCTCAATATATCTTCTAGCCCAACCTTCTGACTCATCTCAAACTTCTTTCTACTACTCTTTCCAATGCACTACCCTATCTCTCATCCTATACATCTATCAATATATCCTCTACATCCACTCTCTCATTGATCCCAAACCCCATACCACTACTATGATCGCCAAAATAACCCTTTCTAGAATCTCTCCTGCTCTACCCCTCCTTGCATCATCTGACACCTCTTTTTACTACACCGATCCCCAAAAACAAACCTTTCTAATCTCTCCCTTGAAGTAGTGTGGCTCACTGGTTAGAGGCGGCAGACCGGAGAGCAGAGGACGGCCCGGGACCAGGGTTCGATTCCCGGCGCGGCAGGTTTCTGGACCAGGGTCAGCGGACTCGATAATTCTCTCGCTTCAGTGCCCACTCTGATCAGCGATCACACTCGGCAACTCTGGGCATTAGCTTGCCTCATCTTCACTAACGGCCCCACCAGACCGCCGGGGATGCCTGGTCTCACCCTGGAGATACCCATTAAGGGACTATCTCTCAGGGAAGCCAGGAAGGGTTTCGCAGCGGTTGAAGCGCCTTGGGACCCGACGGGTAAGTAGTGCGCTATATAAATGCCAATACATTTACATACATACACATACATCCCTTCTGACTCCTCCCCTCCAAAACTAATTTTTACTCATCCAAAAGCCTCTTCCTACTGCTAAGACCTAAAAAAATTTTTTTAAATCCTTCACTCTTTATCCCTCCACTATCCTTTTCAATCAAAATTAACAGACTAACATGTTAACTTCTCAAATTCTATATTCAACCATACTAATATACTGCCCAAATAACTGAATAACATATCTCCTACTCAAATTACTTCATATTTATACTATACTAATTTTCAACACTAATCCTTTATGGGTTCCGGAGTGGCGTGCTACTCGTCAGAAAAGCGCTTCAACACCCATCAGGGGTAACAAGTGCTATATGAATTCAAATCTTTCTTCCCCTTTTATCCCTCCGCTAGCCCTCTCACTTCAAGTAACAGACTAATATCCACCTCTGAAATGACCTCATATTTCACCATATTAATTGACCACTAATCCTTTAGAGGCTTCCTGAATAGCGTGCGTCAAAAAGCGATAAATACAAACCTTTGTCCTCCTCTATCCTTCTGCTATCATTCCAAATCCAAATAACTGACTAACCTATCCACCACTTAAAATATACTTGCATGTTTCACTATACTAATTCAACACTAATCCTCTATGGGTCCCGGAGTAGCGTGCTACCTGCCGAAAAAGCGCTTTGACGCCTCGTCAGGGCCAGTAAGCGCTATATAAATGCAATTACAATACAATAACTGCTGGGACGGGACTATCCCCTCCAAGGTATACAGGTGTATTCCCATGCCCTTAATTCCTGATTGTGTTTGTATCTGGTATCCTGACTTTGAGTTTGGCACTGTATTTATGCAAATTTAACATGTGTACAGAGCCATAGGGCTCTATTTCTTTCATCTGGCCTGTAAGTTAAGGAACACGTTACCTGTTATATTGAGAACCCAAACCAATAGACAGACTTTCAGAAAATCCCTAAAAACATTTCCTACCGAGGCTTAAGCCCTAGCCTGCCCCCTCAGCACGATCACAGAGGCAATTCCAGCGCTAAGACGCCTAGGCATTCACGCGCTTTATAAAACTTTTCCTTTATTCATTAATTTGCCTATTCTATGCACAGATAATGTTCTAATGCCCGGAGGGACTCAGCAAGGTACCCTCATATGGGCAGAGGACTACGGTCCCTGTTCAACTATAGCACATAAAGTGGTGGTATCAGAGGTTTTGAAATCGATACCGTTTTGTTGTGTAATATCAGGTATCCCCTCGGGATCGTGTATCCCCTTCGCTTCGGCAGATTCCGGACGTCCTGCCTATTGGGCAGCTCGGGCGAGCCCCCAGTAGCCCCGCCCACCCCAGGAGAGGAGAACCTCGGCTCAAGTAGACAGAACGAGCAGCGCGCCGAGCAGAGCTGCTGATAGACGGGTGATTCTTATACAGCCATTGAATCCCTTAGGAAATAATTCACGGAGCTGAAATTAGCTCATATTTCGATTCTTTTCTGGGCCAAGTCCAACTGCTGGCTAAGGTTATTATTACGTTCCTGGGTGCAGAGTTCTTTTAGGACGCACGATTACAAAGTGATTCAGTAAAATCTTTATTGAAATGTTTTTCATGTTTTTGTGCTCTATGTCTGTGGTATGTGAGCATATATTTGTGTATCTGGGAAAAATCATGTATGCCTTTGTGTCACTTTCATCGTGAGCTGTGGAGGGCACACATGTTTGTATATCTACTTAAGTTCAAGAACATAGCTGGCAAGGTTTCAGAGTGCTATGTGTGACATTTTCATAATTTTAGTGTAATTAATGAGCGACACTTCAATGACAATGAGGGACACGTTCTCACGCACAAATTTAAGTAATGAAGACATGAAAAACATGTAAATATCAGAAATTACTCCCATTTGAGCAGCGAGAACCTCTACAGGCCACTGACAGACATTAAATTATGACGCCCAGTGACAATACCCGACTATCACAATTTCAGTGATAGTAGCATAGTGATGCAAGCAAAAATACACGTCAAGGAACAGTCGCAAAGAAGAACTTACATACAACAAGAGGGAATTATAAACTTGTATAGTGTGAGAAACAGTACCAGAGTGATAAGCACAGTCGTGCACAATTGTATAAAAGGTCAATTTGTATGCCAGCTTTTGTTTGGAATGTTGAGTGGAAGCTATTATGCAAAGGATCTGCGACATGTCACCCTAAATGCATTACAATTAAATACTACTTATTCATTGTGCCTGTGTTCACTTACATTCTTACTCAAACCCAAAGGTTTTGTGCCCTTTAAATTAATTTTTAACTAATTCGTGAGCATTTTTATTCCGACGCTAGTTCAAGAAGTCCACTTTTTGCTCAGATTTAGTTTCCATCACTTTGTAAGCTATCAAAAATATTGCACTATATTAGTGTCAACTCAATTATTACATTCAGCCCACTTAACAAAAGTAATATTTTGCACAATACAAGTGATACATGCGAAATACACAAGAACAAACACACAGCTCATACAGCTTAGCAGCTCGTAGGAGGCTGCTCTATTACAGAGAGAAGGTGATTGGAGGAGGAAATGCTGCCTTCACTTCCAAAGCTGGGAGAAGTGGCTCTGATTTACATGCACTCACACAAAGCAGACATTTTTTGCTGCAACAGGCAGGCGAGATATGCAAACGGAACTTGTAACATATTAAAGATTGTGGTCGCCATCAAATAATACTTTGCTTTTCTCTGGGGTGCCAGGGTCGGACAGACTTATAGGGCAGTACGGCAGCTCTAGAAGGGCATTGGTGCACATGTTTTTTGTCAGTGGTGGTAATGGATATGCTGCGTGTGAGAAGTTGGCCTGGCATATGCTGTCCACTATTCTAGTGGGCACATTGCACCAGTCCAAACAACCCTTATTGATGGTAGGTTTAAAGACAACCTATATAGAAAGCTATCCTAATGGTAGCTGTGGATAGCAGCCTTCAGGCTAAGTCTTGAAGGAATGTCAAGCAGCTTGTTTTACCAGTCTATAATCTCATGAATGACCAAATGAAAGGAGAACCACACCAGGTATATATATCAAATATATATATTTATTCTAACCACATACCCCTAGTCTCTTATGAGGCTAGAGGCAAAAGTACATTCAGTAAAATTATTTAGCACACAATAAATTAGCACAATATATGTGGAGCCCTAGGGGCGTACCAAACCATATAGTAAGAAAGTGTTATAAGAACCACGACTGACATAGATACAAGGCCTAGAGCCTTTAGAACTGCTGGGCCACCGTGAACCACACAGGGTAGCGACACAGGGGACTCACGGTAGACGTGCACAGTGTCTAAACACAGCCGCAAATCACCCTTAAATTCTAGGGGGAAAGTCGCGGTTGGAAAATTATAGATTAAAGACACTTAGAAGAGGACTTGGAGCAAACCCCTTTAGAACTAGGAGGTTCTAGAGCCAACACCCACAGGAGCACCAGAGTACTCGAGTTACCTCACCCAGGGAAGCCGTGTGCAGAGGTGACTTTTCGTGTCAGGTTTCGTAGTCGATTTCAATGGTGAGCTGCTGAAGAATGCTGCAGGCGACCAAGTGGAACATGTCCGGGTGGATCCAAGGGTGGATCGGAGATCTGAAGAACCTGAAAGCAGAGGGGACAGCGTTTGGATCACTAGCCAGTGACCAGGAAGGCGATGAATAGATGCCCACCTATGTCGGGTGATTTCAGGTGAGGAAGGTGAAGCTTGACTCTTCAGTGACGAGGACCAGGAGGCGTCAAGGATGACCAGGAATTGGATTCGAGCTGTCCCACTAAGGATATTGAGTGCTGCGCTGTCGGTTTCCGAATCGGACCCAACAAGCCTTGGCAACAGCAACCCACGCAGGAAGCAAAGATTGGCTTTGGTGGAGACCAGCAAGGTCTGAGGGACTCACCCTTTGGAGGGGAGTCAGGGCACGTCTGGCGCAACCAGGGAAGCCCAGTAAACAGAAGAGTTACCTTCGTGGGGCCCACCAGTCAACAGACCAGAGATCGCAAAGGGCCCTCGAGCAGAAATGCTAGAAGCAGGCTCGCTGAAAACTCGTGGAATGTAGGCCCACAATCTTTGGTGCAAATGGTGCTCGGGCGTGGACTACAAGCAGCCCAATGGACAGCTTCTAGAAAGCTCGGGAAGTCGATGCACTTGCAAATATGACGTGTCCAGGAGTTCCGGTCCCACGTCACTCGTGAGAGCAGTGGGTCTCAGCTTTGCTGGGAACTCGTGTCGGCCTCTGAGCAGTCTGAAAGTCTGTTTCCTGAGTCCCAAATCCATCGGGTTCCGGTGGGAGCCTTGGAAATGCAGACAGGAAAGATGCTTCTTTGGTGCCTGTTTGAACAGGGGAGTCGCTCCTTAACCCCAAGGGAGATTCTTCTGTCTTCTAGTCGATGTAGAATGTCAAAATGCCAGGATATATGTTGCAGAGATTCGTCCAGGTGTAATCTGAAGTCCTAAGGACTGGGATCCCATATTTATACGAAGTTAGGTGGCTGGACATAATCTAGAGACCCACCTATGGGAGGTTCCAGGGAGGGGGGTGGTTACACCCTTTTCCCTTTGTCCAGTTTCACACCAGAGCAGAGGCTGAGTGCCCCTGCAACCGGTTTGAACTGGGGTATGCACAGGGACACCAAGTGTGCCCCCAGCACTGTCAGAAAAGCATTCTATGAAGGCACCCACTCAACCCCAATACACTAAAGCCTGTCTGGGAGGTGGTTACACCTGCCTGTGACAGGAAATCTATTGTCCAGGCCTCCCCTGCCAGAGTTTCGTCCAGCAGCAGGAGGTCAGACTCATGTCTGTGGCTGCAGCATCCATTTTGTGATGCTGGGGCTCTTTTAAACTATTACCAGTTAGGTAAGTGTGTACATGTTTTCTCCCTCTAGAAGGGTGGAATTTTACCCCCGCCACCAGAACTGGGGGGGGGGGGGTTAGGATTCCAAAGTGTTTGACTCCAAACACAACATGTTTCCATGCAGCCATTCCAAAGTTTGCATTTATCGCAAGGTTATAATGTACTTAAGAGTATAAGGTCTGGCTGCACCATGGAACAGCCTCAGAGAATAGATTCTGAAAGCTGCAGAGGTGTCCTGCTCATGCATGGGCACCCTCTTATACAAAACCAAGCACTCTGCCTTCAGGAATGGTAAGGTCTGCCATTGGAGTGACTTATAGGTTTATATGTGTCAGTGATTAAAGGTAAATATAGGTAACCTATATCTTAGTAAGGGGTGCATGCACCACCTTACCCAGGCTGTAGTAGCAGACCTGTGGTGCCATTTTTGAAGGCTTCCCAGATGTTGCATAATACATGCTTAAGCCCATGGTGGCCTCTGGGGTACCTATGCCCTGGTACCTAAGGTACCATATACTAGGGACTCACAAGGGTAACCAAGTAACCATTCTGGAGTGTACCTAATGTACATGCAATCTTTTTAGAGAGGAAGCAGCTAGGCTGGGGTCCTGGTTAGCAAGGCCCTAGCCAGACTAAAGAAAAAAAAACTGTGAAACACCAGCAAAAATTGGGGGTAACCATAGTAAGCAGATCCTACTTTCATACACTGTGTTGTTTTTGCACTGGTGTAAAGTTATCACAATACAGCTCTCGATAACCTACACCAGAACCTTCTCATTGGGTAAATGCCAACCTTACGTGTAATAGTGACATAATTCATAGTTCCTTCAGTCGTGTTTGTTGGGATAAATAAAATAATAAACACTGTAGGAACTGAGGATCACTAGCCTCGTTCCCATATTTACACTCTCGCGCCTCACCTCCCCTCGACTGATGCTTGCTTGAGTTTGTCATTACTCTTTTCTATAATTTAGTGTCATTTATTAGAGCTTTCGGGAATGGGCGGTAATACTCCTTTTGTATAATGGTAATGTCGATTTAAGTGCCAGACTGGAGCCCAAGCCATGTGTGGAATGGTGAAAGCTGCTGTCCTCATTCAAGGTAATACAATATTTAGATAAACTTTAAATGTAAACAGAACTGTCCCTGACACTGATTACCTCAAGGGCTACACTGAACCACAGTCCCTGCTGCATAGTTCTTTGTTGTGCAGGCTCGGCTGGCGCTGCGTCACTGCTCGCAGTCAGAACAGTCATCCGACCTGAAGGAAAGAGGGCTGAGAAAATAACAGTGAGCACCTCGAACTCCTCAAGCCAGTTCTGCCAGCTTGCCTGTCGCTGCCCGCCTTTACATGTTCCCTCTCGGCTGCACAGTCATTGGACAGATCCTTACAGTCACTCTCATGACGTTGGGTCACGTGAATCAGAATGTTGGCACCAGGTAAAATGTATCCAGAGTGGAGCGCAGCTGAGTCTTCCCCCAAGCCGCGAGGACCGCAAACAAGCACTGCCAGCTTTGCTCAGACAGACACTGCGAATTAATATATTGCAGTGCTCCTGCTGGACACTGAGGAAGCGCTATAATGCGTTATGATTATTTTTAATGCGGTGATGCGAGAACTTTTCTTCAAATGCGTTAGGATCACGCGTGATGCGTGGCACTTGGCAGGGCTGCAAATACCTGCCTTTGCTTGTTTCAATAAGCTTTGTTGCGTGTGCCTTTGTCTTTCATGGCACGTTTCTGTGTGTTTGCATGTGTGCGTGTTTGTGGGTGCATTTGTGAGGGAATGCATTATGTGTATGTGCATGTATTTGGGCACCTGTATGCTTTTGTTTTGTTTGTTTGAGTGTATGGGTGTGTGCCCTTATTTTCCACGGCAGTTCGCTGTGCTCATGTTTTCATTTGTGTGGGCATGCAATGTGAGTGCGTGTGTGGTTGCATGTATGCCTCCTGTATAAACTTGATTACTGCAATGTATCTTTCAAAGTTAAGGTATAAGATACTAAATTACATCCTGAACTGTCATGTTCTGATAAAAAAGAGCAAATACAACAGTCTAAACAGTTTGAGTCTTATTTAAAGTTTTGAAACGGATAGAGACATGCATGTTCCTGCTCTCCTGAAAATGAGCTGTTCCGCACCAAACCAAATGAGATGCATATTAAAGGTATCATATGGAAATTATTTAGATGATTAGTATGAAAAGAGTTGGAAAAGATAGCTTCCTGTTTTTTATCAAGTATGTTAGTGGCTCTAGGTGTTGTGCTCAGAGTTTCTTGTGAAGTGATTGGGATTTAGCCATTAACTTGTAATAAGGGTCTTTCTTGTCTGTTGCAAAGATAAACTTGTTTGTTCCGATTTTCACTCTCTGTCTTAAGTTTCTCTGGGAAAGCCCCGCCCCTGTCACACCTTAAGTGCCCCTCCACATGTGGGTCATAGAAGAGGGCCACATGGCAGCAAAGCCCAGCTATTTACAATACACGAGAGGAATTAGTGAGAAAACCCTCATGCTGCGCAAAGCTCTCTAATATTTCAGAATGGCGGGGCATGTGCAGAGCGAAGGAGTTGGGTGCTTTATGTGAAACTAGATATTCAAAGGTAGTGCTACCTGTTGCAATCTGATATGGTGGGCTAATGCACCTACAAAAGTAACTTGTGTATAATAAACAAATAATGAATTAGAAACATGTTGGAACTACTAAACTTTGTGTCGTGGTGTCTGCACTATGAGAAGGCATTGTCCAAGTCAATTAGTCTGGTTTACTAAAGAAGGAACCTCTATGATTTCATCCATGTAGTCACTCATCCACACTCACATGAAAGTAGTCACTCTTTATCATACCGTCAAGCATCTGGCCTCACCATAGCAACCTATGAAAACCTCATGATCGGACAGTGCTGTACAGCTCAAAAGCCCGGAACACTGACAAATGAGGAAGGTGCTTGAAGTGCGTGAGAGCTCACTTTAGGAACAACCTGGACCCTTTATATGAGAAACCTGGTAAAGTGCCTTCAGTTCCGAAACCACCTTAGAACCTGCCTTTTAAGGGATGCATTCAATGTTCACCCTTTAAAACTTAGTCAATATAAGAACCAGACAAAAATGTCCTTCAAGACCTTTTTCTAGGATGACCATTTACGTGTCTCCTAATGTGTACCATATCCAGGTGGTCCAATTCCTTTTCATCACCATGTAATTCTATTCCTTTCACGTTCTTTACTTCCATATTGGTCCAAAGTAGTCATAGGGCAACACCTAAGAGCTTTGTAAAACTATTAAATGCATAAACACATCTGCCCTTTAGTTGCGTTTCCATACCTTAATAAAATGATATATGTCCTATTTGTCTTACTTGCAGTGGAGCTCATACTCAGTAATTCAGTACTTTGCTTGATTGGCCAACAAGTGTGGAACCTGCTTTGTCCATGTACAATTCATTGCTGTCAGCCTGGTTTGTAGAGCTGGAACTGCTCTACTCACAGTCATCCATTCATGGTGGTCATGTAATGACTGCTGGTGTCGCTTACATAGGCTGGGCCAGTGCAGGAACAAGGAAAGTACAGGTATTCCTGCTGACCCTCCTCAAGCACTATAACATGTGACACCAATGGGGCCTATTAGGATGACGGGCGTACTTTGTCCGCCCGCCATCCTTTCGGAGAACGGGACTGTCCGCCATAAGGATGGGGGTCCCGTCCTCGGAATTAGGATGCACCCGCCACAGTGGCAGGTGCATCCCGCATTTTTAACATTGCGGCGGGCGGCGCTGAAAGCACCGCCCGCCGCAATGCTATAAAAGCATGTTGTGCGTTTCAAAGCACAACATGACAGGCACCACGCAGTGCCTGCCTTGTTGTACTTTGAAACGCAGGAGGGTACCATAGGTACCCCCCATGTGCACCCCCCATCCCCCTTTCACCCTGGGGGCCCACAACCGGCCCCCAAAGCAAAGACCGTATGCCTTTCCATAAAAAGCATAGGACCGCAGGCATCGTAATATGGTTAGCGGTGTCTCGCAGACACCGCCACCAATTGTACGCACTTTTTCCGCTGGTTGCGAAGGCGACCAGCAGAAAAGTGGAGGATGGTCTTCCCGTCCGCCGTGGACCCCCCAAGCCATCATAATGTGGTGGTGGGCCATTTCACTGAGGATGGCGGCGGATTGCACAAGCCAGGCTGGCGGTGGCTACCGCCAGCCCGGTGGGGGCAATCCGTTCGCCATCCTAATCGGCCCCGAATGTGTGCTGCCACAGCCTTCCCAGAAGGCACAAGTGACTTACCGTCATTGACACTTGTCATCGTCCATCATAACATTCACTCAGCAAATCAAGGCTGAGCCCAAGTGCATGTCTCTGCAGCACCTGGTGAATGCGATGACTGGTCTGTTGGTGTTGAATGGATAGGAAGCAAGCTGGCACACAGGCACCTAATGATTGACAGCACAGCAGAGTAGTACAAAACTAAAATCATCTTTTTAAATTGGTGCTGATTTTACTACTGAACTTGTAGGCTGCAATTCCTGAGCCTTATGCACAATGACAGTGCTCGGACAGGAAGAACAGAGGCGTCCCAATGATCACCAGCCTCACCCTCATCCATGGTGACCTGTGACCCCTGCTGATGGTATAGCACTGGTGTGTCATCAGCGCAAGACATAGTCATGCCACACCTGCAGCAAGTGGTGCACCTGTTCAAGGCAGATTACATCAATCATAGTGGAGATGCAGATGCCCCAGCGAAATTAACCTCAGGAAGAACGGTCCAGCATATTGTTTTTTCTTTCCAAATGTGTCTTTAGACATGTCCAGCTTCTTCTACGGCTGCACTGCTCTCTTAAATAGCATCCTCTGTTAGCATGTTCATTTCCAATGAGTGTTAATGTTAACCCATTTGCAGTGAGTAGCTCATATTTGCCTTTGAAAGGCTATCTCTGTCCTCTCACCTACTTGGCGGTTGGTGCCCTGCAAGAAAAAAGTCAGTCAGGATGTAATTTTCCTTTTTGAATTTTACAAGCCTGCCAATTAGCACTGTGACATATGATACTATCAGCCATTCTTGGCTTTTCAGACCACAGCATTGCGGGCCATGCAGTTTTCCTTTTTACACTTTCATTAAGGGCTCATAATAATAGCATTGCTGCTGACTAAAATGCCAGAATTGGCCCGGCGATTTTATACATGACCTTGAGACACTTGTCAGCTATGTTTAAAAATAAAATCAAAGCAATTTATTTTGTATTTTTTGTATTTATTACGTTTTATATAGCGCTGGCTAGACCCGTAGGTATCAGAGCGCTTTACATAAGGAACAACAGTGAGTTACAAGAATAATAATTTTAAAAATGTTACACGTAATTTAAAAGTGAATGACAAATCATAAAGAGGCAGAAAGGGAAAGTGGGGACAGGAGTATGAGTAAAAGGATAGGTGGGGGTGGGAACCTAAGGCAGGAGGGAGTAAAGGCAGACGGGCGAAAAGAGAAATATGTTAGACTCAAGAGTTAAGGAATCATAGCAATTAACATAAGGTCAATGTACAGTAAATTAAAGACAGAGTTATGTTACAAGTTACATCAGTTACAAGAGCATAGCAAAGTACAGTATAAAATCAATGGTGTGAGAGTTTGTGGGAGGGAGGGAGAGGAGGAAGGATCAAAAGCAGGGAGATGAGGAGGAACTGTGTCCATAGTCCGGCTGGGTAGGTGACGATCGAGGGGGGATACCAGGGCCAATCTCCTTTTAAGCTGTCTAGCAGCTCCACCGGGTATCAGCCATGTTGCTCAGGTCTCAGCGTTCAGGTATAAAACCAGATTAGACCCGAAGGTATCAGAGCGCTTTGCATGAATTCCACATTGTTCCAAAATAACATCAGTTACTGGAAACATATAAATATCTTTGAGGGCGATGTCAAAGGAGCATAGAGTGTAGGGTAGGGTAACGGGGTTGGGGGGAGATATGACGGAGAGATGAAGGGAAAAATCTGCCCACGGTCCGACTTGATAGGTGAAGGCTGAGGGGGAAGTCAACAGCCCACAGAACAATATTCAAAAATCGTGGAAGACAGGATGAAAGGGTGGTAGGGTGAAGGGGAAGGCGGGAGGTACGACAGAGAGACAAAGTAAGGTTTGACCAAGGACCAGCTGGGTAGGTGATGGCTGAAGGGGAAGTCCACAACCCATCACCTCTTTAGCTATCTAGTAGCTCCACAAGGTCTCAGCTAGAAGGCTAGGTCTCCACTGTCAGAGGAAAGATCAACAAGGTAAAAGTCCTGTTGGGTAATCATGATGGGGGATAGGTTTAAGGTCAGGTCAAAGTTCGGTTTATGTCCCGGGGCACCTCCTATATCCCTCTTACTCTACTCTTAAGGATAAATTAGCCTCAACAAGAATGAGGACAAGTCTTGAGGCACTGTTGGTTAAAAGTAGGTGGAAGGCAGGGTAACAGCAGGATATAAAAATGCTAATGATCCCGGCTGTGGGAGCTGCTTTTCCAGCTTCAGTTTGTCGGCCATCATGGTACTGTCTGCCTTAGTGCTGAAGTCCTTTGGTGTTCAATGAACCAACTCTAACTCTAAGTTGCAGTAGAGCAGTGTCTCCAGAACCATATAGTGGCAATCTAACAGTGGATCATGATCATGGCTATCATTCTCCCATGCAGCATTGACACAAAATACCTTGCTTGGTCCTCGAAATAGGTAGAGACGCTTCTCATTGCCTCTCAATTTGTTGTCCTGTGCTGCACTATATAATCAGGCCCAGCAGTCTCGAATCCATTTCCGCCGTGTCATGGGCGTCCGGAGAAATTTTTCCAGGCGGGGCAAAATGTTAACGCCATCACCATCCTCCGACATGATGTGTGCAAGGTGGGGCACAAGAAACACTGGGGCGCAAGAGGAGCCATGGGGGGCAGGAAGCAGGTCGCATATGATCTCATACACCATAGGGTTGTTGTGCCACAGCCATCTCTTTCTTTTGTGGCACCCCAAAATCAATACCTGCCCTGGTCCCTAAAATTACGCCCCTGGCACCCCAAAACCCATATACATCCTGAACCCTAAAATTACCCCCAACACCCCAAAACCCATACCCACCCTGAACCTTAAAATTACCCCTGCCCCCCAAAACTCATACCTGACCTGAACCCTAAAATTACCCCACTGGCACCCATAACCCATACCCACCCTGACCCCTAAAATTGTCCCCCTGGTACCCCAAAACCTATACCTACCCTGAACCCTAAAATTACCCCCCTGGCACCCTATAACTCATACCGCCCTGACCCCTAAAATAGTCCCCATGGCATCCCAAAACCCATACCTGCCCTGAACCCAAATATTTCCCCCTTGCACCCCAAAACCTGTACCCGCCCTGAACCCTAAAATTACCCCCCTGGTACTCCAAAACCCATACCCACCCTGAACCCTAAAATTATCTCCCTGGCACCCCAATCCCTAACCCACCGTGAACCTTAAAATTACTCCCTGGCACCTAAAACCCACACCCACCCTGAACTCTCAAGTTATCCCCTGGCACCACAAAAGCTGAACACTACATTCTGATTGTGTATCTGGGAGGATCTGCTGGTCCGTATCAGCTCGCCCTGGTCTTGTTCTGCTTGCCCTTCTCTGGAGCTGATCTGCCTGCCCTGTCCCTCTTCCGGACCCACCAAGCCTGCCTCCTGGCACACAGCCTGGACCTACTCTGTCTGGCCTGGTTCTTTCTCCTTTGGACCCGCTGTCTTCACTGGTGGACTTAGAAAACAGGTCTCACTTCTCTGAAGCTGCTCTCCCTCACCCAGAACCCCCCCTCCACCTCCACTTGCTCTCGCATCTTCATTCCTCCCTACTTCTCAGTCTCTCTTTCTCCACTGCTTCTCTCTCTCTTTCTCTCCCCCTCTTCTTTCACTCTCACCCCCACCGTATCCATCTCCCGACCCCACCAAGTTTTCCTCTGTTCCCTCTCTCTCTTCCTCCTCCTCATGTCGGTGATAGGGAGCCCGGGGCCCTCTCTGAAAATGCCGGCTGGAGGTGACGTTAAGTGTGAAAGCACCAAGGTGTGAACCGGGAAAAGAGGCGTGGAAGGGGTGGGCGGCAGGTAGAGGGTCAAAGGGGGCACTGGCTCTCATAGAGGTGAGACGGGGCGGGTAGCAGCCTGAGGACCAAAACAACACCAGAGTAAGAGGCAGACGTTACTCTTTTATTCAAATGTGACTATTCTTTCTGCTTAGTAATTTACTTAACAGCAACTGTTCTAGACAGTCCATCACTATAATCCAGTAATTATTTGAAAAAACGTTGCCTCAATCTTGTTATGGTGTCAGAGCGTGCTATAAAGTCCGAGGTCTCCTGGCGCTTCTGACTAAATTATAAGATGGAAGGGGGATGGGGTAGAGGGTACTCAGAAGGATCTAGAAAAGAGCAGAGTCTCCAGGTGTTGTCTAGATGTGATGTGCAATGAGATGCACAGGAGTTCACCAAGAAGAGAGTGCCAAAGGGACGGTTCAGAAAAATTAAGCCTGCGTCTTGTCCTACTGAGCCCTGAAACGCAGAGAAGCTTCAGAATAGAACAGAGAGTGCGAGCTGGAGAGGAACCGTGGCTGGAGCACCATGTGTAATGCATAGTGGCATGGGCGTCCGCAGGGGGCAGGGCCAGCTTTAGAGCTAGTGGCACCCAGTGCGACAATGTTAGTTGACGCCCCCAATGACCACCTCCACCACGGATTCTCTCACTAGCACCCTCTAACAGTGACCAAGACTCCATAATCACTCTCTCTCCGATTCATTGAATTCGTTATATAGAGCTACTCATACCATTAAAGTATGTCAGAGCACTTTGCATCACACACACATTACACAGACAATCAATCATACTTGTGTAAATCAGTGTATAGGAAATGCTACATAAGTCAAAGGACAAAGGGGCATATTATCAAGGCCTAGCGATATTTGTATCTCCGCATTTGCGTCCGTATTTGGACAAAATGCAACAATAAAAACATTGCTTTATTTACAAGAGCACGATAACGCGTGTTCAATGGGATTAGCGCTGGTTTCAACATTGCATCGCCTTGCATCGCTAATGAGATGCAAGGGAGGCGTGTACCGTGAAACAACATGGGATATCATCACCAACCCTGATTCTCTCTATTTTCAAGTGTATCGCTAACACACATAGCGATATTATAATCAGCGCTAAACGGGTTTTTTACCGGTTTGTAATGCCAGCTATTTTCCTTACTAAGCCATATCTATAATGGGAGATGGATTGTTATGCTGAGTCCACGTCTCCCATTATAGATTAGGTTTTCCCTAACGCGGTTTTCTATCGCTGGAATTCCGGCGATTTCGACTCTTTCCGCCGCGTTTGCCTGGATTTCTATCGCCTGGGCTATGCACTTTGCTGATAGTGCGATCACCAGGTGATAGAATCCGGCGATATGTGGCGTTATTTTTTGAACGCTCACATGGCCAGCGATAATTATCGCTGGCTGTTGATGATTTGCCCCTAAAAGTGTAGGAGTCACATGTCATCCATACTGGTAGGCAGTATAGTTTAGGAGTGCTTGGTGTGGAGAAGCACAAACTCAGAGACGGAAAAGAAACACCATAGTTGGGAGTTTTCTTTAATATTAAGACTCAATTTCTACCCAAATTAACCCTTTTTTGCAACAGTAATCAATGTTCTATACTTAGCAGCGTGTATGCACTTCTATGATGAAAGTTAAAACCTCACTAATCTATATTAGGACTTTAAGTTATAAATTGCAAGTAAGAAAAGGATGGCTCTTTTAAAAGCAGTAACCTGCTGATCTGTTTACATTAAATGCACTCTTTAATCTTCTTGGTACACGTTCTTTGTAGCAGGCATAATAACCCACTGTACTACCTTCACATATGTCAAAAACCTCAACTACACAAAACTCTGATCTCTGGCCAGGATATTTTTGTGAGGCCCCGTAATTGCAGGACGAAAGGAACGTGCAGCAGGTGTTTTTAAAATCATGATTAAGTTGTAAACACTGAGCCCCCAGGAAGCCAGGACCCGGAGCGATCGCACCGGGCACACCGCCCTAGAGCCGGCCCAGGCAGGGGGCAAGGAGGGGCTCCCTGGGGGGGACAAGTGCCCCTCCTTGCCCCCCCCCCTGCGGACGCCCATGTAGAACAAATGAAGTGTGTTGTCTCTGGTTCTTCGTTGCTGTCCCCAGGGCCACAATCTTAAGGACAGGCAACCGGGTATTCCTGTTGCTGTCCCTGAGGGCCACCATCTTAAGGTCAGGCAACCGTGTATTCCTGCACACCGCGTAGCTGTTCCCGAGGTCAGCACTTTGGCTGCTGCTAGACCTGGGACCCAGTGAGTAGGCCGTTTGCCTTCCGTCTGAGGTACTCTTGTCTTAGATTCGAACATCAGCGCCGGACTGCAGCCACAAGCGAGAGGAGGCCTCGCTCTCCGTAGCCCCAGAATCTATCACTGAATATATATATTGCACCATTGACATTACACAACAGAATCAAGAGTGCATGGTTAGCAGTGCAGAGTCTCACACAGGATGCAGGAAGTAGAAGCAGAGGTAGGACCTTGGAGGGCACAGTTTGAGTGTGAATCTTATGTTGTTTACAGCCGCTGAGGTGAGGCTGAGGAGAACAGTGCCACGAGAAGCAAGTGGCAGCACAAGAGACATCTGCCGCTCACAGGTGGTCAACCCGGGGCTCCCAGTGCACAAAGGAGCACATGAGTTTCCACAGTATTTGATGGTTGCTAATGCCAGTGATCAGTATATCTGCCAAATAACACTGCTTCATCCAACAGCACTTAGCATTCTCGGGCTTTTGTCCCCCAGCGTTACCACTGAACATTAGCCACCATGCCAGCTGGTGTGGTGCTTGTCGCTCCTTGCAGCACGGAGGCGCGATGTCAAACAGAGACACATACTGTGCTGCAGCCAGTTCCCAGGAAGGGGAGGTTAGTGGCAGAACTACCAGGACCTCCCGCATAGCTCGCAGGCCTGCGTCTGCCTTGAAGGTCAGCAGAGCATGCATTGGAGATACTGAGCCTGCAAGACAACAGGGCTGCAAGTGGAGAAGGTGGCGAATCCCACATGGAGAGCGATGCAAGCCAAGGTCTAGAGAAGCTCCAAGGAAGAAGGAAACTAGGCTGGCAGAGATTGCTGAGCTCTGGTGTGGAGGGTGGTGTATGAGCTAAGGTAAGGTAAGGCCATAGAGGAAAAAAGGAAATGTCACACGCTCAGGACTGGGAATGGGATCCCATAACAACTGTTAAGCTCCACCTGGTCGTGCTGTAGCTGTGACTATCCCCCCCTCCCACTGTGCTGAGCCCTCAGGAAACAGCTGACAATTGAGCTGGTACTGACAATGAGGACAAACAACTCCAGCCTAAACACAAAAGGAAGCAAGAACTCACAAGGGGTCTTATGGTCAACCATGTTAAGGATTCTGCTGGGCGCACAAGAAGTACTCAGTTTTCAAGCAAACAAAATGGACATACAAATGAGCCTCCTGAACACTCTAGCAATTTATGTATGAGGCATTGATGAGAAAATTGCGAATCAAAAATTGCAAACCAAAAGAGAGCACAAGCTGACACGCAGGGAATAGGGCAGAGGTGCGGGTGCTTCCCTGTCGTAGACAAGCTGTCAACACCTCCGGTGACGATGTCGAATCTACAGGTTGACCTCAAAGACGTGAATATAAACAGGCCCCAAATGAGCATAGGACCCCTGAACACTAAGGCAGGCCCCTCAGAGGCACCACTTCCAGTAGAGTCAGAAAGGCTGAGGTGTGGCTACCTTTCTGGCTGCAACAATGAAGGCCTGGGGAATTCTGAATCCAACACTGGGGTGGCACCTTTACCAATGGCAGGCTCACCAGATTTAGACAGGACCCAATAAAGCAAGGATGAACCACCAAAACAGCAGAAAGCAAGGAAAAGAAAGGCTTGCAACAAAAAGCTCCAACAGCCTAGCAGGCTGGCAGCCTACCCAGTCTTCATTACAAGACTCAGGCCACACTCCGCACCCAGGGATGCAGACCTCTATGAGAAACTGACGGCTCAGGAAAGGAAAGAGGTTGCAACATTAATGACCACTTTTAAACAAACCAGCCCTGCAAACAGATAGTGGTAACATCCTCAAGCTCATTCGGCATTCGGACAATAGATGAGATGGGGAGGCCGCCTCACATAATTTAGTATCAACTGAATGTATTGACCAGGTGCTGGTCAGTGAAATCAATCAACTAAAGTAGTGTGTGGCTCTATTGAGAAGAATCTGAGTGAAGCCAATATATTCCAAGGGGGGTGGGAGGGTAGCATTACACCATCCACCTAAACTTGGCTCCCTTCCTCTAACTCATCTATCCTATGCAGACGACGTGGTATTGTTGAATCTAACGAAGATTGGCATTCAAAGGTTACTAGTAGGGCTGGGAGAATTTATAACAAATAACAACCTGGAGATAAACACAACAAAAACAAAAACAATGCTTATCACCAGGCGGCGGACAGCCAGTACAAACATCTACCTGGAGGGAACAAAGCTAGAGGCCGTGTCCAACTTCAAGTACTTGGGCTTCTACTTCGATAATCGACAAAGCCATCAGCAGCAAATGTCGTACATCACTCAGAGATCAAATTCACTCTCATTTGCTTTTGGATCTTTGGCCAAAAAGCTCACGGGGCCATCATATAAACCTTTACTGGCAACAATAAAAGCAAAAGTTCTACCAACCCTCTCATACGGCAGTGTAGGATTGCATGGGAAAGATGCGGATCTGCTTAACAAAATGCAGACAGCCATCTTCAAATCTACCTTCCAAATACAACAGGGAGCCTCACCAGCTCAGACAAGGATAGAATTTGGAACAGTAAATGAAACAGTGGGAAGAAAGTATGCAAGTATTAAGCACTGGTATACACTGAAACAGAACACGTCAGCCTCAGAATTGCACCAAGCACTATGGGAAGAAATTAGATCTGACACTAAATCCCCATACAACCAGTATCTTGAAAACTCCATAACTGAGACTGGAACAAGAAAACTCTGGGAACTTAACCTGCCTTACCCGGCGTTCAAACAGGCTATAAACAAGTCGACAAAATTCCACTCTCTCTTACTTGATAAAGCCACGTTTACCAACAGAAAACACGCATGGATGGTAATATCAAATTACAAAACACTTGTGGCAGCCCCATACTTAACAATTACATTTCCAGCTCACAGAAAACAGAAATTAATGGGACTCCGTTTGGGGAAATTCCCATCGATTATGGACCAACCAACCTGGGTGCATAATGGACCAAAAACCTGCAGACTATGCGGGAGGAGCAACGAGGACTTTATTCATCTTGTCTGCATCTGCCCGAATCTAGCTCAAGCTCGAAGCTCTCTGTTAAAAAAGTCTATGAACGAGCGGGGTATAAGAACGTGCCGATCTGCAATTATGGCAGCCTTGAACCCAGCAGACACGCGATTGAACTGCCTATTACTAAAGTTCCTTGCAGCCCACTCCCAAGCGCTAAAACACACCACGGCACCCTGTCAACAAAAGGATAACACAACTGTGGTAGCTCGGGCAGAGAGCTCTCCGGAACATAAAAGAGGAAAAAATCAAGAACTTCAGAACTAAGCTAGACAGACTGCATTTTTATTACACTTCATTCGATTTTAAATATCAAACTCGGTTTTAGACGGAGAGTGTTATAGAATATATTAACAGAGATTGTACATATATGTTAAGAAATTTTAAACACATTAGTCGATTCCTTTAAAATGTATTGTTGTGGTTTTAATTAACTGAAACAATAAAAATCTTTTCATTCATTCATTCATTCCATTCAAGGGAACAGGATATCCCCATGCCCTGAGTCACAAAAAAATGGTTGACTTAACAGCGACCTGACCGAGAACTGTCTACTCGGTCCTGAGAAGCGCAAGAAGCAAATTGAATGGGCTGAACAGCCCTGTGGTGGGTCTGCCAGAGAACCAGACGTGGCACAGAGTGGGGTTGGCTGTCTGGTGCCTTGAACACAACCAGAATTTTACAATGACAAGACGCTGCTCTTACTACCGATATTGACAAAGCCCCTGGATCTGCTCTTGGAATTTTAATGGCCTGGCTAATAAGCTTGAAGGACTAGACACCTACCAATACCTGCGCACCTTCAATGTAATTTTCCTCCAAGAAACCTGGGCTCAGGTCGCATCTCATCTAGAGGGCTTTATAAGCTTTTATACTTGCAGTCAAAGCACACAAACATGGCTGCAGTAAGGATGGTCTGGCAATATAAGTCTGAGCTTCAAGCAATATTGAAAGCCTAGAGCAAGAAACTGATGAAGCTGGCCTGCAAATCGTAGTAATGACGGTCAAGACTACAAATAGCCCGTCAAAGAAAATTATAATGGTGAACGTCTACATTCACCCCAACGCCGCAAACAAGGCTAGGCTAACAGAGAAGCTGACTGAGACAATCCTGGTTTTAAGTCTAAATGAACAAGACTGAAATTATAGTTACAGGCCACTTCTACATGTGGCTAATGAGCAAATTACCGAAAAAGGAGGTCACAGAGGCCCAAGAAGCACTTTGGATGATACCAACTCAGGTGGCATAAGAAGATAGGAGAAGTCAAAGCCTACAAGGAAACCTAGATCATTTAGACCGTAGAGCATTGAATGGTCGGTACAACCCGGCAAACCACCTGAGCCTTCTTTTCTGTCCAGATCTGGTGCATCACATCTTGATGACCAAAAATTAAGCCAACCACCTCTGCCGAGCCCTCAAAAGGTCACCTTTGGATTCTGTCATTCTGAAAGATCTCAGGGCTTTTAAGAAACAATTAAAAAGAGCAAAATGGCAGCTTCAAAGGGTGTTTCACGATTCATTCTAGGCTAAGCTCCTGAATGACAGAAGAGAAAACAACTCCACTTTCTTTTGGCAAACAGTAAACGAATCAACAGGCTACTCACAAGAGTGGCAGCATCCAACAACTCTGAGACAATCTGGTATAATTTCTTGAGCTGTCACTATAATCAAGAGGCACTGGAGGAACAACAAATGTGCAAATTAGATGACCCGGACCCAGCGAGTACATCACGAACTTCACAGAGAAAGGGGGACCCAGAATTAGCCAGGTGCACATTCAGCCCTTGCACTGTGCGGGGCGTATTGCAAGGGGATGTAGCAAAGGGGCACTGGGCCCAAATGCCATTCCACCAGCCATTTACAGGGAGGACCCACTTTTCTGGACAGCTCAACTTGCCCCATTCAGCTCCATAGTATTCCTTCCTCATGAAGAGGTTAAATTCATGCCCCAAAATACAAGAGGAGATAAGGGCAACCTCAGAAATTACTGTTTAAAAGCCTTAATTGACAATAATGTAAAATACTGTGCAGGTGTTCTATTGGAGGAATTTCAACATTGGGCTGAGGCATACCTAATTGTTCCTGTAAATCACACCAGCTTTACTAAACAAACAAGGACCACAACAAACATTATGGTGCTTTCGTTGTTGATTGATTCTACAAAAATCAATGCAAACCCTATCCACCTTGGTTTCATTGACTTTCAATCTGCTTTTGATACAGTGGATCAGGGTAGGCTCTGGAGGAAATTGGCAAACCTAAAAATGCCAAATGGTTTGTTAAGAGCCCTGGAAATACTGCACACAGACACCTGGGACATGATCAAGGTAGGGGATGGCTCCCAAGGAAAATAAAAACCATGCAAGGGTTAAAATGGATGTGTTTTGGCCTCAAACTTGTTTAACCTGTTCTTGCAGACCTCACACCTTCACTAAATGAAGTGAACTTACACTCACCAAATTGGTGGGCTTCCAGTTATCGAACCTACTGTATGAAGATTATTTAGTCCTTGCAAACAGAACCAAGGACGGCCTACAGCGCTTGTTGAATGAAACCCTCGCCTACCATGAATAACAGAAAAAAACTAAAATATTACCAGTGCAAAGAAAAATGGAATGGATGCATACCTGGCATCTGGGGGATGATAGAATTGAATCAGTAAAAAGCTTCAAGTACCTTGGAGTTTATTTCAATGGGAATGGAAGCTATAGCGTCCATCTGGAGGAAATCAGGAAGAAGGGCAAAGCGTTGGCCCTCGATTTGAGGTCTCTTTGCAACAAGCTTAAAGACCCCACGCTTATCCCCATCTTACAGGTAGCACAAGCTAAGATCCTTCCCACCTTCACATATGGGAGGGAGGCTATAGGCTCTCAGGGGCAGGGACAGTGCAAATCTGGACAGAATGATTCTCAAAACATAGGGGTGAATCTTCCAACTACCTCCGAACACATCGCCTGCTCAAATAAGGTTGGAATTTGGTATCCCCAAACAGTCAATGGCTCGGCAGGCAGCCTTTGTGTCCTGTTGCCATAATTTTAGGAAGGCTCCAGAGGACTCCCTGGCCAGCCACCTCTGGCAGAAACTGGAACTCAGGCGGAGCGCCCCACACATGTCTAGTTAAACCAGGCACTGAGTTCACAAAGCTTAACAAATGTTTGGGGTTTATCTCTAGGCCTTAGCAAACTAATCAAATCTAGTGCACAGTTGTTATCAATGTTGGAGGATAAAGATAAACTGTCTAAACGTAGTTATAGGTGGAAGACACTTCAAAACTACACCAGGCTTAAATCACAGGGCTACCTTGGCAAAACCTATTGCAATTGGGCCAAGGTGCCTTTCCTGAAGTACAGATTGGGTTTATAACCATTATTAAAGCTCTCCTCTCATGGAGAAGGCGGCCAGGGCAAGCAATTTGCCGTTTATGCCTGCAAGAACTGGAGAACATCGTCCACGTTGTATGCCTGTGCCACACCAGTATGGGGAATCTACGTGAGCATTTGTGCAGGAACGGGAGAAACCTTTCATAAGGTAATGAAGGGAGGCAGTGCTAGCCTGTTTTGATCCTACAGATATCAGTCTGAACTGTGCCATGATCAATTTCCTTCAGAGATTTGAAAAGAGGGCTGCGAGTAAGGAGTAAGTAGCTGGTGGAGATGCAAGAGCTACTAGAGAAGTCACCACTTGGGCATTAACACTCTTAAACCCTTGCAATTTCCCATAGCTAGGCTCAAACCAAAGGCCCAATATTGAAAGGAGGGAACAATCGCACTTCAACTTTGAACTTCCCCACCTCAACCCCTTTGACAACTGCTCTATCGGTTTACTTCTTTTCCAGCAATTAACATTTGTCTTAATTCTTAGAAAAAGGGTTTTTATGAACTGATATCTTGTACTTTAATGTTTTATTGATTACTAATGCCCACACCGATACAGATCTTATATTTTACTTTTTGAAGTAACATTAAATGCTTTTAAAATGGATTACTGCTATGAAATTAGTCGTTTTATGTGCTTTGTATTGGTGTTTTATCATGCATTTTATTGCAAAGATTTTAACAGATCATGAATTAAAGATTTGCTTACTTAAAATAGTTCATGAGCTTTTCTTTAACTTCCAAAAAAGCTTCAAAATCCACAGAATCATGTAATCAGCTTGCTGTTTGGTCACAGAGAGGAAAAAGTGGTTAGGTGCAGAAGGATGGGCGTTAATAGGACATGAGAGTTATATTCCTATGATCTGGACGGACCACTTATTAGTGATCATGACACTAACTATTCGCGGTGCACCCAACACGAGGTATGTCCAACGAGTGCTGAAACACACTTGGAGGAAACTCCATCTCGAAGAATTTCACGCGCTACTTAAAACTAACCCCCCCAAAGTTAGCAAAGACCCTGACCTGAGCTATGAGGATTTCTTTAACTGGATCACCCAGGCTCTGGATACTTTGATTCCGGCGGGCTGGATTAGGGCACGTTCCAAGGAATCTAGTCCTTGGTACAATGCAGCGCTCACCTCCCCCAGGAATGTAAAGTCGCTGAGCGAAAATGGGGAAAGACTTATGACTCTGCACTTAAGGCTCAATATGTCCAGGTACAAAAAACTACCACAGAAACATCTGTAGGACACGTGCGGCATACTACGCTCATGAAATTGGGATTAGTCAGAATCCCTCAAAAACCATTTTTAAAATACTAAAATATCTCAGCGCAAAAAAAGGCTGTCGAGGAGTCACATACCTTTCCTACACACTGTGAGAACTTGGCATCCTTCTGCATTGATAAAATTCAGAAAATGTATAACTCCTTCCCAACCACTCTATGTTTCAATGCTTCTACCACTAAGACTAACTCTAAAATCACTAATATACCTGTGACGAGTCAAGAGGATTTTCTCTAACTTTGTGAAAAAGTCAAATCAGGCTCACCTGCAGACCCACTAAAACCACCGCAATTTAGAGCAGCTGACATGACGCTTCTTAACCCCCTTCGAGACATCATAAATTCCTTGTTCACCACTGCCATCCTACCCTCTAGATGGAAACGTTAGACCCCACTCTGCCCGAGAACTATCAGCCTATCTCGCTGATCCCCTGGACAGCTAAGGTGGCCGAGTCCCACGTCAATACCATTCTAACAAACTTTCTTACGTCCAATACCACTCTGGACGCATCCCAGCATGGCTTCCGTGCAAGGCACAGCACCGAAACGGCATTCTTGAGTGTGACTGAACACCTCCGGACCATTTTGGACTCCGGCAAGACGGCAGCACTGATACTATTAGACCTCAGTGCTGCCTTCGATACGGTCTCACACGAGGTGCTGTTACTTTGACTAGAGGAGGCAGTAATATCAGGACAGGCCCTGGACTGGTTTAAGGCATTTCTGTCTGGAAGATCATTCCGGGTCTCCACTCCTCCGTTCCTTTCCAAAGAGCAGTCGATCAAACAGGGAGTGCCCCAGGGATCTGCACTCAGTCCAACACTATTTAACATATACGTCCTACCACTGACTGAGATAGCCAAGAGATGGGGACTATCGTTAGTATCGTACGCTGACGATACTCAGTTAGTGGTGACTCTGAGAGACGAAGCTGGACTGAGTGCACAAAATTTCAAACAGGCCCTTACAGCCATAACCAGCTGGATGACAGCTAACTACCTACAACTAAACGCGGGCAAGACCGAGGTCTTACTTGTAGGTAAAGAGGCGGCGGCTTGGGGAGACAAATGGTGGCCTGAGACTCTTGGCAAGCTCCCTGAGCCTAAAAGCCAGGTGAAAAACCTCAGAGTTTGGATTGACTCCTTTGTCAACTTCACCCACCATACAAAAAAGGTTGCTGCCTCGTGCTTCGGGATCCTCCGGAACCTTAAGCAGATCCTAAAGTTTTTCGATCCCCAGACGCGCCAGCTCGTGATACAGTCTGCCATCCTTTCGTGGCTGGATTATGCAAATTCCCTACTCTTAGGGGTAAACCAGGCTGAGAAAGCAAGGCTGCAACAAGTTCAGAATGCTGCAGCGAGAGCCTTGACAGGTCTCCCCCGTCATCACTCGGTGGCAAGTACACTTACCAAACTCCACTGGCTCTCGGTGGAGAAGAGGATTAATTTCAAGACCTTATGCCTCACATTCAGAATTCTGAAAAACGCCTCCCGCCCCATGTTATGCCCACTCTTGACCGCATACAGCCCTCAACGCACTCTCCGCTCGGAGGGCCAGAACCTGGCAGTGGTCCCCGTATTAAACAAGCCCAGAAGGGAGGCCGCTCCTTCCGGGACCTTGCAGCTAAGCTTTGGAATGCCCTACCCCTCCAGATTCGTGGAATAACTGATCTCTTGCCATTCAGAAAGGCCATAAAAACCCATCTCTTCTGCTAGACGGTTACGTTATATGATTACCACTGTTCCATCTGTTGTGGCATACTCTCTTCCTTTCTGGAAAGCGCTGGGACGCCCCTTTGCTGGGGCAGCCGTGCGCTATAGAAGACCATATAACATAATATAACATAACAAGAGGTGGCCAAGGACACATCATCGACAGAATGAGTTGGCTGAGTGATGGGGACCCACATGCCATACATCATTCAGCACTGGTCCGGGGAGGGGGGGGCGGGCGGATGGCCGAAGGGGTTGCCTCGGCTACAAGCTCTACACCGAATTTTCACCAGTGGTCCACGATATGAGTTTTCTAGCCTGGGACTATGACACAATGTAGGTGTTTTTGTGTTGGGGTTAGGGTGGTGGGTGGAGGGGTGCATTTCAAAAGTTGGTTTGTTGGGGAGGAGGGGATGGGGGTGGTATGTTGGGGGGGTCGGGCTGGGGGGGCTGGGGAGGCTGGGGGGGTGAGGGTCCCGGTGTGTCGCACAACTGAGGGGTTTACATGTCTCGCCTGATCCAGGCAACCCCCCACGAGGAGTAACACCTCCTACATACACGGATAACATGTCTGTCAACGCCCTTAAAGTAATTACCCTGAACGTAAAGGGGCTCAACAATCCTGTCAAGCGGCGTGTGGTGCTTTCCTACCTGGAGAACTCAGGCGCCTCAATCTGCTTGCTACAGGAAACACATCTCTCCAGGAATTGGCCCAGAATGCGCTCCAGAGCTTTCCCTTGCCAATTTTACTCTTCCCCTAATGAGAAAAAAGCGGGAGTTGCCATTCTCTTTGCTAGTCACTTTCAGGGCAAGGTGGGGGACAAGGTTGAAGAAATTAAAGGCAGACTCCTCTCTTGCAATGTGCGGGTGGGGGACATGTCCTTAGTCATCAGATCTATATATGTCCCTAACTCCGGGTAAGAGTCGTTACTCAAGGGGGCCCTATTTCACGCCCTTACACTCCAGACACGCTACACACTTGTGGGTGGCAATCTCAACCTGGTAATGGACCAAGCCAAAGATAGATCAGGTCACCAATTTGGCACCACAGGAGCGATTTCCACAGAGGGAAGGAACTGGTTGGCTAGTCGAGGCATCTCAGACATCTGGCGGGAGGCACATCCGTCACTAGTCCATACACCTTCTACTCTCATGTCCATCACACTTATGCTCGATTAGATAATTTCTTTAGGTCCCCATGATATTGCCGCAACGATGAAGGACGTAGACATAATCCCCACGGCCCTCTCCGACCATGATGCGGTTACACCCATGATCACTGTCCCACGCTTGCCCACTCAGAGAGGCCATTGGCACCTATGGGAGGACCACCTACAGAGACAAGGTATTACACAACAACTGCAGAAAAACATAAAAGAATACTTAGCACGTAACGATACACCTGACGTACCGGTGACAGCGGTATGGGGAATGCTTAAGGCGGTGGTGCTTGGTGATCTCATCACGATATCAGCGCCCGAGGCTAAGGAACGAAGGGATAAAAGGGAGGCGCTTTCGGCGCAGGTGGCGGAACTGGAGAGAGTGCACAGTCGCACTGGGGCCCCCAGGATTTGGCGTCAACTAAAAGCGGCCAGAGCGCAACTGGCAGGACTGGATCTCAATCGCGCGGAATATGCGCCCCTTAGGTTGCAACATTCTTACTATGTGAGAGGCGATGAAACCGCACGACTGCTGGCAAGCAAACTCGGGGCGCGGGTTCAGAGGTCTAAGATCACCACTATCCAGGACAACTGAGGACGGGAGCTCCAAGAAGACTTTAAAATTGTGAAAGACTTTCGGGCCTTCTATGCTGAGTTATACAGCGCAGATCTCTCTCTAAATAAAGGGGAGGCGGAATATTTGAACGAGGCGGCGGAAACAGCGCTCAATGAAGCTGGTGCTACTTCATTAGATGCACCTATCAGGATGGAGGAAGTGATAGCGGCGATTTCACACCTAAAGCCTCTGAAAGCGCCGGGGCCGGACGGCTTCACAGCCGGCTTCTATAAAGCATTTTGTCCCCTACTGGTGCCCCTCTTGAATAAGTTATTTAATTCCTTCCAAGGGCCGGGCCCCCCCCGACATGCTTGGGGCAGATGTCATAGTACTGCCAAAGATGGGCAAAGATGCTACGCAAATGCGCCTCTTACAGGCCCATATCTCTGCTCAATCTCAAACGCTTTACAGGGATCTTAGCAGCTAGATTAGGACTGTGCTTACCTTACATCATAGAGCCAGACAAATTGGGATTTATCCTAAATAGGCAATGCAGCGACAACAGCAAACTACTTCTACATGTCATAGACAAAACCCACTACAACGACTCGGATGCAGTGTTCCTCTCTGTCGACGTTGAGAAAGCGTTTGAAAGGGTGGACTGGGGCTTCCTGGGCAAGACGCTCATACGATTCGGTATAGGTGATCGCTTCAGAGCCTGGGTTGCCAGCTGCTATGATCTGCCCCGGGCATCTGTCTGATTCAACGGCATCGGTTCACAACCGTTTGACATCAGACGGGGAACTAGGCAGGGGTACCCCCTCTCACCTTTACTGTTTGCGCTATACATAGAGCCGCTTCCGCAAAGAATCAGGGACAACCCGGATATAACTGGCATCACATTCAGGGGTGAACCACAAACCATAAGCCTTTACCCCGATGACATCTCGGCTGCCCTGGATAACCCCAAACAGTCCGTGCCAGCCTTCCTGATAGAAATGGAGGCTTTTGGGAAGGTATAGGGGTTCAAAATGAATACGGCTAAGTCCATGATCCTTTTTCTGAGCCGCAATGCTCGCAAGTCCACTAGCGTAACATTGATGTACGGGTGATTGGCTTCTCGCACCTAAATCACTTACCTGGGAATCACCCTGACACCAAGTACAACGCAGACTGTTGCCTGGAACTACTCAGATCTCTACTCCCAAATCCAGGGAGACCTAAGAAAATGGAGACAACAACCGCTCTCACTGCTGGGTCGCATAGCGGCGATCAAAATGTCCCTGCTGCCAAAAGTCCAAAACATATTCCAGACCATCCCCTTGACTCCACCGTTAGGAATGCTAAAGAAACTTCAGCATGCAATACTGCAGTTTGTATGGGTGGGGAAACGTCCGCGAATGCACAGGGATCTCGCTGAACGGGCGCCGCAGGAGGGGAACCCAGGGATTCCAAACCTTTTGAGGTATTTCCAGGTGACACAGCTACGATATTTCTTAGAATGGAATCCACCTGAGTCAGAAAAGAGATGGCTCTTCCAGGACAGAGCGATGGTCCAGATGTCGCTTTGGAAGATCCCATTCCTGAAACGCTTGGATAGACCAACACACCTCAAGAGATCTCCCATTACTCACACGATTCTCGGGGTGTGGGACGCGGTAGGAATCACGGGGGACTTACCAACTTCCCCTCACCTCTCACACCACTGTTTGACAACCCTGCATTCCCACCGGGGATGGAGCCCTACGCCTTTGAGCAATGGAGGGCTTCCGATTGCAGGTCAGCTGGACATCTTTTTGACCTAGATGGCTTCATCCAACTCGATGACCTAAAAGGAATGTACAATCTTACTGCCCCACGGTGCTTTCAATATTTTCAGATCAGACACTGGCTGACTCAACCTGACACTCGGCACCTTGTGGGTAGGCCACTCATGGCCTTCGAGAAATGGCTATTCACGAAAAAGACTGATAGTAAGGCGATTACGGATCTTTATTAAATGATCGTTCCTGAGCCACTTCCACACCGATCAGCGGGCCAAAGAGGGTGGGAATTCAAGCTAGGGAGAAACCTCTCGGATGAGGAGTGGGGGGATGTCTTCCACAGAGCGCACCACACAGCTAGAAACACTGCGAGTAAAGGAACAGCGGTTAAGATTGCTTCCTATTGGTACTTGACGCCTGCCGGACTAAACAAAAGCAATCCACGCCGGGGCCCTACATGTTGGAGGAGTTGTGACGAAACGGGGACTCTAACACACCTACTGTAGGATTGTGTAGAAGTGAGAGACTACTTGACAGAGGTTCTTGATGGTATAAACACACATTTTGACACTGACATTCCTCGCTTTCCGGCGTACACTGTCTTGGGTCTCCTCACCTTCAACTTACCCATCAGAGGAAAGCAAATGGGGTTGACACTAGGGGTGGCAGGCAGTCCAGCACATCCTCTCGCTATGGGGCTCTCTGAGGCGTCCCTCACACACGGGATGGCTCCATAGACTCTGGTATATATTGGGTATGGAACAAATCCAGGCAACCCTCACACAATCATCAGAGTCATTTACTACTGTTTGGCAGCCTTTCCTATACCTATTAGCCACAGAATTCAATGAAATCACATGCCCGAAGTACCAGCGCCTGCTGAGGCTCACCGACATACCCACAACCAAGAGCGTCCGTGCTTGATGGGTAAGGACAGACGTCATGTTCCAGCAGCCACACAGTGCAGTTTAGCGACACACCGGGGGGGGCGAAGAGGGTGGTGGGGGAAGGGGGGATTTGGGGGGTTTTGGTTGGGAGGGGAGGGGGGTGTTGTTACTTCATGGGACGGTAGGTTACACCGACTGCTAAAGCTTGCCTCATACGAACTCTCAAGGACACTATACTTCCATACGACTTTGGGGCCTGTACAATCTGTGCTCCGGAGGAGGTGGGTTATTAGAACGACATCTGTACAACAAGGGGAATGTTATTATTGTGTTGTACTGTACCTATTGCACCAGAAATTTTGTTAAACAAAAAAAGATGTGTTTTTACACTCTGAGTCCAGGCATACTAAACTCCATTTCCCTATCTTTTCCTAATGGGAAGTTATGCTTATAGGATGTTATAAGTAAAACTCCCATTCTTTCCTGAGGGACAGATAGCCTTGCAGCGGGGAAAAATTAAATACACTGTAATCCACCACCAGGACATGTCACACACACCAGTACATGTCCGACCTTTAACATACACAGCACCCTGCTCACAGGAGTACCTTGAGCCTACCTTAGGGGTGACATACATGTATGAAAAGGGAAGATTAGGGCCTGGTAAGTGGGTGCATTTGCCATGTCGACATGGCAGTTGAAAACAGCGCACAGATACTTGAGTGGCAGGTCTGAGACTCCCTTGCAGGGCTGCTTCGGTGGGTGGCACAATCAGTGCTACAGGCCCACTAGCAGCATTTGATATACAGGCCCTCGCACTCTTAGTACACTTTACTACGGACATACTAGTAAACAAAATATGCCAAGCATGGAAACACCAATATATAACACAATTTACAACAGGAGCACTTGCACTTTAACACTGAACAGAAGGGAGAAAGTGCCCAGAGACATAAAACCAGCAAAAACAGAGTAAAAACCGGGAGGTCAGAAAGCAAAAAGCCAGGGGAAACACGACAAAAGATGCAAGGTCTAACACAGTGACTTTTTGGATCTCTAGTTACCTCAGCATCCAACCACAGTACGATATCATTATTAACCTACAGTGCACAATGAAGAATAGACTATCGGCTGGTGTCTATTGGCCTGATATCCTAGATATGGCACGCTTGCATTCTACTCAGATCATTATCAGACAACTCCCCAATAGTTCTGGTACAGGACTGTATGCGAGGTACCTGACATACTGTATCTTGGAGATCTAAACCAGAATTCTAATTAGATGTCTCTTTCAGGAATGAGCAGTGTAAAGCAATCACTGAACACTTGGACCTCAACCTGGTCTCTGTGCTGCGGTTAACTACATTTTGGCAGGCCTTTAAAGTGTATGTTGTAGGTAAGGGCATAGCAAAAGAAGCAAAGACATTGAAATTGCTGTGATAATTATTAACATGACTTAAAAATTATCTTAGGTAGCTAGAAAAGATTAAACATGGGATCATAATCATGCCACACTTTCCTGAACAAATGAACCATTAAGCAATTACATGGAGGTTGCAGAGCACGAAAGGAGCTTCTTAGAAAGAAAGCTGAGGAATTGTGTATTAATAAATAATTGTGCATTATTAGCAATCTGCATAATCTTAATCTGCACTTAAATTCACACATTTATACTGACCTGATGCTATTTCATTTGAAACATTTTGATATGACCTGTTAAAGTGTGGTATCCTGGCTAACTAGGCCTCAATTGATTTTCAATACCATCTTGTAAATAATGTATGTCACTATCACTGTTTATTTCTGCTGCACATAGTCAAGAAAGTCATGTTTGTTTATTTCTGAATGACACTGTTCTTGAAGAAGACTCTTTTCATGGACTTAGAATGTAACATTTTTCCAAGGGTCTCACATGAGGTATTGCATTTATTCACAATGGTTTACTGTTGTTTCTGTAACTAGTTTGTTCTGATACCTCCGGATGACATTAGGCAGGGTTAGGGAGTATTCATTATTCACATAGTAGGTTAGTGCTTAGGTAGTAAGGCTGTACGATGTTTTTAAAGTCTGTATTCTGATTTGTTGAACATGTATTGTCCTCCTCGCACCATGATTCAGCAGTTTTTATACTGTTCCATGAGGCGATTTCATACATAAATGCCCAATTTTGGGGATGAGCTGTCTGAGTTCTTACTGATTTTCCTGCATATTTGGATCTTGTTCTTTTATGGATCTTGCCTATCACTATGTATTGTTCTATTAAACAGAGCCTTCACTGAAATGACGTTAGGCATATAAATGAGAATAGCTGCATTTGAACAGCATTCCCAATCCATGCAACCAGTGGGCGTGTTTTTGGAGTGTAAGGTTTTAGGATACAGCACACTCCCAAAACTCAGGGCAATAGACTGGAGAAAGGTAGAACACCCAGTTGAGTGCTGTCCAGTACACTTTGAAATATTGCATGCGCTCACACCACAGTGGGATTGGTCTACAGTTCAGTAGAGACTATCTTATTGATATCACACATGGGCCATACTCCTATCCCCATCCTATTATAGGTGGACAACGCAGTTCAAATAGAACAAACTACAAATAGTCTTTGGCACCTCTTAGACTTGTTTTGTAAGGTAAATGAAGGACCTATACCTCAAAGTTAATTTTTCAAAGTCCTACATCATGCCCGATGGTAGCCCTTGCACCAAATGAAAGTCTTCTAAGATGGGCAAATCTGCCTTATCAACGGTTAAAAAGTTTAGTTATCTAGGGATTTTGTTTAGGCACCCTTAAGCTGATCATCACTCATAACATTGAGAGGACATATTGAAGCCATTTTTAGATTTGCCAACAAGCTTCAAAATAAACCAATTGAGGCAATGCTGAATATTTGCAAGAGTGTATGTCAGCATGCATTTAAGGTACTTGCCTCTGGGGGCATAATAGCATAGAAAGTTTACAACGCATAGATAATCAAATTATGCGTAGACTTTTATGAGTCCTGGGAAGCACTCCCCCTCTAATTTATCACAAAGAGCTTGGCATGTTGTCTATGAAAGATGTGAAAGGGCTAGCACCCCTATTCCTCTGGACAAAAATGTGGCCATCACAAGAGGCTGAAATAACAAGATCTTGTTTCTGCGATTGCCTGCTATTAGATGGGGCAGAACCAATACCACCACTTAAGTACGTGAGGTTTTATTTTGTAGGCATATGTCTGTCCGATTTTTACAGGTCCCCCTTTTTAATTGGTCCAAATTTTAAGCAACGTGTTAAAAAAGCATACTTTGAGCACTGCAAAAATAACTCTTGGTAGCACCCCCCAAAACATGCAAAGTATTGTAAGTTAAGCACAAGTTACAACAACCTCTGGTCTAGAGCCTTACCTGGGATGAATTATATACCCTACTTAACGTTAATAGCTTACCCTTTTTAAATTAAGGACTTTGCACTTTAAATTTGACTCTTCCACAATCGGCCCCTGCATCAAGACCTACCCACCTGCAGGTGCGACAATATTGCAACTTGAAGTATCAGCCACTTATTTTTGTTTTTCCACTTGTACCAGGAGCCAAGACTTTGATCCTTGGCATCCTTTTTACGGAAGGCCAATGTGAGACAGTACTAGGAAGGGCTACTGATTATGCAGGCACTAGGTTCTTTGAAGTTTGGTGTGCGGGACTCAATTGTATCAAATCAGCATTACACATTAGGAAGGCTTATGAACCTTAAAAGATGCAGTTTCTGTATGAATCAGTGCCAGTCAACGCTTTTTAATCTTATGAAATGTTATGAATTGTACTGAATATCTTTGATTTTATGTGACTCAGTGATATGTTTTTATTTACCATATTTTTAATAACTATGTGATCTGCCTTTTGTGTGCCTCTCGCCTAATACCATTTATCTTAACTTGACTTGATATCGCACTTTCATGATTGGAAAGGTTCACATGTCTGCCTTGAGGATATACTTGAGGTAATAAAGTAGCTGCAGAGTGGTGATGTATCTGGGCCTGTATGGATTTTAATTAGATTTTATGAAACTTATGCTGATTTAAAAAGCCCCCTCCTACTTAAGGAATATGAAGAAGCCATTCTGGAAGGGTGACTTCCCACATTGACATTAGAGGACATGTGGACAGCACTTCTCAAACCCGACAGATCAGAAGAACGCTGGACATCATAAAGACTACTGTAATTGCTTTACATTAACAATATGGTATTTGCAAAAGTCCTAGTTAGTAGGTTAAAACCACTTATGTCAGGTCTGGTACTTCCAGAGCAGACTGATTTTATACCCAGCCACCCAACATTGTTACATTAAATATTCTCCTAGCAGTGGTACATCATTTAGACCCTCAATTACTGGCATAGTCACTTCTTCTTGGCATAAAGAAATATTTGTCTCTCTGGAATAGCAATATATGTTTTAGGTATTAACTAAAATGGGCCTGTAATGGCATTTTATTAAAATTAAAGTGTCCGTAGGAACCCCTTGGCCAGAGTGTTTACCAATGGGCAGGGGCACCAGACAGTGTTGCCCTCTATCACCACTCTTATTTGCCATTTCTCTGGGACCCTTGACCTTTGTTTACAGACAGATGCATGCACATAGAGGAATTTATATAGGTGGCAGGCCATTGGTTGTATACCTGTACATGGACAATGTCCTTCTGTATATACATAACACAATCGGAAACATGAATCCAATTGTTCAAGAAACTGACTGATTCAGTGTTATCTCTGGACTAAAAACTAATTTTTCAAACCGAAGTAGACAGAGGGTCATGTTTTCTTTACTTTTGGCAAAGTGTGAAACTGCAGTGTGACGGATAAAAGGTCCAACACCTACATCTACACCTAAAAAACTGAAAGAAGATTTAAGTTATTGAAGTGATTTGGTGGTCCTCTTTAAGGACTAATCCACCCAGTGGCAGTTGTAGGAGAGTAGGGTCTGCTATCCTATGGTCACCCCAAATTTTTGCTTTTTGCTTCACTGGTTTATGACTTAATGTGGCTGTGGGCCCGCTAATCAGACCCACAGCCTGCTGTTCTCTCTCTAAATTACTGTTACGTACTATTACGAATTGGAACTGGTTCACCTTATAGGCCCCTGTAACAGTGTACCATAGGTACCCAGGGCTTAGGTGTATCCAAGGCCTACCAGGGGCTGCAGCATGTATTGTGCCACCCCTGGCCTGGCCTCCATATTTGACACAACTGGCTGATCACTCAGCTGGGGTAAGTTGGTGTAATCACCTCTTACTTACATATAGTATCCCTATATCTAACCTTAACTGGACACATGTTAACCTATTAGCCATTCCTATGGAAGGCCCCTGCAATCCCGGGGGCAGAGTGCGTGGTTTCATGTGAGATGGTGCTTTAGCATGAGCTAAGCCTGTCTGCAGCTGTCGGGAACAACTCCCATAGCTGTTCCGGGACATTGCCATACCATATACCATACCATACCATACCATATACTGCATTATAATCCTCACGGTTATATGCTAACTTTGGTTTGGCTTTGTCAAAACATGTTGAGTAAGGTGTCATACGATTTGGAATACTATCCCCTCGACAGTTCTGTCGACGGGGATAGCATTCCACCCTTCTAGAGGGACACAACATGTATGTAACTGTGAACCCCGGTTAAAGTTAACCAGAGCCTCAGCATCACAAAATGGATGCTGCCACCACAGACACAAGTCTGACCTCCTGCTGCTGGGAGTCCTTCCAGCGAGGGAGGCTTGGACAAAGGGTTTCCTGCCTTGGGAGGTGCGAGCACCACCCCAGACAGGATTTTGTGTATTGGGTAGGACAGGGCTGAATAGAATCAGACATGCCCGGGGCACACAAGGTGTCCCTGTGCATCAGCCAGTCCAAACCGGTCCTGGGACTTTCCAGACCCAGGCCTGGTGAGGAGCTGGACAAAGGAAAGGGGGTGTAACCGCCCCCTTCCTGGTCCCACCCAGAGGAGGGACCTAGCAGGTGATCCACCCCTCAGATTGGGAATAAGAGTGGGAGCAGTGCCATAGCACCTCAGATCATCCTGAATCAACTTGAAACTAAGAAGACAACTGAACTTCGACATTCTGCTGCACAGAAGACTGAAGAGCATCTCCATTGTGGCCTAGGAGTGGCCACCCTGTGAACACAGGCACCATCCAGCAACTCGACGTCTGCTTTGCCGCCGCCTCCTCCCGGAGCCTGAGCCCAGAGCCCAACAAGACCCAGACTACCAGACTTCTCACAGCCTGATCCACAGATCCTGCAAAGAAGGGACCCGTGGAGGCACCGAGAGACGTGGGACCGGACATCTCGAAAGACCCCTGAGAAGCTGATTGCGCAGCACCCGAGGCACCCTCAATGCTGTGCTTTGGGGTTTTAGAAGCCCCACTACCGAGCAGCCCTTGCACCACAGATCAGCCCCCCAGCATCTCCACAATCTGCGTGGGGCCCTTTTGCATTGTGCCACTCGACGCGCCATCCCAGCCACTTGCCACGTGGTCAGCGGCCATCTTGGCGACGAAACCTACAATTTACACTGCGGGTCTGGTTGTTCCAGACTTGCCCTCGCTCCTGTAAAAAGGAGCACCCGCTCTGACCTTGCTGGTCCGAGTGATAAGCCTTTTTTCACTTCCTGCATGGCTTGCATTAGCCAAGGCCTGTTTGCTCCGATCAAGTTGCCAACACCGCCATCAGCTAGAGCCTTTGTGGGACAGCTTGTGATCGACTCCTGGAAGTCCTCAACCTCTTCGTGTCCACGTGGCTGCCGAGAGAAGCTATACCTCATCGCCTGTTTGCACCCGACATCGCCTGGTTCCATCCTGGTTCCACGGAAGTCACTGCTTAGTGGCTTTGAACATTGTCCCCTCTGCTTTCAGGTCTTCACCACTTCAGATCCACCCTTGGATCCACCGGAACTCTTCACATCAAGCCGCCTGCAGCCTCTTCAGCTCCAAGCACCATCGACCTGCGTGACGAAACCTGACACCACTTCGCACCTGTGCACCCGCTTCCTGTGGGTGAGGTAACTCAGCAACGCCGGTGTTCCTACACTGGTACACACCTCTAGTGTCTGTGTCTAAAGTTTCATTCTTCTAGGTCACTCGGAAGGTTCCTTAATAACTAACTTTGTAACTTTTAGGCACCATTGACTTAACATTGGCATATGCGTGCACTTTCCGCACTGTACCCGAGTCCCGCGGACCTTTCCCGACTTCTTCACAGTTAGTCCCGAACAGCTCCAGCGATTCCTCAGGCCCTAGGCCTACTTCCTTTCAGCTAGGTGGTTCTTATACCACTATTTTAGTATATGGTTTAGGTGGCCCCTAGGGCTCATCCATATTGTGCAACTTTTGTATATTTAAACTGTGTTTTGTTTTAACGCATTTGCTTCTGTGCTCATAAAGAGTATAGGGGATTTTGTAGTAAATAAATATATATATATATTTTCAATATATATCTGTGTGGTGTCCTTTCATTTGGTATTCAAGGGGATTGTGTATGGTACAACAGCTAGCTTCACATGCCTTTACAGAGTTTAGCCTAAGACTGCTTTGTCCACGCTACTAGGATAGCTGGTCTATAAGGTTGACTTACAACCAATCATCATAAGGGTTGCTTGGCATGGTACAAGGTGATCACTAGAACTAGTGAGCATCATATACCAGGCCAACTTCTCACAGCAGTATTGTGGGACTTCAAGGAATCCCTGAGAACAGAACCTTTTTTTTGTTTTTACAAATTTCTTTATTGGTTTTAGCAAAAGTAGAAAAATAAACAAAAAAACATAATAATGACAATTCTGAAGTGCCACTCACAAACAATATCACATCAAACAAAATTAACAAATGTGAACGGTGGAGTCACAATAGCCTAAAGCAAACATAAGGAGATGATAGACTGAGTGCTGAACCTTTTCAGACACTCACCCCCAGTCACAGATCTGGGTTGAATCTATCATCATTCTTTAGCTAACTTCGCGGCCCCAGTTCATACCATGAAACCGGTCCCAGGATGCTTGTTTCTGGTCCAGGGAAGACCCGGCTTGGCAGTTCGGGCTGGACTGTTCCCAGGAGGAACAGGGTCAAGACTGATTTGCACATGGCTGGGTCTGAACTGAAGTGGGAAATTGAGCTAAAGAACGGTGATTGATTCAACCCAGATCTGTGACTGCGAGTGAGTGTGTGAAAAGTTTCTGTGCTCGGTCAGTCATCTCCTTGTGTTTGTCATAATAGTCTAGACATGTCACTCCTCCAACATCAGGTGTGGTAGCATGTCATAATGAAGAAGGCCCCTGCATTGACATGGGTGGCAGTATGGTGTATCGTGGCAATAGTTTCTGGGGGTACAACATGATTTGGAAGGACACCGAGGAACGTGTACGCCCCAGTACAGGCTAATCCACACATGGAGATATAAGAAGATCCTGCAGGCCAGTGTCAGTGGTCACTAAAAGCCAGGACAACAATTCTGAGGTGCCTGAGATCCACACCCACAGTTGTAAGGGGCAGTGTTGGTGTGGCTGTATTACCTATGTGGAGTCCTCATAGGGGCATGGTCCCGCTATCTCATGTGCTGGCATGGCTCATTGTATGAGTTGCAGAATGGGACAGAAGGACCTAGGGTAGTGGTCAGGGTTCAGGGTGGACGTGCATACCTTTTTTCCTCAAAGTTTATGATATAGGTATCCCAGCACCCGTCTCTAGCGCTTCCTCCTCCTTGTCTACGTACCACTGCGAGGGCATCCAGGTCAGCTTTTGCCCATTTGAGCAATGTGGAGAGCCAACAGGGTGTATCGGTGGCTGTATGAGCCTTCCAGGACATGAAGATTTGCCGTTTGAAGAGTATTATGGCTAGGTAAAGGAATCCATGAAAGTACTTATCTCTCTTAGTCTTGGGTCTAGGACCGAGTAGGCATGATTCCAGGATCGGCAGGACCAAGTGCTCTAGCAAAGTGGAAGTAATTCTGTGACTTCTCCCCAGGGCCGCTCCAACGCCCGGTGCTCCCAGACCGTGTGGTCAAAAACCTTCCTCATCTGCTCTACATCTGGGGCATGCAGAGGATGCTGTAGGAAACAGGCGCTTGATGCGTTTCGGTGTGAGATGTCCCTGATGCAAATATTTAAATTGCGTGTAATAGAAGTGTGGATTACGTGAAACCTCCTTTACATGGGTCCAGAGACTGTGAATTGCATCTCTGGGTCCGCCATTCATTGGTCTTTAGCCCTGTCATACTACTCATAATGGTACGAGTGCAATGCAACATTAAGGGCCATAATATTTTTCTTTGGGACAGGATTGCATGCAGTGGTGGTGTACTGTAGTAATCGCATGCTGTCCTGCATGATATATCAGGAAATGGCCTGCCAGAATGCCATACGTGTCCATAATCTTAAAAAGGGGATTTGTGCAGCCACCATGAAAAAGTCACCCATTTGGTCAATCTTGGCATCTCTCCAAGGCAACATGTTATTGTGTTGTTCTGTCACTTCCTGGTGCCGAGTGCCAGCAACTGTCAAACTGGGATCAGTGGGGAGTATGGAGGATGGGACCCGTTGCCTTGCTCGTATGCATACCAGCACACATATCCTATCTTTATTTGATGCGTCTCATATGGTGGACGAGCCCTGGGGTCCAACAGTCACATATATATATGTGTCCACCTAATGAATGGTTGCTCTCTCCGGTCAAGGGGCTGTGCCCAGCCAGTGCATCAACCACTGCAGCTGAGCTGCTGCATAGTTCAACTCATAATTTGGACCACCCTCATGAAGCAGGCACTAGAGCATGAAGAGCACCACCCATCTCCTGCCTGAGTCCCATATCAGCTCCAGGAGAAGACCATGGAGGTCCTAAATGTGTTGCTTGGTGAGGGAAAGTGGTAACGCTGCAAAGAATACAGGAGTCATGGCAAGATAAGTAACCCAGAGATTTGAGATAAGATTAGTAACCCAGAGAATAGGGAGAAGAGCGAAGGCAATGTAGGACGACCCAACCCAAAGGTCACTTTAGAAAACTTTAAGGTCCTCACTGAACAAGACTTCACAAACACTGCTCTTAAAACAACTTCAGGATCCCCTTTGGACCCTTTGCCTCACAAAATAGTAAAGGAGTTTAAGGATGACCTTTTCCCTGTTCTACAACAGCTTTGCAATCAATCTCTCACTTCTGGCACAGTACCAAAAGACTGGAAACTGGCGGTTGTTACCCCCCTACTAAAGAAACCTAATCTAGACCCGAATTGCAACAAAAACTACCGTCCTATATCGCTCCTACCATACCCCATAAAAATCGTAGAGCGGTGGGTCAGCAGATCCCTTGCCCTCTTTCTAGAGACCAACAACATCCTAGAAGAGGAACAATTCGGTTTCAGACCAGCCCACGGAACAGAGTCAGCTCTGCTGACAGTCCTGGATGACCTACGAATGAGGGCGGACAGGGGGGAATCGGCAATCTTAATTCTGCTGGACCTGTCCGCCGCATTCGATACGGTGAGCCATGATATCCTGCTGATAAGATTAAAGAACATTGGAATCGGTGGAGTGGCGCTCGATTGGTTTCACTCCTACCTAAAGGACCGATGGCAGGCAGTAGCCATCCCCCCTTATCAGTCGGAATTTGTTAAAGTCCCACATGGAGTCCCACAGGGGTCCGCAATCAGTCCGATACTTTTCAATATATATATGCAACCCCTGTTGGGCATTATTAAGGCCCACGGTATTAGCGTGATCAACTATGCGGACGACACGCAGCTGATGATTTCCCTTGACGGTGCCCAGGCTAACTCACTTGAGACCTTCCATACCTGTATGGCAGAAATGACAATCTGGTTAAACCAGAATTCACTACAATTCAATAGTGATAAAACGGAAATAATGCACTGCGCAGTGGGCAGAATCACCAGAAGTCTACCCATCGATTTCTGGCCTTTAGACTCAGGGGAACTATTAACCCCAGTGAAATCGGTGAAGAATCTCGGAGTCAGCTTTAACGACAGTCTGAGTCTAGAGACCAATGTTAATAAGCAGGTGAGTAGCTGCTTTGCTTTAATGAGAGGACTGCGAAAACTACTACCCCTCCTACCAGCACAGGTCAGAACCACCATAGTTAGGAGCACCATTCTCAGCCGCCTGGACTACTGTAATGCTCTGCTTCTGGAATCCCCGGCCTATTTGATTTCCAGACTGCAAAGCATCCAGGCGGCAGCAGCGAAGCTGGCACTCTCCCGAGAGCGAAGATCCTCTACCACCCTCGCTCTGGCCGACCTTCACTGGTTACCTGTACATCAAAGGATCTGTTTTAAATCCCTCTGCATTGTCTTTAGGGCAGTACACGGGATGGGCCCCCGGCCACTTCAAAAGAAATTCAAATGGTATACACCCACACGGTCCCTCCGATCCTCATCCTCTAATCTCATAAGCATACCCAGAATTAGGAAAGCCACTTATGGTGGTAGAGCCTTCAGCATAGCCGCAGCTCATCTGTGGAATAAAATGCCTATCGACATCAGGAAAACAGACGAACTGATGGCTTTCCGGAAAAAAGTGAAAACATGGCTCTTCCCCAAAGCGTAATCTCTCCTGAACCTTAATACTTCTCCTCCCCTCCTCTGTTGCACAGCATTTCTCAGCAATTTGTACATAGCGCCAGGATGCCCGTAGGGTTGCAGATGCGCTTTACAAATGTTATAAATAAATAAATAAATAAATAAGCATTTTGAGGATTACCTGCCAGCCCAGCGGGGACAGCTGTAAGGACAACCATAAGGGAGGGATTTACAGATATAGTTTGGGGCCCTACCCATGTTAATGTTGCCCTCCACAAGTCCTTGCCGAGTGGTAGATCTGTACACCCAAGTACTTCAGCATGTCAAGGTGCTATTCCAGCCCAAACCGTGGCACAGCCCTCCTGTTATGCTCATGAACTGGAGAGAGGGGGAAAAAAAGCAAGACTTAGACCAATGCAATCTGAAGCCTGATAATATTCCAAATTCCTCCAGTGTCTCCATCAAGGCTGGAAGTGTGGCAGTGGCATCATACAGATAGATAGGGTCATCATGTGCTTATAAAGAGATGATATGGCCCTTGTCATGTACTTGGAGACCCCAAAGCTGCACTTGCAAGCTCTGGCAGCAGGCCAGGGGCTCCATGGTCAGGATACAAATCAATCAACAGGGATAGGGGGCAACCCTCACTGGTGCAGCTATGTATGTCAAAGCTGTCGGTTATCAACTGTACCATCCTGACTCTTGCTTTCGAGTTCTTATAGAGGGTGCATATCTAATTAAGGTACCCCGGCCTGAGGCCGATTTCCTCCAGAGTTGCCAGAAGGTAATCCCACCCCAGTATGTCATACTCTAAGTCAAGCGACACCACCAACTATTCCCCCATCTCATTCAAGGCAGGTTTCATCGGATGAAGTGGTCGTCGAATGTTGAGAAAAGAATTGCATTCTGGAATAAAACCACATTGATCTACTTGTGCTAGGGTGTTAGTAACAGCCAATTAGCCAGGGCCTTCCCTAATATCTTATTGTCTACATTTAATAGGGAGAACGGCCAATATGAGGGGACTTCGGGGGGGGGGGGGAGGTCCCGGCCTGGTTTTGACAACTCTATCAGCACCTCGCAGAGCGAGTCTGGGAGCTGACTTTTCTTTCTTGCTTACTTAAAAACTTCCTAGAGAATCTGGGAAGGGTGTGCACTGAAGGTGGCATACTATTCTAGCGTGAATCCATCCGTACATAGTTTTATTTCATGTAATTTGGGTGATAGCCACCCGTATCACATCAATTTGAAGTGGTTCATCCAGTTCAGCTCATTAGAGTGGAATCAATCAGGGTAACAGTAGCCCGTGAAGAAACCCTTTGATTCAGTTAATGGGGACTGTCTACAGCTGCATACCGGGAGTGATAGTACTTTGCAAAAGCGGCAATAATGGCCACTTGTGTATTAACCACCATGCCATCCCCCAACTTGATTGCTCCTACTGATGGGTATGCCTGCCTGTCTTTAACGAGCCATGCCAATAGCCTCCCCTCCACATGGAGAAGGGCAAGGCAGTGACTATAGTCATGTTTCCCCTACGGCGCATCTAGATCCCTGTGACTCTTTCTCAGCTGCTTGTTTCTTTCCGTCCCATTGGCCCACTATGACACCTTGGTCTCAAGTAGTGTCAACTCCCGTTCCATGTCCAGCAGCTTCGTGTGCAGGGCCTTATGTACCCCCTGAGTTAGTGGCAATGCATTGCTTTCTGATGACCACCTTGTGGAAATCCCACCTTAGCACCCTGGAGAGGGTGGTGCCTGTGTTAAGTTGGAAATATTGAGTAATTTGTATTAAAAGGGCATCCCTAAAGGGGGCTTCCGAAGTACCTTGGTCTGGAACCTCCAGGGCTGTAATGTCATCAGCAGTGGCCAGTGATCCAAGAGGGTGCACACCAAGGACTCTGTCACAGTTATCTACGTACCCAATGGTTCATTGCAGAGAAAAATATCAAGTTTAGCTTGGAGGTCATGGACCAGGCAATAAAACAAGCCACTAGTGTTTAGATGGTGCAAGCGCCACATATCGAACACGCTCTTGTTAACCATTGAGTCCTGAAAGTATTTTGAACACAATTAAAGTTGCTGCCTGATGTGCTTGGATTGTGAGGGTCCCGGAAAATAGCTGGGATGAAGAGCCCTAAAAAAGTAGAGTGAATATTGTTGGGGGCATAAACAACCACCAGCATGAGGGGAGCACCATCCATTTGTCCTTCCACCACCTACTACCTATCCTCAGTGTAAACTCTGTGCATGTCTTTCACAATTGGTACCCCCGGGGCAATCTATCTCATGACCCTTTTGCATATGGGATGCTGTAGTGCTATACACCTGCCCCCTCCATTTTGCGTGCACTTTTTGTAAGTCTTCCTGTGTCAAATGCATCTTTGGCAAAAGGCTATGTGTGTGCAACGCCGCTTAAGATATGTATGAACCCAGTACATCTCAGTGGTAGTGCCCATGCCCTTCACATTCCAGTTCAGCAAGTTATAGTGTGTGGTCATATTGCCTGTAGGTGTGCCCATGGTAAGTAGTGATGCATCACAATCCACAATTGCCATTCCCTAAAACTCCATTGTGAAGGCAACACCAAACGTTCAATCAATGATAAAGAGATCAGTGGAGTACAGAGCCATGTCACAGAATTATATGTAGAAAACTTCATCTGTGCCTCAAAAGAAAACACAATATTTGTAACCCCCTGACCAGTACTCCCCTGAGTGACTAGCCATAACAATCCAACAAATGTACATCAACCAAAGAGAAATGTGTAATAAAATACATGTCCTGTTTGGAGAGGTCAAGGCTCATTGATACAAGGGTCGTCTTCAACGATCTGGGCGTCCAATCCTCTCTCATGAGGTTCCAAGGTGTTTCCAAAAGTTACTGGTGAGCAGTCCACACCACTTCTCACACAGTAAAGACCAAACTCCCACGCTTCATAGCAGATTATCCACCAGTCATAGTGTCAACTCCTGACCCTGGGAGTACTCCCAAGCAGAGGTCATTGTCGTGTAGTTCCTACAAACCTATATAGGATCTGTGCATTTAGATAACATAAACTAAGGGACTGGTGTCCAGACTGATTCTAGGAACCCCCAAAGGATAAGTTAGTCAGTAGACCAGCTAGCTCACAGTGCCACTATGAGCCCTCTTACCAAAGATCGAATATTTCTGGCAACTATTAAACATGACAACCCTAACCCCTCAGGGATCGTGGAAACAGTACAATACTTTTCACTCAGTCACTCATGCTTACTTTGTCTCAGAGAGATACACAGAAAAATGGTGGGGACGTTTTCAATAAATATTTTTTGAACCAGCATATTATTCTAGTATAGAACCATGAGACAGAAACTGATATATACGATTATGAGCGCCAGTAGAGTAAAGAAAATGTAGAATTCTACCATACTGCTAAAGCAATGACTATATGCAGGCATATAGATACATAACAGTAAAAATACGTACTCCAACAATGTAGATCCTAACTAGGATGTACCTACGTTTACCTAGCATGTATGTAGGTGTATAGCCAAGAACCCCCATAGGGTAGAGCCAACCTCATTACCTGATGTGGGAGTGCGAAGGACCCCATCTAGGTCTCCAGATGGACACCCTGCAAGGGATGTCAGACCACTGCGTGCTGCAGTGTTTGCATGCAGGAACCTCAGCGTCTCATGTCAGCATGTCAGAATGGGAGTCTTTCTCCTCTGGTTTGCCCAGTGAAGATGTAGTCCTTATATACCTGAAAGGTACCCTCAGGAGTTCTATCTAGAAATATACAATGGGCATGTTGGGCAAGGATGACCATAGAGATGGGCCTTGTACAGAGTTATTATACAGAAGATGGTAATCCTGAGTTGATACTGAGAATCCTCATGCATAATACATGAGGCTAGTTTTCAGAGAAAACCACACAACAGTCATTTAGCACCTAACTAGGTAAATGGTTAGCGCTAGACCCGTTATGTAGAACAGTGGTAGGACAGATGTAGGTAAAAGGTCATATAACTACTTAGGCTATATTGGGGTACATTGGGGTTCATAACACCATGGAGCCATTAGTATCCAACTGCCAGAGGCATGGTTCAACAGCAACGCCTCAAAAGCGTTCTGGTTATATTTCAGCACCACTTGCCCTACCTCTGCTCGCTCCCTGGCCGTCTGTGCCATGAAGGGGCGGCTATGGGTCTCCCCCGCTCCTCCTACCCCTCAGTTGCAATGTCAGCCATTTACTAACATTCCTGTCATCTGATGTGGGCTTCGCAATTCCCTTGACATGAAACCAGACTTATGCATCTTCAGGAGTCAAGAAAGAATGGGTTCACTCATCATCCATCACCTCAAGTTTAGCAGGATAGAGAAGAGTATACTTTAGGCTTAGCTCGTGGCGGAGTTGCTTGACCACACTATGCAACTTGAGAAGATGCTGCATGTCCACAGTAAAATCTGCCCTCAAAGTGCCAAGGACTTTTCATCCATAACAACTGCAGAATCAAGTCTCTGTCTCTATCCTTAAGTTACAGGACACGTATTGGCCCCCGATGGGGTTGACCTCCCTGGTAGACAATGTGCTTTCTCCACAGCAAAGAATTTAGGTACATTGCCTGTCAGTACTGTTGGCATCAGCCACTGTTTGAGGAAGAGCTCTGTACTCAGGCTCCCACAAGCATTCCAGAAAGCTCGAAAAATGAACATTATTATGCTTTGAGAAGCCATCTGCATCCTCCGATGTGGAGAGGTCATCTCCGCCCTCATGTCCTTCAGATGGGTTTGGAGTTTCTGCAATGTGGGTCGCATTGTGGTTAATGTGGATTCAACATTGTCCATACAGTCCACCAGTTTCCTGTGGTCCGTACGAAGCAGGTTCACATCCAGGGAGACTGCCTTGATCTTGGACTTCAGCGTGGCTTTTGTGTCCAGAATTACTTGCAATATCTTTTCAAACTGTAAAGAGTGACTGCGGAGAGTGGCCCAGAGTGCCGACTCCATTATCGGGAGGGGCGGAAGGCCTGCTGCATCCCCAATGCCTGAGGTAGAGTTCTTAGCAGATTTCGGCTTTCGGCTTCACCATCAAACCCACATTGGTATCAACCCAAGTGGATGCTCCAGCAGGTTCTAGACAGTGGGCCATCACACCTGACTCTCCACCAGGTTTGAGTCGTGGGTAAGTGTAGTGCAATTCTGGAGCTGCACGTGTGTTAGAATAGAAATATTCATGTTTGCGCATTGCCCAATGTAAGCTACTATTTGCGGCACCATTTTCTATTCAGGCACCATTTTGAATCATGATCAAAACTAATCCTTTGCTACTTCTGAGAAAAGGCCTCTGTTAGGTTCTGTTTCTGCAGTTTTGGGGTTTAGCTTCACTAATGAATAGACTGCTCATATTAGTGCATACCTTGCTTACTAGATAGAGGCCTCTCCCACTTGTCTGGTGGCAGGTGCAGGGTGAAATGACCTTGGCTTGTATTAGGGGTGTAAGATATGACAACTAATACCTATTTTTTGTATTTCACTGTCCAACTTCACCTGCCTGGAAAATTTCATTGTGGGCTTGCCTTTGACTAGTCATGAAACTTACATAATGTATCTTTATGCTTGTTGATTTCAGTCCCTCTGAAGTACTCCTAGTGACTGGGCAGGCTGGGCTCCACTCTGGGTATATGTAAATAAACAGTTATTGGTTTTTATTCTCTACTGTCTGACAGACTCTTCTGTAGTGTAGTTCCTATATTCCCAATAGGCTCTGCGCATTGGAATAATATATCCTATAAATGTGACGTAGGACTTATGTCTACTAGGTCTCTATCGAATATATTAGACTTAATTGTTAGTGCCAGCTAGCTCAGAGGTCACTCTAAATTTTCTTGAATGAACATGAAGGGATTCGTTTTCTGACAACCACATAAACATGACAACTTTGTTTCCCCAAGATACAACGTATCTTCAGAGTCGTGGAAACAATAGATAGATATTTTACTCAGTCAATCGTGCATGCTTCGTTTCACCAGAGGTGCAGAGAAATAGAGAGACGGGCATTTTCAAGGAAAGTATTTATTGAACAGTCTTCTTTCTCATGCAGAGGAAATGAACTGCTACAATCGTAAGACTGGCTGTTAAGTATAATGCGTAAAGCAAGAAAAGTATTATAAAATAATACTGTAAAAGCATGGTATGGTTTCTAAGCCATACAATACATACATAAATAAATAAAGACTAAAAGTACTCAACTGGTGCTTCTAAAATACGCCTAGCCCGATGTACCTAACCTAAGTCTAGTTTGAGGGAAGAAGTAAGTGTGGTGTAGGATAAATGTAATATTCTTCATGCCAAGAATCTATCCAAGATTTCTCTTAGGGTCTAATCAGCTCCGTAACTTGGTTTAGAATGAAGGAGGTCTGGTATCTCTCTTTCTCAGGACTCGATTTCCCAACACCCAGCAAGGGGAGCCTGGAAACACTGGAGCTGGATTTATCGGCAAGAGAAAAGACAGTGTCTCTCTCAGTGCGTCTGCCGGAGGGTCGGCTTCCTTCGGCGCTTGCTGTAGCGAGGTGCGTCGGGCAAGTAGATAGTCAAACTACTCCAAAACCACTGTGTGTTTGCTAGGGCAAGTGTGGGCATATTTCTACCTTGAAGATGCCGAGTTTGACGTAAAGGTGGACATAATAACGTCATCAAAGAATGTCAGTTCTTTGAAAACTCAATGAGTTCTTGGACAAATCAATATTCAAGCAAGGGGAAGTCCCTAACTGCTGTGGATTTTCGGAACTAGTGGAAGTAGCCCTGCCGTATTTGGACTGCATGAGCTATGTCTAAATATGGTTATGATTTCTATGCCTATATAAGGACATGGTGATTTATATCTATATAGGGGCATGAATCGGGAAAATTACACTAGGGTCCTAAATGCTATACAACACTTCATTTAGTATAGAAGGCTGAGAGGACCCGGGTGACCCTAATTGGGCCACTTCCTTCATGTGGTGTCTGTCACACCCCCTCATAGGAACTGAATGTAAAAGCTTGTGGAATATTATCAAAATCGCAAACAAATAATATAATCTGCTATCAATTAAAAGGCAACTATAGGTGGTCAATGGCTAAAGGGTAACATATGAAGAGTAGGGGATTCAAGCTACTACAGCCCATGCAAAAGCTGTAATATTTGGTATCTCTATAGTAAGAGATGTAAGAAAACTCAAGAAAGGATGCCAGTTGGCATAAAAAAACTGTGCTCACCAATCCAACATAAGGCTATGTCCAGTTGAACCCAGGTAATTTATAAACCTTGATGATATAAAATATTAAGTCGGTATGGGCCATTAAATCCGCTATTTTCCAAAGGAACCAGATGTGAAAGTTTGCGGAATTAAATAAAAATGTGAAAAGAGACTGCAAGCCAAAAGGCATCTACAGTTGGTCAATGGCTAAAAGGTAACCCTTGAAAAGTAGGGGATACAAGATATTACAGCGATGCATGAGCCATAATATATGGTTTCCCCATGGTAAAAGTTGTTGCAAAACTCAAGAAGGGTGCCAAATTAAATCCTAGTAAGTTCTGAGCCAAGAAACACTTGGATACCAAATTATATAGGCTACTATATTTGGTATTCCCTAAAGGAACCGGATTTAAAACCTTGTGGAATGTTGTGAAAAATGTGAATAAATACTGTAGTATGCTGTCAAATAAAAGACAATTTCAAGTGGTCAATGGCTAAAGGGTTACCCAATGAAATGCAGGGTATACCAGATATTACAGCAATGAGTGAGCCATCATATTTGGTATATCTTTGTAAAAGATGTTGGAAAGGAAACGGAATGGTGCTATTTGGCATATAAATACTGTGCTCACCCATAGCACATAGGACCATGTCAAATTGAATACTGGTAAGTTTTAACCCCAGAAACTCAGGGGATACCAAATATTAAAGCCGGTATAGGCCGTTATATAGGGTATCCCCATCGAGAACCTGACATACAATAATGTAAAAAATGTGAAAATATACTGTAGTCTCTTAACAAAGAAAAGACAACTTTAAGTGGTCAATGACTAAAAGGTAATCCATAAAACATAGAGGATACAAGATATTACAGCAATGCATGAGGCATAATATTTGGTATCCCCATTGTAAACGATGTTGGAAGAAAAAGGAAGGGTGCTCTTTGCCATAGAAATACTGGGACCCATCCATCCAACATAAGACCATGACAAATTGAATACTTGTAAGTTCTAACCCCAGAAACCCGGGGATACCAAATATTAAAGCTTGTATAGGCCATTATATATGGTATCCCCTAAGAGAACCAGGCATAGAATCTTGTGGAATGATGTAAAAATGTTGAAAATATACAGTTGTCTGCTATCATACAAAAGGCAACTTACAGTGGTCAATGGCTAAAGTGTAACTCATTAAACGTAGGGGATACAACATATTACAACAATGCGTGAGTCATAATATTTGGTATCCCCATTGTAAACGACATTGGAAAGCAAAAGGAAGGGTGCCATGTTGCATAGAAATACTGTGCACACCTGTCTTACATAAGACCATACCAATTCAAATCCTGGTAAGTTCTAACCCAAGAAACATAGGGGATACCAAAAATATTAGCTGGTATAGGCCATTATATATGGTATCCCCTAACAGAACTGGACATACAATCTTGTGGAATGATGTAATACATTTGAAAATATACAGTTCGTCTGCTATAATATCAAAGGCAACTTCAAGTGGTCAATGAATAAAGGGTAACCGATGAAACATAGGGGATAGAAGATATTACAGCAATGTGTGAGCCATAATATTTGGTATCCCCAGTGTAAATGATGTTGGAAAGCAAAAGGAATGGTTCTATTTGGCATAGAAATACTGTGCTCAGTCACAGCACATAGGACCATGTCAAATTGAATACTGGTAAGTGCTAACCCCAGAAACACAGGGGATACCAAATATTATAGCTGGTATAGGCCATTATATATGGTATCACCATAGAGAACCTGATGTACAATCTTGTGGAATAATGTGAAAAATGTGAAAAGATACTGTTTTGTCTTATCAAAGAAAAGCCTACTTTAAGTGGTCAATGGCTAAAGGGTAACCAATCAAACATAGGGGATACAAGATATTACAGCAATGCATTAGCCATAATATTTGGTATCCCCTTTGTAAACGATGTTGGAAAGCAAAAGGAAGGGTATTCTTTGCCATAGAAATACTGGGCTCATCCATCGAACATAAGACCATGTCAAAGTGAATACTGGTAAGTTCTAACCCCAGAAACACAGGGGATACCAGATATAATAGCTGCTAGAGGCCAATATATTTGGTATTCCCCTTAGGGAACCAGATGTGAAATCTTGTGGAATGATTTAAAAATTGAACAAAGATACTGTAGTCTGCTATTAAACAAAAGGCAACTTCAAATGGTCAATGGCTAAAGGGTAACGCATGTAACGTAGGGGATACGAGCTATCACAGCAATGCGTGAGCCATATTATTTGGTACCGCCATTGTAAACGATGTTGGAAAGCAAAAGGAAGGCCCCTGTTTGGCATACAAGTACTGTGCTCACTTATTCAACATAAGATGATGTCAAATTAAATCCTGGTAAGTTCTAACCCAAGAAACACATGGGATACTAAATATTATAGGTGGTATAGGCCATTATATATGGTATCCCCTAAGGGAACCAGAGGCACAATCTTATACAGTGATGAAAAAATGTGAAAAGTTACTGTAGTCTGCTCTCAAGTAAAAGACAACTTCAAGTGGTCAATGGCTAAAGGGTATCCCATGAAACTTAGGAGATACAAGATATTACAGCAATGTGTGAGCCATATATGTGGTATCCCCATAGTAAACGATGATGAAAAGCAAAAGGAAGGGTTATATTCAGCATAGAAACTCTGTGCTCACCCATCCTGCATAAGACCATGTCAAATTGAATCCGGGTAAGTTCTAACCCAAGATACAAAGGGGATACCAAATATTATAGACTGTATCGGCCATTATACATAGCATCCCCTAAGGGAACCGGACGTACAATCTTGTGGAATGATGTAAAAAGTGTGAAAAGATACTGTAGTCTGCTGTCAAATAAAAGACAACTTCAAGTGGCCAATGGCTAAAAGGTGACCCATGTAACGTAGGGGATATGAGGTATTACAGCAATGCATGAGCTATAATATTTGGTATCCCCATTGTAAACGATATTGGAAAGCGAAAGGAAGGACGCTATTTGGCATACAAGTACTGTGCTCACCTAACACCAGAAACACAAGGGATACCAGATGTAATAGCCGGTAAAGGACATTATATACAGTATCCTCTAAAGGAACCAGATGTAAATCTTGTGGGATTAATGTAAGAAATCCAAAAAGATACTGTAATCTGCTATACAATAAAAGGCAATTTCAACTGGTGAACGGCTAAAGGGAAACCAATAAAACATTGGGGATACGAGAAATTACAGCAATGTGTGAGCCATAATACTTGGTATCCCCATTGTAAACGATGTTGGAAAGCAAAAGGAAGGCCCCTATTTGGCACAGAAGTACTGTGCTCGCCCATCCAAAATAAGACTATGTCAAATTGAATCCTGGTAAGTTCTAACCCAAGAAACACAGGGGATACCAAATATTATAGCCGGTACAGGCCATTATAAATGGTATCCCCTAAGGGAACCAGAGGCACAATCTTGTGCAGTGATGAAAAAATGTGAAAAGTTATTGTAGTCTGCTCTCAAGTAAAAGACGACTTCAAGTGGTCAATGGCTAAAGGGTATCCCATGAAACTTAGGAGATACAAGATATTACAGCAATGCGTGAGCCATATATGTGGTATCCCCATAGTAAACGATGATGAAAAGCAAAAGGAAGGGTTATATTCAGCATAGAAACTCTGTGCTCACCCATACTGCATAAGACCATGTCAAATTAAATCCGGGTAAGTTCTAACCCAAGATACAAAGGGGATACCAAATATTATAGACCGTATAGGCCATTATATATAGCATCCCCTTAGGGAACCGGACGTACAATCTTGTGGAATGATGTAAAAAGTGTGAAAAGATACTGTAGTCTGCTGTCAAATAAAAGACAACTTCAAGTGGCCAATGGCTAAAAGGTAACCCATGTAACGTTGGGGATACGAGGTATTACAGAAATGCATGAGCTATAATATTTGATATCCCCCATTGTAAATGATATTGGAAAGCAAAAGGAAGGACGCTATTTGGCGTACAAGTACTGTGCTCACCCATCCAACATAAGACTATGTCAAATTGAATCATGGTAAGTCCTAACCCAAGAAACACAGGGGACACCAAATATTATAGGCTGTATAGGCCATTATATATAGTATCCCCAAAGGGAACCGGACGTACAATCTTGTAGAATGATGTAAAAAATTTGAAAAGATACTGTAGTCTGCTGTGAAGTAAAAGACAACATCAAGTGGCCAATGGCTAACAGGTAACCCATGTAACGTAGGGGATACGAGGTATTACAGCAATGCGTGAGCCATAATATTTGGTATCCCCATAGTAAACGATATTGGAAAGCAAAAGGAAGGCCGCTATTTGGCATACAAGTACTGTGCTATCCCATCCAACATAAGACTATGTCAAATTGAATCATGGTAAGTTCTAACCCAAGAAACAGAGGGTATACCAAATATTATAGCCGGTATAGGCATTATATATGGTATCCCCTAAGGGAACCGAACGTACAATCTTGTGGACTGATTAAAACATGTGAAAGTTTACTGTAGTCTGCTATCAAGTAAAAGGCAACTTCAAGTGGTCCATGGCTAAAGGGTAACCCATGAAACGTAGGGGATACAAGATATTACAGCAATGCTTGAGCTATAATATTTGGTATCCCCATTTTAAAAGATGCTGGAAAGCAAAAGGGAGGGTGCTATTTGCCATAGAAATAGTGTGCTCACCCATCCAACATAAGAACACGTCAAATTGAATCCTGGTAACTTCTACCCCAAGAAACACAGGGGATACCAAATACTATAGGCTGTATAGGCAATTATATTTGGTATTCTCTAAGGAAACGGATGTAAAATCTTGTGGAATTATGTAAAACATTTAAAAAGATACTGTAGTCTGCTATCAAACAAAAGGCAACTCCAAATGGTCAATGGATAAAGGGTAACCCATGTAACGTAGGGGATACGAGATATTACAGCAATGCATGAGTCATAATATTTGGTATCCCCATTGTAAATGATGCTGGAAAGCAAAAGGGAGGGTGCTATTTGCCATCGAAATACTGTGCTCATCCAGTCAACATAAGACCATGTCGAATTGAATATTGCTAAGTTGTAAACGCAGAAACACAAAGGATACCAAATATTATAGACTGGAAAGGCCAATAAATTTGGTATCCCCTAAGGGAACCAGATGCAAAATCTTGTGGAATTATGTAAAATATGTGAAAAGATACTATAGTCCGCTGTCAAATAAAAGGCAACTTCAAGTGGTCAGTGGCTGAAGTGTAATCCATGGAAATGTAGGTGATATGAGATACTCCAGCAATGCGTGAGCCATAATATTTGGTATACCGATTGTAAAGAATGTTGGAGCAGATGGAAGGGTGCTATTTGGCATAGAAATACTGTGCTCAACCATCCAATATAAGACCATGTCCAATTGAATCCTGGTAAGTTCCTACCAGAGGAACACAGGGCATACCAAATATTATAGGTAGCGGAGACATTATATTTGGTATCCCCCTAAGGCAACTGGATGTAAAATCTTGTGGAATGATTTAAAAAAATGTGAAAAGCTACTGTAGTCTGCAGTCAAATAAAAGGCATATTCAAGTGTCAATGGCTAAAGGGTTACCCATGAAACATAGGGGATACAAGATATTACAGCAATTCTTGAGCCATAATATTTGGTATCCCCAGAGTAACGGATATTGGAAAGCAAAAAGAAGGGTGCTGTTTGGCATAGAAATACTGTGCTCACCCATCCAGCATAAGTCCATGTCAAATTGAATCCTAGTAGGTTCTAACCCGAGAAACACAGAGGATACCAAATATGGAAACTGTATGTAAAATCTTGCGGAATGATTTTAAAAATGTGAAAAGCTACTGTAGTCTGCTGTCAAATAAATGGCTACTTCAACTGGCTGGTGGCTAAAGAGTAACCCATGAAACATACGGGATGCAAGATATTACGGCAATATGTGAGCCATATTATTTGGTATCGAAAGCAAGGGTGCTATTTGCCATAGAAATACTGTGGTCACCCATCCAACGTAACAACATGTCAAATTGAATCCTGTTCAATTCTCATCCAAGAAACACAGGGGATACCAAATATTATAGGCGGTAAAGGCCATTGTATTTGGTATCCCCAAAGGAAACCAGTTGTAAAATCTTCTGGAAGGATGTAAAAAATGTGAAAAGCTACTGTAGTCTGCTAACAAATAAAATATAACTTCAACTTGTGAATGTCTAAGGGTTGCCCATGAAACGTTGGGGATACTTGATATTACAGTAATGCGTGAGCCATAATATTTGGTAGCGCCATTGTAAACGATGTTGGAAAGCCAAAGGGAGGGTGCAATTTGCCATAGAAATACTGTGGTCACCCATCCAACATAAGACCATGTCAAATTGAATACTGGTAACTTCTAACCATAGAAACACTGGGGATACCAGATATTATAGCTGTTACCCGCCACGATATTTGGTATCGCCAAAGGGAACCAGATGTAAAATCTTGTGGAATTATATAAAAAATGTGAAAAGATATTGTAGTCCGCTATCAAATAAAAGGCAAATTCAAGTTGTCAATGGCTAAAGGGTAACAGATGAAACGTAGGGGATACGAGATATTACAGTAATGCGTGAGCCATAATATTTGGTATCCCCATTGTAAACGATGTTGGAAGGCAAAAGGGAGGGTGCTATTTGCCATAGAAATACTGTGCTCACCCATCCAACATAAGACCATGTCAAATTGAATACTGGTCAAATCTAATCCCAGAAACACTGGGGATGCCAGATATTATAGCTGTTATATGCCACTACATTTGGTACCCCCTAAAGGAACTAGATATAAAATCTTGTGGAATTATATAAAAAATGTGAAAAGATACTGTTGTCTGCTATCAAATAAAAGGCAACTTGAGATGGTCAGTGGCGAAAGGGTAACCCATGAAACGTAATGGATACAAGATATTACAGCAATGCGTGAGCCCTAATATTTGGTATCCCCATTGTAAACGATGTTGGAAAGCAAAAGGGAGGGTGCTATTTGCCATAGAAATACTATGCTCACCCATCCAACATAAGACCATGTCAAATTGAATAGTGGTAAATTTTAACCCCAGAATCACTGTGGATACCAGATATTATAGCTGTTATAGGCCATTATATTTGGTATTCCCTGAGGGAACCAGATGAGAAATTTTGTGGAATGATGTAAAAAATTTAAAAAGCCCCCTGTCAAATAAAAGGCATATTCAAGAGGTCAATGGCTACAGGGTAACCACATGAAATGTAGGGGATACAAGATATTACAGCAATGCTTGAGCCATAATATGTGGTATCCCCATCGTAACCGATGTTGGAAAGCAAAAATAAGGGTGCTATCCACCAACATAAGACCATGTCAAATTGAATCCTAGTAGATTCTAACCCGAGAAACACAGAGGATACCAAATATTATAGGTAGAGGAGAACATTATGTTTGGTATCCCCCTAAGGCAACTGGATGTAAAATCTTGTGGAATGATTTAGAAAATGTGAAAAGCTACTGTAATTTGCTGTCAAATAAAAGGCTACTTCAGCTGGTCAGTGGCTAAAGGGTTACCCATAAAACATAGAAGATATGAAATATTACGGCAATGTATGAGCCATAATATTTGGTATCCCCATAGTAAATGATGTTGGAAAACAAAAAAAGGGTGCTATTTGCAATAGAAATACTGTGCTCACCCATCCAACATGACAACATGTCAAATCTAATACTGGTAAGTTCTATCCCTAGAAAAACTGGGGATACCAGATATTATACCTGCTAGAGGCCATTATATTTAGTATCCCCTAAGGGAACCAGATATAAAATCTTGTTGAATGAAGTAAAAATTATACAAAGATACTGTAGTCTGCTATCAAACAAAAGGTAACGTCAAATGGTTAATGGCTAAAGGGTAACCCATGTAACATAGGGGATACGAGATATCACAGCAATGAGTGAGCCATAATATTTGGTAGGCATGGGCGAATTTTGCGGATTGGCAATCCGCGAATTTGTGGAATGCGAAAATCCACAAAATCCGCAAATTCTCGCGGATTTTGCGGATTTTTTTTTGTGTGTTCGCACAGGTTTCTGCAAGTTCGCGAGGGTTTTGTACAATTCCACAAATTGCGAAATTGTACAAAACCCTCGCGAACTTGCAGAAACCCGTGCGAACACAATGTGCCCAGCCTACTCATAAGAACTCTAGTTGACAACGCCCCTCTCCCGATTTTTTTTTTAAATCTCCCACTTTGCTCTTCTGAAATGTTGGCATGTATGATGTAACTATTTTACAATGGCGCCAGCAAGCTGCCAGCGCCGTTGTAAAATAGTTACAAAGTTAGCTTGCACAGGAAGCACTTAGATAAAATAAAGCAGCACCTGCTTCGTTTTATCTAGTGGTTCCTGTGCAAGCTAACTTTGTAACTATTTTACAACGGCGCTGGCAGCTTGCTGGCGCCATTGTAAAATAGTTACATGAGTGGGGGTTCAACTTTTGAACCCGTTACGTCAGCGGATTTTTTTTTGCGGATTTTGCGGGAAATCCGCAAAATTTGCGGTTTGCGGATTTCCCAAAAATCCGCAAAATCCGCGGCCGTAACGGATTTCCCGCTCATGCCTAATATTTGGTAGCACCATTGTAAACGATGATGGAATGTTGGAAAGCAAAAGGGAGGTGCTATTTGCCATAGAAATACTGTGGTCACCCATCCAACACAAGACCATGTCAAATTGAATACTGGTAACTTCTAACCCTAGAACCACTGGGCATACCAGATATTATAGCTGTTACCGGCCACAATATTTGGTATTCCCGAAGGGAACCAGATGTAAAATCTTGTGGAACGATATAAAAAATGTGAAAAGATATTGTAGTCTGCTATCAAATAAAAGGCAAATTCAAGTGGTCAATGTGTGGTAAATATTTAATTACCGTCCTAATTTCTATGCAGGTAAGTACTTATAAAATAACTCAATCGGAAAGAAAGACGCAGAGTCCGTGGTGTTAGAGTTCTTAGGGGTTTTATTCCTTAAAAAGGAATGGTTCTTGAACCGGATATCGGATTCCTGACACCACTGGGGTTCAGGAAGGGATAGAGCATACTTTATTGACAATACATAACTTTTATACTTAATGCACATAATGGAAATCAATGCAGAAGGTGTAACAGCTGAGAGAAACAAGATAAGAACACACACATGTTAGCAATACGTAATCAGAAGGCGTGAACTAGGCGTGAACACAGGGGTGTGTGCTAGAAACGTCACAAAAAAAGGTGTCACAAGTGGGTGGGCACATAGCAGAATCTTGCAATGTCAGCGGAAATCTGAGGTCTGGATGCGCGCGCAGCTGCATGACGTGTGACTGACGTGAAGCTGGAGGGTGCAGGAGACTTGACATTTACACTAGAGGAAAGAGACAGAAGTCTGGCATGTCAGATCAACTCGTTCCTATATCATATCTGATATCTGATGTTTGGGAACCATATTATCTAGAAGGAAAGGTCTCTTGGGCAGAGGCTATCCTATACTGACTATGGATGCGTGCATATGTGCCTACGTGTCTGAGTGTAAAGCGAGGGGGCCATGGGCCTACCATGGTAACGGGAGCTATGAATTTCTTGCATGGAGACAGTAAGGCCGGGCCCTTTACTCTGCAGCTAAGGGGGTTGTTTATCTATTCTGCTAGACTGGAATGTGTTTTTCGGGAGGCTGAGCTTGGCTATGCTGATAACGTGAAGGTAAAATACTGTCTTTTGGCAGGCAAGCAGGCCGAGCCAGGCTCCGCTCGCCTCCCAGGGAGTAGGACAGAGTTCACGGGGGGCATCCCACGTTGCAGTTTCCGGAGGCAGAGATGATTTTGAAAAGAGGCTCGATGACAGAAAACAGGGCCTAGCTCGCACAGAGCCAGAAATACGTGAAAGTGCACCATACAAAGACGGTGGCAAGGCATACTTAGGAACGAAATATCCGACCCATTCAGGGTGGATCTGAAAGAAGACATGTTAACGTTGAACGCAAATGTATTTGCGTCTTCATAGCTGGCACAGGAGGGAAGTTACATGCACTTTAAGCTCGTACATGGGGACGGTGGGGTACACGTTAGGGAACATTTCTTGACCATAAAATTTATATTTCCTCAAATGGCTAATGGGTAACAGATGAAACGTAGGGGATACGAGATATTACAGTAATGCGTGAGCCATAATATTTGGTATCCCCATTGTAAACGATGTTGGAAAGCAAAAGGGAGGTGCTATTTGCCATAGAAATACTGTGCTCACCCATCCAACATAAGACCATGTCAAATTGAATACTGGTAAATTCTAACCCCAGAATCACTGTGGATACCAGATATTATAGCTGTTATAGGCCATTATATTTGGTATTCCCTGAGGGAACCAGATGAGAAATTTTGTGGAATGATGTAAAAAATGTAAAAAGACCCCTGTCAAATAAAAGGCATATTCAAGAGGTCAATGGCTACAGGGTAACCACATGAAATTTAGGGGATACAAGATATTACAGCAATGCTTGAGCCATAATATGTGGTATCCCCATAGTAACTGATGTTGGAAAGCAAAAATAAGGGTGCTATTTGGCACAGAAATACTGTGCTCATCCATCCAACATAAGACCATGTCAAATTGAATCCTAGTAGATTCTAACCCGAGAAACAAATATATAGGTAGAGGAGAACATTATGTTTGGTATCCCCCTAAGGCAACCGGATGTAAAATCTTGTGGAATGATTTAGAAAATGTGAAAAGCTACTGTAGTTTGCTGCCAAATAAAAGGCTACTTCAGCTGGTCAGTGGCTAAAGGGTTACCCATGAAACATAGAAGATATGAAATATTACGGCAATGCATGAGCCATAATATTTGGTATCCCCATAGTAAATGATGTTGGAAAACAAAAAAAGGGTGCTATTCGCAATAGAAATACTGTGCTCACCCATCCAACATGACAACATGTCAAATCTAATACTGGTAATTTCTATCTCTAGAAAAACTGGGGATACCAGATATTATAGCTGCTAGAGGCCATTATATTTAGTATCCCCTAAGGGAACCAGATATAAAATCTTGTGGAATGAAGTACAAATTGTACAAAGATACTGTAGTCTGCTATCAAACAAAAGGTAACGTCAAATGGTCAATGGCTAAAGGGTAACCCATGTAACGTAGGGGATACGAGATATCACAGCAATGAGTGAGCCATAATATTTGGTAGCACCATTGTAAACGATGTTGGAATGTCGGAAAGAAAAAGGGAGGGTGCAATTTGCCATAGAAATCCTGTGGTCACCCATCCAACATAAGACCATGTCAAATTGAATACAGGTAACTTCTAACCATCGAAACACTGGGGATACCAGATATTATAGCTGTTACCGGCCACGATATTTGGTATCCCCGAAGGGAACCAGATGTAAAATCTTGTGGAATGATATAAAAAATGTGAAAAGATATTGTAGTCTGCTATCAAATAAAAGGCAAATTCAAGTGGTCAATGGCTAAAGGGTAACAAATGAAACTTATGGGATACGAGATATTACAGTAATGCGTGAGCCATAATATTTGGTATCCCCATTGTAAACGATGTTGGAAAGCAAAAGGGAGGGTGTTATTTGCCATAGAAATACTATGATCACCCATCCAACATAAGACCATGTCAAATTGAATAGTGGTAAATTCTAACCCCAGAAACACTGTGGAACCAGATATTATAGCTGTAATAGGCCATTATATTTGGTATCTCCTAAGGGAACCAGATGAGAAATCTTGTGGAATGATGTAAAAAATGTTTTAAAAAAAACATAGACTGCTGTCAAATAAAAGGCATATTCAAGAGGTCAATGGCTACAGGGTAACCACATGAAATCTAGGGGATTCAAGATATTACAGCAATGCTTGAGACATAATATGTGGTATCCCCATAGTAACCGATGTTTGCAAGCAAAAAGAAGGGTGCTATTTGGCATAGAAATACTGTGCTCATCCATCCAACATAAGACCATGACAAATTGAATCCTAGTAGATTCTAACCCGAGAAACATAGAGCATACCAAATATTATAGGTAGTGGAGACCATTATGTTTGGTATCCCCCTAAGGCAACAAGATGTAAAATCTTGTGGAATGATTTAGAAAATGTGAAAAGCTACTGTAGTTTGCTGTCAAATAAAAGGCTACTTCAGCTGGTCAGTGGCTAAAGGGTTACCCATGAAACATAGAGGTTATGAAATATTACGGCAATGCGTGAGCCATAATATTTGGTATCCCCATTGTAAATGATGTTGAAAATCAAAAGCAAGGGTGCTATTTGCTGTAGAAATACTGTGGTCACCCATCCAATGTAAGAACATGTCAAATTGAATCCTGGTAAGTTCTCATCCAAGAAACACAAAGGGGATAACAAATATTATAGGCATTGTATGCCAAAGGAAACCGGTTGTAAAATTGTGTAGAATGATGTATAAAATGTGAAAAGCTACTGTAGTCTGCTAACAAATAAAATGCAACTTCAAAGGGTGAATGTCTAAGGTTAGCCCATGAAACGTTGTGAATTCTCGATATTACAGCAATGTATGAGCTATAATATTAGGTATCCACATATTATACGATATTGGAAAGCAATATAAATTGTGCTATTTGGCATAGAAATACTGTGCTCACCCATCCAACATCAGACCATGTCTAAAGAAATCCTGGTGAGTTCTAACCTGAGAAACACAAGGGATATCAAATATTGTAGCCATTATAGGCCAATACATATGTTATCCCTTAAGGGAACCGGATGCTAAATGTTGTGGAGACGATGTAAAAAATGCGAAAAGAAACTGTAGTATGCTATCAAATAAATGTCTACTTCATCTGGTCAATAGCTAAAGAGTAAGCTATAAAACGTAAGGGATACAAGATATTACAGCAATATATTTGGTATCCCCATAATAAACAATGTTGGAAAGCAAAAGGAAGGTTGCTAGTTGGCATAGAAATACTGTGCTCACCCATTGAACATAAGACAATACCAAATTGAATCCAGGTGAGTTCTAACCCGAGAAACACTGGGGATACCAGATATTATAGGCGGTAAAGGCCATTTTATTTGGTATCTCCTAAGAAAACTAGTTGTAAAATCTTGTGGAAGGATGTATAACATGTGAAAAGCTACTGTAGTCTGCTAACAAATAAAAGGCAACTTCAACTAGTGAATATCTAAAGGGAAGCCCATGAAACATAGTTGTAAGTGATATTACAGCAATACTTGAGCCATGATATTTGGTATCCCCATTGTAAATGATGTTGAAAAGCAAAGGGAAGGGTGCTATTTGCCATTGAAATAGTGTGCTCACCCATCCAACATAAGAACATGTCAAATTGGATCCTGGTAAGTTCTACTCCAAGAAAAACAGGGGACAACCAATATTATAGGTGGTATAGGCCATTATATTTGGTATCCCCTAAGGGAACCGGATGAGAAATCGTTTGGAATGATGTAAAAAATGTGAAAAAAACCCTGCAGCCTGCTGTCAAATAAAAGGCATCTTCAAGTGGTCAATGGCTAAAGGGTAATTCATTAGACGTAGGGGATACAAGATATTACGGCAATGCATGAGCCATATTATATGGTATCCCCATTGTAAATGATATTGGAAAGCAAAAGACATGGTGCTCTTTGCCATAGTATACCATGCTCACCCGTCCAACATCAGACCATGTCAAATTAAATCCTGGTAAGTTCTAACCAGAGAAACACAGGGGATACCAAATAATGCAAATAATAGGCCAATACATATGGCATCCCCTTAAGGAACCTTATGTTAACTGTGAAAAGATACTGTAGTATACTATCAAATAAATGGCTACTTCATCTGGTCAATAGCTAAAGAGTAACCCATAAAACGTAGGGGATACGAGATAATACAGTAATATGTGTGACATATAATTTGGTTTTCCCAAAATAAACGATGTTGGAAAGTAAAAGGAAGGGTGTAGTGTGCATAAAAAAATACTATGCTTACCCATTCAACATAAGACCATGTCAAAATTGAATCCTGGTACGTTCTAACCTGAGAAACACAGGCTATACCAAATATTATCGGCGAAAGCGGCATTATATTTGGTATCCCCTAAGGGAACTGGATGTTAAATCTTGCAGCATGATATTAAACACATGAAAAGATACCGTAGTCTGCTATCAAACGAAAGGCAACTTCATCTGGTCAATGACTAACAGATAACCCATGAAAAATTGGGGATAGGTTACAACAATACATGGACCATAATATTTTGTATTCCCATACTAAGAGATGTTAGAAATCTCAAGGAAGGGTGCCAGTTGGCAGAAACATACTGTTGTCACTGAGCCAACATAAGACCATGTCCAATTGAACCCTGGTATGTTTTAACCCTAAAAGCCTAGGTGATACTAAAAATTATAGTCTGTATAAGCCATTATATTTAGTATCCCTAAAATTAACTTGATGTGAAAGATTGTGAAATACATTCAAAATTACTAAAATATATTGTAATTTGGCTTTAAATAAAAATCAATTTCAAAATGTCAATTGCTAAAAGGTAAACCTTGAAAAGTAGGAAATACCACATATTATAGCAAAGCATGAGCCTTAATATTTGGTATCCACATAGAAAGTGACTTGGTTTACGTCCAAGCTATTTCACTCATTATTCCTTCAGATTGGCCAACATGCGTTCATGGTTCCTCCTGGTCGGCCATTGCAACGCGCGCTTCTTCTGCTCTTTCCCCCTTGATCAACACGGCACACAGCAGTTCATGCATTCTTCTGCATGGCACATCAACTTTAAGCATGGACGCATTTGCACAATAAACTGCATGCTTCAAACAGATGCACATCTTGGCCGCTGCATGATTCTCTGTTATTAGGCATGTTTCTGCTCAAGCAGGTTAGGCTTCCTTTCTTTTTCACGTGGCGATTGTGAGTCACGTGGGGGGGTCTCCCAATGTGGTTGTTAGACTTGACATCCTTGGTGTGGTTTTCGCAGACTTTTTTACCTGAACCTCCTGTATTTTTTATGCTGTGCTGGAGTTTGTTTTTGCTGTCTTAGAGGTTTAGGGAACTTTGCCTCTCCTGATCAGTGTCAAAGTGAAAGTGCTCCTAGTATAAATTGCTATTGCAATTGGTGATTGGTATATTTGATTTACTGGTAAGTCCCTATTACAGTGCACTATTTGAGCCCAGGGCCTGTAAAAAAAAGCTACTAGTGGGCCTGCAGCACTGATTGTGCCACCCAAAGGAGTAGCCTGAAAAGGTATCTCAGACCTATCACTGCAGTGTCTGAGTGCAGTTTGAACCTGCCATGCCGACCTGACAAGTGCACCCACTTGCCAGGCCCTAACCGTTACTTTTTTTACAAGTAGGATCACCCCTCAAGTTGGTCCAAGGTACCCCCATGGGCAGGGTGCAGTGTATGGGAAAGGTAGGACATATCCCAAGACGCTCCGGCTCTGTTTGTCTGTTTGAGCCATCTGCCTTGGCCTGCCTTACAGACGAGGAGAATTGTGATCCATGTCTTCCCACGGCACACGGTACATCGGGCATCCTGTGGCTGCTATGCTGCATTCTCTACAGAAAAGGGGGTGGTGATGAACAGAGTGTCTGAATTAGGCAGACCACTCTTACCCAGTCAAGAGATAGGGCTTAATCCATCACCGTTATTTAGCTCACTGCATCACCCCAGTTCAGAACCTGGCTATATGCAAATTAGTCTGACCCCGTGCCTCATGGGAACTGGGCAGACCAAACTACCAAGCCAATTCTTCACTGGAAATGAGACAAGCTTCCGGGGACCGGTTTCTGGCATTTCAGCCATCGTCGGCCCGGCTTGCTTGAATCCTGGTGGTGCAGTGAGCAAGGGACTCATGTCTGAGTATACCCTGCCACACCTGTAGTGGCCAAAAACGATACAGAAAAGGGGGTGGTGATGAACAGAGTGTCTGAATTAAGCAGACCACTCTTACCCAGTCAAGAGATCAGGGCTTAATCCATCACCGTTATTTAGCTCACTGCATCACCCCAGTTCAGAACCTGGCTATATGCAAATTAGTCTGATCCCGTGCCTCATGGGAACAGGGCAGACCAAACTACCAAGCCAATTCTTCACTGGAAAGGAGACAAGCTTCCGGGGACCAGTTTCTGGCATTTCAGCCGTCGTCGGCCAGGCTTGCTTGAATCCTGGTGGTGCAGTGAGCAAGGGACTCATGTCTGAGTATACCCTTCCACACCTGTAGTGGCCAAAAACGATACAGAAAAGGGGGTGGTGATGAACAGAGTGTCTGAATTAAGCAGACCACTCTTACCCAGTAAAGAGATCAGGGATTAATCCATCACCGTTATTTAGCTCACTGCATCACCCTTGTTCAGAACCTGGCTATATGCAAATTAGTCTGAGCCCGTGCCTCATGGGAACAGGGCAGACCAAACTACCAAGCCAATTCTTCACTGGAAAGGAGACAAGCTTCCGGGGACCGGTTTCTGGCATTTCAGCCATCGTCGGCCCGGCTTGCTTGAATCCTGGTGGTGCAGTGAGCAAGGGACTCATGTCTGAGTATACCCTGCCACACCTGTAGTGGCCAAACAAGATACAGAAAAGGGGGTGGTGATGAACAGAGTGTCTGAATTAAGCAGACCACTCTTACCCAGTCAAGAGATCAGGGCTTAATGCATCACCGTTATTTAGCTCACTACATTACCCCAGTTCAGAAACCTGGCTATATGCAAATTAGTCTGACCCCGTGCCTCATGGGAACAGGGCAGACCAAACTACCAAGCCAATTCTTCATTGGAAAGGAGACAAGCTTCCGGGGACCGGTTTCTGGCATTTCAGCCGCCGTCGGCCCGGCTTGCTTGAATCCTGGTGGTGCTGTGAGCAAGGGACTCATGTCTGAGTATACCCTGCCACACCTGTAGTGGCCAAAAAGATACAGAAAAGGGGGTGGTGATGAACAGAGTGTCTGAATTAAGCAGACCACTCTTACTCAGTCAAGAGATCAGGGCTTAATCCATCACCGTTATTTAGCTCACTGCATCACCCTAGTTCAGAACCTGGCTATATGCAAATTAGTCTGACCCCGTGCCTCATGAGAACAGGGCAGACCAAAGTACCAAGCCAATTCTTCACTAGAAAGGAGACAAGCTTCCGGGTACCGGTTTCTGGCATTTCAGCCGTCGTCGGCCCGGCTTGCTTGAATCCTGGTGGTGCAGTGAGCAAGGGACTCATGTCTGAGTATACCCAGCCACACCTGTAGTGGCCAAAAACGATACAGAAAAGGGGGTGGTGATGAACAGAGTGTCTGAATTAAGCAGACCACTCGTACCCAGTCAAGAGATCAGGGCTTAATCCATCACCGTTATTTAGCTCACTGCATCACCCCAGTTCAGAACCTGGATATATGCAAATTAGTCTGACCCCGTGCCTCATGGGAACAGGGCAGACCAAACTACCAAGCCAATTCTTCACTGGAAAGGAGGCAAGCTTCCGGGGACCGGTTTCTGGCATTTCAGCCGTCGTCGGCCCGGCTTGCTTGAATCCTGGTGGTGCAGTGAGCAAGGGACTCATGTCTGAGTATACCCTTCCACACCTGTAGTGGCCAAAAACGATACAGAAAAGGGGGTGGTGATGAACAGAGTGTCTGAATTAAGCAGACCACTCTTACCCAGTCAAGAGATCAGGGCCTAATCCATCACCGTTATTTAGCTCACTGCTTCACCCCAGTTCAGAACCTGGCTATATGCAAATTAATCTGACCCTGTGCCTCATGGGAACAGGGCAGACCAAACTACCAAGCCAATTCTTCACTGGAAAGGAGACAAGCTTCCGGGGACCGGTTTCTGGCATTTCAGCCGTCGTCGGCCCGGCTTGCTTGAATCCTGGTGGTGCAGTGAGCAAGGGACTCATGTCTGAGTATACCCTGCCACACCTGTAGTGGCCAAAAACGATACAGAAAAAGGGGTGGTGATGAACAGAGTGTCTGAATTAAGCAGACCACTCTTACCCAGTCAAGAGATCAGGGCTTAATCCATCACCGTTATTTATCTCACTGCACCATCCCAGCTCAGAACCTCGCTATATGCAAATCAGTCTGTCCCTGGCCCAGTGCATCATGGGAACAGGGCAGACTAAACTACCAAGCCAATTCTTCACCAGAAAGGAGACAAGCTACCGGGGACCGGTTTCTGGCATTTCAGCCGTCTTCGGCCCGGCTTGCTTGAATCCTGATGGTGCAGTGAGAAAGGGACTCATGTCTGAGTATACCCTGCCACACCTATAGTGGCCAAAAACGATTCAGAAAAGGGGGTGGTGATGAACAGAGTGTCTGAGTTAAGCAGACCACTCTTACCCAGTCCAAAGATCAGGGCTTGATCCATCACCGTTATTTATCTCACTGCACCATCCCAGCTCAGAACCTGGCTATATGCAAATCAGTCTGTCCCTGGCCCAGTGCATCATGGGAACAGGGCAGACTAAACTACCAAGCCAATTCTTCACCAGAAAGGAGACAAGCTACCGGGGACCGGTTTCTGGCATTTCAGCCGTCTTCGGCCCGGCTTGCTTGAATCCTGATGGTGCAGTGAGAAAGGGACTCATGTCTGAGTATACCCTGCCACACCTTTAGTGGCCAAAAACGATTCAGAAAAGGGGGTGGTGATGAACAGAGTGTCTGAGTTAAGCAGACCACCCTTACCCAGTCCAAAGATCAGGGCTTGATCCATCACCGTTATTTATCTCACTGCACCATCCCAGCTCAGAACCTGGCTATATGCAAATCAGTCTGTCCCTGGCCCAGTGCATCATGGGAACAGGGCAGACTAAACTACCAAGCCAATTCTTCACCAGAAAGGAGACAGGCTACCGGGGACCAGTTTCTGGCATTTCAGCTGTCTTCGGCCCGGCTTGCTTGAATCCTGATGGTGCAGTGAGAAATGGACTCATGTCTGAGTATACCCTGCCACACCTATAGTGGCCAAAAACGATTCAGAAAAAGGGGTGGTGATGAACAGAGTGTCTGAGTTAAGCAGACCACTCTTACCCAGTCCAAAGATCAGGGCTTGATCCATCACCGTTATTTATCTCACTGCACCATCCCAGCTCAGAACCTGGCTATATGCAAATCAGGTTGTCCCTGGCCCAGTGCATCATGGGAACAGGGCAGACTAAACTACCAAGCCAATTCTTCACCAGAAAGGAGACAAGCTACCGGGGACCGGTTTCTGACATTTCAGCCGTCTTCAGCCCGGCTTGCTTGAATCCTGATTGTGCAGTGAGAAAGGGACTCATGTCTGAGTATACCCTGCAACACCTATAGTGGCCAAAAACGATTCAGAAAAGGGGGTGGTGATGAACAGAGTGTCTGAGTTAAGCAGACCACCCTTACCCAGTCCAAGGATCAGGGCTTGATCCATCACCGTTATTTATCTCACTGCAAGACGGGCCGAAGACGGCTGTAATGCCAGAAACCGGTCCCCGGGAGCTTGTTTCCTTCCCAGTGAAAGAATTGGCTTGGTAGTTTGGTTTGCCCTGTTCCCATCATGCACTGGGACAGGAACAGACTAATTTGCATATAGCCAGGTTCTGAGCTGGGATGGTGCAGTGAGCTAAAAAACGGTGTTGAATCTAGCCCTGATCTCTTGACTGGGTGAGAGTATTCTGCTTAATTCAGAAACTCTGTCCATCACCACCCCTTGTTGTTTAATTATTTTGTCCTCCATAAGCGTGGAAGGGTATACTCAGATGTGAGTCCCTTGCTCATTGCACCATCAGAATTCAAGCAAGCTGGGGCGTAGACGGCTGTAATGCCAGAAACCGGTCCCCGGGAGCTTGTTTCCTTCCCAGTGAAAGAATTGGCTTGGTAGTTTGGTTTGCCCTGTTCCCATCATGCACTGGGACAGGAACAGACTAATTTGCATATAGCCAGGTTCTGAGCTGGGATGGTGCAGTGAGCTAAAAAACGGTGTTGGATCTAGCCCTGATCTCTTGACTGGGTGAGAGTATTCTGCTTAATTCAGAAACTCTGTCCATCACCACCCCTTGTTGTTTAATTAGACATCGCGCCCAAAAGCGCTGCCTCTGCCCTTGTCCTGCTGGAGTGTTTTTTGACCTGACCTGCGAGGAGGAGAGCGCAGGCTGGGCTAAAGAGGAGGAGGGCTGCCTGTCGCCACGGACATCAAGCGTATTGCCGCCTACACCCAGGCTCTGGACTACAGCCACCAGGGTGCAACACTGTAATCACACCTGTACCAATTCAGGGGGAGGCGCTGACATCGTGCCTTAAAGCCACTCCCCCTTTTCCGCGGCACGGGACACAGCGCAGGACGCAGCGCGGGACAAAGCCCGGGTCCAAGGGCGGGCCTGTCTGTGCCTGTCCGTGACTGGGAGAGACAGGACTGGGCTACCCCTCTGTTGTCCAGACTGTGAGAATCTGTATACGGACTTTCTCTATTGCGGGACACTGTAAGAACACGGGTTTCTGTAAACTCTTATTTTACTGTGTATGTGGGCTCGCCAAACTTTAGAGGTTTAATTTTACTGTGATTGCTTAGAAATCAATCACACTCTAGTTAGCCTATTTTTGGTTCAGTTGCACGTAGGAAGAGTAATAGATATGGGTAAGACTACTCCCCCTTGCCAAAAGCCCAACAGTAGACAGAAATCCTCGAAGCAAACTGCTCATCCCCATCCTACTGCCATTGATAGAATGTTAAAACAGGTTTCTAGTGAAATTGAACGCACAGAAAGGGGTTTGTCCCTCACACCAAGATTGTCTAGTGTGACCCAGTTGGCTAAGCCAAGCTCCCCTGACATTGTAGATACATATATTCAAGAAATATTTACAAACTCATTAGACCTACCCTGGCACAAGTTAGTGCATCCATAACCAGAGTTTATAGAGTAGATAAGGGTGGGAGAGGGAAAAGGAAATGTCCTGCGCAAAAGAAGCGTACAGTCAGGGGGGGAAGAGGAGCTGGTTCTTCCATCGAAAGAGAGTCTATCATTACTGCAGAGACTAGCCCTTTGGATACTCATATAAACTCTGATGTCCCGGGTTTGGTCAAGGTGTTTAAATTGGAGTTTAAAACTTTTTTGGATCAGCTCCTTAAATCAGAACTTAGTAATGTTCTGAAAAGTATTGATACACTAAAAACAACCTTGGATATTTGGGGACCCAAAATCGATGCAGTATTAAAAAGTAGTGACAGTTTAAAGGTTGTAAATAAGACTGTCAAGAACCAAGGCACGCAGGCTTCCCTTTCCCCCGGTGGGCATATAGATATCACAGCAGGCCATTCAAATACACATATTCGAAATTTGCCCAGTGGACACACTTTTGAAAACCATCCTGTGAGTAGCACTCATTCTAGGGTCCCTGATCCTATTCCTAAAGATCAAAACTATAATTCCGAGGCCTGTGGCACAGGTATGGATGATGCTCACCAGGTAACACATCTAGTGCCAAATCCCGTAAGGAATACTACACTCCCGAAAACAAGTCCGACTTAACCTGCTCTCCAATGCATAGATCTACCTCCACAATCAACTCCTTATGTGGTAATCTTAGCTGCAATTCCATCCCTGGAGCCGGGTCGGGGAGAAACATTTATGGAATTGAAAAATAAATTAATTCATTGGTTGAATGAACATAGACCACGCCCTTCCCTGGTACATACTGAAATTCTATTTGCATGTAGGGTTAGCTGGCTTGGACAGAGACAAAAAGATATTTCAGGGGACTGTGTGGTTATACATTTCAGAGATAGGAGGGCAGTTCATTATATTCTTAAAGGAGGACAAACCCCCACAGGGTTAGGAGGCATTCAAATACTCCCACTGGGCTATTTCTATTCGCCCAGCCCTCTCTTGGATAGAATGGATAGTATATATAAAAAGTGGGAAAAGCGTGCACAGAATAACGTCCCGTCACATTTAGCCGAAGACTAGGGAAACCAGGAGTACTTTAACATATCTGTAAACAATCGCTTCAGCCCCCTGGACCTGGTTGACTGACTAGCCCCGTAGTAGGAAAATTCGAGCCCAGTCCCGAATACTTATATTGATCTCTGCCTTCTAGAAAATCAAAATTCAGATAAACAGGCCTTGCAACCCTCCCCAAAGATAATTCCCCTATCTGAACCCCGGTGTACATCTAACTGTGCACTACACAATTCTGTCCCACAGAGACAGGAGTCACTAGAGTATGAAGATTTGACAACAGCTATCCCCTTGAACATACAGCAAAGTGGGCCCCTGGATCCGATTAACTCGGGTTGCCATATAGTATTAGAGCAGACTATTAATATTTTATCCTGGAACGTAGCCGGTCTAGGTTTGAAATTGGACCTTCCAGATTGGGGCGACTATGTTGATGCCCATGAGATCTGCTTGTTCCAGGAAACTTGGTTAAGGGTTCCCGGTTGCAGAGTAGGGTATGTAGCACACTTCATTCCAGCTATTCAAGGGACCAGGGGAAGACCTTTGGGTGGCCTATCCATCTGGGTCGGAATTCACTTGGGATGTAAAATTAAAGTGCTAGATACGCTGTCTATTGATATTCATTGTATTCTTCTAATATTCAATAATGATATGAAAATAGCGCTTATTAATATTTATTCACGTGTAGTGAAACAGGGGTCGACTTCGCAGGTTTTAGACTCTTTGATAACCTTTCTACATATCCTGCCTGAGACCGCTCACATAATAATTGGGGGAGACTTCAATTGCCACTTTGAACCGTTAAAAGGCTGAATACCCCCATCACTAGCGAGGAGGATTCTGTATGGTCAATACCGGACTGTAACACCTACTCGGCCAGGAGTTGGTCCCCGTTAGTTCTTCAAATGAACTCTTTTACCCTGATACACATGCTAAGGGCGTGCAAGGGACGCTTTCCCTCAGACAGCCCGGCCACCCCTACCTATAATAAGATTGTCCAATTTTCAATTATAGACTATATATTGGTAGATGTGGAACTGTGGCACAGAGTTTTCGATTTCGCAGTACACCTCCGCTGCGAAAGTGACCATAACCTACTGGTGTTAAAAATCAATCTGCCCGGCTGCATAATAATCGTGGAGGATAGAAATACATATATACCCCCAGATGTTGTTGCTTTGAAACGTAAGTCATAAATTCAATTTTTACCTCCATCCTTTTACTTCCCCTTCTCTCTCCTTTCCAACAAACAGAGATACGGACATTGCCGCTGAGCGCACTTGAGTTCACAGGTTGTCGTAAGCATATGATTTGGAGTTGGTCAGCCTGTCTCATGCTTTTACTTCTTTGTTATTTTTGTCTTTTCTTGTCTAGTTCCTCTTTACAAGTACGAAATAGACCTCCGCCTTCGGTGCTCCGCCACACGATTGTTTCCATTGCCAGGGATGTATTCTCTTTTTTCCTTGGTAGGTGTGCCTATGTCCTTAACTTCTTTGTACTAGATGGCGACTGTGAGAAGTTGGCCTGATATTCAGTGTTCACTATTCTTGTGATCACTATGTATCAGTCCAAACAACCCTTATGGTGATTGGTTGTAAGTCAACCTTATAGACCAGCTATCCTAGTAGCGTGGATACGAGCAGTCTTCGGGCTAAACTCTAGAGGGCGTGTTAAGCCAGCTGTTATACCATCACATATACCCCTTGAACACCAAGTGAAAGGACATCACACAAGTGTTATGAAAATAAACAGTGTATTTATTTAAATCACAACAGCCCTGTACTCTTTATGAGGACAGGGTACTAAGCACACAACAAGACTCTTACGAAAATACTTTAAGTTGCACAATTTACACAAATGCCCGAGGGGCACGGAAAACCATATACTATGGAAGTGGAATGCGAAATTACTAGCAGGTAAGTACTGGACTAATAGGCTTTGGAATCGCTAGGACTACGTTACTGAACCTTCAGATTACTAGGGGAGCTAGTAAAAGCAAAGTTAGTGTTCTCGGGCGAACCCGATAAGGTAGATCGAAAACGACAGTGGATCTGGACCCTTGGATAGTGAGGCTATGCTGGGGCACCGAAATGCCGAAGTTACCTAGCCCAGGGGCTGCAGCTGCATAGGTCTGAAAAGACGTCGGGAATCCTCGTTGACGAACCAGGAGCCTGAAGAAAGAGTTGCTGGCAGGCGACCAGTGAAGATTGTTCAAAGTGATCCAAGCCTGGATCGGAGATGGATGACACCTGAAAGCAGAGGGAATCAAGTTCGTGACCACTAGCCAGTGATCAGATGGCACCAGGAGGGCACCGGATGGTAGTCACCTCGACCAGGTGAGTGGGCGACGCTGGGCTCTGCAGTCTCACGGACCAGGAGGCGTTGTCGGCGACCAGGATGGAGGTGCGAGCTGTCCCACGATGGTTGATGCTGTCGACGTCGCTGGACCCAGGATTGGGGCAACAAGTCCTGGCAAATTCAAGCCACGCGGTGGACTCAAAATGGTGTCTGGAGTGGACCAGGAGGGTCCGGGGTGCTCCTCTTTTGGAAGGGAGCAAGGGCCAGTCTGGAGCAACCAGACCAGCAGTGGTGATGTCGTCGGGCGTCGTCGGGAAGGCCACAAGTCAGCGGGCTAGTAGCCAGACAACGCGGTGAGCAGCAAAAAGCAGAAGGGCCCCACGCAGATCTCGTGGATGCTGGGAGGCTGGACTTTGGTGCTGCTGCTGCTCAGGGTCGGGGCTTCTCAGACCCCAAAGCACTCACTAGAGGATCCCTCGGCGGTCGTGCTGGATAGAAGTCGTGCAGTTCTGATGATGGCCGGTCCCTCGAGGTCTCGTCGCACCTACGGTTCTCAGCTTAGCTGTAGAGGTAGGTAGAGGTCAGAGGTGCCAGGGAAGCCGGGTCTCGTCAAGCTGGTCAGTCGGATTCCGGAGGAAGGACGTGCAGCAAACCGCAGAGTTCTTAGATGGTGCCTGCGGATGCAGGGTGACTACTCCTTAGTCACAAGGGAGAAATCTTGAGAAGAGTCGAGAGTTCCTTTCGTAGAAAGTAGTTTCTTGATTCAAAGATGATCTAATTTGGAAGGGTCCCCGCTCCTGCCTTTATCCTAAAGAAAGGGGTGGGTACGCGACTAGGTCCTGCCCTAGGGGTGGGACCAGGAAGGGGGGTGGTTACACCCCTCTCCCATGCCGGACTTTCCCCAGGCCAGGGGCTGGTGTGACCCTGGAACTGGTTCTAGCCGGCAGATGCGTAGTGAGCACCGGGGTGCCACTCTGCAGTCACCTTCCTGTAAAGCCCTGCCTACCCAGGATACACAAAACCCTGTCTGGGATGGTGCTAGCACCGCCCCTGACAGGAAACCCTTTGTCCAAGCTCCCCTCGCTGGAAGAACTCCCAGCTGCAGGGGGTCAGACTCGTGTCTGTGGTGGCAGCATCCATTTTGTGATGCTGAGGCTTGAGTTAACTTTAACCGGGGTTCACAGTTACATACATGTTGTGTCCCTCTAGAAGGGTGGAATGCTAAGCCCGTCGCCAGAATTGGCGAGGGGTTAGTATTCCAATTCGTATGACACCTTACTCGACATGTTTTGATAAAGCGATACCAGAGATAGCATTTAACCGCGAGGATTATAATGAACTTAAGTGTATATGGTATGCGTTATCATGGAACAGCTATTAGGACTTGGTTCCGCAAGCTGCAAACGGGCTCAGCTCATGCCAGAGCACCATTTCACACGATTCCAAGCACTCTGCCTTCAGGATTGCCTGCCATAGGAGTGACTGATAGGAATCTGTGTGTCCATTTTTAGGGTTAGATATAGGTATACTATATCTAAAGCAAAGGGTGATTACACCACCTTGCCCCAGCTGTCGTGCAGCCAGTTGTGTCAGATTTAGATGGCCATCCAGGGGTGGCATAATACATGCTTCAGCCCCTGGTAGGCCCTGGGTACACCTATGCCCTGAGTTACAGGGTGTGATAAGGTGGCCCAGTACCAATTGGAAATGTACTTAAGGTACATGGAATCCATTTTAGAGAGAGAGCAGTAGGCCTGGGGTCCTGATTGGCAGGGTCCCAGGCCAAATAAGTCGGAAAACCAGCAAAACACCAGGCAAAAAGTTGGGGGCAACCATAGTCAGGTATCCACCTTCCTACACAACCCCCCCCAAACGAAAGGAGATAAGGCTATCCTTGACCAGGTAAGCCTATATTGCCTGAGTGGCCATATGAGGTGGTACATGCACTGGCATGGTTACCCCCTGTATCATGGTCCACTAAGCAACCCCTCACCCTAAGGGTATCTGAGGGTCTCCACCATAGGGAATCACTACCTGTGGTGTGCTTTGGCAAAGTAAAAGGCTGGTGTGGGAATGGAGTACTGAAGTGAGACTCCACTACTGTTGGGCTCAACTTCCTCCAATCACTAGCCACCATATGTGCCTTTCTTTCCAGTACTGAGTTGCTATGAGCTCTCAGGGTCAACCTCTGGCTACCTAAAGCTGGAGGCTGAGTCCCTCTGTTTGGCTTACTGGAGGGACAGGTCAGGTTTGGGGTTTTTAGGCCCCAGGTTTGGCTGTGCCCAGCAGTGTCCAGCTGTGGGAGTTCCCTAACTAAGTTTAAGGGGGATCCCTCAGGAGTTTGTTTTATTTTCACTTGGCTAGGACTACTAGCTTCAGTGATCCTAATCTGCTGATTGGGGATTTCTGGACAGGGGGCCCCTTGGGGTCCACCACTGGCCTTCCTGACTTCTACAGCCCTGGGCTGACTGAGGCAGGGTTGAGAGGGGCAGGCTACCTGCTCCAGACTGGGTCCCACCTGGGAAGGGCCCACTGCCATCAGGGGCTCTGCCAGGCTAGGCCTGGCTACCTCTGTGGCAGTTCCTTCACCAGGGGTAGAGTCAGTTCCCTGAGGAGGCTGGCTCTCACCTAGTGTCTGGGAGGGGGAAGACTTTTCTTCCTCCTCAATGCTCTCAGTTTGAGTGGAGTGATCCATTGTTTCAGGCTTCACAACACTATTATCTGTCTGAGTTTGAGCTGTGGCCATCACAACTCCACCAACCTTTTCAGGAAGGGACTCAGTTTGGGTATGGGCTGTGACCATCACAGCCTTGTCAACCTGTTCAGGAAAGGCATCTTTCTGGGATAGGGCTGTGACTGGCACAGCCCTCCTGACCTGTTCAGGGAGGACATCTGGGACTGGGGCTGTGGCTATCACTGCCCCACTAACCTTACCATGGAGGTTTACCATTTTCAAATGGGTTTCTTGCTCTACCTCAGCCCAGGCTGAGATCTCTAAATCATTCCCCAGTAGGCAATCTACAGGCAGGTTTGGTGACACTGCCACTCTCTTGTGACCAGTGACACCTCCCCAGCTGAGATTTACCACTGCTATGGGATGATCTCTCTGTACTCCATCAATGTTCACTACCTGGTATGTGGCACCAGGTATAAGTTGCCTTGAGGGGACTAGGCTCTCAGCCACCATGGTGATGCTAGCCCCTGTGTCTCTGTAGGCCTCAACATTTGAACCATTGATGAGGGGCTCCTGTCTGTACCTGCCCAAAGTGATGGGATAGGCTGTGAAGTTGGCAAACCCCACGCCAGTCTCACAGACAAGAGTATCTACATCAGGGGACCTGGTTAGGCCAGAGTCCCCAGGCACTCCCAAAGAAAATGCACCCAGATTCTTGGGGGCACTCCCACCACCTGGGGGATTACTACTAGTAGTAACAGGAGGCTGGGAAGCTTTATTTGGGGGTATGTTCTCCTTATTGTTGTTGGCCTTGGGACAACTGTTGTCACTTTTGTAATGGCCTACCTGTTTGCAGGTATGACAATAAGGTTTCTTTTGGGTTTTGGGAGAAGTTTGGGACCCACCCTTTTCAGAGGAATTTTGGGGCCCTGTGGTTTGATCAGAAGATTTATTCCCACCCTTCTCTTGAGGCTTGGTTGATTCCTTCTTTTGGTCACCACCCTGGTTCTTAGGCCTGACCCTGGTTCTGACCCATTTGTCTGCCCTCTTACCCAATTTCTGTGGAGAGGTCAGATCAGAGTCTAGCAGGTGCTGGTGTAATAACTGGTTCTGACAATTACTTAAGAGTTGCTCTCTCATAATTAGATTGTACAATCCTTTAAAATCAGTAACCTTACTTCCCAGTAGCCAGCCTTCAAAAGCCTTAGTGGCACAATCAACAAAGTCAGCCCAATCCTGAGACTGAGTTTTCTGGGTGTCTCTGAACATCAACCTGTACTGTTCAGTGGTTAAACCAAACCCATCAACCAGTGTATTCTTCAGGACTTGGTAATTGTTAGCATCCTCAACTCTAGTAGTGAGGAGCTCATCTCTACCTTTGCCTTCAAAGGAGAGCCACAAGATAGCTGCCCACTGACTCTGGGGGACACACTGTACAGTGCAGGCCCTCTCCAAAGCAGTCATCCATTTGTGGATATCATCCCCTTGTTTAAAGGGGGGGCACTATCTTACTCAGGTGTCTAGTGTCTAAACTCCTGTCTTTTTCTCTTGGGAGAATGCTGCCACCAGTGGAATCTAGTCCACTTAACTTTTGCTCTCTAGCAAAGGCAAGCCTCTCTTTGGCCAGGGCAAGTTCTTCCCTTTCAATCCTCAGATTGGCTTCCCTCATCTTAGCTTCATGCTCCCTTCTCTTAGGGGATGACATCCCTCTATGAGAAGAGGTCTGAGAGCCATTGGTTCGAATGGATCTGTTAGAGCCTCTGGATAGAGACCTAACTCGTCCATTCCCAATGTTAAGCTGGCCTGAGAGGGTCCCCAGGGGTCTCCTAGTACCATTCTCATGCCTGCTTAAGTTGTCCCTAGTTAGCTGGCTAACTACTTCTGGACCTTTGTCTGCCTCGTCCTCAGATGGCTCTAGATCCTCATCCTCCTCTTCACCTTCTGCAGAGAGATGGATAAGGTCAGGGTCACCTGAGGTTCCCTCTAGGGGAGGCATTGTCCCATCTGGATTAGAAGGGTCTGGGTTACCAGCCCTCTTGGCATCATAAGTCTCTAAGAGACCAATCAGGAATGGGATTCTAGGGTTAGAACCCTGTTTTAGCTTCCTGGAGGTACACACTTGTCTCATCTCCTGGAAGCTAAGAGCAGCATATCTGGAAGTGACCTGTGGAGGGTCCACTGACACAAGGGGAGACTCAGAGTTTCCTCCTTTGTCTGACATGCTGTTTCTAGTGTGGTGTAAGTGATGCACCTACCTACACTATTTGTTTGCCTACTGATCCCTTGCTAAGAGTTGTAGCCAAGGTGTGCTAAGCCTTGAGGAGCTACAACAGCTGGTTCAGTAGAACTCAGAGTATTCTAAGCTAAGTTATATGTACCTTAACTTATGTGATCTTTCACAAAGATATTCTTAGGATACGTGTGGTAAAACAACAGCAAGCTCAAATCCCAACCGCTGCTCACCAATGTGAGAAGTTGGCCTGATATTCAGTGTTCACTATTCTAGTGATCACTATGTATCAGTCCAAACAACCCTTATGGTGATTGGTTGTAAGTCAACCTTATAGACCAGCTATCCTAGTAGCGTGGATACGAGCAGTCTTCGGGCTAAACTCTAGAGGGCGTGTTAAGCCAGCTGTTATACCATCACATATACCCCTTGAACACCAAGTGAAAGGACATCACACAAGTGTTATGAAAATAAACAGTGTATTTATTTAAATCACAACAGCCCTGTACTCTTTATGAGGACAGGGTACTAAGCACACAACAAGACTCTTACGAAAATACTTTAAGTTGCACAATTTACACAAATGCCCGAGGGGCACGGAAAACCATATACTATGGAAGTGGAATGCGAAATTACTAGCAGGTAAGTACTGGACTAATAGGCTTTGGAATCGCTAGGACTACGTTACTGAACCTTCAGATTACTAGTAGGAGGCCTAGGGGACTCGGGTGCAGAGGGTGCACTCTCACGCGGGATGCGGGACAAAGTCTATGGGAGCTAGTAAAAGCAAAGTTAGTGTTCTCGGGCGAACCCGATAAGGTAGATCGAAAACGACAGTGGATCTGGACCCTTGGATAGTGAGGCTATGCTGGGGCACCGAAATGCCGAAGTTACCTAGCCCAGGGGCTGCAGCTGCATAGGTCTGAAAAGACGTCGGGAATCCTCGTTGACGAACCAGGAGCCTGAAGAAAGAGTTGCTGGCAGGCGACCAGTGAAGATTGTTCAAAGTGATCCAAGCCTGGATCGGAGATGGATGACACCTGAAAGCAGAGGGGACCAAGTTCGTGACCACTAGCCAGTGATCAGATGGCACCAGGAGGGCACCGGATGGTAGTCACCTCGACCAGGTGAGTGGGCGACGCTGGGCTCTGCAGTCTAACGGACCAGGAGGCGTTGTCGGCAACCAGGATGGAGGTGCGAGCTGTCCCACGATGGTTGATGCTGTCGACGTCGCTGGACCCAGGATTGGGGCAACAAGTCTTGGCAAATTCAAGCCACGCGGTGGACTCAAAATGGTGTCTGGAGTGGACCAGGAGGGTCCGGGGTGCTCCTCTTTTGGAAGGGAGCAAGGGCCAGTCTGGAGCAACCAGACCAGCAGTGGTGATGTCGTCGGGCGTCGTCGGGAAGGCCACAAGCCAGCGGGCTAGTAGCCAGACAACGCGGTGAGCAGCAAAAAGCAGAAGGGCCCCACGCAGATCTCGTGGATGCTGGGAGGCTGGACTTTGGTGCTGGAGCTGCTCAGGGTCGGGGCTTCTCAGACCCCAAAGCACTCACCAGAGGATCCCTCGGCGGTCGTGCTGGATAGAAGTCGTGCAGTTCTGATGATGGCCGGTCCCTCGAGGTCTCGTCGCACCTACGGTTCTCAGCTTAGCTGTAGAGGTAGGTAAAGGTCAGAGGTGCCAGGGAAGCCGGGTCTCGTCGAGCTGGTCAGTCGGATTCCAGAGGAAGGACGTGCAGCAAACCGCAGAGTTCTTAGATGGTGCCTGCGGATGCAGGGTGACTACTCCTTAGTCACAAGGGAGAAATCTTGAGAAGAGTCGAGAGTTCCTTTCGTAGAAAGTAGTTTCTTGATTCAAAGATGATCTAATTTGGAAGGGTCCCCGCTCCTGCCTTTATCCTAAAGAAAGGGGTGGGTACGCGACTAGGTCCTGCCCTAGGGGTGGGACCAGGAAGGGGGGTGGTTACACCCCTCTCCCATGCCGGACTTTCCCCAGGCCAGGGGCTGGTGTGACCCTGGAACTGGTTCTAGCCGGCAGATGCGTAGTGAGCACCGGGGTGCCACTCTGCAGTCACCTTCCTGTAAAGCCCTGCCTACCCAGGATACACAAATCCCTGTCTGGGATGGTGCTAGCACCGCCCCTGACAGGAAACCCTTTGTCCAAGCTCCCCTCGCTGGAAGAACTCCCAGCTGCAGGGGGTCAGACTCGTGTCTGTGGTGGCAGCATCCATTTTGTGATGCTGAGGCTTGAGTTAACTTTAACCGGGGTTCACAGTTACATACATGTCGTGTCCCTCTAGAAGGGTGGAATGCTAACCCCGTCGCCAGAATTGGCGAGGGGTTAGTATTCCAATTCGTATGACACCTTACTCGACATGTTTTGATAAAGCGATACCAGAGATAGCATTTAACCGCGAGGATTATAATGAACTTAAGTGTATATGGTATGCGTTATCATGGAACAGCTATTAGGACTTGGTTCCGCAAGCTGCAAACGGGCTCAGCTCATGCCAGAGCACCATTTCACACGATTCCAAGCACTCTGCCTTCAGGATTGTCAAGGCCTGCCATAGGAGTGACTGATAGGAATCTGTGTGTCCATTTTTAGGGTTAGATATAGGTATACTATATCTAAAGCAAAGGGTGATTACACCACCTTGCCCCAGCTGTCGTGCAGCCAGTTGTGTCAGATTTAGATGGCCATCCAGGGGTGGCATAATACATGCTTCAGCCCCTGGTAGGCCCTGGGTACACCTATGCCCTGAGTTACAGGGTGTGATAAGGTGGCCCAGTACCAATTGGAAATGTACCTACGGTACATGGAATCCATTTTAGAGAGAGAGCAGTAGGCCTGGGGTCCTGATCGGCAGGGTCCCAGGCCAACTAAGTCGGAAAACCAGCAAAACACCAGGCAAAAAGTTGGGGGCAACCATAGTCAGGTATCCACCTTCCTACAGCGACCGGAATACTTTTCACATGTCTATAAAATAGTTGTTAAAACCTTTTAGTATTATTCTTTAAAAATAGTCTCTCCCATGTGCAGACTGTATATGTACAATGCTATTCACATTAATTCAGACTGACTGCTTGGCATTTAATATATGTTCTACAAATCTGTGAGAATTCCTTCTTATTGACAAATGTGTTAACACCTCTCCCCTCCCCCCTCCTTTGTTGCTTCTGAAATTCCCTGTAACCTACGTAAGATTTAGCCTGTATACTCAGTCCTCATGGTTTGCTTTCAACTGACCTAGGTTGGACCTTTTATGAACTAGCCCAAATTACCTAGCAAACAGGACCTTGTTGTCGGCAACATTTGTATAATAATGTTTTTTTAAATTGTGACTATTGTGGCTCGGCTGAGCTTTACCATAGTTCATGTTTTTAATTGTATGTTTTATATGTTTTTCTTTGTAAACACAGCCCTGAAGAAGTCCCGTCTTGGGACGAAACGCGTCGGCTGTTCTTTTTCTACTATTGAAAAATAAAGAATCAAACACACAAGACCTCTGGACCTTACCATTTGTTTCTTGATATAAACATTGTTACTTTTGAAGAATTCCAATTTATGGTGCACCTGTGCTTTTTTTCGTTACTGATAGAAAGGGTTCATGGAGGGGAATCAAAAAGGTTTTCTGTTCATTTCATACAAACAGCAGCAAAGCCAAGAAAGTTAACCCTGATTAAGGTGGTTGATACATTGAAAAGGGTGTTAATCTTGCACCACAAAACAGTACTTATTCAGTTTAGTACTTTAGAAGCACTACCGAGGAGCACAGCTGAGCGGCGGGGTATTCCGTGCCTTTTTAGGTTGAGCCTGGGCAGCGCATGCGCTGCTCTGCGAGCCATGCTGTATTAGAGTATGTACTTGAAGCCCTGCCCAGTCTCTCCTGATATTTGTCATTGGCTTGTGTCATTGTCCTTCGTAAATAATGGCTTCTGATTCGTTATTAGGCTTGTTAGTCCCTCCTTAGTCCCGCCTTGTCTTCATTTGTAACCTCCCATGAGGACTGGCACTTTTACTTCGGTTGTTACACAGTACGTCTTTTTTAGTCTGTAAGCACTATTTTCTTTAATGAGTTTCTCTTACTGCAGGAGTGACCACTGGCTTGTTTATTCAACTCGTAGCAAACAGGGAGCTCTTCAGGGGCCATGGAAGACAGAAGGGGGCAACTCAGTGATGCCTTCAAGCATTTGGAATGCAATAGGTCTCAAACTTGAGAGAGTAGAAGCTATTGGCATTGTAAATGACAATGCCTTTCATTTATGTTTTAAAAAATCAAAACATAAATAAAAGGCATTGCCATTTACAGTGCCAATAGCTCAAACTTGTGTAAATTTGAGACCAATTGCATTGCAGATGCTTGCTAAAACAGGGGCAGAGAGGTACTTGAATCATGAAACTTGTATCGCCATCTGTAAGCCACCTGCATGACGTTTTCATGAAGTGCGTACAGATGCATGCTGTTCTTATTGATCGGATGTGCATACAACCAAATGTGCCTGCTTTGGTATCACAATCCATGTGACTGCCCCATATAAATTCCAGCAACCCTCACCCCTTTCTATACAAGGGATGGGATGCATTAAGCTAAAAAGGATGCAGAGGTACTAAATCGTGCCAGCAGTCACTTTACCGAATTGTGCAATAACCTTGAAGGCACAACGCCCTAGGGTCTCCATCCATAGCTAAATCAGACCTGTAGATCACTTCCCCTGCCTAATCACGAAAGCTCCACCACATGTTATAATCACACTCTTCAAGTTCAAAAACATCTTACCATTTATAAACCCTAATCCTACTGGACTGCAAGATAATTTTAAACTGACCATGCTTCATATCAGTGGTGAACGGAAGTCAATGAATGCACACTGACCCACATTGCCAGCCGTCCATGTAAAAGAAAAGCATGATTTGCGAAACCAGCTCTGCCAAGTACCACGCATCAGGTGTTAGACTAACGCATTTCAGTGTGGTGATCCGCTTCACCCCACTAAAAAGCAAAGTCACGCATTATAGTGCCCCCTCAACTGTTAAGCCGGAGTGTTGCTATATAATAATGTTCCGTTATACAAGCTTAAGTGGCAGCATGCAGTGCACGCTGTTCCAGGTAGGCTTGTGGGCTCTGGCTCAGGTGCAAGAGCTGCACAGTTGTACAATGTAACTCTTAGGACATGCGCTCAGCATTAGGGTTCAATGACTTCAGGATGTCGAAGTCTGTGCCTGCCCAGCCCAATGGCCACTATGACGGTGTATTGTTTGAGGCATGCACCTTGAACGGGCGGCATTTCGCAAAGCTTTCATGGGCTGCTGCCTGCACTAAGGGCTGCTGGGGCAATGGCAGCATAGATGGCCCCTTGCACCACGTGCCGGGTTCCCAGCGATGGACCCGAACCAACCGGCGGCTCATGTACCTGCTGGCACACTGACACACTGATGCAGCTGGCACTATGGGAAAGAGCTCGTAGCTGCAGTGCACGCATGCGGTATCACGCAACTGGACCCGACCACGCTGGCCATGCCTGAGACATATGCATGTGTGCTCAGGTCCCGGCTGAGCCAGAATCAAGTGGCGTGAGGAATCATTGCCACCCTCGAAAGAAGTAAGTGTGTCCAAGTTCAGTATAGTATTTGCTTATGACACGAAGGCTAGACTCCATTCAGTGGAGCATCTATAAGGTGATCTGCCCTCAGCAGCATTTCATCTATGGCTAAAGAACTTGCAGTTCCTCCTTGTGGCTGCAGAGCAATGCATCAAAAACAGAGGAATACCTGCCCAATACTTTCAGACAAGGCCCTAATAAAAGGTCCTTCTAATGATCCATACACCGGAGCAAACAAGGGCTGAATCAAATGATCACATCAAGTAATACAAAATATATATTAATTTTATTATAGGAAAAATTTTCATCAATTCATAAACAAACATGATAAATATCAGACCACGCCATAGTTTAAAAAAGACATAAATCAATAAATCAAGTCCTAGACCCCAAATTCATACATCACAATCATAACATCATACATTCCAAATTTCAACATAACTCATACATCAATCAAACTAGTCACGTCACACATGATATCCAAAATGTATATAGCAGCCACAAGATGATTAGATGACAGAACGGAAACAGATCATCAAGGGGGTAGAGGTAGAAACAATCCAGCTGCCCCCACACAAACAACGCCAACGCGCATTTCGCTGTGTTGCCCCAGCCGGGGCTACACCTTCATCAGGGCGGAGATGTACAGTAATGTGTGGGACAATACACCCGTAATGTAAAGGGCGCCGAGCGCAGTGGGTTTTTCTGAGAACAGGGGATGTATAAGTGCCCCAGCAATTAATGCTTCACAGTAAAGCTCAATAATGCAATCCTCGTAGGTCTTTTTTCAACAAATGCGCAAGGTTCCTACCTCACAGCCACAGGTGGAGAACAGAACAATATATCCCCTGCGCCGGCAGGTAGGATGACCTCTATCTCAAATTATCAAGGCCCCCATCACCTGGATGGTGTTTTTGTCGATCGTAGGTTTGAAGAAAGTTTCGCCGGCATAGATCAAGCCGGGGGTCTCGGAAACGCCAGACGTCCCGGGAGGAGGCATCGTTTTTTTAGCCGCGGTGCAGAGCAATGCATGCCATAGTAAGCCCCTGGTGGACCTCAGCTCACGGACAAGCTGCACATGAAGCCTGCTATCGTTGTCAACAACTTCCACACTCCCTGGTCAAAGGCACTCTGCAGAGGCAGAAACATGCCATGGAATGATTTGTATAAATTGCCAAGCAGACATTCCACTTTACATCATATTCAAAAAGAAGGAATTTCTTTTTTACAAGAACAGTAGCCCTTTAGGAGCGCAGTTTCTATGTGACAATGTTCAACCTGTGTACCTGGAGCCATACTTTTTACAAACACACAGTAATCATAGCTCATGATTGTAAGAAATATGTAAAAACAGGGACAACATCCACAAATGAAGAAATTTAACTCATGCCTTGAAGCCCACTTGACATACAATGACACAGATTTGTGGTATTAGTAATAATTACGTTTGTTTTTCTACAGTGCTCGAGGTGTCACCGTCACTGGAGCTCCGCAGCACTATAAATAACAGCACACCACCCTACACAATCAACATCAAATAAAAATGAAGAACGGAGACCACATCCATTCATGGGTCTTGCAGATTTCACACCAATCCTTGCAGCAGGGACTTGAGCCTACTTAGCCATATTACATGGTGCCTATTTCAGTTTAGTACCCCTTGCCCCAAGCACTGGAAGTCAAATAAAAGGTGGCATTTTCTTTTCCAAAAACCAGTAGTAGTAATAAATAACAATAAAAGAAAGCAACATAATTTTACAAAATGTAGGAATGATAAAGGTAAAAAACTATAGTTTTACATGGTAATTATTTAATGTCAAACTAGGGACTCCAACTGTTCGCACTAGTATATAATATAAGTGCAGTACACCCAGTATGATTTGTTTATGGGTGAACGACAATATTATCTGCAACAATAGTCATAAATGAGGCTGGGAGAATGGATAATCTATAGAATGAATTCATCAGAAAGGAATGGAATTTGAGAAGAAACGGGTCCACTTAGATGGGATTCGGCTCTGCCTTTAAACGATAAGCAGTAACTCAGTACCTACAAGTTATCCAACAGCAATAAAGTGCACAGAATGTTGATTTGCAAGAAAGATGAAATATTGACACAGACATTCAGTGTCACAGGATAGAAATACTGATCTGTCTTCTTAGTCAACGATTCCTGCCAAGTACCATTCCTCAGGCGTAATGCATTTCAGTGCGGTCGTTCCTCCTCTGTATTGCTTAATTCTGCTGACGAGAAAGTGCCACCCATAGTCGTTCAAATGTTTGATTTGCTCAAACACTCCATCCATCATCCCCTTTGGTATTGCTTTGTTCGCCCTAAGTTGGCAGGGTATGCCCAGATGTGGGTCCCTTGCTCGCTTTGCCACTGGTTTCATGATAGCCTGGCTGATGAAGGTTATGAACCCGAAACCGGTCCCAGGATGCTAGTTTCCGGTCCAGGGAAGACATGGCTTGGAAGTTCGGGCTGGACTCTTCCCATGAGGCACAGGGTCAGACTGATTTGCATATGGCCATGTCTGAACTGGGGTTGTGGAGTGAGCTAAAGAATGGTGATGGATTAAACCCAGATCACTTAACTGGGGGTGAGTGTTTGATTTGCTCAAACGCTCCGTTTATCATCCCCTTTGGTATCGCTTTGTTCGCCCTAAGTTGGCAGGGTATGCCCAGATGTGGGTCCCTTGCTCGCTTTGCCACTGGACTCAAGATAGCCTGGCTGATGAAGGTTATGAACCCGAAACCGGTCCCAGGATGCTAGCTTCCGGTCCAGGGAAGACATGGCTTGGCAGTTTGGGCTGGATCTTCCCATGAGGCTCAGGGTCAGACTCATTTGCATATGGCCATGTCTGAACTGGGGTGCTGGAGTGAGCTAAAGAATGGTGATGGATTACACCCAGATCACTTGACTGGGGGTGAGTGTTGATTTGCTCAAACGCTCTGTCCGTCATCCCCTTTGGTATCGCTTAGTTCAGTCCCAGGGTCAGGTCTCCTCTCTTTCGTCCAAAACCCGCCGCCACAGCAGCATCATGTCCGAAGTCCTGGCGCCGGAATTGCATGGCCTGTCCAAAGAGGACGTGGCCGGCGCATGCACCAACTGGGACCCCAGCACTAAGGATTACTTGATGGAGCAAACTATGCTTAGGATAAAAGATCCTAAGAAGTCATTAGAATTTTACACCAAAGTTTTTGGAATGACACTCTTGCAGAAATGTAATTTTTCATCTATGAAATTTTCACTTTATTTCATGGGTTATGGGGACAAAAAGGATATCCCCAGCGATACAAAAGAACAAACCGCATGGACTTTTTCCAGGAAGGCCACAATAGAACTGACTCATAATTGGGGAAGTGAAGAGAAGAGTTATCATAACGGAAGCTCTGAACCTCGAGGATTTGGGCACATTGGCATTGCATTTCAAGATGTCTACACAGCTTGTAAAAGATTTGAAGGTCTGGGAGTAACATCTGTGAAGCAACCAGATGATGGTAAAATGGAAGGACTTGCTTTTCTACAGGATCCTGGCGGTTACTGGATTTGAAATCCTCAGTCCCAACAACATGTTAAATATTATATAAAGATCTTAGCTTTTCGGTCCATGCCATCAAATGTTCCAAGAGATCGCTCCAGGAGGCTGAAAATGATCCTGTACGATAAAAACACTACTTGTTAGAAATATTGGAATTCTATATCTTGGTTGTGCTTGACATAATACTTTTAAAAAAAGGCTAACTCCGCATATCTCCCTTTTTTTTCTTTTGTGATTTTGTCATCTTTCTTGAGTGCTGTGAACATCTTGTGTAGGCCAGCCTTCTGCTGAAAAAGGTTACCTAGTGTCTATATATTGTACAACCCCAGGAACATGGCGTTACTATATTTTTCTAATGTTTTGTAGAAAAGTAACAGATATATAAAAATGCAAACATGTTTCCGAGTGGTGGTGGTGTGCACATTACTTTAAGCAGATGTGTCATTACAGCATGCATTTCACCACAGCACATCAGTCATCAACCTATATCACATGTTTCAGAATGTCGCCTGACATTTAAGCAGAATATTCTTATTTCGGGGATAAGCATTGTTTTCTTTTGTCTTTTGGCCTCTTTCAAATCCAAAACTCGACTGCTGGAAATTGTTCACTTGAATTTTTGATGCTGTAATATGTTAAATCTGAGTTCAGCTGCACTGCACAGTACACAAAGATGGGCAGATGTGTTATCAAAAAAGTAAGTGTTAAAAGCAGAGTCACACTAATTGTACGAATGACAGAACGCTCACAGAGAAGAGCCACAGTGTGAGCAAATTAAAAAGATTCACAATAAAACCATTATAATTAAAAAAAGATCGTAAAATCCATGAAATAAGAGTTTATTTATGAAATTTAGCCATTAACTGCGCTTCCATACATTGTCGCATCTCTTTGTTTTCTCCTTGGAAATGTACTTTTTCTCCTTGAAATGTACTCTTTCACTTCGTGCATGCCTCGTTCGATTCTTTCATTCCGTGCATGCCTCGAAAACTTACTCCATTATTTCACTCCGTGCATGCCTCGAAAATACACTTCATTATTTCACTCCGTGCATGCGTATACTTTTTTAAATTTATTTCATGTTTCTTTCTTTGTTCTACTTGAGATTTGCGTCCTGTATATTCATGTGCAGAATTGACTCTTTTAATAAAGAAACGTCGGGTAATTAATTGCTTCCTGTGTCGCTTCATGTGCAGCATTGACTCCTACATTAAACAAACGTGAGTAATTAATAGCCTTCTAAGCTCCGTTCCGTATCCAGTGAAATCGTTCGTGTATCCCCGCGCTCAGCCCGAGCAGAGATCCACTGCTTATGTCTGATCCTGCCCGGGCTGAATGTATTCTCCGAAGAAAGCCGAAGTGCAGGGGATACACGATACCAGGGGGATACCACATATTACACAACACCGTGACCAGACTTCTTCTCTTAGTTAGTGAGAGTGGTATACTGTAAAATTCTGCTGTTATATGAATACACAGATCATTGCATTGAAATAATGTGTGTATATTGAGTGCTTGTGCATGTGGTGTGTGTGTGTAGCATAATTTGCATAATTTGCAGTAGTAGCAGTGTGTGTGTGCATGTGCGTGTGCGTGTGTGTGTGTGTGTGTGTGTCTGTCTGTCGATGAGTTAGAGCTCTGAAACCAATGGGATCCATTTAAGATTCCATGAGTCCCGTTGGCTATACAACTGCTGCGAGGATTCTAGTGGTCAAATCAGACCTCCACTGCCTTCAAGGTCATAGCGGCCCGAATGGGGCTACCACTGCTGTGGAGGTCATCTTTGTCTGGGCTGGGCCGTCAACTGCTTTGAGATTTACCTTGTCACAGTTTTACTAGCAACAACAAGCCCTGCTACTGCTGAGCAGGTTCCTGCATCAGTAGCGGCCGGCGAGTTGACAGAGTGGTGAGGTGGGGGGGGGGGGGGGGGGGGGGGGACAGAGGGAGGTGGGGAATGGGATAAGGGGGGAGACAAATAAAAAAAAATACTTACCTGCTCTCCACATCGCGCTCCTCGCTTCTCCAGGCACAAAATTCCAGAGTACACTGTGGCCAATCCTGACGCTGCTTTCATGCTGCTGAAAGCAGCATCAGGATTAGCCTGAGCGCAGATGATTTGCGCTCCCACACTGACTGGGAGCCGGTACCTGCTCTCTCCTAACCAGCAATGCAGCTGGGGTTGGAGGGAGCTTCACTGCGCATGTGGGTTTGGCCACCCTGAGACGGCCTGCCAAACCCACATGCACAATGAAGACAGTACCCAACAGTCCTCCTCCAGCCAGTCACCAACCTGGCCCTGCTCCCAAGCCTCGGCTCCAAGAGAATAATAAAACGATAATAAACAAGAGTTTATTATCATTTTACATTTTTTGGGCTGCTGGCAGGTTGGGTTGGCCGACATGAACTCTCAGACCTCGGAGCAACATTAGATCCATCAGGGAGGCCGCATACAGGAGAAACGCAAGTCGCACATAGCATCCTCAGGGGCGGTTGATTGGCTGCATCTAGGTATCATGGACCTCTACCTAGGGTGAAGTGAAGATATGGAGTTCTTCGTAGCCAAACGCAAGGGACTATGAATTTCATTCCTACCTGCTATACTACCAGGGATAAAAACTCGAGCAATCTAGTGAAAGGGTAGCACATTTTAATTGCGGAGCACCCATAACTTCTACCTGAACTTTATTCAAGCTTCGACAATGATAACTGGCAAACAAGTTCATCCAGGGTCACACTGGTGGGGGATAGCCTAGAGACAATAAAGGGTGTAGTTCCACAACAAAGTCGTGGCCAGGACCACTAACCTGTATGCTGGATTGAACTGTGTTCTATTGAGCTATACTGTGAGATTAAAAAGTACTTTGTTTTCTAAAAAAATAAGCGCTGGGCTAGACATTGAGATTATTGTGTGTGTCAGTTGATTGTTAAACTCTGAGCTCTAGCTCCCTACACTACCTCCAGAAGAAACCGGTGACTTCTCGCTACCCTGAGAGCAAAACGAATGTACTTGGCCCAGTTTGCAGAGTCATTGTAGGATGAACCGAAGAGCACCAGTGGCAAACAAACAAAATGCTTGGGGCCCAGTATCTCCTGTCTGCCCTGTGCCCCGAGAAAGAAGTCTGACAATGAGTATTTAGGCGTACTTTCTATTGTGTTCCAGATGTTTTCATTCCGTGTCTCTCAGTGCTCCCAGTTCCCTCAATGGGAAAGTCCCTCTAACGAGTACTCCAGTGCCTATTGCCCAGACACTAAGCCCCTGCAGCTAATGTGCCATCTCCATCCCCTATGCTACAAATCTCAGTGAAGCAGGGTCACCTTCCCTTTGAATCCTCGAATTTTCCCTAACACTAGCATCCCAGCCCTGGTTGCCCTGTTCTAGTGCTGCACGGACATGAATGCATCATCAGTTGCTCTTACTGTGCTCCCTTGAACTTCCCTCCCTCTGAGATTCAAGTTGCCTCAATATTCCACTTCCTATATCGCCCAAGTCAACACGTTCTGCATCCACACAACAAATACCACCTTTATAAATGCTCTCTTTGGTGCTACTGGAATTGTGTCACAGGTGAATATCTTTCTTCCCCAGCTGCTACTCTACATGTTCCTCCAGCCACAAATTCATTCCTCACTTTGTATTCACTCCTTCTGGTCCCCAAATGCCTCCGCTTTATATCCCAAGATATAGCTCTCCAGAGATCCCAAAGATCCCCCACAATTGAAACTAGGCAATACGTTGTCCTTGAGTCCTAATCTGCGAGTGCCCACAATCAATCCATCGTCGCCGCTCTCCATACCACTAACCCAAGTTGCCCTATCCAAGTACCTGCAGACAACACCTCTCCTTGTGCCATATGATGCTGCCTCCCAGTCTTTTCCACAGGCACCCTTGGAACTGCCCTCCACCAATTGCCCTCCCTGGGTGTCCCCTTCCTCTGAGCGTCAGAAGCTCCTAATTCAGGTCACTTAACCTATGTTGCCTTCAACATGTGCAAGCAAGCACCTCATCAAATATCGTCTCTGTGCCCCAATACCCATTTCCTCTGTGTCCGAGATCGCACCACTTTGTGTCTTATCCTGTTGCCCAAAGTGTTCACTTGTGCCCTATCCGACGCCCCTTCTGTAGCTCTTTAATTACCCTAGGGTACCTCTCCTACTGTGCCTTATACTTTGTCAACACCAAGCTCCCTTACTCTGTGGCTGAAAACCCCAATTTTATTTTCCTCCTGCTCACTGTACGTGCCCTAAATTACCCAAACCAAATTATCCCTAAACATTGTCCAGATTTGTAATTCATATCTTTCCATGCCCAATCCCCAACTGCTTATTGTAATTACCCTTAATTGGGTCTCACTGCCTCTTTCCATCTGATTCCCCTTCTTCCCATCACAACACCAAGTGGCCCTATATGTGCTCCTACGCCCCTTTAGAATACTCCCCTGCCATTCAGTTATTTGCACGGAGTACCCCTACGTGCCCTTCTCACTGTGCCCATTCTTGCAACAACTTCTTCCAGGCTGCTTCCTCACTACGTGCGACATATGATCCATTTCCAAGTACAATTCTCAAATGCCTTGTTACTGAGCCACTGGGCTCTCACACCCTCAGTGACCCTGGCAAGAAATATCTATATCACCTTTACTTGCTACTAGCCATCACCTCCTTTTGTGGTCCTCTCCACCCACCCACCTCGCTTATCTAAATTCCAGTGAGAAGAATTTCAAACGTGGTTGACAAAATGTATAATTTCCTGAGTCACCATTTAAAAGACACAGACACACATAAGTGTTGACTAAGCAACTTTTTAAAACGCTTCTATCTATCTCAAATACTACTAAACAGATTTACATCAAGCTAAGGAAAGCATATTTCCCGAGTAAAGATCTAATTTCACGCCAAGTTATATGTAAATCTATTGAGCATGTTTGGCTGTAGGCACAAGCAAACTTTTCGATAGGAGCTAAAGTTGGAAAACACATCTTTTCTGCCCCCAATCTTTTTTTCTGCATTGATCTGCACGAAAAATTGGCACATCAGACCACACCAGATAAAACGTTTTGTTTGCTAATTTTGTGAAGATCAGTCAAAAGGTTCAAAGGTTATGGGCATATTAATAAATATTTGTGAGTCAGTTTGCCGTTGAGTACTTGTCTGTGCCTACAAGTACTTCAGTATCTCTCTGAGTCAGCCTCAGTGTGTACTGGTGTGTCCCTTTTTTAGGCCTCTGAGTATTAATCTGAGTATGAGTGCGCGGAGGTATGTCCCTGCGTGTGACTGTTGGGATTAGACTGTATGTAGGAGTACATCAGTCCATGTACTCATTTATGGTTGAGTGGGAATTTCTAACTATGAGTACTGGAGTTCTTATTTGAGTTATAGGCTATGCGTGAATGCATATCCAAGAGTGTGCCTCTGAATAAGTCTCTGGCCCAATAAGTATGCATGTGACTGTGATTCTCCAACCATGAACCATGTATGGTTGCGGCAATGGCTGTGTACGAATGCGTGTTCCAAAGTGAGTCTTCTCAGAATGTCTCTGCACCAACGAGTACATCAGTCTCTCTATGTTTATGTATGTTTTTGTGGCTAAGACTCTCTGAGTCACTTGTGGGGAGCGAATGTGTAATCCTGAACTTGTCTCTGAGCATTTTTTCTAAGTCAGCACTGATGCACAAGCAATTCCTAGTGTGCCTCTGAGGGTGTTTATGCACCAATGAGTATTCATGCCCCTCTTTGTGGCTCTGAAGTGTGAGTGCCCGATTATGAGTTTCTCTGAGTAAGTGGCCGTCAGCTGAGTGTGCCTGAGCAAGTCTCTGAATACATGTGCCTGTGAGTATGTGAGGCTGCTTCTGGGTCAGCAGTGGCATTCACACGGGTCTCTCTCTGTATGTGTCTCTGAGTATAAGTGTCTGCAAATATGACCACATGAGTGCCTGCAAGAATCAACGCGGACTTCTGACTTGTAACTCTGAGTGAGCCTTTCAATATGTCCCAATGCCAATGGATACTAGAGTGAGTATCTGAGTCAGTGGTGGTGACTTAAATCATGTTTCTGAGTTTCACTTTATGTATGTCTCTATGCCTCTGACTTTCTGAATGTATCTCGGAGTCACTGAGTGAATGTGCACCTGAAAAGCACTGAAGGCTCACTTGATACATAACATAGAAATATGTGCACTCACACCGCATCACAACACTCAAGCTAATTTGCTACCACAAGAGTTTTGAAAAAGCACATAGGTCGTTTAATTATATAATCATTACAAATTCATACATTATAAATCTTGTTACATAGCACAGTCAATGTAATAATTTTTTTAATTAAAAGGAGGGGGTACAAGGCCCCCGACCCCATTCCCCAGGTCCAAAAAATATTTCTAACGGGAGGGGGATGCATGCCACTCCTTTTACTGAGCCACAAGGGGCACTGGGGCCCCCACCCCTTGGACCTTTAAGAGGAGGAGGGCACAAACAGTATGTTTGGGGATGCAGGGCGAGGCCTTGGACCCGGATGACCACAGCTGGCTCCAGCACACACCCATCCTTGGTGCTACGGGTGCTGGCATCACTCCAGCATGTTGAGAGCAGCTGTTTTTGTTTGTTTCTGCTGGGTGGAAGCAATCTGAGTTTCCCTGCCTGCAAGAGTGCAGGCAAGGAAACAGAAATCTGCTCCCACCTAGTGGAAATGTTTAGGTCGAGGACCGAAGGCTGGCTTGCCAGCCGGAAGTCGGATATTTAATGATGTTCAGTCGGGCAGTTTAACCCGCCTCTCTGCTTGTCTCTCCTCCATTGGCTGGCTTCCTAAACGGAGGCAACCCATTGGAGGAGAGAGGCATCCCTCGAAATAAGCTCCGTCTCTTTCGGATTCGGGGGCGTGTTCGTGCTGTTCTTTCCACTTTTTAGAACGCCGAACATGCCCCCGAATCCGAAACTTTTGGTCCCTTGCGGCCGCCATTTTGCTGCTCGAGCAGCGTCTACCAGGACATGAGGTAAGTCTCTGCCCCCCTGTTTGTGCCGTTCTTCGTGCCTCGTTACTTGTGTGCGTGAAGAATGCTAAATGTTTGATCGCGCCTATTTGGGATTTGAGATACAGTTGCCCAATTCCGACTTTTAAAAGAGCCATCTGTCTGAATCAAATGTGAGAACAGCGCTGACACCGGTGCTCCACGCCTCCGACACGCCCTTTAAACCTTGGGCTATCCCACTGGCGTGCATGGCTGCGGCATCTTCAATCTGACCTGGCAGCCGCTGCCATCTGTTAATGACCCTTGTTGTTTATCCTAGCCTCCTGGTGAGGCACCCCATGTTAAAATGGCCACGTTAGCCTATCAGGTTTACTGCGGATTTCCACTTCCTAGCAGTCCGCTTTTGACCTCTTGCTTCTGTACACGCCGGGGGATGTGCTGAGACATACGTTCTGGCCTTTAAAAGTTGGCCCGAAAAATAGACGAGTATGATACCTAAGTAAATAAGTAAATATTTATTGCATATGGTTAATTAAAACCTTTACAAGATTGAGTACAAAGATTGAGTACAAAACACTATACGAACTAGCCTTCGCGCTTACCGCATAAGCGGTCGGGTGGGCTCCGATGTCGCTCCTTTCCTCCCTTATTTCTTTGCACATCCAGGGTGGGCACCTGGTTCTTCCTGATATTTTGAATTCGCCGTCGATCGATGTGCGACGATCTATGCGTCAGCTCGTTTCACCCTTCGTCGCCAGTTGTCGTGTCTTGCTAGTGGGCGCCGGACAAACACCAAACTCGGCACACAGGTTAGTTGCCTAAGGATTCTTTATTTCTTTATCTCTGCTGCCAGTTACATGCACGTCCGTCCCCTCTGCCCGTCCTGGTCAGTCTGCCGTCCTTCCTGTCCCTAACCGGATGTGGTGTCCGGTGACCTGGTCACCTCCCTCATGACCCACAGGGTCCTAGTGTCCTCCAGTCCTGTCATCCTATCTGTCAGGTCACGACACTGGTAGGATCTCTTTATTTCCCCATTTGGACACAGGTGGTTTTCTATTGTGTTTTGTTAAAAGCGTATGTGTCTTTAGGCACAATGTGGAGAGTGCTCCCAAATTTGCTCTCTCTGTTTTATTCCTCGCAGAGCCCTAGCTTGAAAGCATCTATTGTTTGGGCCCCTATACATACCCTGTTAGTAGGGGGCAGCAGCATTTCATTGGTGTCTGGCACATCTTTGATCTTGGGTTTGGATATATAAAGTCCTTTTACATATATTTTTGATCTCTTTATCTAAGACATAGTTGATGGGTATGGATATTTTATGGCCCCTCCCCCTCATTCTGTAATCGGACAGTGGCCGGAAATATTGTTCTCACGAGTGTTTGTTCACCTTCTCAGCTTTGAGTGCAAACTGCCATATTATATACCTCCGTGCTGACACTGTGACGTGGATGGACCAGGGTGATTGAGGAGGGCACCAAGGCGCCCAGGTGGATTTGGGAATATTCGTAGGTCAGAGGTTATGTGCGAGAGTCTTTCTTTCCTGTCAGTATCCTCCAGGGGGCGCACTCACTCACAGGAGAGGGTTGGAAGCATAAAGTTCTGCGCAGCAGTGCCACTGTTGTATCTGTTACTTTAATTACTTTGCCGTTCTTCCCTGACATACTTAGTGTTCTGTATTCCATTACTGATGTGTGCTGTTGTGTCATTATGTTCTGATAACTGGACACAACAGCATCGCTTTCTGTTGTCTCTTCTTGTGGGTTTTAATATTCAGATTTCATCTTGTGAATAAACCCCAACTTTACCAACTCTAACTTATTATGTTGTCGTGATTACAACAGCCACCCTGCCCAGGGGTCCACAGTTACCCTGTGGTCTAAAACTGCACAGGGTTCAAAGTGGCCCATGGGTTCCAGGGAGGGGGGCATTGCTGCCTTGGTGGGTGAAGCTGTGCGGTGTCCAAATAACAGAGAAGGGCAAAGCTGCCCAGGGGGCCAACAGCATAGGAGTGGAGGATGAGCAGCATAGGGGGTCTCAAGCTGCTGATGGGGGTGAGCAGAAAAGGGGCTCAAAGCTGTCCTGGGGACCTGGCATGCCTGTGGCTTCAAGGACAATGGCAAAGCTGCCACGAGTCACGGACCTCCGGTGTCAAAACTGTCTAGGAGTTTAAAAGTGTCCCAATACCATAGACGTTTATCGGGGCCAACGCTGCCTAGGGGTACACAGCTTCCCTGAGGTACAGAAAGGCTCAGGTCGCTTATAGGTCCAGATCGGCCAAGTCCTCCCAAGAGGTAGGTTCTACCCATCAGTTCATGTTCTCCAGAATACTAAACTAGACGGAAGTACAATGCTGCAGACTGTCCCACACTGCCCACACACCGTGAAGTGCCGGGGGAAAGCAACCCCGAATTCCTTTGACGTGTAGCGCATACGCACACCACTGTTGCACAGAGCGCTTTATTTTAAGCGCGATCCCGTGCGCACAGGTCCCAGCACCCGGGCAAGGCTGCGCAGGGGGCTCAGGAGAGGGCCGGCTGGAGGGGCTCAAAGTGTGCTTTTGTCAAACACCAGGAAAACCCCACAGCCGAGATTTTTTTAAATATAATTAGTCTGATTAACTCACTAGGCTGTTAAAGCAATGCACCGAGCACTTCACATTTGCGACATGGATGGAAGAAAAATACACAATTAATGGTAGCTCCTAGGCTTCCACCGTGCAGATGTTATGTGAATGCAATGTGCCACTTAGAACGGTATCTGCGTGTGTTATTTATCGAAGGAGATACCGTTTTAGAGAGCATATTTAATAACTGGTTAAAAAAAAGTGCAGAGCTTTTCGCCGTTAGGTCGTTTTGGCAACTTCTATGGTACGGTCACTGATATCTATAGGAGGCACAAGTGGACGAAATATTGAATTAAGCAAAGAAGGCTTTTTATCAACACCACATAATGCATGTTTACAATAAACACTGGAATGAATTACTTTCTCGAGGCTTGGGTTGAAAAAGTGTCATATGCAATTAAGCATTTTTTCAGTTTCTGAAAGACTCTTTCATATTCCATACTCCCTCTCTCCCTCCCACGTTCCATCTTTCTTTCTTTCTTTCTTTCTTTCTTTCTTCGTTTCTTTCTTAAATATATAACTAGTGCGTGTGTCATTTCATAACTTATATTATCTTTATTAATCAAGCTATGTATATTTTCATATATGCACATATATAGGGTTACCAAATATGTGTGTGTGCGTGTATGTCATTGCATCATGTCATTATGCATCCCAGGAAAAGAGAGCATATATTCCCTGGCTGTGCTTGCTTCCCTGCCCTCTGGCTGTGCTTGCTTCCCTGCCCCCTGGCTGTGCTTGCTTCCCTGCCCCCTGGCTGTGCTTGCTTGCTTCCCTCAATCAATCAATCAATCAATCAAGGCATTTATATAGCGCGCTACTCACCCAGAGGGTCTCAAGGCGCTTGGGGGGGGGGGGGGGGGGGGGGGGTCTGCTACTGCTCGAACAGCCAGGTCTTGAGCTGCTTCCTGAAGGAGAGGTGGTCCTGGGTGAGGCGAAGGTGGGTGGGGAGGGAGTTCCATGTCTTGGCGGCCAGGTAGGAGAAGGACCTTCCTCCTGTGGTGGCTCTTCGGATGGGGGGACGGCGGCGAGGGCGTGGCTGGTCGATCGAAGCTGGCGGGTCGGAGTGTAGAAGTTGAGTCGGTTGTTGAGGTATCCTGGGCCTTGGTTGTGCAGGGCTTTGTGGGTGAGGAGTCGGAACGTGATTCTCTTGTTCATCGGGAGCCAGTGCAGGTCTCTCAGGTGTTCGGAGATGTGGCTGTGTCGGGGGATGTCCAGGATGAGTCTTGCTGAGGCGTTCTGGATCCGCTGAAGTCTCTTCTGGAGTTTGGCAGTGGTTCCGGCGTAGAGGGAGTTGCCGGAGACCCCCTCGCTGTGCTTGCTTGCTTCCCTGCCCCCTGGCTGTGCTTGCTTCCCTGCCCCCCTGGCTGTGCTTGCTTCCCTGCCCCTGGCTGTGCTTGCTCCCCTGACTGTGCTTGCTTCCCTGCCCCCCTGGCTGTGCTTGCTTCCGTGCCCCCTGGCTGTGCTTGCTTCCCTGCCCCCCTGGCTGTGCTTGCTCCCCTGGCTGTGCTTGCTTCCCTGCCCCCTGGCTGTGCTTGCTCCCCTGCTCCCTGGCTGTGCTTGCTCCCCTGCCCCCTGGTTCCCCTGCCCCCTCGCCGTGCTTGCTTCCCTGCCCCCTCGCTGTGCTTGCTTCCCTGCACCCTCGCTGTGCTTGCTTCCCTGCCCCCTCGCTGTGCTTGCTTCCCTGCACCCTTGCTGTGCTTGCTTCCCTGCACGCTCGCTGTGCTTGCTACCCTGCACCCTCGCTGTGCATGCTTCCCTGCCCCCTCGCTGTGCTTGCTTCCCTGCCCCCTCGCTGTGCTTGCTTCCCTGCACCCTTGCTATGCTTGCTCTCCTGCCCCCTGGCTGTACTTGCTCCCCTGCCCCCTGGCTGTGCTTGCTCCCCTGCTCTCTGTCTGTGCTTGCTCCCCTGCCCCCTGGCTGTGCTTGCTCCCCTGCCCCCTGGCTGTGCTTACTTCCCTGCCCCCTCGCTGTGCTTCCTCTGGGTGTGTGTGTGTATGTGGCTCTGGGTGTGTGTGTGTGTGTGTGGTGCTCTGGGTGTGTGTGTGTGTGGTGCTCAGGGTGTGTGTGTGGGGCTCTGGGTGTGTGTATGGCGGGCTCTGGGTGTGTGTGTGGGGCTCTGGGTGTTTGTGTATGGGGCTCTGGGTGTGTGTGGGGGGCTCTGTGTGTGTGTGTGTGGGGCTCTGTGTGTGTATGGGGCTCTGTGTGTGTGTGGGGGGGGCTCTGTGTGTGGGGGAGCTCTGTGTGTGTGGGGGGGCTCTGTGTGTGTGTGTGGGGGCTCTGTGTGTGGGGGGCTCTGTGTGTGTGGGGGGGCTCTGTTTGTTTGTGTGGCTCTGTGTGTGTGGCTCTGTGTGTGTGGGGGGGGCTCTGTGGGTCTGTGGGGGTCTCTGTGGGTGTGTGGGGGGTTCTGTGGGTGTGTGTGGGGCTCTGTGTGTGGGGGGGGGGCTCTGTGTGTGGGGGGGGGCTCTGTGTGTGTGTGTGTGTGTCTCTGTGGCTCTGTGTGTGTGTGGCTCTGTGTGTGTGTGGCTCTGTGTGGATAGCTTTTTTGTAGGTGGCTCTATGTGTGGGTGGCTCTGTCTGTGTGAGGGTGGCTCTGTGTAGGGTGCTCTATGTGAATGACTCTGTGTGAGTGGCTCTGTGAGGGGGGCTCTGTATGTGTGTGTGGGTGGCTTTGTGTGTGTGGCTCTGTGTGGGTGTAAATGCAATAGTAAACAAGAAAAGAGTATCAAATGGTTATACCAGACCACAGTCAGGAGCAGCTAAGAAAGGGGTTGACGGCCTCACTCAGGATGTTAAGGAAAACCCTCACTCATCACCTGGTGATGACATGTTTCATCATCGGGCCCCACCAAAGAGACCGAGTGCCTCTTTGGTGTGCTACAACGCTAGATCTACTGCGGAGCAGGATAGTGAGATTCAGACGTGTGCAAAGTAAATTAAACTAATGAGTGGTGAGGGTTTAAAAAGTCAGTAGTGTATCAGAAATAATTTTTTCTTTGATCACTAAGGACAGGTTAGTAAAACTTTATGTGTTTGGAAAAGAGTCCACAATTAATTGAGTGGTAGAGTTTCCTTACAAATCAGTCGACATGTTTCAGCCACGAAACGGTGTAATGTTACCAGGCATTCTTCAGGACTTATTGGTGTATTAAACCCTGGTGGTATGGACGCGCTAAGGCCCACCCTTACCTAGGGACGTGAAAGTGAAAATAACAAAAAAAGGTGAAAAAGTGCAAAAAATGTTTAGGAAGTAAGATTTGCTTCCTAATTACTCCTGGTTTAGGAGGCTTCCAGCTTTATGGTATCTGCACTTTTGTGGTGTCAGGGAAGTACACCATGGGTCACAAGAGGGGGGTGGGAATGTAATTGGCACACCGCCCTCGACGCTCGGCACCCTCAGTGTACCTGCATCACCCTCAACTGGACCTCCGAATCCTAGTATCTTAACCGGCGCTCGTCACGTGTACGCTTTTGCAGTTAAATTCAGGGAGTGGAAAAACTCGGTGGCATTTTTGGGTGTCGCTCTCTCGGCGTTCGCTTTGCTCAAGATCTTCCACTCCCAATGGCTCCTACAGCTCTTCCTGTTGCAGTTGCACCAAACCGAATCTAGATTTGATCTAGATCTGAATTTAACTGCAAAAGCGTAACACGTGACGAGCCCCGGTTAAGATACTAGGATTCGGATAGAACTATAAGACGACAAGAAATAGAGCCCACCAGTATAGACCCTAAAGACCAACTATATCCAGACAAGGTAACGAACCGGATAAAACAGAGGGCTAAGAGAAAGGGCGGACTTAATGAGAGGTTTTAACCGTTTAAAGGAATATACCACATCCGAGGCTCCATCCTCTGAAAAAACGAACTCTTGAGCGATCGCCTGAGGATAGAAAATCTTTAATGTAACCAGGAAAAATCCTGTCAGTGGCAACCAGCCAGTGTCCAGAAATTAGGAGAGACTGATCATCTGGTCTTGACAAAGATGGCAGTACATCTGGAATAGCCATCAAAACGCGTCAATGCTACCTCTGCGCAATCAAGAGAACAAATCTATCCTGTAGACAAAATCAAAACGGGCCCAGGGTTTGATTCTGAGTATTGTTAGGTTCTCAGATGTGCAATATTGAATGACCAATCATTACGTCTTTGTATGTTTCTCCCTTCATTTCTGTGAATTTTAATGTTGTTTTTTAGATATTTGTGTTGAGGAATTTGTTTTGTAAAACAATATACTTTTTAACCATTCATGTGTATACATTTGTGTAGATTAAATTGTGTAATTTTAAATTGTGGGCACAAAATGGTGCTGCAGTTTTTAAGGTGAAAATCTGTGAATAAGACCAGTGGTCATTTTATATATAAAACAAGCATTTACAATGCAACGGTTTCGCCTTTGTAAAAGTTAGAGCTATTGGCATTGTAAATGACAAATTTTGTATTTATGTGTTGGTTTTGAAAACAGATAAATAAATGGCATTGTCCTTTACAATGCCAATAGCTTAATCTCTCACAAATGCGAGACCTATTGCATTTGCACACACACACAGAGCACAAACACACACACAGAGCCACACACACACACAGACAGACAGAGCCACACAGACAGAGCCACACAGACACACAGAGCCACCCACAAAGTCATTCACATACAGCCACCCACACACACAGCGCCACCTACACAGAGCCACCCTCACACACACAGAGCCACCTACACAGAGCCACCCTCACACAGACATAGCCACTCTCACACAGACAGAGTGGGGGGGCGGACACCTGCACAACGAAGAAGAGCGAGGTGGGGGGAGACGGACACCAGCACAACCAAGAAGAGCGGGGTGGGGGGGATGGACACCAGCACCACTAGGAAGAGCGGGGGTGGGGGGGGACGGACAGCAGCACAACCAAGAAGAGCGGGGGTGGGGGGGACGGACAGCAGCACAACCAGGAAGGGCATGGTGGGGGGGATGGACAGCAGCACAACCAGGAAGAGCGGGGGTGGGGGGGGACGGACAGCAGCACAACCAGGAAGAGCGGGTGTGGGGGGGTGGACACTAGCACAAATAGAAAGAGCGGCAGTGGGGGGTGACGGACACCAGCATAACCAGGAAAAGCGGGGGTGGGGGGGACGGACACGAGCACAACTAGGAAGAGCGGGGTGGGGGGACGGACACCTGCACAACGAAGAAGAGCGGGGTGGGGGGGACGGACACCAGCACAACCAGGAAGAGCGGGGGTGGGGGGACGGACACCAGCACCAGCACCATTTTCAATGCAATAGGTCACGTATTTACGCACGTTTGTGCTATTGACATTGCAAATATTTTGTTTTATTTATGTTTCAAAAACCAAAACATAAATAAAATGTCTCACACTGCTGTCTCTCTTACACTGCTGACTCTGCCTTGAACACACCCACTGCTGTCTCTCTCACACACACTGCTGTTTCTCACACACTGCTGTCTTTCTTACACACACTGCTGTCTCTCATACACACTGTCTCTCACACTGCAGGTGTGGGTTGTTTCCAGCTCATCCCGGCTCTCACAGGCACCGCCTCCGGGGATTGATAAACATGCAGGGATGTGCCTGCTTCGTGGGAGAGCAGGCCAGCGGGATGTGCTAGCGCTGAGAAACCATGTGACGAAGGATGCGCCTACCATGTAATCAAAGGTCGAAGTGCATTAAAAAGTATGGGAAGTGGGGGGGGAGTGGGTGCAGGGTCAAAGGCGTGGGTAAAAACACAAACTAGTGGGACCCGGGTGCAATAAAAGGACAGTCTCGGCCCCGGTGCCACTGGACCTGCCGCACATTAATAGCTTCGCTCCTGAACACAGGACTTGTGATGCTGGTATAAAACCAGTGGCGCAATTCCAAGAAGCCATCTCAAAGTCCCCGGGTTCTGGTTGTTTGTTGCCACTGCGCATGCCGATCAGTTGTTTTATGCTTCATAGAAGTTACTCTGCGACACGCTGGTTTACATACTCACACATTATCTGCTGCATAATCCGTTTCTCGTCTTGTTTGTAAACAATGGTGTTCTCTTTTACAAACATTCGGGGAAAGCGGCTGTGGGAAATGTCTGGCCCTGGTAAACTGGCGGACACAAAATAAAGTTAAAGGGATGAGTGTGTTTTGAAATAAACCACGATACGTATGGGATTGTCGGCAATTTAAAGGTGAAATAACGTGATGTGGTCACATTCCTTCCTGCCTTTCAAGTCAACACACTGCATGCTGGGACATGTAGGAAAGGAAAACTACAGGATCAGCAATGCAAACTACTTTGGCTACATAGGCTGGTCTAGCTAAGGGCGTATGTGTACTAAAACTGAAAATGACTACACTAAACGGGTGTCACAACACAGGAGCTACGAGCATCTGAAGGGGAGAGACAAAACACTGGATATTAATGCGTTTTGGCTCAATGTTTGTGTTTTAAGGCGGCATATAGTGTCCTCCCTGTTGCTGTGTGCTTTTGGACTTCCCATCAGAATCTGCTCCTCGTGATGCCAGTGATACCGGGGCGCACTGCTCGGAGCAGGGTCGGGGTTCTTCATATCTGGGCCGTGGATAAATGAAGAAAAGCATCTCATCCCAGGGCTCTGTTGTTGACAGATATGTGGGTCCCAAGGGTGAACTGTTTCTCTGGAAATGGGACTCCTTTTTCCCCTTTCACGGACATGCATCAACTCCTCCGTAGTAATGGGTGGGAGCTGGGGCAAACGGAATCAGATTGGCATGAAGTTCCACATAAGTTCCTCTTAGTGCTGTAAACAGGGACGGCAAGGGCTGGCGAGTACGTGACAATTGGACCTTTAGGCACTAGGCAGAGCTCTGCGTCAGGCTGTCAACCTACTGAGCTGCCCTGAGTGATGTGCCCTGTCTAGAGCTGCTGCGTCCTCTGTGTCACCTTCAGCGAGAGTGTGCTTCACAAGGCTACATCAGTGGCGGCTGCTGAACTTTGAAAGAGGTAGGGCGTAATTTTCTTCCTGCCTGCTGTTCCAGTGTGTCAGATGAGAAAACATGAACTTTCTTGGACGCGAGTGATAACCAGCTCTATAAATTACTAATGTAACCACAACCCGATTTAATTGTTCTCGTTTTCTGACCGCAGAAAAATTAAACTATTAGCTGCCCTTGTCAGGTTCCAGCTTTGCCAGCAGGACGTGAACCAAAATGTCGGCAACAGGCGGTAAACACAAACACAGGTGTTTGCACAATCAGCCATTAAAACTGTAACCAAAATGGACTACAGAGCATATAGTCTTTAGGCGTGCATTGTGCGTGCCACCCCCCGCTAGCAGATAGAGGCCTCGGCATTCTGACCAGCTCCACACATCCCTCAGTAGGGTCTCTCTGTGCACGGCGGCGCCCCCCTCCCCCACCTCCAGGTGCTCTCTTCCTCAGTAGGGTCTCTCGGCGCACCGAGGCGCCCCCTGTCCCCACCTCCAAGGTGGTCTCTCCCTCAGTAGGGTCTCTCGGCATACGGCTGCGCCCCCCACCCCCACCTCTAAGGTGGTCTCTTCTCAGCAAGACGTTGGTTCTCTGGTAAGGCAGCGGAGGCACGAAGGCCCGGGGCCATCCATCCAGCTCTGTCAGCCCGCCGTTTGTCATGCTCGTTGCAACCACAACTAAGCTCTCAAAATAGCATCAGTTCAGTGGTGAATAAATTCCACCCCGTTATAAAGCATCCAAGAAAGGTTTATACTATAATACTATAACTGTTAATCACCGCTCCACAACCGAGTACAATAACCACATTTGAAGTACCAGATAAAAGATCTATATGAACATTAAATAAAGAGAAACATTTTTAAATCCCACCTAATGCAGAGCAATTATCTGCATGCACCGAAAGAAAGGACAGCGGGAGGGGGGGGGGGGGGGGGGAAGGCACGGACAGTGGGAGGGGGGGCAGGAACGGCACGGACAGCGGAAGGGGGCAAACGGCAAGAAAGGCAAAGCAGAAGGCAAGAAAAAGCACTCACCTGGACTTCTTCCTGCGGCGGTCGGCCTGGAACGAGCAAAACAAACCTTCAACAACAATTAAAAAAGCCCTGCCCACTGCCGCATGACGTGGGCCAAAAGAGAAAAATTCTCGGGAACGCCCACGAATCTGGTCGGGCCATGACGGACAGATCTGTCTTCCAATGGCTAGCCTCCATTTATGGAGCTAGCCAATGGAAGACAGGGGTGGATTCAAAGCCACTACTTATACTCATTAGATTTCTCCTGCGCAGAAGAGATGCTCACAAGTGCGCAGCTCTTCGCTTAGGTCGAAACCTAAAACAAATAAACTTTTTTGAAGATAGAATTTGTGTGTGGGTATACAATAGTGTGCAGGGCACAGTGTTCATACGGATTTTTCTCTTTGAGCATAGAGTGTATTCAAATGAAATAAGTCTACCAAGGGAAAGTTCTTTTATTGACTGTGTTGCTAGAAAACCTGCCTGTTTAAATAAAATCATTATTCTTCATAGCATCAACCAAACCGTATAGAGCTATCAAGTTACCCAGCTGCAAAGCTTCAGTAGTTCATTCGGTCATGAATTTGTTGAATTGTGGAGTGTGCAGTCTTTTTAACTCTGTTATTAATTCGGTTATAAAATCAAGATTAAAAATCTCAGAAAGCACAGAAAAACACCTTGGACTGCATGGTCCGATCATAAGTGCACTGAGAAAAGTTGAGAGCTGTCATAGTACCTAATAGCTGTTTAAACAAGAAATGTAGCCAGCCCCTTGGTAAATTGCAGCAGTTCTATGAATGATCTCCTCTAGAGGGTCATGTGTATTCATAAAGGAGGAATTTAGTTCTCCAATGGCTACTGCCGGGAATGAGACAAAAGCAATGTGAGCTGTGGGTGTGTCCTCGGCTACCAATGAAAACCACTGTATTCACCACCGTAGGTGACGTTTGCTGTGTTATAGCTTTCAGCTCATCCAATCTTCCGGGCCGGCTTTAGCTCAGCGGTTCCTTCTGACTTTACATGAATTTCGTGTTCAATCCTTCGGGGTTCGAGTCCCGCGGGCGCTCACTGGCCTTTTTTTTTCTTCCCCTTCCATTACTTGTCTTTTAAAGAAAGACATATCTTTACTTGCTTGATTCACTTTATTCTATAAAATACAAATTTCCTCTGTTTTATTTTAGAAATGATCATTATTGTTTCTACTACTGGCAACGTGCTCCTGTTTTCCAGTAACTACCGGGCTGGGGCGAGGAGGAGCCCAAGCTCAACCGCTTGTGAATAAAAGAACACGGGAATGCACTGTGTGCCCAACACTAGTGGAAACGACGCCTGTTGTAGCAGCAGCCATGTTGCACCATGATACCATCGGTGCGAGTGGCGGAAGTTGCTCTGTCACTGTGAGACTCAGGCGCGCAACGCCCTTTGGGCTCAAAAGGCTTTAGTTGCCCCACCGAGATTTGGCTTTAGTTGCGCCTCTGGTGAGACTCCACACTTGTAGTGCAGGTCAAGGAGGCTGTCGCAACTGGACTGGTCTCTTAAGACAGTCCGTGACAGTTTTCCGTATTGCTCTTCAAGCTTCTCTGCCTTCGAGGCGCTTGCCTGTTTAGTTAATTTTCTTTTCGTTATTGCAGGGCTGTTGGTGTGCGGCTTCGGTTTCTTTCGAGCGGCGTAGCTTCGGGGGTAGTGAGGGGAGTTGCACCCCCTCCTAATAAATGTACTTTCGGGTAAATGGTTAGGTGCAGGTGCTTTCAGTCAGGTATGATAAGGTGTCTCGGATTTCACAAAGAATTTTTGACATCGCAGGCAAAAAAGCTCGCACACTCTCTCCCTGTTTGAAAGTCTTAAGAAATATTGGTTCTGTGGAAAATATAGTTTTTTTCTCTCATTTGCTTACCCTATCTATCCGAAATCGTCTCCCTTTCCACTGCCCCTTTATCCTCTCTCATGTGCCCTGCTTGTCCCCCTCCCCCATCACAATCAGCTCCGCCCCGGCTCCTTTCTGTACAGGGCCACACCGCTTACACCTACATCGAGATAGCGATAGGTTCCTGTACCTGATGGCCGATCACGGGTCAAGTTCCCCGCATTTCCACCACACAACCTTCTTCCCAGTCCATCTGAAGGCCATGCACTATGGATGATAGGACTCTTTCACATTAATAGGTGCAGTTTGCAGTGCTACGAAGCAGTCAGATTGACAGCAAGAACTACGTACAAAACAAACGATCATTATTCTTTAAGAGTCGTCACGGTTTTACAATTGTTGATCATGTGGAAAGATGAACAGCCAAGGAAATCGAGAAGCTAGTCTAGTGTTGTCCGAGTTTTATGGCCTGTGCTTGCTTTATGCAGAACTCTCAGGTTTCCTAGGTCCGTGTGTGAGAATCTGATTCAAGGCAGTTTTTTTGCTCTGCATTCTGGGACTTGTAGTCTTTGTTTTATAATTGGATTAAAAGGACTGGCTGCGAGTCCCAGAATTCACACCAAAAAAACTGAACTGGATTGTCTACTCAAACATGGAACTGGAAAATGTGAGAGCTCTGCTGATGAGAAGGAGACTGTGTTTTTTTAAGATGCGGTGTGTGTGTGTGACAGTCCAAAGAAAAATATTCCACAGCGGATCAAGAACCAGCACCTCTAATTTCCAACGTCCCTTAAAGTATTCAGTCTTGTTGTGCTGAGAACCTCCAGGACCTGCTGCGGTTCGGTCCCACTGGAATTCCAGATAGAAACTTTGGAGAAGAATGGAGGCAGCACCAAGCACGAAGTAAGACAGGACCAGAGTTGTATCAAAAAATATATTTTTCAAAAGTACTGGTTAGTCTTGCTGTAGCGCAATAAGGTTGACAAAGAAGCTGGTCAATGTAATGATACGAATGCTAGTGCACAGATTCCAAAATTCGGAATAGAAGTGTAAACAAACGTCACGGGCCGTCAGGTTGATTACGCCAGTTGCATGAAGGGTTATTTCTCAAATTGCATATTGAAGTTTTAAGTGGGCTGGACGTAGGGCGACGTATGTGCAGTCCTTGGTAAGCTGCTACCACACGTGCTCCAGAGTTACGTGCGGCCACAGTTACAAGACGTAACTCTGGAGCACGTGTGGTAGCAGCTTACCAAGGACTGCACATACGTCGCCCCACGTCCAGCCCACTTAAAACTTCAATATGCAATTTGAGAAATAACCCTTCATGCAACTGGCGTAATCAACCTGACGGCCCGTGACGTTTGTTTACACTTCTATTCCGAATTTTGGAATCTGTGCACTAGCATTCGTATCATTACATTGACCAGCTTCTTTGTCAACCTTATTGTGCTACAGCAAGCCTAACCAGTACTTTTGAAAAATATATTTTTTGATACAACTCTGGTCCTGTCTTACTTCGTGCTTGGTGCTGCCTCCATTCTTCTCCTGTGTGTGTGACAGTGGTTACATGTACGTGGAGAACATACTGATGACTGCGTGGAGGCTGTTGACTTTGGAGCAGCCTCCTAGAAAACGGTTTCACTTTCTTCTGCTTCCCCTTGAGGAAACACGTGCATAGAAGGTGCCTGGTCACACACTGCTTAAAATGCATGTTAGAATTAGGGTGACCACATTTCGAGAAGCAAAAACAAGGACATGGCAGACATAAAAGTATGTCTTTCCTGTTACTTTTAAAGTCTTTTGCATTGCTTTTATGTCTGGCCTGGCCTGTACCGGTTATTGAATAGTCATATAAATGGAAATGTAAGTATGTGTGTGTATATATAATCTCAGTCTTTTGTAATTTCCCCTGAGTTTGACGAGAGTGCAACTTCGTCTTTTCTGGACAAAACTTGTTAATAAATATATATATACATATATATCACTGAAAGAACAAAGGTTACCAAAACATAGTTAGGAAACAGAATTAAAAAATCTTAGAAATTCATTTAAAAAAAAGTAAGGTTACAATGACTTTATAGTAACGTTCGGATTGTAGCACACAAAATCATAGAAATTTTGCAGTTATAGTTCTACTTATCTCAGGAAACTAAAACTTGCTCCCTAAGGTAACTTTAACTTGCGCCCCCTCCATGCACAGTTTTCTCATCAATAATTTCATTGGGAATGTTACAGTGATATTATAAATGTTGTTATAGAAGTTGTCATGACTGATATGGAACAATTAGCAGTGCATGGCAAGGGCATGAGTTATAGTTACTTTAGGGCACAAGTTATAGTTTCTTGAGATATATATAGCTATAACTACTGAACTTTTATGGTTTTGTGTGTGTAAAATCTTTACGCAACTACAACTTTCTTGTAACCACTGTTTTTTGTGTGAATTTGTAAGGGTTTTTTATACTCTATTTCCTAACTATAACGTCCCTATAACCTTTGGGTTTTCCAGTACATTTCTATGCATTTTAAACGTAAAGTAATATTTATTTACCATGCATTACTCCAGCTGCTGCTGTGCATTGCCCGCATGGCCTACCCTGTGGCCAGGCTGTACTTCCACCCCCTCTTTTTGCATGCAGCAAATCCCAAGACGTAAACGGCCATCGACCCTGCGGGGCAGAGGATTGGCAGAACTCCCCGCATGCAGCTAACCCCACACCACCTTCAGGGGTGAGAGAGGTGTGCTAGTGGATCAGTGAGTGTAAGTATTTGTTTTTCTATTGGGGCTGGATCTATCGCAAATTCACATGAGGGGCTGCGCTGAGTGCCACAATGGATTCACGGATCTTCGCACATAATAAAAAAACAATTTGGGCAAATTCTTGCCCATCAGGAGTCACTTTAGTTAGAATGCAGTATGTTTGTTTGTATGTAATACTATTTAAGTGCAAACCAAGCCAAATAGTAGGGGAGCACTGTGCAGGCTCAAAGACCAGCATGAAGTCGATAAGTGATAGGAGAGGTAGCTGGATCCCGACCACTGTTCAGCGACTCCATCGCCAACTTCATCAGCACACACGCCCTCGCCTCCACAGACTACATCCTCCTCGGGGACCCGAACTTCCACCTCGAGAAAAACAACAACACCAACTCCACCATTCTCATCGCCAACCTCGGACTCAGACAGCTTGTGACAACACCCACCCATGCCGCAGGCTACACGCTTGACCCCATCTTCTCCACAAGCGCCCACGTCGCCTTCAACAACACCACTGAACTCCACTGGACCGACCATCGATGTATCCACTTCACCTTCAGGAAGCCAACCACGCACCACCGCACCAAACTGATGCCTCGCCGATGCTGGAGCAAAGTCACCAAAGACCAGCTAACCACCACCCTCGACCAGAGCCCACCCGCCGACCCCAACACCGCCACCCGCAACTTCAGACGATGGATCGACGACAGCGCCAACACCCTCGCCCCGCTCAAGAAACCCTCCAGCAGCCACACCAGCAAGAAAGCCACCTGGTTCACAGAAGACCTCCAGGCCTCCAAACGAACATGCCGAAAACTGGAGAAGAACTGGCTCCGCGAACAAACACCGGACAGCCACGCAGCCCAAGGGCCTCATTCAAAGACCACGTGGATAACAATGAACACAACAGCAAAGAGCTCTTCAACATAGTGAAGGAACTCTCCAACCCCAGCACCAATGACATCCCACCTTCGCAAGACCTTTGCGACTCGCTGGCCACCTTCTTCCACCGCAAGATCGCCAACACCCACGACAACTTCAACGTCACGACCGCCCCAATAACTACTTAGACCTCCGCCCCAACGACCAACCCTCGCACCAACCGCCTGCTCTCCTGGACCAACATCAACAAAGAAGACACCAGCAAGATCATGAGCAGCATCCACTCCGGATCACAATTAGACCCATGTCCACACCACATCTTCAACAAAGCCATCACAGCCATCGCACCCCATCTCCGGAAAATCAACATCTACTTCGAGACAGCAACCTTCCCGGAGAGCTGGAAGCAAGCCGAGATCAACGCCTTACTCAAGAAACCCAAGGCGGACCCCAAGGACCTCAAGAACTTCCGGCCCATTCCCGGGGGGCGTGGCTAGGCTAAGATGGCCGCTTAACCCAAGGGCTCCGCTCACCGAGTCCTCCACCCGTTGAAATCCGGTGAATATCCGACGGACTCTGCGCCCAGCATGCACCGCAACACAGCCCTTTCGAAGCTGCACCTGGCGGTCTGATTCCAACCGCGCTACGTTGCTCCGTGGCCGCGCTGCGGCCCCTGGCTTCAGCACCCGACCACAGGCCTGGAGCGAGGGTGCGCCGCGGTTGGCCACTGTGGAAGGCGAGTCCCCGGCTTTGCGGCCTAGTCGGGGCGGGGAGAAAATATCGGCGCGAAAGGTTCTGATCCTCCAGGGAATATCACTGCAGCCCCTGTGCCCCTGAACCCGGACGCGGGAGCCCGAAAGTGGCTGCATAAGACTAGAGAGGCCTGGGAAGGGCCCACACTGTAGAGCGGTGGAATCTGGGCTTCTTCGGGGGCGAGAACAGTGATCCAACTGAGGACGTGGGCCCCCTGCCGCCCCCTGCGACACGAAGGTGACACTATCTCTGCAACCCCAGTCCCGGACGTGAGACATAACGGGAGCAACCGAAACGGCCTGTAGTAGCTGCCTACAAACATTGGGTAGACACTACAAAGCAGGCATAGTGAAGGGCAGTGACACCCCACAGACCAAGGGCATTGCATTACACTTTATGGGAGGCCCAACGCGTGCGAGGAGGTGAACACTAGCAGCCTGGCAGGCAGTGGAGGCATACCCCAGAGAGTTGGACAGTCGTGGGGAGCTGAAGACCTCCCTGAGGAGGGCCCACAACTTAAGGGTGAGGTCTGTTGGTGGGAACCGGACGGAGACGCTACACTGCACCAGTCAACGGGCGCGTGTGCCACGTGCCAGGGTGTCACCGGGTGGCGACGGCCACGGCTGCTGAGGCTAGAAAGGCTCCAGGGGCGGAAAGGAGAGAGCGGCCCGAAAACCCACGAAACACTGGTGGGGACCCCGGAGTTCCCCATATGAGAGACGGGAGTGTGGAAAGAGACCGGACCCACACCACCACCTCGGCCATGGCCTGGATTCCCGGCCGAGATTAGAAGCGCCGCTGACCAGGGCGCAAGATCTAGCCACAGGAACAATGAGGCCCAAGCAAGGTACGGCCACCCAGACCAATAAGCTTGATAAATATACAGTGCAGAAGAGCACACCGCAGACGGAGGGTCCGACCGAAGAATCTTCCACCCAGAAGGAGCCGTCATTATCCAACATCATGGCGGCCATACAAACGCTGGGCGCCACCCTAGAAACAAAAAAAGACAAGGTCTCCATAGAAGTCAACCTCCTATGTGCGGATCTAAATAAAACTTCAGAGAGGACTAAGGCCAACGAGGAGGGCATTGCGGAGCTACAATCCTCCACCAAGAAGCTGGAACAGCGAGTAGAAGCGCTAATCCACCAACATCATCAGATGGCCCTCCGGCTGGAGGACCAGGAAGGGAGGCCCGAAGGAGTAATATATACGCCTGGTAGGGGTCCCGGAAGGACTGGAGGGGCCCAGTGTGGAACTTTTTGTCGAAGATCTGATCCTTCAACATCTCAAGACCAAACGTCTGTCCAACATCTTCACGGTAGAACGTGCACACCGGGCTCCCATCCCAAAACCGAAACCAGGGGCACCGCCAAGGACAATCATCGCAAAAATCCTTAATTATAGAGACAGAGATGCTATCTTACAGGCGGCCAGACAGACCGGGGACCTGCAGTACGAGAATGTCACTGTCCGTTTTTTCCCGGACTTCACTCTTCAAGATCAACATGAAAGACGATCCTTTGCGGGTGTAAAGGCGGCGTTGAGAGAAAAAGGTCTCAAATACATGATGTTATTCCCTGCTAGACTCAAGGTCCTATCGGGGGGCAAAGCTATATTTTTCACTTCACCAGCGGAGGTGCAGGACTGGCTCGACAGGGAATCATCAACCACGGGTGAAGGAGCGGGCCCTCAGAACTGGAGAGACACACCGGTTGGGTCTCCGGAGTCGGCGGCTGGGAGATCGGAATTGGACGGACAGAGTCAGCGTTCCTGGAGATCCCGGTCTGCAAGCCCCAGATGGGACACCCTGCGTGGGGTGGCTGGCCTCGGAGAATGAAGAACCTACGGAACTGTGCAGACATCGATTGTAAAGTATTGAACTGAGAAGAGCTGTTTTTTTTGGGGGGGGGGGGCTGCGCTCCATCTGCCATTCCTTGGGGGGGGGGGCGGGGTGGGCACGATGTCGGGGGGGGCACAGATGAAGAGCCGTCCTGTTGATTATACTTGCCAAAATTGTTCACATCCCCGGCCGAGGCCCCCTTCTTTTTCCTTATTTTTCCCTGTTCCCCCTCCTCCTTTCTTTCTCTCCCCCCCCCTCCCCTCCCCCTCTACCTCTCCCTGATGGCTTGGAAATTCATGCAGGGGCTGTCACTCTGACTGGAGGGGTGAGCTACAGATTAATAACAACGTTTGAATCCCATAATTGGTTGTGCGCGAGGAGTGCGGGCGCATTGTTTCTTTGTTGCGTTTGGGTGGGGGAGAGACTCTGGTGACGGGGTGGGCCGGGGCTAGTGCGCGCTCCAGATAACAGGTCCACAAGGAAGGGAAGACAGGTTATTTAGAGTTGTTTTTTCTTCCTCTTCCGGGGTGTGTATTGGCCAAAAGGCACTCTGCTAATTGGGGATGTGGGTAGTTCGAAGCCTACGGAGCAGGGGAGCAGGGTGGGGGGAGGGATCCGAGGGAGTTGGGGGGTGAGGTGGGGAGGTGTGGGACAGTTGAGGGCAAAGAAGAAGATTGGTCAGGTCATGCAAGGACTGTATTATATCTGTTGAACTTTGCATCATTACACACAGGGGGTCATTTCAGAACTGTATGGATACAAATGTGCACAACACTGGGAGTCACGGTAAGGAGGCATCGCTAAGAAACATGCATTGTCATGAAGTGGGATAAGAACTAAGGGTGGGCGTAGTGGGGCTTTGTGAAGCTACGTGAAGTGGGCGAGACACTACGTCCACCTACGCACTTTGCGTAGCCCCACTACGCGCCACCCGCCTCCCTCCCGCCCTCCCTAAATACCTAAATTACATTTTATAAAATGATTAAAAACCACTTACCTTGTCCGTCGCGTCCCCGGGGCTCCCTCTCATCATTGCGCGATTCGCGCCGCCGTCTTGATTAGTAATGCGCATGCGCGGCCGCCTGCGCATGCGCATTTCTCGCGAGAAATGCGCATGTGCGGGCGGCCGCGCATGCGCATTACTATCAAAGACGGCGGCGCGAATCACGCAATTACGAGAGGGAGCCCCGGGGGCGCGCCGGACAAGGTAAGTGGTTTTTAATTATTTAATAAAATGCAATTTAAGTATTTCGGGAGGAAGGTGGGTGGCGGGCAACTGGCGGGCAACTTCGCTATGCACGCGGGGTAGGCGTAGTGTTGCCTGCTACGCCTACTTCGCAAATGGCGAAGTAGGCAACACTACGTCCACTCCGTGGGCGTAGCGAAGTGCTACGCACAGGGTTAATAAGAACTTGAAGATAATGAGCTGGAACGTCAATGGGCTGGGGGACAAGCTTAAGAGAACTATTGAATTCAAGCCAGAACAGGGATTAAGGCTACTTTGCCCGCACTGGTGACAAAATCTCTATAATATGCATATGTGTGGGTGCTGGAGGTCTGGGACACAATCCCCTAGATCCCAAAATTAGAAAACAAGAAACTTGTTTTACAAGTTTAATTACACAAGGTGACCCTGCACACTTCAACAGTAAATAGTACAATGTAATGACTTTATATATGTGGTCACATAGACTCTCCAATCTGAATAAAGCCCTGAAGAAGTCCGGTCACGGACGAAACGCGTTGGCTATTGGTTTTAATCATCAGTTGTGAATAAAAGAATCTGTTTACAGAAGAAATCTGACTTTGGAATTCTTGGGAGAACAATTGGAGAGTCTATGTGACCACATATATAAAATCATTACATTGTACTATTTACTGTTGAAGTGTGCATGGTCACCTTGTGTAATTTAACTTGTAAAACAAGTTTCTTGTTTTCTAATTTTAAGAGAACTATTGTACTGCAGTTTATCAAGAGGCACCTTCCTGATGTGGTACTCCTGCAAGAGACGCATCTACTGGGCAACACTTGTCACGCGCTAAACAGATGGGGATATACCCTAGCGGTTCACGCCGGATTCACCTCAGGATCCTGTGGGGTGGGTATTTTGCTTCGTTGGAACCTTCCCCTAATCATCGACCACACAGATTCTGACCTCTTAGGGCGCTTTGTAACCATTTCGGGCAGATGGGAGGGTCTTAGGATTAACCTGGTCTCAGTCTACATTCCACCTGGTTTTCAAATCCAATCATACCAGGACCTGGGCAAGCTGCTCCTTTCTCTTCCAGAAGGGATCTTCCTAGTGGCAGGTGACTTTAACGCTGTAGTGTCAGGGACCCTTGACCGTAACCCTCCCAGGGATATACCAATGGGACAACGGTGGTTATCGGATTTCCTTGAGGCCTTCGGCCTCACTGACCTTTGGCGTCTCCGACACCCGAGGGACACTCAGTACACATTTTTCTCTGGGCCACATAGATCATTCTCCCGCATTGACTATATACTGTCACCTCTGCAGCGTGACATGACGATTCGTGAAATCACACACCTCACTAGGGGAATCTCGGACCACTCACCATTTGTAGCCCACCTTACATTCGGGGACAAGCAGGAGGGCTGCATTGCGCCCATAATCGTCTGGTACCTACGTAGTGAAGATATAAAGAAAAAGCTTACCCTCTCGATTGACCGCTACTTTGAGGAAAATGAAGCTACTGTGGACTCATCGTCGGTGTTATGGGAGGCCTTTAAAACAGTACTAAGAGGGGAAGCCCTGTCTGCTATCATCGGCCGTCGCAGGGAGCGGGAAGGGCAAATGGCTACTATGGAGGGAGACCTCCTTGCACTGGAGACGGCGGCTCAAGAAGGGGGTGCACCGAGGATGCTACACCTGATGGAGCTCAAAGCAACGGAATACAGGGCATTAGCCACTGATGAAGCTAAAACCATGGCCAGAGATAGGGAGGGTAGACTCTACGACAAGTGAGACAAAGCGGGCAAACTGATAGCCTGGCTGGACAAAAAGCATCAGGCTCAGAGAGTCGTGGCGGAGCTCAAGACTAAGTCTGGAAAGGTCGTCATGGAGCCACGTGAGATAGTTGAGGAATTTGCGTTACATTACCGCAAGGTCTATAGCAGGGGCTCTGACAGGCCAGAGGAAGATTCGGTCTCCTTGTTGACTGATATCCGATTGCCTGTTCTCTCAGAAGCGGAACGGGAAGTCCTTGAGGCACCGCTTGCTGTGGAAGAGCTAAGCCGGGCGATCAGGGACCTCAAGCCAGGAAAGGCCCTCGGGCCTAATGGCTTGCCGATAGAACTGTACAAGCTGACGCCCGGGGGCTTGAGTCCGTACCTAAAACAAATGTTTGAAGAGAGCAAGGAAAGGGGCACCTTACCACGAGACCAACGTATTGCCACGATAGTGACTATCCCGAAAGAAGGGAAACCAAGGGACTCCCGTGCCTCATATAGGCCCATTTCTCTGCTAAATGCAAAACCAAAAATCCTCGACAAAGTACTCGCGAATCGGCTCAAGCCTGTCCTTCCCGCCCTGGTCCACCCGGACCAGTCTGGTTTCATGCCCCACCGTAATACAGAGCTTAATCTCCGACGATTACACGGGGTGCTGGGATGATGTCACACCCTCCGGGAAGACGCGGTTGTGGTATCCCTAGACGCCGCAATGGCATTTGACACGCTAGAGTGGCCATACATGATGGCTGTTCTCCAAAAACTGGGCTTTGGCCCTAACCTCATAGGGTGGGTGCGTCTGCTCTACTCTAAGCCCCTGGCCCAGGTCTCTGTCAATAATAAAACCTCTGCAGTATTTGTGCTTGAAATAGGGATGCGACAGGTGTGCCCTCTCTCACCTTTGTTGTTTGCGCTCTCGTTAGAACCACTTGCTGCCTGGATTAGGCAGGACCTCTCCCTGAAAGGAATACGCTGGACTGACGGGTGGGAAGACAGGATCTCATTATACGCAGATGATATCCTCCTCTATCTTACGAGACCTCGTAAGTCCCTTATGGCGGCCATGGATATTTTTGCCAGTTTCGGGAAGAACTCAGGATACAGGATTAACTGGGATAAATCCATACTATATACCTTACAGGGTAGCACCCCGGTCGTGCCACGCAGCTGCCCACTCGCAGTGACCATTGAGGGGTTTCAATACCTTGGGATCATTGTCTCCAAGGAACAGACCACCAGATATGAGAGGAATCTCCTGCCGCCCCTGCAACGATTCAAAAGGGACGCTGCCTCCTGGCGACGGCTCCCACTGTTCCTCCTCAGGCGGGCGGCGCTCTTCAAAATGATGGCGATGCCAAGATTCTTGTATGCACTAGAGAACCACCCGGATTTGGTCAGATCCACCCCTTTGGCTTGGGACGATTCCTGGTGGCTGACCACTCTGGGAACAGCCCCTAGACCCACCGACCACGCACGCAACCTAGGGGTCATCCTCAACTCCACCCTCTCCATGACTAAGCAGGTCAACGCTGTCTCCTCCTCCTGCTTCAACACCCTCTGCATGCTCAGCAGGATCTACAAGTGGATCCTCACTGAAATAAGAAGAACGGTCAACCAGGCCCTTGTCAGCCGCAGGTTGGACTAAGGAAATGCTCTCTACGCAGGAACTTCGGCCAAACTCCTGAGACGGCTGCAACGCATCCAGAACGCTTCTGCATGTCTGATCCTCGATATCCCTCGCCGCAGCCACATCACACCCCGCCTGAGAGACCTGCACTAGTTCCCCGTCAACAAGAGGATAACCTTCAAGCTCCTCACCCACGCATACATATTTTATCAGCTAAGCTAAAATATGTTATTGGGGTAGAAAATGATTATGCATAGAATAGGCAACTGCTATACATTCATGCATGCAGAAATCGCTAATGATCATACCTAACTCCTATTTAGTTTACCACAAAGAAACTGGAGTAAATGCATGGAATGGTTTCCTTGAGAGCATAAGACTAATCTCAATAATAACCAATAGCTAACTAATTGCCCTCTAAACTTGGGTTCTCACAAAGCAGGCAGCCTTTAATAAAGCGCTTGGATGCCTGTGCTTGTGCAGTGTAGATTCAAGGCGCAACAGCGCGCCCACACCGGGTTGCGCAGGAGTGGCAGGAGAACCAGCCACAGCAGGCAACTATTTATTTGAGCAAATCTCCCCCATCATGCCTCGCTACGATGTAGAGGCTTTCCAGTGGCCCCACAACAAGCACAGCAAGGTCTCCTGGGTAGACGGGGGAAGGAACTGCACACTTCCCCCGTCCAACAGAGGATAACTGATGCCGCAGCAGGCCCTGGAAGAGCCAAAGGGGGAGATGCTAAATGGGGCAATCAACAAACAAAAAGTGATGAGGAGGCACTACTATAGTCATGACTGGGTGCTCCCAGCCCCCTGCAGCTGGAGATAAGGAGCAATTGGCCAAGCCTGATGTACAGCCCTGCTGCAGCACGCCCACCCCACAATAACACAGGGCACAATGAAGCCTAATAACACAGACGACGACTAGGGCTTCTGGCAAGGCACACAGCACTCAGTGGGTGGGGGCTTGATAGAATTCACTTTTCGATGCCCTAATTACCCTATGATGATGTGCGAGTTAGCATCATGTGACTAACTAATGTAATTCATATATGCACCTATGATGAATTATTATTCTCAGGTTTACTTATATTCAAATGTACGTGTGATCATATTAGCTTCTTAGCTTAGCCTGTGTGCCACCATTTTGTGTAACTCTCTGTGCCTGCGGGCCCTGCTCGCTCATATGCCCCTCCCGCAGGAATACAGAAATGTACTAGGACAGCAGTTTTCGTTTCTCAGCTTACTGTGGCCGAAACTAACAAGTCTCTTTATCAGTAATGTTCTCATACCCAGAGACGCTGAAGCCTAGCTCCATGGCCTTGAGTAGAGATAATAATGTATCCCTCGCAGGTGCAGATGCCTGCTCTATGAGAGCATTGTTCACTGGTCTGAGGCTCGGTAACTTTCCACAAGGGGCGTACCCCTCGTTACTGTATTGCATTATAATGTATTGCTGTGATGCAGAGAGTCAGTCCTCTCGTTCGCACTCCTAGGAGTGAGGTCGGACAGGGCCCTCTCATATGAGTGTATTTGGCCTAATAAAGACTTTTGTTTATTCTTCTCCACTGTCCGGCTGACTTCCTATATAGTGACTGTAGGTGAGTGAGGTAAGTCACTCGGGTGGATTTGAGCCACGCTTATCAGATGGCGCCCGAATAGGGACCCCGCGATAAGGATCTTTCTCGCCCGTAAGTGGGTAGCAGAAGACCGGGGAACCGCTGGTCGGCACGGTGGGCCCGGGTACCCATCTGATGCCGAGCTTGGTTCTCGCAGCGCTGCCCCACCCTGCTGATCGGGAGAGGTCCCGGTTCGGATCTTACGCCGGGGTCCAGAAGGCGGAACTTGAAGCTGACCGTGTTGGTCTTGGCAGCCGGAGGTGGAGAACGGTAGAGGTCGGTGCCGCCTACGGAAGGTGAGTGGTCCACCTGTGATTGTTTAAGGAACGGGAGTGTTCCGGGAGACTAGGGTGTCTCCAGCGGTTTGAGGAGCCGGGGAGCTCCTGGGGCTAGTGTGCTCCGGGGAACTCAGAGTACGAGTCGGTGCTCTGACAGACTTGACGAGGTTGGGGACGTATTAAATGTAATTGTCGGTAGCGATCCGACCGGGTGGTACTGTGGTGAAGGCGTGGCTCATTGTGGGCAGACTCTGGTACGCTTACCCTGAACACCTAGTGTGGTGGTTCGGCGGAGGTGCGATCTGGGTTTCCCGCGGTAAAGTGCGCAGTGATCCATAGTGCCGCACGGGAAGCGGATCCGTTCCCCGTCCTCAGAACGGTTGGTGTACTGTTCGGTCTGCGGTAGAGGCCAGGTTCCCCAGGACTTGGTCGACGGGCCTTGTCCCATTTTGGTAACACGTGTTTGGAGATATTGTGTATGCGTGTGTGTGGTTTTCTAACGTATGTTTCTATGTGTGTATGAACGAGCTCGAGCTAGTGTGGTGAAGCGTTTTCTTTCACACCTAAGTAAAGATGCCGTGTTTTAGTAAGTTACGATGTTTCGGATGCTGTTGTCGACCCTCAGATACTAGACTGGCCGAGAGCCAACCTGCACCCCCTGAAGGGACTTCGAGCTTTGATATGTATGTCAAACATGGACTAGTCCCGCTTTTGTTTGGTACTTTGTGGCACCGGTACACTGCTGATAATGTGGATCTACAATGGCCTTTGACGGGTTCTTTTGATGAAGCTAAGTTGGATTACTTGCAGGACAAATTGTTTGCTAAGCGTAGCCGTCAGAGTATGTTCGACTCTTTGCGAGTGTGGCAGAAAGAGGCCAGGAAACGCAAGATACGAGAGGAGAAAGAGGAGTATAAGAAGTCTACCCAGACTATGGCGCAGAAGGCGAGAGAACAGGTCGGAAATGAGAATGCGCTACGCATGGAGCGCTCAGATAGACTTTGTAGGTTGAAAGAAAATAAAAGTTATGTAGTGCGAGAGGACGATCCGGATGAGATGGAAGACATTTTGAATACCCGACCCCCTCCCCCTTATGCCCCACAGTCCTTGTATCCCTCCCTGCCAATTTCAGCCCCCGCTAGTGGAGTTCCGGGTCCTTCAGCGAGTGCCCCCCAACAATCCTCGCCCTCGACACCAATTGTTTCATTACTCCAGACCACTTCACCCGCTCCCTCCCAATTTTCTTTAGCACTTCCTACTGTTTCAGTTAGTACTACCCCCGGTCAGGAAATGCTGACACCGAGTCGAGGCGCAGGTAGTGGACTACTCTCACAGGTACGGAAGTTGCTTACGCGTTCTACGGTTGGTTTAGATGAAAAGAGCATGGTGGCTAATCAGGCATGTCAGTGGGCCAGGAATAATATTTATTTGTTTGAAGATATTTGGTCCACCATGAAGGATTTTGAGCCTTTGCTGCAGCAGCACGCTTTGTGGCATATGTCCAATGTATTAATACCACTTTGGGAGCAGGGGTATGGAGGTGTGGCTCCGGCGACTTTACGAGATATACAGACTGGAGCCTATAGAACGAATACTGGGGTGAGGGAAGTGATGAGTACTTTACGTGCACTATTACAATACAGGAATGAATTACCCTCTGCTGGCACACCCCATTTCCCAGGTCTCCACCCAATGCGCGAGGTGCACCCTATTTTTCATCCCGAGGTCCCAGAGTTGTTAGATCCAGTAACGAAGGCTGTTACTAGGAACAGGATTGATGCACATTTCCGGGAGCAATGGGTGTATACGCCATGGAAGAGAAGTGAGGTGTTATCATTGAAGGCCCAGCTACCGGATTCTCGAAAGAACCCGACTGCCTATTACAAAGAGCTTACAGAAGCGGCGTCTTCCACTGTGATGACGTTGGCAGATGTTGAATTGTTTTTCGGGCTTCTGGTCCCGGTTGATGTGTGGCGGCAAGTGAAAGGTACGGACCATGTGGAAGAGTTAGGAGGTACATGGCAGGAGTTGCAAGATTGGGACAAGGAGCGTAAGCCAGGGGAGAAGCCGAAGGCTGAGATACTAGCATTGCCAGGGCGCATTATAAAGTATATGCATTCTCTCATTCCCCCGAAAAAGGTAGATTGGGACAAGTTAACAGCTTGTAAGCAGAAAAAAGATGAGGCGGTCTCTGATTTCTTTACGAGGTTTGAGGAAACGTTTATGGATTTTAGTGGGCAGGATGTGTCACAGGATGGAGGGTTACGGCTCTTTGTCAACAGGTTTGTCACGAACTTATTGCCTGAAATATCAGCTAGACTGCAAGCGTCGGAGAGCACGTGGACAACGTCCTCTCCTTCGGGAATACTCAGTATGGCGCAATATTACGAGCATAGGGAAAATGAGAACAAGGACAAGCAGGAAAAGAAGGCTAAGGATTTAAAGACAAGGGTTTTGTTGCAGCAGGTGGCGAGAGGCAGAGGCAGGGGTGCGGCGCCGAGTCGCGGAGGCGGATTTGGGAGAGGTGAGAGCAGGGAAAGGCTGGGACCGAATCAGTGCGCGAAGTGCAAGCAGGAGGGGCACTGGTGGAGGGATTGCCCGCTGCTTCAGTCAAATACTGGTGTGGGGCGCGGGCGAGGAAGAGGTGGTAGTGATCCAGGGAGACAGGTGGCACGGTCGGAAGGAGGCGGGAGACCGGGTGGAAATTATTTTGACAATACTACAAATAGGCAACAGTTGCAGAGAGGTGGTGGCCAGTACTATAACGATGATTACTCAGTCGACGATTTGACAGGGTTCTCCCACAACTAGGACAGCGTAGGACAGAGCCTGGGACCAGTACTTATGGAAGTTGATCAGAGGGGACCTTACGTCGGAGCCGACTTAATGGGGTCTCAACAAAAATTTCTAGTGGATACGGGTGCAATGAAAAGTTCAGTGGCTCGTACTCGGGTCCCAGGGGCGGCTCTGTCTGGCAAGAATAACATATCCGTGGGTTTCGCAGGAACTCCGGTGGTTAGCCCCATTTCTAAACCTCTCACGTTAACGATTGGCCCTTTTACTGTTGATTCACCGTTTTTATTGACATCAAATTGTGGAGAAAATTTGCTGGGTTTGGATTTATTGAAGAGATTGCATGCCACCATCTATTGTTCTCCGGATGGCGTGTACCTCACTCTAGGCCCGAATGTTGCCCGCCCACTACAGTGTTTTTCAAAAGATGACCCGTTGCCACCTGAGTTCCGAGGCATACCCGACAGCTTGTAGGCTGTCAGTGATAATGATGTAGGAAAAATGGATATTGCCCCGGTGACAATAAGAGTGAAGGTGGGAGCCAAATTGCCCAGAGTTCCACAATACAGAATACCTAGGGAGGGAGAGAAGGCCTTGTTACAAATAATACAAGATTTAATACGGTCTGGTGTAGTGGAAGAGACAGATTCGAACATATGTAACAGTCCTATTTTGCCTATCCTTAAAAGACGGTCACCTGATGCAACTGATAATACTCCTGATGTTTATAGATTTGTGATTGATTTACGGCAAGTAAATAGAGTAGTGGAGCCACAGTATCCGGTGGTCTCGGACATCACTACAATATTGACCATGATTCCCCCTTCGGCCAAATATTTCTCTGTCCTAGACTTGAAAAATGCTTTCTTCAGTATTCCAGTACATGAGGACAGCCGATATCTATTCGGATTCTCATTGGCTGGCCGAAGCTTCCGCTTCAAGAGAATTCCTCAGGGGTACACGGAGAGTCCGAGCATATACAGTCAGGCCCTAAAGGCGCAATTGGATGACCTGGAACTTCCACCTGGCAACGTCATGTTGCAATATGTGGATGATATCCTAATAGCATCGGACGACGAGCAGGGTTGTCGGGATGCTACTGTGAAATTGTTACACCATTTGGCAAAAAGGGGGCATAAAGTGTCCCTTCTGAAATTTCAATACTGTCGAACGGAGGTCACCTATCTCGGTCACCTCCTTTCGAAAGTGGGGAGGAGATTGACGCCAGAGCGCATAAAAGCGATCACTAACATGCAGGTCCCTAACACGCAGCGAGAGGTGCGCGCGTTCTTAGGCATAACATCGTATTGTCGTCAGTGGATACCTAACTATGCGTTACTAACAAAACCCCTATTGTATCTGACTACCAAAGAAGTGCGCGAGCCCCTACCCTGGACCCCCGCATGTCAGGAAGCGTTTGAGTCACTAAAAATGTCTTTGTGTTCTGCGCCAGTTCTTGGAACACCTGATTACCAGAAGCCTTTTGTTCTCTACGTGCACGAGGCGGAAGGTTGCGCATTGTCTGTCTTAACTCAGTGTTTCGGGGGGAAGCAGAGACCTTGCGCTTACTTCTCTGCCATGCTCGATAATGTGGCAAGAGCGCTGCCGAGCTGTCTGAGAGCCACGGCGGCTGCTGCGGTCTCTATAAGACAATCGGCAGGGCTCGTATTGGGATCAGACCTCACAGTAATGGTACCGCATGCTGTGGACATTTTGCTGAACAGGACACAGACGCAGCACTTAACTAGTGCTCGTCTTACGGGTAATGAGATGACTCTTTTTGCACCCCATGTTACGATTAAAAGGTGTGCTACACTGAACCCTGCCACCTTGTTACCTATCCCCACAGACACAGATACAAATACCAAAGACGATGACATACATGATTGTCTATTCAGGACGGAAGAGGAGACAAAGGGGAGGGTGGATCTGACAGACAGGCCCTTGGACGAACCAGACGGGGAGTTGTATGTGGATGGGTCCTGTTTTAAATTACCAGACGGTACTTCGACGGCAGCATATGCAATAACGACATTACAAACGGTGGTGGAGACTTCTAGAATACCTTACAATTCTGCCCAGGCTGCCGAGATTATTGCCCTAATGAGAGCATGTGAGTTGAGTGAGGGGTTGGATGTGAACATTTATACTGATAGCCAATACGCTTTTGGCGTGGCTCATAATTATGGGCGACTTTGGGCAGAACGGGGATTTTTGACTTCCCACGGACAGCGTATACAACATGGTCCACTGATATTACGACTGCTAACGGCACTGACACTACCCAAAAGATTGGCTGTGATAAAATGTAGCGCACACAAGACGATAGTGGACGATGTAGGGCGAGGCAATGCTTTCGCCGATGAAACAGCAAAAGAGACTGCTAGAGAAAAATTACCGCGAATGTTTGTGGCAGGACCAGCTAGATGGGTCCCAGATGTTCATATGTTTGCAGACACTGTACAGAGTGTCAAGAACATACAGGGCAAAGCGACAGACGAGGAATTGAAAGAATGGAAGGATGGGCAGGGACGACTGGATGCGGATGAATGTTGGACAGATGTGACAGACAAGAGACGATGGATGCTCCCGAATGCGTATGTTCTCCCAGTAGTGACAATGGCACATGGGCCTGCCCATGTGAGCGCCAAGGGTATCTGCAAGCTGTTAGACCCGGTGTGGAGTAACAAAAATATCTCTAAAATGGCCACTAATTTGGTTCGCCAGTGTATGGTGTGTTTGAGACACAATCCTGGAAAAGGTACTCCTGTCCCAACTGGAAATTTTGCACCCCCTTCTTTCCCTTTCGAGGTGATCCAGATGGATTACATTGAAATGGAAAGGGTCAACAACTTGAAGTACGTCCTTGTAGTCGTATGTGCTTTTAGTAGGTGGGTGGAGGCGTACCCTACGAAAGACTGTACCGCCATTTCTACTGCTAAAATGTTGATAAAGGAGTATTTCTCCCGCTTCGGATTACCTAGGGTGATCTGGAGTGATAATGGCACATCCTTTAATGCAGAATTAGTGAAACAAATATGTAAAGGTTTGCACATATCCCAGAAGTTTCATTCAGCTTTACATCCTCAGGCAGCAGGATTAGTGGAGCGGTTTAACGGCACGCTCAAGCTGAAGATGGCCAAAATATGTGAGAGTACAGGTCTCCGTTGGCCAGACGCACTTCCCTTAGCTTTGCTTTCAACAAGAGTCACTGTAAACGCAAAAATGGGCGTCTCCCCCCACGAAGTGGTATTCGGCCGACCGGCCAATATTTGGGGAGTGCCCAGACCTAAATGCTTTTCTGAAGTACCATACCCTCTGTTGACAGATTACCTGTATGCTTTGACTAAAGATCTCCGTTCTATTCATCAGCAGGTAGCAGACACTCTGAAGCCGTTGCCGGAGGGGCCTGGACACTCCATCCACCCAGGGGACTGGGTGGTCGTCAGAAGATATCAGCGGAAGTCTTGTCTGGAACCAAGGTGGTCGGAGCCGCGCCAGGTGCTCCTCACCACCCGCACTGCACTTCGGATCGACGGCAGGAAAGCGTGGACTCACGCCTCCCATGTAAAAAGAGTCCCGCTCCCGTTGCCCTATGACCAATGGGTACGGGATGGCATCGCTGACCAAGAGCACGAGTCTATACCGAGGTATGTTCCTTTCTCGGATGCTTCACTGATTGGAGAAGAGCGTAGCGGAACAGAGAATTCAGAGAGCTCTACTACTCCCCTTGCTACTAGTGAAGAGACATCAGAAAGTACAGCGTCTGCCACAGATACGCCTGTTTTGTTCACGGATCCTGAAGTGCCAGGGAGCACTCGCTATAATTTGAGGCCCCGAAAAAAAATTAACAAGTAACAGTGCTGAAAGGATGGACTAGACACCGGAAGAAGGGCTTAGTGGATTTCCTGAATAAGAAGATTTAGTGGTAGGGACGGACTTATAAGAGCCCTGGTGTTTAGCCGAAGATTGTGTTCTTTGAGACTATAGAGTGGTGCGGGGCCCGAATTAAGTGCTTCCCTTGTTTCTAAAAGTGATTGAATAACATCGTTGGAGTTAGGTATGGACGGTAAAAGCCTGCCTGTGAGGCTTTGAAGGACACAGGGAGAAGATCCCTTTTAAGGGTTGAAGAACCCCTCTGGCCGGTTGAGGATTGTCTGGGACTATTTTTCTAGTAGTAGTGTGATTTTTAATTTTTGATTTTTGATATTTTTGAAAGATCATTCTACAATGTATCCCTTTGGGCGTCCCATTCCTGATGAGGAGCAGCCTTTTGCGGCTCCTCCGAGACCTGTGCCTGATTCCCCTTGGTTGGCCCTTCCCCGGAAAGGAAAGATTGTGGTCATAATAATTGTTTTGATTGCCTTTTTAGTGACTCTTGGAATATTGTTTTTTCTAGACAAAGCTTACCCCGTCCATATTTTCGCACCCACACCCACTGCTGTTCCGGAACACAATATGATTACTGTTGATTATGGTGAAAGAATGTTGCGTAAAAGCTATAAAGACAATGTTTTTATTAAGACTTTGCACCATGCACATGCCACTACCAACTTGACTGATTGTTGGGTTTGCGGGCTTTTACCCTCTGCTGCCTATAAGAAAGACAGATTCCTTGCTCTTCCTTTGACGCCAGTGAATAGTTGTGTGGGGTGGTATACTCTCATAGGTCTTGTTAAATACTTCCAGCAGCCAGATTCCCTGACTCCTCGACTACAGAATAGAGGGTGGACAATGACAATGCGAGTACGCCCTTTGCCCCCAGCTTCCCTTGGACGAATATATACTGATGGACGTTTTGACCAGACTTTCATAGAGACATGTGAGAAAAGGTTGGGCCGATTCTTGATACCGAATGATACTGACAGGCTGAGGGACAGTTTTCTGAAACTGAACACCACTCTATCGTACAGACACCCTCCAAAGAGTAATGACAGTTCCAAGTCCTTGATACCTCTGGCCGTGGTGGGTCCTCCTCCATTTTTCTGTATAGAGGGAAGGGGTCCCATAAAGGTTGGTAATAGCTCTTGTAATGTGACTGCTTCAATTCGCCTGCCCCTGAGCCCCTCTTTGATTGCCTCACCAAGTATCTATTTCATTTGTGGCGATAATGGATACTTATGGTTACCTGAGGGTTGGGGTGGGGTGTGCTATTTAGCCTACATGATTCCCCCTGTGTATGTGGCTCCCTCTGATTACCACAAAACTCATCGTCGATTTCCCAGTCCTCAGGAACAGCCGCTAGAGCAGCGTAAAAGGAGGGAACTCCAGGTAGATGACGTCGACCAGACGGACACTTCGTATCAGCAATGGACTGATTTCTCTAAGGGTTTATTGCCTTTCTGGGGCCCGATATTTAACAGCAGAGCTATTAGACGACTGTCTAGGGTGATGGAGAAGGTAGTTCTAACTGAAGCCGACATTACGACTAATATATCTGTTGAGATTCAGGCTATGAGATTATTCACGATCCAGAACAGGATGGTCCTTGATGTCATACTAGCTGATAGGGGCGGGGCCTGCCGCGTCATCGGGACGTCTTTCTGCGTTTACATCCCAGACTCCGCCCCGACAGTTAACTTGGCAGTACAAAAATTACATAGACTAGCGACTGAACTGCATCAGGATAACGGGACATGGTCCCTGCAGGGGTGGCTTTGGGGCGCCTTTTCTTCCTGGGGTTGGAAAATATTGATGGGTTTGGTTGGTGTGGTGAGTGTACTACTGACCTGCTGCCTTTGCATATACTGCCTCCCTCCATGTTGTTCTATGTGTGCTGCGAATATACGTCCGAAAAAGAAGTTACCTGGTCAATATACCACTTCTATGATTACTGAGATTCCTGCTGATGCAAGTTGGTTGATGTTCATTGCAGAAGACGTTTTAGATTAAAGAGATATGGTCCTGCCCATAGAATGGATGTCGGCACTACCTTTTGCAAATAAATGAGGCTATAGTTAGCCAATGATGCTAAAAGGAGGGTCTGATAGAATTCACTTTTCGATGCCCTAATTACCCTATGATGATGTGCGAGTTAGCATCATGTGACTAACTAATGTAATTCATATATGCACCTATGATGAATTATTATTCTCAGGTTTACTTATATTCAAATGTACGTGTGATCATATTAGCTTCTTAGCTTAGCCTGTGTGCCACCATTTTGTGTAACTCTCTGTGCCTGCGGGCCCTGCTCGCTCATATGCCCCTCCCGCAGGAATACAGAAATGTACTAAGACAGCAGTTTTCGTTTCTCAGCTTACTGTGGCCGAAACTAACAAGTCTCTTTATCAGTAATGTTCTCATACCCAGAGACGCTGAAGCCTAGCTCCATGGCCTTGAGTAGAGATAATAATGTATCCCTCGCAGGTGCAGATGCCTGCTCTATGAGAGCATTGTTCACTGGTCTGAGGCTCGGTAACTTTCCACAAGGGGCGTACCCCTCGTTACTGTATTGCATTATAATGTATTGCTGTGATGCAGAGAGTCAGTCCTCTCGTTCGCACTCCTAGGAGTGAGGTCGGACAGGGCCCTCTCATATGAGTGTATTTGGCCTAATAAAGACTTTTGTTTATTCTTCTCCACTGTCCGGCTGACTTCCTATATAGTGACTATAGGTGAGTGCGGTAAGTCACTCGGGTGGATTTGAGCCACGCTTATCAGGCTACACCATGGTATATAACAGAATGTCCAGAACACTGCAGGGAGTGCGGCTACGAGGACCCATAGAAGGCCAGCAGATCTCAAGAGCACCAAATATTGCCACACGCCTTGTGCCAAACACCGCAGCAAACCCCCACTGGTGCCCCCGCACCACCAAACAGCGGGAGTGCCCAGCTAGCACCAGAGTCAAGAGACCACTATAGCAGGCAGGCCGAGTAGGGTGATTAAGGGCTCATGTGGATACCGGGCCATACGTGGTCAGGCAGGTGGGAAGGGGCCCATTCAGTATCCCGACAATGTCACAGTGGTCCCCAGAGGCAGTGACAGACACCACCATGGCTCAAAAGTAACCAGGCCAACAACAGAAGAGCAGGGTAGCAATGAACCTGGCTACCCAGCCACGACTGCTACGCTCTGCCGCCCACCCCTTCAGCAGACACAGAGGCACATAAGGTGATGTTGTGATGAGCGCGGGTTAAATCAGTCAAAATCCTGCAACAAATGTTCAAGGCACTGACTTCTGGGGGATGTAGCAGCAAGCAATGCCTCCAGGCCGGAGCGGGCTGCTCATCCTGCACCACCAATCCCGTGGAGTCGTGGCGCGTGACCCAGTGCTCAAGGCCACACCCATCACAGCAGTAAGACGGTGAGTCGGGACATTGTTGCACGCTGCCTCAGAGTCGCCGGTCCCGCTGTAGTCTCCAGCGCCGTCTAACAGGCCTGGAGTGCCCACGCATCGCAGGCCGCATGCCAGAAGTTTCTTAAGTACCTCAGGCTATGAGGCTCCGACTGAGCCAGAGTCCCACTGCAACTCTCGAAGGTGTGTGCCAGGCTGCCAGCAAGCGCTTGTTGGGGTAATGGCAGGCCCGCCCTGAAGATGTAGCAGGATAACTAATGGGCCTGGCATGGAGCTCTTCAACAAACATCCGATGCAGTCACCATCTTGGCCATGCACCTCATGCGGGCAGTTATTGTTGACATGAAGAGCTGCATGCGGGCAAAGTCCAGGGTCTATATCTGGGAAGGCCTCTTCAGCAGTCAGATGCAGCTTTTGTGTTGAACTTGGTGATATTGGTTTGCGTTCACTAGGAGGCCGGGGCTAGGACTAACTCCAGCAGAGGCTAGCAGCAGGGTTCCAGGCAGGTCTAGTTGGTACTGGTCAGCTGGGCAGTTGCAGGGAAAGGCCTCTGGAGACTTGCTGTGCCCTGTAGCTCAAACAGGAGGTCAGCCAACTGACCCTAGGAGCAACCTCTAGGGTCCTGCATTCAAAGCAAGCAAGGCCATTCTTCTTTCAAGTTTCACACATGAGAGCAGCCATTCTTCTGAGGTCCAGGAGCGTTCTGAAGAGAGGTTCTGGGGTTTCCACTTTTATACTTAGCGCCATTCTGTAGGTGCAGGCACCCCTATGTCTAACTTTAAACTGGATCAGACCAGTACTTCCCTTTCCCCTGGGTTTGGCTGGAAGGCCCAGGTGTGAGCTGCATTTCCAGTTATAAGGCAGGCCACTTTTGAAGTCAGAAAGCGGCTAGGTATAGCACCAGGCTACACTTAGTAGCTCAGAATCCTGGGTACAACCCCTCAGGCCATCGTGCTCTGGAGAGGAATACTGTCTCCACACCCAAGGTCCTTTTGAACACTTGCCTGCAAGGAATACAAGTTAAGGGGTAAATATGGCTTTTGTCAATAGAAATCATACATCACCTTATTATTATTTGAGGACTACCATTTTAAAAAGGCAGTGAAACTACAAGGTTTTGGCAATATTTATGTCAATGTTAAATAGTATGCTCTCAATCTTAATGATCTAAGCTCCAATGCTGTCAGCATTCAAGCTTTCACCAGACTGTATCACAATAACGACACAAAGCTTTCATCAGAATATATCAGAAAAATGACAGCATGTTGTGTAATTCAAGTAGCCTTATTATATACACGCTGTAGTAAAAACTGACAGGAACGTTTTATGAGCTAGCAACAGCCAATAACCGCTCAATTAACCACTAAACTTGGGTTCACGAACAGCGTGTTCCCAGGAATCAACCCCTGGAGAGCCATTAATAGTCAAGGGACCACGTACACTGGCTCAAAGGCACATTTGGTTCAGGAAGAAAATGTCAACTTTCTAAAAGTGGCATATTCAAAATGGTAATTTGAAATCCAGCTTTACCATAAGAGAGGATTTTAAATGACTGTTCAAATGAACAGAAGAAGCATTTCTCTAGCTGCTCCCAAACTGAAGTTATCACTTATTAAATGTTATAGGGTAACCCAGTGTTAATGTATGTGAGGCTAGCCTTGCCACAATGAAAAACGACTTTGGGAATTTTTATTGCCAGGACATGTAAACGTAAGTACACATGCCCTGCTTTTTTAAAAATTCAATGCACCCCGCTCTATGAGACTTTAGGGTCTACCTTCGGTGTGACATATAATGTTTAAAAAGAAGGTTTAGGCCTGAAAAAAGATTTATTTGGCCACCTCAAAATGTCAGTTTTTAAATGACACACACAGGCTGCAATCGCAGGCATGAGGCATGTTTTACAGTGCTAATGTCGGTGGCACAATGAGTTATTCAGTTCACTAGTAGCATTTAATTTGTAGGCCCTGGTTACGTGCAGTACAATATATTAAGGACGTATAAGTAATCAATAAGATGTATACCAATTTTGTTTGGAAGGGAGAGCACAAGCACTTTACCACTGGTTAGCAGGTGCAAAGTGCACCTGGTCCTTATGCCTACATAAATGGGTTCAGCTACAAATGGCAGAAATGTGGGCTGATCCTACAGAAAGGACACATTTCCAACATTGACTATAAGACATTCCAACTCTGTCATGCTAAAGAAGGTCCAGACGAACCTGTAGATGCATTGCATTCCAGACTTAAAGAACTATCATGCACCTGCAGGCTGCAGGAGGACAAGAGTGTGGAAATTAGAGAGCAATTCATCTAAGATGTGCATCTGAGAAGTTGTGACTGTAAATACTTAAAGAAGCAGGGAACTCCTTGCCAGTTACCCCGACTCTTGTGTGCTCATTGGAAGTTTCACACTCAAGAACCTTGAAAATGGAGACGGAGCTCACCAACCCATCAAAACTGAACTAGTGAAGGAAGTCACCAATGCCATGCTCACCACCAAGCAGACACTGTGTACACTACAGAAGAAATCTTAGGTGCATGCCCTGGCTGAAGAGAAAAAGTGTTTGTCATTTGGAAACTTCAACCACTTTGCCAAAGTCTCCGATTTGTCACAGCAACTAATGCAAAATCCCAATAAATCAGTGGTGTGGCCCCGGAATACTGAGTAAGGAATATTGTGATAACTTAATAACATAGAAAAAATATTGAAGACAAAGATGTCGATAGGTGAATATGTTAACATTTTCTATACCTAACTCCACATCTCTATACCTTGAAGCCAGTGGTGGCCGCCACAAACAAAGAGTGGTGGGGCGGATGGAGGGAAGCTGCTGGTCGCCTCCCGCATCGCGCCTCCGTGTTCTTCCTCCCAATAGACACTGGGACAGACTCCCTGTGCAATCCCCGTGCTGCTCTCAGTCTATGAGAGCAACATGGGAATTGGCCTGAGCCGGCTGAAAAGACGCTCCGCTCAGGACAGGGAATCTGTACTGTTTCTCCAGCCCAGCTATTGGCGAAACCTAAGTGTGCATGTGTGTTTGGGCGGCCTGAGACAGCCGACCAAACACACATGCATACTTAGAAGTGCACATAGCACTCCTCCTCCCCCTCTCATTGTCTGCCCCACCCCTCTCCACACCCGCTGGCTCAAAGATGGTAAATAAAAAATAAAACAATGATAGAACATTGTTTTATTTTTCACCTGCTGGCTCTGAGCCAAAGGGGTGATGCTCCTCTGCCATTGTGGAGGAGCCGCCCCTGCTTGAAGGTATATAAATATTTAAGGTATATAGATGTGGAGGTAAAAATAGTAAACCTGTACTTCCCTATATGCACTTAACTTTTGATATTTTTTGTCTTCAACATTTTGGCTACGATATTAAGGTATAACAGTATTCCTTACTCTGTGTTCCATTATAGCCAAGGCAGTCAATGTGATGGCATCACCTCAACCAGAAATGCCCAGGGAACACATGGATAAAGACAAAGAAAACAAAGAGACCGTTTATATTGTATGATAAAGTCAGGCAAAGCAAAGGTGGAACCTGCAACCAACTCTATGGAGCAGATCTTTGGGGTTATGCATTGAAGGACGCCTTTCTAGTACGAGAGAATACCTTCATCAGACAGCTCCTAGGTGTACCTGGCTCCACGCCATTGACCCCCGTACTGTGGGACCTCAATTTTCGACGCACAGATGATTATGCTTCTCTTCACCCGTTGCTTTACTGGGTCCGTCTGTGGTCTACAGAGGAGCTGGTAGACTACAGAGAAGCACAGAAAGAGATAATGGCTATAAAAAATATCACTTATCTGCCATGGTTAGTGTACGTCGAAAAATGGTTTGGAAAACTGGGCCTGAGTAACTTCTGGTCAGACCCAGATTCCCTCACTAATAGTTCAAAAAAGCTTCTGAAACAAAGGTACTGGGAGTTTATTAGTGACTCAGTGTTAGCCAACCCCAATATAGGGACTCTGACTTCAAAATTCTTTGAAGTAAAAATGAATATGCAACTAGAGCCCCTTATGGATGAAATTTACCCCCCATTGGCTAAAAGTCTATATCTAAAATTCCGGTACAGCATTTTGCAAACGAGGGACAGGACAATCAAATGGCACTGTAATAAGGGTGCAGACAGGAATACTGATTCAGCTCTATGTGAGCTTTGTGAAATGGGGTCGAAAGAGGATGAATCTCATGTTTTATTTATATGTCCTGCATATCTTAACGCAAGGAAAAAATGGTTAAAGCCCATATGCAAAATGTTAGGCTTTCGCCACATTGGGGTTGGGCTTAGAATTTTTAAGGGAGACAGCTCTCAACCGATAGTGTTCAGCCTGAGCCGTTTCCTCTTATGTGTAGCTTTGATCAGAAAGAGCAGAGGGTTTTAAAATCTAACTTTATCTACCATTGTATTGCACTAATGCTGGCTAGAATTGAACGTATAAGTTAGGTGCAGAAGTATAATGAACTGGCTGGCTTAACATGATATTGGTCGCCAAATGATAAAGTGTTGTTGTTTTTAGTGATCCTGGTACTGTTTTATATAGAAAATATTTTATTGTTTTATTCTGTATACTTATCAAGTGATCTCGTTAGATGAGGCAAGCTGACTATGATGAATTGTCTTCCAACCCAAAAAAAACCTTCAGGGAAATGTAATTACATACTCGGTATTATTTGATACAAGAAAATGTGCTGCTAATTGTACCCAAATTTTACTGTGACTTTGTATCCGCTTGTATTTATTAGTTATATGTATTGTATCTTACAAGGTTTTTTTAAAAAAAATAAAGATTGAATTGAATTGAATTGGAACCTGCAACCAACTCAATTGTTGTATATTGGTAGGGAATAAACCAGTGACAAACTTGATTGACACCGGGTCCTCTATCAATGTAATGTAGCAATAAACATTCCACACTCTAAACAGGCTCACACCACAGAAACACAAACTAGTGAGTATGTTTGTGTTTTGGTACCAGGACCTACTGCCCTTGAATGGAGTGTTCACCACTGAACACTCCCACAATGAACATTAAATCTCTTTCAAAGTCTAAGTCACCCACATGAGCACTGGAATGCTCTTGACCTACCCAACAGTGGAGTGACTCAACAAGATATACTTTACATACAGTGTACATGACACCAAACTTGACAAACTCATAGGTGAGTTTGGAGACCTCTTTCATGGCATTGGGTGTCAACTTGGCAAGATATGCCTATTGACAGAACTATATAGCTAATTGCCCTCTTCCACCACAAAGTGGCATTCCACCTCTGACCGAAAGTAAAAGTTGAGTTATGCAAGTTTAAGGAGGAGGATATATTACAAGTGGAAAAGCTCAGTCCTTCGGTCCCCCCAATTATGGTCACTCACAAGCCAAAGCAGCAGGGCCTAGGCTTAGATATGCACATCCCAAACCAAGCGATAAAGTATGAAAGCAACTTCACCCTGGCTGTTGATGACCTTGTGAGCAAAATAAAGGGCATATTTACAAGGCGCTAGTACCGCTGCAGCACCATTTTTGTTACACAGCTGCAGCGCAATGAGTGCTTCACACTGTTCCATATTTACAAACTGATGCATCGACCTACAACAGGTATAATGTATGCAGGGTAGGGGTTCCCACATTAAAAGTCACGCAGAACTGATGCAGTGAAATTTACAACTGTTCCTTGCATCACTCTATGACTTGATTACATCAAAATCCCTATGACTTTTCAAATGAGACGTAAGGATTAAAGCAGGGCTTTCAACATGAGACTCACCTGTGTGTACTGCACATTGCTGGAGTTTCGTCAGTCTTCCGGCCATCTCCAGCAATGCGTCCCTTTAGCGCCAAAAGATGTATCAAAATTTCTGATGCATTTGTGATTCCTTGCAACATGGAGCACTGTATTTAAATACAACACATTCATGACGTTGTTTGGGCAATTGTGTCAGGCGCAAGAAATCTGACGCATCAATGCCAATGCGTCAGTTCATATGAATATGCCCCTCAGTGTGGCATACTGGTTCTTCAATGTAGATCTATCAACTGATGCTCAATGGAAATTCATGCAAAAAACAACAGTTGATGGACAGAATGCAGAACAATGTCAAACATTCAACCCAGTACAGAGATCTGGGCCTAAATCCATTGTTTTTTTGCACTCCACACCACCCCAGTTCAGACATGGCTATATGCAAATCAGCCTTGACCCTGTGCCTCCTGGGAACAGTCCAGCCCGAACTACCAAGCCATGTCTTCCCTGGACCGGAATCAAGCATCCTAGGACCGGTTTCTGACTATCAGCCGTCTTCAGCCAGGATAACTTGACTCCAGTGGTGTGGAGAGCACGGGACTCACGTCTGAGCATACCCATCCCACTCGGGGTGACAAATGCAAAAACAACAGTTGATGGAAAGAATGCAGAACAATGTCATACATTCACCCCAGTACAGAGGTCTGGGCCTAAATCCATCGTTTTTTTGGACTTCACACCACCCCAGTTCAGACATGGCCATATGCAAATCAGCCTTGACCCTGTGCCTCATGGGAACAGTCCAGCCCGAACTGCCAAGTCATGTCTTCCCTGGACAAGAATCAAGCATCCTAGGACCGGTTACTGGCTATCAGCCGTCTTCAGCCAGGATACCTTGACTCCAGTAGTGTGGAGAGCACGGGACTCACCTCTGAGCATACTCCTCCCACTGGGGGTGACAAATGCAAAAACAACAGTTGATGGACAGAATGCAGAACAATGTCATACATTCATGGAAATTCATGGCACATTGCATCATTATCGACTCACCAGGGGCTCCAAAGATGCAATGGATCGCCAGTGTTGCCAAAGTCTTTCAGAATGTCACTGGAGAAGCCCTCTCTGAGTTGATGGGGATCATCATTGTCAGTGATGACAATCTGTTGCAGGCCTACATGCTAGAAGAACACCACCTCTGCCCTTCAGAGCTGTTGTAAAGACTCAAGACAGTGACCTTATCCTACATCAAAAGAAGTGTGAGTTTCACAATAAAGCATCAGTTCCCTTGTGTACAGGTTCTCGCAGAGGGCATCGCATCAGTAACAGAAGTGAGATGTTTTCTTGGAATGTCACATTCTGTGGGCATTTTATCAAGAACCTCACATTAGTGACAGGTCCACTAAAACAATTCAGAAAAGGGGGTGGTGATGAACAGAGTGTCTGAATTGAGCAGACCACTCTTACCCAGTCCAAAGATCAGGGCTTGATCCATCACCGTTATTTATCTCACTGCCCCATCCCAGCTCAGAACCTGGCTATATGCAAATCAGTCTGTCCCTGGCCCAGTGCAACATGGGAACAGGGCAGACTAAACTACCAAGCCAATTCTTCACCAGAAAGGAAACAAGCTACCGGGGACCGGTTTCTGGCATTTCAGCCGTCTTCGGCCCGGCTTGCTTGAATCCTGATGGAGCAGTGAGAAAGGGACTCATGTCTGAGTATACCCTGCCACACCTATAGTGGCCAAAAACGATTCAGAAAAGCGTGGAAGGGTATTCTCAGATGTGAGACCCTTGCTCATTGCACCATCAGGATTCAAGCAAACCGGGCCGAAGACGGCTGTAATGCCAGAAACCGGTCCCCGGGAGCTTGTTTCCTTCCCAGTGTAAGAATTGGCTTTTGTAGTTTGGTTTGCCCTGTTCCCATCATGCACTGGGACAGGAACAGACTAATTTGCATACAGCCAGGTTCTGAAACTGGGATGGTGCAGTGAGCTAAAAAACGGCGTTGGATCTAGCCCTGATCTCTTGACTGGGTGAGAGCTTTCTGCTTAATTCAGAGACTCTGTCCCTCACCACCCCTTGTTGTAAATAGGTCCACTAAAACAAGCTCACAAACCAAGTGGTGTTTCCAAACATCAATGACGCTCTGTTGGCAGAGACCACCTTGCCATACGACCCTGACAAAGACTCTGAGCTGGTGGTGGATGTTAGTTCTTCAAGTCTGGGAGCAGAGTTAGCCCAAAAGCAACCTTGTGGCAAGTTGGTGCCTGTTACTTAGGCAAGTAGACCTCACACCCCCTCTGAACGTTCTCACAGGTAGAAACAATAAGAGACAATTCCGATCCACCGGGGGAATTGGCACTTTGATCATTATCATTATGGCCACCAGTTTACTGTCTGAGCTGGCTACAAGCCCCTAATCTTGCTGTTCCAGCGTTCTGTATCGGAAACTCCCTTACAAATAGACAAGATGGTCCTTCAACTGCAAGAGTACTCTTTCTCAGCCATCTACTGGCCGTTTTCTCACAACCCTTTGGACTACCCTTGGGACACCTGATGTCAGCTACCCAAAGAAGGAAGAAAAGGTCTTAGGTTCTGAAGAATATGTCAAACTGATAGTGGAGAGCTCTCAGCCACTTCCAATGTTGCTCAGGGAGCTCCAGAGATCCACTGGGAGTGATGATTGCCTGCAGATTGCTCTTCAGACAGCCCGACAAGGACAGTGAAAACTTTTAATTATCGACATGCCAACCTGCACCCTTGAGGGCAGCCAAATCCTGACATTGCTGTACAATAATAGATATGAACTTGCAGCATCTCAAGAAGGCTGTCTGTTGCTGGGCAAATGCCTAGTACTCCCTTGTCATCTCATTAGTCAGCACTGCATCATCAAAACTGAGAATCAGCTTCAAAACAGAATCTGGTTCCCCGCCTAGACAAGTTGGTTGGGCATATAGTGAGAGGATGTCAGCTCTGCTAAACTTCAAGCCCTCCAGACCCCCAGTGCATGTCATAGCTAACGCCATCCCAGGATTCCCGTGGATTTGAGTGAGCGTACACTTCAGTAGCCAACCAGATATCCGCCATGCACTGGTAGTCATTGACAACTATTGAAATATACCAAATTGGAGAAACTAAGCAGGATGTCAGTGGTGGGTCTAATTTTCAAATTGGAGAAGATAATGACCACCGATTGCCTATGCTGAGGAGAAGAGCATAGAATGGGCTATTCACTCATTCTTTTCGGATTGCAAACTAAAATATCATATGGCCACTGGGGGAGCCCTGAGCCAGTTGTGTATGGGACAAGTGCTGAATGACAATTTGCTTCACCACCCTAGTGCCTAATCTCTACAAGAATAAGTGCCAGTCCCAAAGTTTTGCTTAGAAGCCCACGACTGGTGCTACTGAATGCCGGCATGCTGAGTACCAAGGCTGCATAGTCTTGATTAAACCTCATGCCTCATTAATGCACCACCAAGCACACCCTGCCCTTTCATCTCTTTCAAATTATTTTTCTTCCCTGATTTCTCACTTTGCCAGGATTTTTTCGTATTTCTCTTTCTCCTTCTTTCCACCTTATGTTCTTTTTTTCTCTGTTGCTTGGGGCCAAAGACTGATGATGAGTATCAGCCGACAAAAATGAGTGCTGGTGAGTCCATCCTGCAACCGGAGACTCATATTGAGCACAACACCACCCTAGTTGGGAGCCTTGCCCGATTGACAACAAAGCTGTGAAGGCCCCACAGAAGAACTAAAATGACACTAGCGGTGCGAAGCAGAGAGCCCAGCATTCTGCAAGAAACCATGCTGACAGCCCAGTGAAGAGAAGAGGAGGTGTCTCAAAATGTATCTTTCTTTTGCAAGTTCCACACCCAAAGAGAGTTGGCAGATGACTCTGAGGCTGGCAAATTCAGTAGAGTGAGATCCCAAATGCATCTCAGTCTGGGGTACACAGTGAAGAGTGAGACTCTTCCAGATCAAAGATTGTTAAATTCCCTCAAGAGTCTGCCTGTGTTGTGGATTTTTCCTTGTTATCACTTCCAGACCAGAAATCTGAGAACACATCACAAGGATAAGCACACTTACCGCAGGTCAACATATCCAGTCATCCAAGGTTTGAGTTGACAAGGAAAATATTTAGTAATGGTAATCCCATGCTGGCCAAGTTAGTGCTGTATGATAAGTTGACAAGACTTTGTTACATTTTGGGAGGAATGTTGTGTTATGTACGCACAACACATAGCTGCATAATGATGGTCTCTGTTTCCCTCTGGAAGGTAAACCCAGCAGGGTACAAACATGTAGCACAGTTAAAACAATAAATAGCCCTGAAGCCCCTGAGCAGGGTCTTCGAAGGACTGTTTGAATGGCTACCAGTGTCTGTGTCCTCTGTCTCCCTAGCCGGTGCCAAGGCCTACAGCTTGTGGCCCAGCAACACAACAGGGTACTTTTTAAAGGATTCTATTTTACCTTTAAGAAAAACTGACAACTCACACTTGGCATTTGCCATAGATCCCGCAACACACAGTGTTCCTTCCAGACACAATCTATATTCCCAGGCGTTGAACGGGTGCTGAGAAGTGTCCACAGATGTTTGTGAGTGAGGACATACATATATCGAATATGAAGTAAAGAACTTAATAGTTAATATTTCTAGCTGTGAGGGGTATAATATTGATCCCCTACAGGAGTTCGCAGACATTCTTAAGTCGAGTTGTGGAAGGAGTAAGTGTGCGTTCCAAGCACGCCCTTACGTGGACAGTGCCCAGGCCCAGGCAAAAAGAAATGTGGTGCTTTGGCTGCTGCTGGTGAATAAAATGTATGAGACCAGTGAGCCTTATGGTGGCCTTCCCTCCAACTTTTTGCCTTCCCCCAACTTTTTGCCTTTCTCCTGCACTTTTTACTGAACTCATATTTGTTGGCCTTAGAACTCTGAGTACTTTCCCACTTCTAACCAGTGCTAAAGTGCATGTGCTCACTTCTTGAAACATGGGAATTCTGGCTTATCCACAATTGGCATATTTAATCTACTTGTAAGTCCCTAGTAAAGAGGCACTACATGTGCCCAGGGCCTGTAAATTAAATGCTACCTGCAGCACTGATTGCGACACCCAATGAAGTTGCTCTTTTTGCATGTCTCAGGCCTGCAATTACAGCATGTGTGTGTATTTTACACTGCCATTTCGGCCTGGCAAAATAAAAAGTTTGCCAGGACCAAACCTTCCTTTTGAATACATATGAGTAACTTTAGGGTAGACCCTGGACAGCCGAGAAGGCAGGGTGGAGTGTATTTAAAAAGTGAGAAATGCAATTTGAAATTTTACATGTCCTGGGAGTGAAAAACTCTTAAATTCGTTTTTCACTACTGCAAGGCCTACCACTGTCATAGAGTGACATTGGAATTATCTTATTTCAGTTAATAAGCTGAAATTTCCAAATGGGAGCAGGTACCTAGATCTTGTCTGATTGCTTTGGAATTAAAATGAGAAATCCTAACTTAAGAGGAAGTTGGATTTTAAATTACATTTTGAATATGCCACTTTTAGGAAGTTAAAGACACACAAATGATGGACGGAATGCAGAACAATTAAAACATTCACCACCAGTCAAGAGATCTGGGTTTAATTAATTGTTCTTTTGCTGACCACGCAACCTAAGTTTAGACCCAGCCATATGCAAATCAGTCTTGACCATGCTCCTCATGGGAATAGTCCAGCCCGAACTGCCAGTCTTGCATGTCTACATGTCCACCGATTTGAGAAAGAGAACATATAGGACAATAATCCCTACAAAACACATTTGGCTATTTGGCATTGCTAAATTGACGATGTCTTATGATCTGGCATGGCAACACAGAGAAAGCACAACCCAGTTCTACCCATAGAACAATTCCTCTGGATTAGATGGAACTGCTCAGAACTAAATGACTCTAAAGCAGAGGCAAAATTTTAACTGAGGAAGTTGCCAAACGACATTATACTAGAAAGATCTTTGACAGAGCGACTAAAAGAGCACGTAACAATCACAGTGATTCCCTGTTGGAGGACAAGCAGAAACTGGCTAACACACAACTGAGATGTGTAAGCACAAAAAGCAATGTTTCTAATTCTGTCAAAAATAAAATCACGACACATTGTGGAATTCTGAACACTGGCAAAAAACACTTTGACAAACCTCTGTTTTTCTTCAAAAAGAATACTAGCTTGAGGGAGCTGCTTGTCTACGCAAGACCTAAACGGAATAATCAAGAACCACATACCTTATGGGATCTCCCAAGAGTGACAGGACATTTTCCCTGTGGAGGGTGTTCAAATTCACAACTTCAACCAAAACATTCGATTTTAGACCTTAAGACACCATTGGGACCGAGGAGCCAAAACAACTGTAACTCATTAAATGTGATACACCTCATTAAGTCCCCCTTTTTTTTCTCCAATTTGTATTTATTTTGACAAGTTGTACAGACAACATTTAGCAAAAGAACATACATTAAGTACATTAGATATGCATGAGCAAACAAAACCATATAGGGCTTTAAAAGGATGATCATAGCCACATTTTAAGCAGATTCTGAGATGCTTACAATAAAAAAACAACAAAAAAAGAAGGAACATCCTCTATTATTTTAGTAACATACATAGTAATGTTCAAAGTAGTTCCAGATACGATTAAATCTAAGCATTGAGTGGATTGAACGAGTTTTAGCAAGTGCACGTTCTTTCTCGTAAATATCTTTTACAAGAATCAACCAATCATATAATGAAGGCGAATTAGGACCAATCCAATCTCTCACAATGCATAGACGGGCTGTTACTAATAAAATAGACATGAAACAGCCCATATAAGGCTCTTCACAATTCTTAACCCCGGCATAATCTCTTTAATAGAAAAGGTTGACTCCAGATTCAAACATTGACCAATATATGGTATGACTCTTACCCAGATATCCACTAGCTTAGGACATAAATAAAACATATGTAAAATATTAGCAGCTTTTTTATCACATTTAGGACAGCTTGTTCTATCCGTACATCCGCTACTACACATTTTTATTGAACACTGTCACTTTATGATTTTATCTGGAGTATAGTCGAGCCTACAAATTGTTCGAAACTGTTGCAGCTTTAAGTTAACAGAATGTACAGAGTTATCTAATTTATCTAAAGCTAACGTGATTTCAAGTGCATCTACGTCCATATTCAGAGTTTGACTCCATTTTGTTGCTGATTCATTAAGATCAGTACTTCTAGCATCACATAGATGTGTATACATTGTGCTAATTCTAGTTTTGTAAACAGTATCTAAAAAACATGTAAGAACTACATAAGAATGTGGCAATTGCATTAATTTTTGTTTAAAGAAGTAGTTTCTAAATTGTAAATATTTGAAAAATGACTTGTATGGAAGGCCAAAAGTTTGTTGCAACGAAACATAAGTAGAAAAACCAGAGTAATCATATAGCTGACCCAGTCAATCTATGCCATATCAAGCCCAGTTACAAGCAACTGAATCATGAAATATATTCAAGAGAGATGGACTTTTCCATAATTTATAATATTCATGCCTAGTAAGATCCTCAAAAATAAATGAAAAATAACCAAGAATTTCATTCCAGATACGAACAATTTCCCTTACAGTCTTGAATCGGACTCTTTTATAATAGTTAGGATCACTAACCCTATACAAAAACATACTTTGATCTGTACCTAAAGCCAGAATAAGCCCATAGTAAGGGAATTTGTCAGTAAATAAACGTTGTATCTGCCCTGTAAACGCTGCCCAATAGTACAACTTAAAATCAGGAAGTTGCATGCCGCCATATTTATTGGGGAATTTAAGAACGAGCCTGCTTATATCCCCAAATAAAGCTGCTAATTGCACCCTCTAATTTATGAAATTGTTAGGAACCTGTATAGGGATAGCCGAAAATAAATATAAAAATGTAGGCAATATTATCATTTTAATTATATTGATTTGGCCAATAATAGTAATTGGCAGCTTATTCCAATTCTTACGCTGTTTAATAACTATCTGCAGAAGTGTTTCATAATTAAGTTTCCAGATTTTATCTACATTTTTAGTAATTCTAACATAAATTATTTCTCAAACTCAGGGGGTTCTTATTGAGTTTTTCGATATAATTTGGATACTGCTCCTCCTTTTATTCTATGGGATAAGATGAAAGCTGTTATATGGGGGTCCATGCAACAATATATATATCATATGAATAAAGTTACGCAAAGGCGGGTGAAGGAGCTTTGTAATACTTTAATACAATTAGAATTATCCCATGATCAAGATGTAATGTCGAATGGATTAAATAAAGAAGCTATATACTCTGCATTGATCAGCACCAGGATGCTCATGACCCGACAATGAAAAGAGAAAGCTGCAGCTGCTGCCCATAATAAAAGTAGATTGAACCAAAATGATTATGGGGATCAGGTTGGGCGGCTACTGGTTTACCAGGTAGCAGATAAGAAAGCTAAAACTCGGTTAGACTTAATTAAGGGCAGAGATGGTAGTGTGTACTTCAACTAACTTAATTTTAGAGCAATGTTATCATTTCTATTTATTATGTTATATGCCATATCTGATGATTTTGAGACAGGGGTGGCTGAATAATATTTACAATTACTGAGTTCAGGTTCATGATTTAGAAGCTAAAGACCATCTTCAGCTTGATATAACAGAGGAAGAAATTATGACCGCTATAGCAATGCTTCCTTTGAGCAAGGCGGGATGATGCCCTACCCATGGAATTTTATAACGTTTTTAAGACTTTAATTCCTTCATTACTTCAAGTAGTTATGCATCAGTTAGCTGAATGCAAGCAAGTCCCTAAACCTGGGACATAACCAATATCATCTTTTTTCTTAAGAAAGGGAAGAGTTCTGATGATTGTGGGTTATATCGCCCAATATCCGTTATAAATACCAATGCTAAAATATTTGCTAAAGTGCTGGCGAATCATTTGACACTGCATATGCCGGGGCTGGTATCAGAACACCAACATGAATTTATCAAAGGCAGAGATACGACTTCACATGTTAATACAGCTATAACTGACTTTGATGATGCTAATAAAACCTCTAGTAATATGGGGATGATTGTTTTAGATGCTGAAAAAGCATTTGATTGGGTGGAGTGGAGTGAGATGCATTATGGCTCATATTGCGCAAGAATGGCTTACCTGATCGATTTATGAACTGGATTAAAGCATTGTATAACAAACCGCAGGCAAATTTATCATATGCTAATTTGCATTCTAATACATTTTTAATACAATGTGGTACAAGGCAGGGGTGCCCAGTATCCCCTTTACTTTTTGCTCTCTATATTGAGCTCTTCATTCAAACCTTAAATCAAAATAGAGATATTATCCCTTTCAGTAATGGTATGCACCAATTTAAGGCAGTAGCATACGCGGATGATATCGCGTTCTTTACATCAGACCCAGCAACAACGGTCAGTATTATGCATGAAGAAGCTACAATTTTGGGGCGCTTCTCGGGATATAAACTTAACATTAGTAAAACCCAAATAATACATGATCTGGAACCCGCAACATCTATTACTGGTACTTGTAATGTAGCTACATATCTTGGTGTAAGTGCGCCTATAACAAGATGCTTATAGGCATGACTTCCATTCAGACAATAATCTCCACTGGAAAGTCAGTGAAAAGACAGATACAAAACCAAACATGACCAAAGTATTACTGGACAGAGAACAATGATGGGTGTATAGATTAGTACCCATCTGGCGAGTCTGAGTGATGAAATACCTTGGTCCCAACTGAACACCTTTTTATTGTTTTTGATTTAACTTGTCTTTTATTCAAAGATTTCACACAAATCGCAGAAGAGATTGGCCCACAGAATCACAGAGCAGTGAAATTAGAATCACATGGTACCTGCATTACAGGATGTCAGTGCTGATTAGTACAATAGTCTCACTTATATGTCCTTGTACGCAACACTGGGATGACCTGACAAGGCATACATCACTAGGGCGGACAAACAAGACAGCTCCAGTGGGACTGAGTTATGCGCAAAAGAAAGGCATAATAATAAACTAACAAACTTGGCAGCAGCAAGCAACCGGGCGGTATTCCCCAAAGAGAATATTGAGCAGTTGGCAGGGATCAACCATGCAGCTGAAATCAGAATTATGGCCTACATCCTAGCTGGCAGAAAAACTTCGACCGCTCTTAAAGGGAACGTACCGTGGCAACCAGAAATTCTTCTAATCGATTGATTACTGTTAAATTAGGTCAAAACTTGAATTACACATGGACTTGGTTACTCTAAAATGCATTTCATATGTAAATCTTTTAGACTGGAAATAAAGAATAAACGTTTTATCCTAATGTCTGGCTGCGCTAGGTTTCTGCTTATGCAGTTTTTTCTTCGTGGCATTTATTAATGTATGTTTATGCATTTCAAAAGCATTGATTTTATTGTGTTCCATGCAGTGATGAATCTGTTTTCTAGTTATTGTCTGATTCGTCCTGCCGTGGCATGTGATTTCTAAGTAAATGAAAGTGTAACATGGGTTGTTTTCAAACAAAAATCAATAATTATTTGAATCTCACTAATATAATAATTACGATTCTAATTATTATATTTATTATTAGTCATAAAAGCGTGTCTCTCTAATCCCAATCAGTGTTGGAAAGTTCAAGAAAGAGAAACTTTAACAGCCGCTCCTCACTCAGCTCCCTGCCCTACAGGACGTCCGACTCCCCCCATAGGACACCGCTATTGGCCACTCGGTATCGTAGCGTTTCAAAGCTAGACTGCTCTCTGCTTGCCCAGATTGTAATCATCGCTAGATTGCCTGCCTTGCTGAGCATAACTACATCGCAGCGCTAGTGTTCCAAAGTGCGCTTTTATAATTGTTTGTATTGCGCTGTGCTGCCTGTTGTTACCATTGTGCTCGACTGTACCGCTGCCACTTGCTTAGACATCGCATTGTTGATACCCCAATTCCGGTTTCATTTCACGCCCTGCGGCCATTTTGGTGTTGTTATTGTGCCTCCCTGACCGGATCTCCGCCCCGCTCCTGCCTCCCAGCTGACCCGCCCTCCCACTGACACTATCGGCCGCTCTGCTGCTCATTGCGCTGTGTGTAACAACTAGGGTTTTGGCAAGAGCACAGTAAGGCTGTGCCAGTAACAGAATAAACAAAGAAAATTGCCAGTACTGTGCAATTATTTAAAGTATTTGAAAAGGGTGTTGAACACAATGTCGCTCAACCCAAAGACCACTATTTCAGTCCAAGTTCTTTAGAAAGATAATTTATTTGGTTAATTAGATTTGTTGTTTTTGTATTTTTAAATTATTATAGGAAAATTGTTGAAGAAAACAAGAATTTTTTTACAAAAAGGATTTGTTTTGGGGTGTACACATGAATTCATATAATACAGCACCAAACTATAACTCTAATAGAGGTGTGTATTGACACGGAAAAACAAGGGGTACAAGTACCCAAGTCCCAGTTCAAGTGGTGAAACGTAAAACAAAAACACTCATGGACAACAATTTGACAAAGGACAAACATATAAATGGAATCAGGCTAGGGGAAAGTCTACCTCTAACAAGCACAAGTAATTTGGGATAGGGGCCCTAAGCAAAAGTCCTGCTCGAATCAAGAGGGCCTATGTACCTAAATTAAAGCACACCAGGTTACAAATTTCTTTAGAGTAAACGACCACAATACATTTTTATACTTTGAACATTTTTAAAGAATGGTTGGTCGCAACAAACAGAATAAATCTGAAACAATGGGAGGAAGGGGGGTCGACGCGTTTCGAATCTCTGCAAAAAATTCAGAGATTCTCTTCAGGACCAACAGACATAATCTGGGTATTCTTGTGTAAGTGTCCAAATCTCAGTGTAATGTTCGATGTTCCCAACGTTCAAAAATGGATGGAAAAACGGTTGATGGAATTCTCCAAATTCTCTAGATGAAGTTCTTTGTTATTCTGTATTTCCTTCAAATATTCCTGATTCCTCCTTCACTCGGTATCGCTCTCAGTAGAAACGCCGTCAATCTGGCATGTCCGGCTCATTGCGCAGTGACCGCCCTGATTCCATCAACTGCGGCCGCTCCCCACACAGCTCCCTGCCCTACAGGACGCCTGGTTCCTTAGCGCTTCTACGCTACACTGCTATTGGCCACCCGGTATCGTAGCGCTTCAAAGCGAGACTGCTCTCTGTTTGCCCAGATTGTAATAATCGCTAGATTGCCTGCCTTGCTGAGCATAACTACATCGCAGCGCTAGTGTTCCAAAGGGCGCTTTTATAATTGTTTGTATTGCGCTGTGCTGCCTGTTACCATTGTGCTCGACTGTACCGCTGCCACTTGCTTAGACATCGCATTGTTGATACCCCAATTCCGGTTTCGTTTCACGGCCTGCGGCCATTTTGGTGTTGTTATTGTGCCTCCCTGACCGGATCTCCGCCCCGCTCCCACCTCCCAGCTGACCCGCCCTCGCCCCTCTCCTTCCTCCTTCCACATATGTCAGATGCTTTTGCGCGCAGCGTTTACGCGCAGCGGTCGCGCCCCATGCGTGCCGAAGGTGCGCCAAAGGTAAGCCCGTCTACGCCCGTCCGCGCCTGGACCGCGCCCAGGGCCAGACCCCCTGGTCCTCACAAAACCCAGTCCACCCGCATTACGTACGATGCCGCGTCCACAACCCCGGCCGACTCCAAGACTGCTACCAAGCCGCCCCTGGACACACCCACGGACCCTTCACCTGCCACTCCTGCAAACTCGACTGCAGCAAGACCCACACCAAATCCACTTCCTCCAAACACAGCTCCAACTCTAACCACCTGAAGTGCATCCTGCTGAACACCCGCTCGGTCCACAGACACACCACTGAACTCTGGGACCTACTCGACACTGCGTCACCGGACATCGCCTTCCTTACAGAAACCTGGATGAACGCATCATCAGCACCCGACATCGCCACCGCCATCCCGGACGCTTACAGGATCATCCGAAAAGACCGCACCAACCAAACAGGAGGAGGTATCGCCATCGTCCATAAGAACACCATCAGAATCACGACCAGCTTCGACGATAACCTTGCAACCGCCGAACACCTCCATTTCCAGATCCACACCGACCCCAGGACCACACTTAAAGGCACCCTCATCTACAGACCACCAGGAACCCGTAAACAATTCAGCGAAGACATCACTGACTTCATCAGCCCACATGCCCTCCACTCCGAGAACTACATTCTACTGGGAGACTTCAACTTCCACCTAGAAAAGAAAAACGACCGCAACACCACCACCCTTCTGGACAACCTGGCCAATCTCGGACTCAAACAACTTGTTGACACCCCCACCCATGTAGCCGGACATACGCTCGACTCTGTCTTCACCTCCTGCAAACAGATCTCCTTCGATCATACCACAGCTCTCCATTGGACGGACCACAGCTGTGTTCACTTCAGCTACAAAACTACCACGATTCACAACCCCCCACAACCTATTCCTCGAAGAAACTGGAACAAAATCACCACCGTCCAACTCCTCACATCGCTCAACCAAAACCCTCCCGCCCTCTCATCGGACCCAAACGAAGCTGCTACCAAATTCAAACAATGGATCACTCATAGCGTTGACGAATTAGCACCCTTGAAAAACCACCAGATCAAACAAGGTAGCAAAAAAGCCCCCTGGTTCAACGATGACCTTAAGAAATCCAAGAAACTATGCCGTACTCTCGAAAAAACATGGAGAAAAAACTCACCCATTGACAACCTGACCACCTTCAAGGCAGCCACCCGCAAACACCACCAATTGATCCGATCCACCAAGAAATCAGCATTCAAGGAGCGGCTAGATAACAACGCCCCTAACAGCAAGGAACTTTTCAACATCGTCACAGAATTCACCAACCCCACCACAGCCTCAAACGACATTACTCCATCCCAAGACCTCTGCGACTCGTTATCCTCTTTCTTCTACAACAAAATCGCCGACATACATAACAGCTTTAAGAACATTTCCAAAGAACAGTCCACTCCACCCACCTCCGAACCCGAACCGCTCTCTAACAACCTTAGCGCCTGGAACCCAATCACCACTGAAGACACCATCCGCCTAATGAACTCCATCCATTCAGGTTCCCCAACCGACCCCTGTCCCCACCACATCTTCAACAAAGAAGACTCCATCATCGCACCCCATCTCTGTGATGTCATCAACTGCTCCTTCAACTCCGCTACCTTCCCAGAAAGCTGGAAACACGCCGAACTCAGTGCCCTCCTGAATAAACCCACAGCAGACCCCTCTGAACTTAAGAACAACCGCCCCATTTCCCTCCTCCCATTCCCTGCCAAAGTCATTGAAAAAGCCGTCAATAGCCAGCTCGCTTGAATCCAACAACTCCCTCAACACCTCACAGTCCGGCTTCCGAGCCAAACACAGCACCGAAACCGCCCTCATTGCAGCGACAGACGACATCCGAACGCTTCTGGACAACGGATAAACAGTTGCCCTCATCCTACTCGACCTCTCCGCCGCCTTCGACACAGTCTGTCATAACACCCTCGTACAACGCCTCAGCAACGTCGGAATACAAGGAAAAGCCTTGGACTGGATCATCTCGTTCCTCGCCGGGAGAACCCAGAGAGTCCGACTCCCCCAATTCAAATCAGAGGCCACCGAAGTCATCTGCGGAGTACCACAAGGATCATCACTCAGTCCCACCCTCTTCAACGTTTACATGAGTCCCCTCGCATCCATCGCGCGACAACACAACCTCATCTCCTACGCTGACGACACCCAGCTGATCCTTTCCCTCACCAAAGACCCTAACACCGCCAAAACCTATCTTCATGAAGGCATGAAAGAAGTAGCACAATGGATGAAGAACAGCCGCCTAAAACTTAACTCCGACAAAACGGAAGTTCTCATCCTAGGATCTTCCCCCTCTGCCTGGGACGACTCTTGGTGGCCACCAGCCCTGGGCACAGCACCCATACCCACAGACCACGCACGTAACCTAGGCTTCATCCTAGACTCCACCCTCTCGATGACCAGACAAGTTAACGCCGTCTCATCCTCTTGCTTCAACGTACTTTGTATGCTCAAAAAAATCTTCTGTTGGATCCGCACCGAATCAAGAAAAACGGTCACCCACGCACTGATCACTAGCCGACTGGACTATGGAAACACCCTCTACGCCGGAACCACAGTCAAATTACAGAAAAAACTCCAACGCATCCAAAATGCATCAGCCAGACTCATATTGGACATCCCTCGCCAAGCTCACATTACCAGCCACCTGAAAGACCTCCACTGGCTTCTGGTCAACAAGAGAATAACGTTCCATCTCCTCACCCACGCACACAAGGCCCTCTACAAACTAGGACCCGAATGCCTCAACACACGTCTGTCCTTCTACACACCCACCCGCCAACTAAGATCCTCCAATCAAGCGCTCGTCGCAGCTCCGCGCATCCACAGATCCACCATGGGAGGATGATCCTTCTCCTACCTGGCGGCCAAGACCTGGAATTCTCTCCCCACTCACCTCCGCCTCACACAGAACCACATTTCCTTCAGAAAGGAACTGAAGACCTGGCTTTTCGATAAATAATGCACCCCCTCCCACAAGCGCCTTGAGACCCTCTGGGTGAGTAGTGCGCTATACAAATTCCTGAACTTGAACTTGTTTCTGTTGTGATTTATTGAGACAAGGTGTTTGATAGGTTCCCCAAATTAGTGGGAGCGACATATTTTCCCGCTCCACTTTTCATTGTGGGAGCTGTGGTCTTCGTTCATTTAAGTAAAAAAAATTGGATTTGTGCATACAATAACCACTTCAATCTGTGTCCTTACGGACACTATTTCCAGCTATGGAGCTCTGGAAGTGTGAATCGCCATCACACTTGTTAATCTAAATAAATCAATGGACCCAAATAAAGGCTAAAGTACCCACAATTCAGTGTGGCTTCCAGGATTTCAGAAGGTGTCTGTATTTACATGGAGTGAGCTAGTCACCCTATGCGTGCATAGGGGTGACAATGGCTCGCACACAGAATGGCCAAGGGTGAGGTCTCCTGGACAGCATTGGTCTTGTCACACATAATCAACTGTGAATGTTGGCTCATTACACAGGTTGACCGTTCCACATACGCTTTTGAGGTGCACTTTTAACATTGGATACGTGTGCAGAGGAAGGGCGTTGTTGGGAGTCTTCGATGGACAGTCTTGACGTCCTTAAAAAGCCCTAGACGACCTTTGGGGCTGTTGCACACTAGACAGCCTCGATAGCAGTCTGAGCTTCACTATACCAAAGAGCTGCCTTATTCAGTGGTTAATGGTACAAATACTGTTAATGCATTGAACAGAAGGCATTAACGCGAAAGTAGTCTTGTATACTACAATGATAATTTATAAATTACGTTGTACCGGCAAAGGCTGAAGGAGTTGAAAACTCTTGGTGAAAAACACACGACAAGGCAGTGGGGAAGCTGGGCATAGAATTAAGGCTCCATTTACAGACCGTTCCACTGCACCCATACCTCCTCGCGAGCCCCGCAAAGATATACCAGAACAGTTGCTGCGGTCTCGTGCGCCCGTCTCGCGTTCCACAGTGTGGGAGACATCTCTCATCGCCTCCTCTGTCTGATGAATTGGGCGGCTTTAACGCGGGGGCCTTTAGAACTCCAACCGCAGCAGAAATAACCAGCATTGCTTGAGGTCACACACCATGACAGCCCCGCCACCCTAGAACGCCTGCAGAGGCCACGTTAAAAAATATATATATCTGTATCATGTTACCTTTGTGGGGTGTGGAGCTGACGGGTATGGAATTGACAGGTGCCTCAGGTAACTTGAATCTAGGTAGCCCTATGGAGAGGTGGGAAGACATGGGTCTGGGTGAGAAATGCGCCCGCCTTCCATCTTTCCGTCCTCGCACGTCTGTCTGCATGGTCAAGTGACTCCCTCAGCATAGAGCTCTAGAACCGGACTCTGGATAGCTCAGGAGGTTGGCAGACATATCCAGCCTCCCAGCCCCCACACGGAGCTCAGTCATCACCAGAGGTTGAAATGCTTAAACATGGGCGCGCGCGCCAAGCTCGGCAGAAGGGGGAAGCACGCGCGCGAAGCGCCGCAGCAGGGTGGAGGAGGGGGCTGCCCGATTCACTTGCGGGAACGATAATTGCTGCCAAATGGCGACGCTCGCTTCCGCAAGTGAATGTCCTGACGTGCACGCATTGCCATTGAAGGTGTTCACGTGCTTTGCTGAAAAGCCAAAGCGATCCCAAAGGGTCTTTTTGCCTTTTGCAGCGCATGCGCGATGCATAGGCGAGACCTAAAAAGGACAGCTGCTGAGGTCTAGCTTCTTCCATGAGCGCAGTCCATTGGCCGCGCTGCATAGGTTCGCAGACTCCTCACCCAATCCAGACGCTGCTCTCATGAACATGAAAGAAGCGCCGGGATTGGCCTGAGCGGGCTTCTTTGACGCTTGCCCAGAGACAGGCCTCTTCCCCATCCGGCTGTGCATCATGGCTGGGTTTGGAGAAAGGCAAGTATGCATGTCAGCTTGGCCATCCTAAGATGACCAGCCAATCTGACATGTACATTTACAGTGTCCAACTCTTCTCCTCTTTTCTGCTGTCCATAGAGGATGGCCATGGTCCCCCCTAGACTCGGGCCACTAAGTGGACTCGGCTCAGCCAGGGAAAAACTAAAATGATAATAAAGTGTTTATTATCATTCTATTTTTTATGTGCTGTTTCTGAGCAGTGGGGCGACGCTCCTCTGTCATAAAGAGGACGCCACCCCTATGGACAGGTTAGGTGGTTGGTTTTACAAGCTCTCTGATGTTGCAGGATACTATTGCTTCCATGCTTAATAATTAAGCATTACTTGTGTTTTGTGTTCAGTTTGTTGTGCATACTGTCAGTCTCCACTAATATATACAACGATCACAAGATTCTTTATCTTGAAGGTGATGTTTGCTCACTGATTTTGAGGGGTGATTTTGAGTGTGTACCAGAGCAGACTGTCACAAGCCCCGGTGCTGGTGCTGAGCACCGGAAACCACCGGCTCCATTTAAGCACTGAAGTGCTCCCTGGAATATGATTGAGCCCATCCTGGTTTTTAGAGACCAGGATGAGCCCCGATGATGAAACATTAGGGCATGTGAGGGTCTATCAAACAATATTAAGCTCTTATTAGGCTCGATCTTCACTTTTTCTGTGAGCAATTCCGGTATGACTGAATAATAAATACATGTATAGGATACCTTGTGGTGGTGGAGTGAGTAAGTCAGGAGGACGCATCCTTTATATTTCCTCCCATCCCTTCGGTCACACCGTCCCGACCAGGGCTCGAGTTGGGGTACCACGCGGGTGGCAGGCGTTCCCTCACTTATTTTACCGGGAGCTCAATAACTGGAGCAAATGGAGCCACACATTCACTCTTTGGCCTCTCTGGGGCGAGATCGGAGCTCATTCAGAACGCTGCTCACGCGCTGGCTTCTCTGATGCAATCGCATCTAAGGGAAGAGCGAGGGGAGGCAATTAGTCTGATGGTGCAAGCCACCTTTCGTGACGTCACTTCCTGTTGTGACGTCAGCGTCCCCACACTTCTTTTTTTTAGGACCTGTGCCCTGGTTCTGACCTCCAGTATCTGTGAGCTACAAACGTTGAGGGCACAAAACAGGCAATATGTGTTTCGAGGTTAGCTGCAGGGCCAGCCTTGTGCATGGGCGAGCTGGGCCCAGGCCCAGTGCGCCAGTATTCCTAAGGTCGAAGCAGGGAGCTGACTGATTAATGTCACGCAAACAGCAGCTGTCCATCCCACTTGGTCTCAATCGGTCTGTTAAACACTTTCTAATCAACCCTTAATGTACCTCAGAGTAATTGTTAGCACCCAACTCCTCCTGCCGTCAAACCGCAACCACCCCTGTCCCTACATCAAGCACCACATTTCTTCCCGCCCAGTGCGCTGTCCCGGTCAGTCCGGTTTAGGGCCGACCCTGATTGGGAACAGCCTACAGGCTTAACACCGAGCAGAAACTGCAGGAGTTCACAACGCGCAGTTGTTTTATTGAACTGTTGGCATAAAATAATGTACAAATCATGGTACATGGGGTGGTAATAGACTCATTGCTCCTAGCTTGCCTGCGGCTCGGGCCCATGAGTGAAGGAGGAGATAATTAACAGCTGTTATTGCCAGGAACTTTGGGCAACATCCAGGAACCCGAATTCCTCAGTGGATAAAGACACACATTCTGCTATTTGCTGCACTCTGGTATTAATTGTCATGAAACGAGGGCCCCAGACAGTAGCCCGCCCCTCTCCCATGACAGTGCCAGACAGAACAGAGCTCAGCTCCCTGAACATTCCCTCATCTCTCTCTCTCGGGCTTTCTGTCTGTCTGTCTGTCGGTCTCTGTCACACACTCAAGCGCAGCCAGCACATCGCCTCGCTGTCTCTGTCTTTCAGTCGCACCCGCACATATCTAACACCATTCAAACTCTTACAAGTGCTGTCACTCACATGCAGGCCCACTCCACGTGCCATGCCTGGAGCACCCCCGGGCTCCTGACAGCTCTAACCGACCTGGGGGCTGATCACACTCACCATCATCGTCATCAGGAAATCTTACTTTAGCTTTATTAAAATCACAAAAGACATAGTACCTATGCAGTTAAACAAAAAAAATACAAAATACAGAAAACAGTTATAGCGCAACTAAAGATTAAATACAATGTTAGGTCACATAGCCTCAGTTCTTTATCTGGGCCCCTTTCAGACTAATGTTACAAGTGGTATTACCACGAAAACCAAACAGAGTATCACAACCGGGGAACTGCAGACATTTAAAGTGCCTGTGCAACAACCTTTTCAATATATTTCTAACTCATGCACCAAACAAAGTGTGAATACTATGTACCTTTCCTATAGTGGTTTCAGATGTGCATGTTGTGTTGCGACTCTCCGCAAAGACATGGAACACCCTCCCTGCCCACCTGCATCAGACCCAGGACCTGCTGACCTTCAGGAGACTTCTCAAGACCTGGCTGTGCGACCAGTAGCTGCTCTCCCCTACCCCCTTAGCGCCTTGAGACCCTCACGGGTGAGTAGCGCAGTCTGCAAATGTTCTGATTGATTGATTGATTGATTGCGACTACAGAGGGACAAATTGTCCACTTCCACCTTGGAATGCATAGGCCGGGCAATTACCAATGGTTGGTGTGGAGAGGGTTATGCCACTTAAGACAAAAAAACAATTTAAGGGAAGAATGCCGTATTTAAATTTAATATGCAATGATTTTGCTGCAGAGGCAGAATAGTATCCAAAAATGTTTCAAACAGGGGTGTAGGTTTAAAGTCCAGGAAATCTGCTGCCAGACACTCATTCTTTGAATTAACATGCTCTCTTTCGAGTCAGTGGTATTATTTCTCTTCTAGCTGTTTTTTGTTACAGCAGGTGGTTCACTTTATTGGTCCACAACTCTTGCAGACCAATTGCCATCAACATAGAACATGTTTATCTATACGATTTTGAGATGATTATCGAGAGTAATAATCTCTTCGAGGGCACATCAGTATTGTACCAGCTCCTCAATGCCGCAAGGTCTCTGCCAACACAGCGGTGGCTTCTCCGCAATGGTGGAGGAGCGTCGCCTTGCTGGCTCAGAGCCAGCAGCTGAAAAATAAAACAATATTTTATTATTGTTTTATTTTTCAGCTCATGTCCAAGCCAGCATGTGTAGGGTGGGGCGGGGCTGGGGTCACAGGGAGGAGTGGTTGGTGCACTTCAAAGTGTGCATGTCTATTTGGCCGGCCCTCTTAAGCTGGCCAAACAGACTTGCGCAGTTAGGTTTCTCTAACCTGGCTGTATTCAACAGCTGGGTGGAGAAATGGCCCAGATTCCCTGTGCCTGAGCGGAGCATCAGACTAGCCCTCTCAGGCCAATCACGGTGCTGCTCTCACAGTAAGAGAGCAGCGTATGAATTGGTTGGGGACTCAGGTAATGCAAAGTGGTCCTGAAGAAAATTGAACTCCATTGCAATTTGGTAGATGTCGGTCATTGTTTCATAGCTCAGCTGTGCTGGTCTTCAAAGAAGAGGGTGTTTTGGGTCCATGACTTCAACATTCTATGTAATACATGGACTAGCTAGAGCTGCGAGTGACTGTGGTCATTATGAGTACACTAATGTTTTTAAAACTTTTTCCCTACAGCAATAATTGTGAGTGAGTGCAGGCTAGCATTAGAAACAACATTATTTCCATCGATCAGGTTTTCCGATTTATAACAATTTTACTCTAAAATGGGGATGATAAATACAGGGCCAGCTTTATGCTGCATTCATGGATCTTAAGTTTGCGTTTAGTCTTTTCCCATGTAATAAAATGTGGGTAATGCTGAGAAAAATGGAGGAACCAAGCAACATCTTATTCATACTTCATAGTTAGAATTTCATGCAAGGAATGTTGGGGAGTCGGGGAGAATTAACAGGCAGCATACCTGCCGAAAGAGGGGCTTGACACAGATGTGTATTTTCCCCAGCATTGTTTTCATTATATTTAACTTATGTCTTTATCCAGTTTGACTCATCCACAAATGATTCCCCAAAATCATAGGCCATAGGCTACCGGCACTGCTCTTTGCAGACGACACTCTCCTGACTTCGAAGGTTATTGAATCGGTTCATAGGGTTTTGCAAAGAGTACAGCCTAGAGTATTAGGATAAATTCCACCCAATTGAAGGGAGGGCTGATCAACGCGCGTTTGTTGGGGTGTCATAGTCAGGATATTAGGGACCTCATCCTGGATCGGGACCTGGATGTTCTTTTCAAAACAGAAACATGGCTAAATGACACATGTAATCCTGATTTAGTCGCTGCCCTTCCTTCGGGATTTACTATTTTGAGGCAGGATAGACAGAATGGAAAAGGTGGAGGCGTGGCTTTAATTCTTAAAAGCTCCTTGAAGTGCCACACATTTGATCTAGGGCCCTTGAAGGGAGTGGAAGGAATGGGTTTCTCTATTATGTTAAACTCATCCTCCCCTTTTTCGGGGGGCCTGATCTACCGCCCTCCGGGAAATGCTTCCTCATTCCTAGATTCCCTTAGTGATAGCTTAGGACAGCTTCTGTTGTGATACCCAAAATTCACACTTCTGGGTGATTTTAACCTTCAGTTAGAATCTAAAACCGATTCATCTACGATCAATTTTCATCAGACTTTGGATATTTTTGGTTTACATCAATATGTGATGCAACCTACTCACCTTGCCGGACATACTCTGCATGGGATATGTTCCAATTTTGCCCCACTGAAAATCTCCCTTCCGGTCCCACAAATTTGGACAGATCACTGTTTGATCCCTTTCAATATATGTATCTCTTGCCCAGGGAAAAGAACTAGGATCAATCAGCTACCCGTAACCAATTTAAATTGGAAAGGTGTCGCTGAAAATATCAAGCTTAATCCACCGTGGCACTTACAGGCACCTAGTTTGTCCGGTGATGTGTCCCAGGACTCTATAGATTTCCATTCTTGGATGCAACATGTCATCATAGATCGCGTCCCCCCAAACGCCCCCCAAGTAAAGGTAAAAGGAGAAAAATTAATGCCCCTTGGTATTCCCAGACGCTGCCTGATAAGCATTTATTATGCAAAAAAAGTGAACGTAAATGGAGGAAATCTTATGATCAAGCATCTAAAACACTGTACATACAACATAGGAAATCCTACCTGGCCAGTGTTAAAAAGGGCAAGAGGACTACTATGTGAATGCCATTAATGAGGCACAGCAAAAGCAGAGAACTGTATTCTCTATAGTGAGGTCCTTTACCCACCCTAAAATGCTCCAACAAGAAATTCCACCTTCCTTAGGCCTCTGCAATCAGATTGCTGATTTTTTCGAAGAGAAAATCGAGCTTTTACAAAAGGAGTTTTCATCTCTCTCCTCTTCTTCCCTATAGAGTTATCAGGATTAGCGTGAGACTAAGGATCCCACTTTAAGTACGTTTCAATCGGTCCCCCTTCTTCAAACTCGGGAGACCATCTTGACTTGTAAATCAGGAGCTCCTACAGACTCTTGCCCTCCCCAAATACTTCATCTGATGATCGACATAGTTAACCCTCTTATTAATTCGATTTTCAATGCTTCACTCAGTCAGGGGATAGTGCCTTCTGAATGGAAAAAAGCTACTGTTAAACCCCTCATGAAAAAGACTAATAAATCCCCCACTGATCTTTCAAATCTCCGGCCAATTTCCCTTCTTCTGGTTCTGGGGAAGATAATGGAACAGATGGTATATCTAGAATTAAAAAACTTCTTTGAAACTCATAACATCCTTCACCCTCAGCAGTCAGGTTTCCGGCCCAGACACTCGACTGAAACGGCCCTTATGGAACTTACTGACTCCATTAAATTCGTGCAGGATGAGGGTAGGAAAGCTGTTTTGATTTTATTGGACCTCACAGCAGCCTTCGATACCATCTCGCACGAAATCTTGATTGAAAGGCTGAGACACATAGGTATAACAGGAACTGTCTTGGCCTGGATAACATCATTCCTGTCAGACAGATCCCAAACGATCTCATTGGGTCCCTTCTGTTCTAGGGAAAAACGGGTGCCATCTGGAGTCCCACAAGGCTCTATTTTGAGTCCTTTATTGTTCAATGTTTATATGGTCCCCCTCATTGCATTGATTGAGTCATACGGCATACTTGTGACGTTACACCCGTTATGACCCCCAAAGAAATCTGAGATCTTCAGGTGGAAATTTAATTAACATCCCTAGATTCCATTATAACGCAAAAGGGGGAAAGACTATTTCTGTGCTGGCATCAAAGGCTTGGAATGTCATGCCGAAAGAACTCAGGGGCATATTACCAAGCAATAGTGATAATTATCGCTATTGCTTGGTTAGAGACAAAAATTTACCGCTGAGCTGCGGCGATTTTTATCGCAGATAAACCTTGGTATTACCAAGTTTTATTGCAAATGCGATAAAAATCGGCCGCAATGCATGAATATCGCTGAAAAGTCAGCGATATTCATGCATTACCGAGCTAATGCTCTTAGCCATGTTATCCACCTCCCATTGGATAACATGGCTAAGAACTGCTCAGGGCAGGTGTTAGCTTTTGGAGATATTCGCGCTTAGCGCGAATATCTCCAAAAGTTGGTAGTAGGAGATAGCGATGTTAGCGACTGTTTCCAGTCGCTAACATCTTGGCACGCCCACTTTGCATGTCATTAGTGATAAATATCACTGACATGCAAAGTGGGGCCCAAGATGGTCGCTATCTCCTACTAGCTGTCGCTAACTGGTGTTAGCGACAGCTAGGTAATAGGGAGATAATTTTATCTCCGCTTTCTTGGCTTTTAAAGCCAAAAAAGCGGAGATAAACCCCCTTGATAATATGCCCCATAGACTCATAACTTCTGTGAATGCTTTTAGGAAACAACTGAAGACATGGATTTTCAATCTATCTGATGTCTTTGTAATGGCCTCTATCTAGTTCCCTAGCACTGTACTATACACTTTTTCAGCGCCAGGATGCTCCTTCCGGAGCGACAGTATGCGCTTTACAAATACACTATACAAATACAAATACAAATAGAGGTAATTCCAAGCAAAACCAATTACATGACCCCCGAAGCCTCCTAAAACATTCCTGGGCTTTATGGCAATGGATGGAGCAGTCATTGAAAGAGTATTGGATTTTGACTACCTGTGAATAAAACCGACAACTAGTATGTCCTGGTAGATTCAAATCAGTATACATTAAAACTAAAACAGAGCGTTTTAGGGATACATGGAGCGAACAAATCTCCCTTCACCAGGTCTATTTCTCCAGCCCTAGAAATATATAATGCACATGTTCTTTGTAGTGCACCATATGACACATAATTCTGGGGTCCCTCCCAGATGAATAATCATGCAACAGCTGAAAGAACTTTTGAAAAGCCCAGTCATTGCCATTGTCACCTCTGGCATTTAAGGGACCTCCTTTGTGTATGGACGTGCTCCTTGTGAAAGGGAAGAGTTCTGTTATTCATAGTGAAGTAAGACAATTATTGAAGTGGGCTAACCCATTGTCCCATGCTGTTTACTGTATAAAGAGGAAGTAAAATGTAAATTACACAATAAAAGACCTGTTGATGAAAAAGATTGGCTGTGAGCCCCTATATCATGCACATAATTTTAGTAAAATCAAAAGGTCTTTTGCTAATACTAGACTTACAAAAGACATGACTCACGTTAGGCAACATGAGCGCTTTACAAAAGGAAGATTATAAGAAAAGTGCTTATTCAAATCATTTGATATTTGACTGATAGAGAACTAATTTTCTTTGTTCAGTTCACTTTATTTTTTTTTAACAGTGCCTGCGAATTTCAAGTTGACAAGCATGGTTAATTTTCCGTTAGTCCATTGTATTTTCTGATGTTCCAGTCATTATTAAATATGAGCATAATTTAAATGAACATGTTAATGTTTAGCTATCAAAAGGCCCTTCATCATCTGTAACACCCCCTTCCATTTATGACATTTAAATCCACAGCACATTGCATTCTGAGACTTCTAGTTTGGCGTTTCCAAAAGGAGTTTGTCCAATATCCAAAGGGCAGTAGGTTAAATAGTCTTTCTCATCACTCATTGAAGGTTTGAAATATAACACAGCTAACAGGCCACTGTGATAACTAAAGTAACTGTTAGACCTGGCATCCTTGGTGTGGATTCCCCTGATTTTTTGCCTTCTGACCTCCTGTTTTTGCTGTCTTTGCTTTTCTCTGGTTTTAGGACTCTGTGCAATTTACCACTGCTAACCAGTGCTAAAGTGCATGTGCTATCTTTAACCCTTTCGATGCTCATGACGGAACGGTTCCGTCATGGGCATCGGTCGAGCTGTGCTCATGATGGAACCGTTCCGTCATGCCCACACCCATTAACATTGGGCCCCAGCACCGGCGGTAAATCGGGGCAGCACGGATGAGGTTAAACACACTAACATTAAGTTATACACAATTGCCATATTTAATGTGCTTATACTCCCTTAGTTACGTGCAGCACATGTGCCCAGGGCCTGTAAATTAAATACTACAAGTGGTCCTGCAGTACTGATTGCCCCACCCACTTAAGTATCCTTTTAAACATGTCTCAGGCCTGCCATTGCAGAGCCTGTGTGCACAGTTTAAAACTGCCATGTGGTCTGGCAAGTTAAATCTCTTGCCAGGCCCAAACCTTTCTTTTAAATACATATACATCACCCCTATGGAAGGCCATGGACAGCCCAGGGGCAGTGTGCAGTGTATTTAAAAAGTATGACATGCACTTTTAAGTTTGAAAAGTCCTGGTAATGAAAAACTCTTAAATTCGTTTTTCACTACTGCAAGGCCTATGTCTCCCATATGGATTAATTTATTACATTTTAAAAGTGTAATTTCCAATTGGAAAGAAATGTGACCCCAAGTATGGTGTCTCTGGAATAACAATTTAAAATCCCAATTTATGGTGCAGTTAGACTTTAAATTGTAATTCTGAAAAAGCCACTTTTTTTTTTTAGAAAGTGAGCATTTTGTTATTTTAACCATTTAGTGCCTTCTGCCTGTATCTGTATACACATCTGGGGTGGGTGACAGCTGGGCTTTGTGCATTTCCTCTAGACAGTCACACACAAAGGGAGCTTAGGGGTGACTGATGGGACATCCTGGGCAGGATGAGAGGGAGGACCTGACGATTACACCTGAATAGGCTGTGTCCTGTCCCCACACAAAGCACTGCAGTGAGTGTGGAGCCAGGGCAGGAAGGGCAGGGATTATGTGCACTTCCAAGGCCTCTCTTTAAAATCTCCCCCAATTCAAAGGCACAACTGGGCATAATTACAGAACTCTGACACCACCAACTCACTACACTTCTGGACCTGTGGATACTTTGCCAGGAAGAAGGATGCCTCTGCTGCTGAAGGGACTGCCACTCTGCTGTACTCCTTCTTTGGTGACCTGCTGTCTGCTGCCGTTTTGCATGGGAGTGAGAAGGACTGGACCTATATCTCTCCAACCCAAAACTAAAATGAGTCCAAGGGCTTGTTTACTTGCCTCCTGTTTTGAAGTCTCAGTGACATCAAAGACTTTCAACCATCCTCCCACAGCACCTAGACTCTGCCATCTAAGAGTCTTGCCCTGACAAGTGGGGCCGATTTAGTCCTGTGCTCTTTGTAGTTCCGTGAGCTCGTGGGTCTGGTTCGGGTGTTCCGAACCCGTTCAAATAAGGTCGTCGGAAATAGACGATTCTGGTGTCAGCAGACCGCAAATGACGAGAGTAGCGTATATGAGCGATTTCGCATGAATCGATCTATGAGAACACTCTGTATTCAAGGATTTAGTTTGAACCTTCGGGTTCCATTTTGCGTACGGCAGCCATTTTGAGTGGTTGCCCTCACATAGGCCGAAGACTACGGCCGAACGAGTCCTTGAGACACGTATGTCTTAGCTGACTTCTGAATGACCTGGCCGAACTGACTCCGTGCCCGAGGCTGACCTCGCTGAGCCAGTTCCTTGTTAAGCAGCTGGTCAGATAAAGATCAAAGAGTAGGGCAGGCCCGAGTTTATGGTACACTGCTCCCACCTTTCTATCTCGCTTCCAATCTGTTTCTGTTCCTTCCTTTACAACATAATCACTGATTTGGTTTGAGGGTTTATGATGGGTTTGTCCGGCCTGACCGAACAGGATAATGGAATGTGCTTGGTCATTTCTGGTGGGCTGGACAACGGAGAATGGGATTGTCATCATACGCTACTTTCAAAATGTCACTCTGCTATTGGTCGATTTGAATGAACCCAATGCTAATTTGGAATGTTGCCTGAGGCTTGATTTTTTGCATAAAAGACCATGCTCCGCTCATTGAATTTGTGCAGACTCTAGCGAACTACCTGTGTGTGCTTCGTAGATCTCTGTTCCTGGTTGCAGCCAATAAACTCTGGTCTTTGACGTCATCAAGAAGCGTCCTGTGTCTCTGTTTGCCAAGGCAAGGGAACTCGAAGGTATCAGACGTTTTCCCTGACGCCGCTGGGTTCTAAAACCCGGTCCTTCAGTTGGCGCCCAACGTGGGGCGACTTCAGCGGTACCGGTCCAAGCCCGAAGATTGTGAGGAGCTTCGTGTGGAAATTCTGGAGGCAGGCCTACCACTTCATCGACCCCTGTATGTCGTCGTGTTCCGAAAGTCTTTGCTGCGAGGTTCCCCACCTTCCGACGGCTACGAAGGACTGCTGCCCTGACTGTCGCCTTGTCTTGGAGCCTAAGACGATGTGTAGAGCGAGACGATTGACGGGTCTTCTGGTGACGCCATCGACATTTCAGTTAAGTATGAGTGGAGCGTCTCCTAGTTCTTAGTTTGTTTTTGGTATCCCTTTAGTGGATCGCTTTGATTTGGTACCTGCAGGCCCCAAAGCCAAGGGACTTGTGTATTCGCGAGACTATCGTTTTGAGATTTCCCTTCTGGTTTGAAGCTAGACTAGTGAGCAAGAGGCCTGGTCTTAGCAGACTTAGAAAGATATTTGGTTGTGGTTGTTCTAAGGATTCCCGGTTAGAGGATTTGTGTCCGGTTCCTCCAATTGGAACTCCTACATATGAATTATACGTGAAACATGGTGTGGGCCCTAATAATTATAATGAGATCTGGGTAAAGTATACGAGGAAAGACGGTGTCCTACAGTGGCCCCGTTACGGTAGTTTTGAAACTGAGATTTTAGACAATCTCGAAGTGAAGTTGTTCAAGAAGAAAGCCCGGCCGGCAATGTTTAACTCTTTCCGTATATGGCGCAAAGAAGCCAAACAGAAAGAAATTAAATTAGCAAAAAAGAATAAACGAGAACGAGGTATGTCAATGGTACAAGCTGCTGTTGCATATAGGGATAATGAGGAAGAGCAAGAGAGCGAACAGATGCTTAGAGTGAAGAAGTTAGCGGAAGATAGATGCTACCCAGTTTTGTCGCCTAAAGAACAGGAAGACAAGAAAGATCTTGCAAAAGATCCTTTAATGTCGCATCTATTGAGTTTGCCACCCCCTTATGTACGGAGTGCTACGGCACCACCACCACCAGTTGTGGCTGTGCAACCTCCAGTTGTTATGCCACCTGCGATTCCTCCACAGCCAGCTACTCTTCCGTTGGTTGCTGTTCCTTTGGCGCAGCCTCCTCAGGGGCTGCCAACTTTGCCTCCCCCTTTGTCTGCTACTCCTACGCTTGTTCTTAATACTCCTTCTGTTCCGACTTTGGATTCTTCTACTATTGTTCCGTCTTCCCTTATTCTTCCATCTTCTCCTTCTACTAGACAGCGCATGACTGCTGCCTTTTCTGGTTTTCGGACTCCTTTGTTGAGTCAATTGGGTATGTCTCCTATGAATGAGCAAAGACAATCACGTAGTCAATTGCCTAATACAGATGAACGTGTAGTTTTGGATCATATGGCACGTAGATGGGTTACGTACACTTCTCAGTGTGATCTTGAGGGCATTTTGGATGTTTTCCGGCAATGGAAAGCACCAAAGCAACGGTATGACTTTGAAATGATGTGTGTGTTCCTTCATGAACAATGGATTGATGAAGTGGGTAAAGCTCCTGAAGAATTATATCGAGTGCGTTCCGAGTTTGCGAAAGGGACGATTGTGAGTCTTCTTGACATCGAGAGAGCAATTGCGACGTTGTTGTCGTTTCGTAGTGATGCTCCTTCTGAGCAGTTGTTTGAGCCTGATTCGTCGGTTAGGAGAAAAGCACGTCAATATCCGATGCGTGAGGTTCCTCCAGTTTGGAGACCTCAAGATGGAAATGTTGCTGCACACTTTCAGCGAGTATGGGTACATGTTCCTTGGAAGCGTGTTGAAGTTCTAGCGATTAAGCAGACTTTACCTGATCCGCGCAAAAATCCGGCGGGATATTATAAAGAGCTCACTCAAACTGTGAGTTCGTGTGTCATGAATTTAGCGGACATAGACATGCTGTTTGGCAATGTAGTTCCACAGCCTATCTGGAATGTGATTCGACATACGGATCATGATAATGAATTGGGTGATACATGGGTTAATATTATAGCTGCCAATGATAGACAAGTTGGAGGTGCTAAGCCTGAAGATCTTATCACTCAACTTCCCGGTAGGATTATTAACTTCATGAAGACTTTGATGCCCGAAGTGCGTGTTAATTGGGACAAGTTGTCTGCATGTAAGCAGAAGAAAGATGAGACTGTGTCTGACTTTTTCACACGGTTTGAAGAGACTTTTGTAGCTTATAGTGATCAGGATATGGCTACCGAGGGTGGCCAAAGGTTGCTCGTCGACAAATTCGTACATAATTTGCTCCCTGAGTTGTGCACTAAGTTGAAGGATTCCGAGAGTGCTTGGGCAGTCTCTACGTCAGCGCAGATTTTAGCTACGGCTCAGTACTATGAGAATAGGCGCAAAGATGAGTTAGAGAAAACGGATAAGAAGACTAAGGGATTGAAGACTAAAGTTCTTCTACAACAAGCTTATCCACCCCGTACAAATAGTCAGCGCGATTATCAGCAACCTCAGCAATATTCGAGAAACTCGCAAAGGAACGAGTCTTCTCAACAGGGTTTCCGTATGGGCCTAATCAGTGTGTGTATTGCAAAGAAGAGGGCCATTTCAAGAATAGTTGTCCGGTTTATTACAGCGCACGAATGGTGTTTCTGGTGTTAGAGGTCGAGGTGCTCAACAAGTGCCTAGAGGTAGAGGTCGCGGACAGAACGTACGTCCTTTGCCTCCACAGAACTCGATGAACAGTTTTGATCAACAGCAAGGTTTGTCTGGTAGGACAGCACAGTACTATATGGATGATTACTATGTTGAAGGTGATGAAGTACATGGTAATGATTGTTAGGACAGCCATGGACAAAGAGAGGGAGTTGTTTCAGTTCCAGTAGATCAGAGTGGACCCTATGTAGAAGTGATTGCATCAGGTGTGTCGGAACCTTTTCTGCTAGATACTGGTGCTACAAAGAGTTCGATTATGCACTCTAAACTCCCTGGCGCACCTTTGTCTGGCTTTGATAATGTTTCTGTAGGTTTTTCTGGCGCCCCCGTTACGAATCCGATTTCTGCTCCATTGTCTCTCTCTGTTGATCCCTGTAAGTTCGAAGCGCCCCTCATTTTGACTACAGGCTTTAATGAGAATTTGTTGGGATTGGATTTACGGAAAAGATTGTATGCGACACTGTATTGTTCTCCGTCAGGAGTACATCTTACGTTGGGTAAGAGAGTGATTTCTCCGATGTATATATCGAAAGATAGTCTTCCATCTGAATTGTCTTCTTTACCTGATTCATTGTGGGCTACTGGTCCGAATGATGTGGGCCTCCTGGAAATTCCTCCATATGTTGTGACACTGAAAGTGAATGCTAAGTTACTGCGCATTCCACAGTACCGTATCTCGAGTGATGGTGAGCGTGCACTTTTAGCGATCATTTACGATCTGATTGAAAAGGGTGTTATTGAGGAAACAAGAGGTAATGTGTGCAATAGTCCCGTTTTGCCTGTCCTGAAGAGGACTGATTCTTCACAGCCTCCTGTATATAGGTTTGTTATCGATCTTCGCGAAGTGAACAAGATTGTTGTTCCACAATTTCCTGTTGTGCCTGATATAACTGCCTTGTTGACTCTGATTCCGGCTACAGCCGCATGGTTTTCGGTGATTGACTTGAAGAATGCTTTCTTCAGTATCCCGATTGCCATGGAGAGTAGGGACATCTTTGGATTCTCTTTAGGAGGACGAAGTTTCCGCTTTAAACGCGCTCCTCAAGGCTATTGCGAGAGTCCATCAATCTATAGTCAAGCTTTGAAGACACAACTTGATTTGTTGATTTTACCTGATGGTGCAGACTTTATTCAATATGTTGATGATTTGCTAGTTGCGCCGATACTGATGAGATTTGTAAAGAAGCTAGTTTGTCGTTGTTACACCACTTGTCTGATTTTCATCACAAAGTTTTTCTTTCCAAGTTGCAATATTGTCGACAAGAAGTAACCTACTTAGGTCACCTCTTATCGAAGGAGGGAAGGAAATTGACCCCAGAAAGAATTCAAGCTATTGCGAAAATGAGTGTGCCTACGACACAAAGAGAAGTACGTGCGTTTTTGGGTATTACATCGTACTGTAGACAGTGGATCCCTAATTTTTCCTTGTTAGCGAAGCCTTTGATAGCACTTACTGTTAGGATACTCCAAATCCTATTCCTTGGACTGACGAATGTCAGAAGAGTTTTTCAGAATTACGCAATGCGTTGTGTTCAGCTCCTGTGTTGGGTACTCCCGACTACAGTAAGCCTTTCACATTGTATGTCCACGAGAGAGAGGGATGTGCATTGTCAGTGTTGACTCAGCAGTTTGGCGATAAGCAACGTCCGTGTGCTTATTTTTCATCGACTTTAGATCCTGTAGCTAGAGCGTTGCTGAGTTGCTTGAGTGCTACGGCGGCAGCGGCTGTTTCAATCCGACAATCTGCTGGTTTAGTTATGGACAACACGTTAATGGTCATGGTTCCACATGCAGTGGATACCTTGTTGAACCGTACGAAGACACAGCATTTAATTAGTGCTCCGTTGTCGGGTTACGAGTTGACGTTGTTAGCGAGTCATGTACACATTAAACGATGCAACACGTTGAATCCAGCCACGTTGTTGCCAATTGTAGTTGAGACAGATGATAGTGAAGAACAGCATGACTGTTTTTTAAGAACTGAAGAAGAAACGAAAGGGAGAGTAGACCTTAGGGACACTCCTCTTCCTGAGTGTGATGGTACTTTGTGGGTTGATGGTTCGTGTTTTAAGTTGCCAAATGGTGACACGACTGCAGTATATGCTGTTACGACTTTGCATATGATTGTTGAAGCTGCACGTATTCCCCATAATTCAGCACAAGCAGCAGAACTGATTGCATTAACAAGAGCATGTGTGTTGGCAAAAGGAAAACGAGTGAATGTGTATACTGATAGCCAATATGCCTTTGGCGTGGCTCATAGCTTTGGACGTTTGTGGCGTGAACGTGGGTTCTTGACTTCGCATGGGACAAAGATCCAGCATGGACAGTTGGTGAACGAACTCCTTGAATCTCTTACTTTGCTGTTACAAGTAGCGATCGTGAAATGCAGTGCCCATAAGAAAGTTACGGATGATGTTGGTCGCGGAATAGAATGTATGTTGCAGCTACGGCGAGATGGGTTCCAGAGAAGAGTATGTGTGAAGATACGATTGAGAGTGTGAAATCCATTCAAGCTGAAGCTACAGAGAAAGAGCTGAATGAATGGAGAGAAAGCAAGGGTAGATTGGATTCGAATGGTTGTTGGACTGATTTGTCCGAGCATCAGAGATGGTTGTTGCCTGACGCGTATGTGCTTCCGGTTGTTACAATGGCTCATGGAATGGCACATATTAGCGTGAAAGGGATTTGTACGTTGTTGGCTCCGGTTTGGCAGAATGCGGGAATTCCAAAATATGCAGAGAATTTGGTCAAGAACTGTATGGTGTGGTTGATGTACAATCCTGGTAAGGGAACTCCAACACCAGCTGGTCATTTTGCTCCTCCTACGTATCCGTTTGAGGCTTTGCAGCTAGATTTTATTCATATGGAAAGATGCAACAACCTGAAATATGTTTTAGTGGTTGTTTGCTCCTTTTCTAGATGGGTAGAAGCCTATCCCCTTAAGGACAATACTGCCTTGTCCACAGCGAAAGTTTTGATAAAAGAGTTTTTCCCTAGATTCGGAATGCCAAGAATTATCTGGAGTGACAATGGGAGTAAATTTGTGGGTCAAGTCATGAAGAGAGTGTGTGAGGGACTAGGAATTCGGCAGAAGTTCCACGCTGCAAATCACCCCCAATCAGCTGGTTTAGTTGAGTGCTATAATGGCACCTTGAAGTTAAAATTGGCCAAAATCCAAGCGAGCACTGGTCTACAGTGGCCAGATGCTTTGCCTTTAGCGCTTTTGTCAACAAGAATGACTGTGCATTCGCGAATGGGTTTGAGTCCTTATGAGGTTGTGTTTGGTCGCCCGGCGAATATTTGGGGGCGTACCAAGACCAACAAAGTTTAGTGAGATCAAGTACCCTGTGTTGCTTGATTACTTGCGTGAACTGACGACTAAATTGCGTGTCTTACACCAACAGGTGCATGAGAGCCTCCCACAAGCTTCTGAGGATCCAGGCCACTCTATTGAACCTGGTTCATGGGTCCTGATCAAGAATTTTCAACGGAGCAAGAACGATCAGCCCCGCTGGACAGGACCCTTCCAAGTGCTCCTGTCTACACGCTCTGCGGTTCGAGTACAAGGCAAGAAACACTGGATCCACGGCGTACACTGCAAGCGGGCTCCGTTGACCTTACCGTACGATCAGTGGGTCCAGGAGGGACTTCCGGACTCTGAAACAGACATTGTTCCACGATTTGTGCCATTCAGCGATGCTAGTCTGATTGGTACGAACTTTGAGAGACAAAGTGAAGATCTTTTACAAGAAGCTGTGCCCCTTTCGAATCGAATGAACACTATTGAGCCTGACCTTCTGTTTAAAGATCAAGAATTGCCTGGAAGAAGCCGCTATAATTTGCGACCGAGAGTCATGGACAAATAAAGCACAAATAAAGTTTTTATGATTTTTAGGTCTTGCGACCTATCAATGCGCGCAAGCGCATTGAGCGGAGCGAGAATTCAAGTGCTCAAAATACTCGTGAAACCAAGGGTTTCGTTTGTGCGGTTTTCTTTGAGTTAACGTGAATCACGTGACCAAACAAGCACGCGCATCAGCCTCCCTCCCTCCCTCCTAATTTCATTTTTTCACGGCCGCACAGCACATCAAAGGGCTTCTCCCAGCGTGTGCTGTGCGGCTTCTCCTCCCCTAATTATTCATGGCTGGCCGGTGGCCGGCCGTACTTTCAGTTTCCCGGCCGCTCTTGTTTTGCATGTTTTGTATGCATGTAGAACACGCCTATTATGGTAGCTTTCTATTATTTTGCTCTTCTCAAGTACTTTCTACACCACATTCACCTCATTCAAAATGCTCCTTTTTTTTAAAAAAGAGCTTTGTATGCATCTCTGGATCCTTAGACACAGCGTTCCTTCTTACGTTTGCAGCTGGGTCTTTAGTTCTGCACAGCATGGAAATCTGTGTTTTATAATACCCATCTAAGGTCCCTCAGTTTAATTGCTCTCGTCCAGGCAGATGCTCTTTCTCCTTCCTCCCAGCCACCCACTAGAACGCCCTTCTGTTGAACATTCATGCTCACCCTAGCAGTCATCGCTTTAGATAACGTTTGAAAACCTGGATATTCTTTTAAGTCTGCTTCTTTCTCTAGCTTTCCCTGGTACGAGACGTGATGGCAGCACACTGCACACACAGCATTAATGTGTTCAAACCTAGGACAGAGGTCTCCAAAGCTTTGGTGTGGCCAAAAGCTCCCTTTTCCTCAGGTTTGCACCAGGAAGCAAAATCGTGGATGAGAGAAGAAAACGTACGGAAAGCTTCACTTCTCACAAGAGAAATAAACTTGACTGCAGTGATAACCTTGAAGCCTGTAACAGCAGTAAAATGTTTACGTAGAGTCTTAATCCAAGTATCTTCATGAATGATTTGTCTCTGCGACAGAATCTATGCAGGCTGCATGAGAGAAGCTAATAATCGGCAATAATCTGGTGTATGTTTCATGCAGCCTGCATTGGTATCGAGGTCGACCACTGTAGCCGTAAGGCCACATCCTCTACCCCATCTAACTCCAAGACACATGCGAGATTGTATTACCTTATTGGAAGATAAAAAAAGGTATATGTTTCTATGAGTAGAGGTACCCCGATAGAACAGTTAGAGGTTGTCACTCACTGCCAGGCATTGGATCTGGTTCACTGATAACACACTGCAGCCAATCGTAAAGCTTCTTGCCTGTGCCGCCCAAAAGCTTCTGAAAGCTGTGAACGAACACAACTGTTACCTTCGGATTGCACAGAATCTCTTTTACCCACCTTTTCAGTATAACTGGGTCCAAACTAAAGATAGGTTTGACCTATTGGTCGGAATGCTTGGATCAAAGTTCGCTGGCGGCAGACAGATCCCAATACTGACAACAGAAATGCATACACGTGCATGGCGCCAAGCATTATTATGAACCGCGGTGTTTCAGCTAGCAAACATATCGCCAGAATTACTACTGGCGACGTATCACCAGAATCATCACCGTTCTAATCAATAATATCACATCTGCATTGGCATATCAGCTAAAAGTAAAAGTACAATTGTTGTGATTAACATCCCATGGGAATTGATCGGTCAGAAAATATTCCATCATAATTACAGCCTCCTAAAAGAAAATACCTTCTAACTTACTGTGCGATAAAATAGCCGCCCTAGATGGACTGTGACACTTAAGAATATCCCATCAGAATGAATAGAGCGAGGCATGTTGTGCATTACACTTTGAAACCGGGCAGACTGCTTGATTGAAACGTAAAAACATCACATAAACACAGGGAGGGAGGGGATTAAAGATCACAGACAAGTGCAAGAAAAAACAAGCACTGGCGTTGCCAATAGGTTTCGCATTTGGAAAGTTGGAGCTATTGGTTTTGTAAATGACATTTTATATTTATATATTGTTATTGACAATGCCAATAACGATATATAAATATAAAATGTCATTTACAAAACCAATAGCTCCAACTTTCCTACTGCGAGACCTATTGGCAACGCCAGTGCTTGTTCTGTTTGCAGGTTAACTCTCCACCAAGGATCTACTCATTTTTGTTTTTCAAACCGCCATCCGGGTTCAGCTGTAGGGTCGCGGTTGCCGAAAGTCTTTGTAGTGCAAGCCTGAGACACGAGGTCGAGGGTTCTGGTTGGCCTAAGGGAGTTGCCCTGGGTTGACAGAGGCATTCTTCAGCATAGAACACCCTACTATCGCGAGCAGCATATTTAGTTTAGGGTGGATTTCTTTGAGTTGGAGAGACCTGCAAGGACAATGATTTTTAGAAAGAAGTTATGCAAATTGATCACAACGAAACATTTTATAATACCTTGTTTGTTTTTAATATTGAGTTTAATGGTATTCATAATTGGTTATGTGACATTCTCTTTTAAAGTAGCGTTTGTTCCCACTGTGCAACCTACACCTCCACCTACTATTTCTTCTCATTCTTTTCATCCTTTGCCTGAACACGAAGTAGTTAGACAATTGGAATTTGCCAATAATTCCTTTATTCAACTTTTGCACCAACACCAGTTAGTGATGAATATGACAAACTGTTGGATTTGTGGTTTAATGCCCCATACGACCGATAAGGGTATTCCGTACTTAGTTTTGCCCTTCAGTTTAAATGGTTCGATTTGGGCTTACAGAACGATGTTTATTTATGCCCATAGTGCCTATCCCTTACGTTCACCGAAAGACAATCCGAAGAATAGTGCTCTGGTCAAGGGTATAGTAGACATGATTAGAGGAATAGATTCCTATGAGACTATCCCGAGAGATGAGACACTAGCATATATTGGTTGGAATGTTACTGGATATGGAGTTAGTCTGAGTGTTAACCAGCGAGCGAAAAGTTCTCCACCGATCTGTTTAGTGCCCCATCAGGGTCGCTATTGTCTGCAGGGTAATGGCAAGAATCCGAGAGCTCAGTTAGGGAAGAGCGTCTGTACTGATACTTACGTATTTACGTCCCAGTCTTCCCCAGCATTTTTAGCTGCTAAGGGTACCTACTTTGTTTGCTATGACAAAGCATATACATGGTTGCTCCCTGACTTTTCGGGCACATGTTTTGTTTCTTTCCTGTTGCCTTCCACTTTTTTAGCTGCAGCAGATTACCATAAGACAAGAGTTGCTAGAGGTGTCTTGAGCCTAGAAGACACTGCAGGGCAAGAGTTGGGAGATTTCTTTAAGGGTTTTCTGCCGTTCTGGCAAATAGCAGGAATATTCGCCAGTTGACGAGAGTGGTTGAGTCCACCATAGTCGAAACTGCTGGTGCCCTTAGTAACTTGACTGCTGAGCTCCAGTCGGATAGACTTATGACACTTCAAAATAGAGTTGCCCTGGATGTCATACTAGCAGACCGAGGTGGAGTTTGTAAGCTGATTCAATCAAGCTGCTGCATTTTCATTCCAGACAACTCTCCGTCAGTTTTCCAGGCCATTTCCAAGTTACATAAGATCTCCGATTCTGTACATTTGGACAAAGGAGATTGGTTGTTGATAGGATGGTTATGGGGATTGATATCCACTTGGGGTTGGAAGATTTTGATGGTCATTGGAATGGTCTTAGCTATCCTCTTTATGTTCTGTCTCTGTGTACAGTGTGCACCTGCTATTTGTGGCCTCAGTGCTACTTCGTGTGCAAGGAGACCTGTCCAGAGAGAGGTACTAAGCAATAGGATGATGCTACAGCAACATATTGATAATCTGATGAATATAGATTCAGATTCAGATTAACATGGGTTTGGGTCTGTTGCCTATGTAAGGGCAAAAGGAGGGTCTGTAGTTCCGTGAGTTCGTGGGTCTGGTTCGGGTGTTCCGAACCCGTTCAAATAAGGTCGTCGGAAATAGACGATTCTGGTGTCAGCAGACCGCAAATGACGAGTGTAGCGTATATGAGCGATTTTGCATGAATCGATCTATGAGAACACTCTGTATTCAAGGATTTAGTTTGAACCTTCGGGTTCCATTTTGTGTACGGCAGCCATTTTGAGTGGTTGCCCTCACATAGGCCGAAGACTACGGCCGAACGAGTCCTTGAGACACGTATGTCTTAGCTGACTTCTGAATGACCTGGCCGAACTGACTCCGTGCCCGAGGCTGACCTCGCTGAGCCAGTTCCTTGTTAAGCAGCTGGCCAGATAAAGATCAAAGAGTAGGGTAGGCCCGAGTTTATGGTACACTGCTCCCACCTTTCTATCTCGCTTCCAATCTGTTTCTGTTCCTTCCTTTACAACATATTCACTGATTTGGGTTGAGGGTTTATGATGGGTTTGTCCGGCCTGACCGAACAGGATAATGGAATGTGCTTGGTCATTTCTGGTGGGCTGGACAACGGAGAATGGGATTGTCGTCATACGCTACTTTCAAAATGTCACTCTGCTATTGGTCGATTTGTATGAACCCAATGCTAATTTGGAATGTTGCCTGAGGCTTGATTTTTGGCATAAAAGACCATGCTCCGCTCATTGAATTTGTGCAGTCTCTAGCGAACTACCTGTGTGTGCTTCGTAGATATCTGTTCCTGGTTGCAGCCAATAAACTCTGGTCTTTGACGTCATCAAGAAGCGTCCCGTGTCTCTGTTTACCAAGGCAAGGGGAACTCGAAGGTATCAGGCGTTTTCCCTGATGCCGCTGGGTTCTAAAACCCGTCCTTCACCTTGGAAGTGGGTATAAAGTGCTGCTTCAGGGAAAATCCACACATTGCCGTTGTTTCACAGCTTGGAACTGGTGCCTCTCCCTTGGCACCGGTGAATCCCCACTGCCGCAAGGACCGAAGACATTGCATCGTTGGCTGTGTGGTGCATCGCCTCCAGTTCCTGACACATCTTTAACTTGCTTGGCTCAAGGAAGAACATCGCCTTCATCTTGTGGTTCGACAATGACGCATCTCTGACTTGCATGGCTCGGAAATGATGCATCGCCTACATCTGAAAGGATCTACGATGACGCATCGCTTCCTCTTCTCCACGCAGCGGGCCCTCACCGATGACGGATCAAAGTACTTTGCAGCAGGAGAAGCTTGGTCCCTGTATCCTACACTCACTCCATCACGTTCAGCATGAACTTTTGAATTTGACCCGGTTTAGCGCGACCAGATTACCCCATTGGCGCTTTCTGCTTTTAAGGACTACATTTCAGTTTATTCTTTAAAAATTCATAACTTCAGTGATACTAATTGGATTTTTGTCTTTTTAGTCTTATTTTGTTCATTAAATTAAGCTCTAGTTTTCTAACCTGGTGTGGTATCTTTTTGTGTGGTGTTTTCACTGTTGTACTGTTTGAAGTGTTGCTCAAAGACTTTACACATTGCCTCTTAAGTTGTCTGACTGCTCTGTGCCAAGCTAACAGAGGGTGAGCATAGGTTAATGCCAACCAGAAACTTAATTTCTGACAGTAACTCATTTGATATAAGGAGAGGAGTCAGCTGACCTTCTAACACAGCTCCAGTAAAAGGTGCTTCTGTACTGTACAGTCTCCCATAGCCTCCATGACAGGTTCCGATCTTGGCTCTCTGGTGACATGATCATGCAGCCAGCTGCAATGCTGGGGCTGGGCTGGCAGGGAGGAAGGGGAAGCAGAGGGGGTGGTGCGCCCCGCCAGGAGAGACTTTTCAGCAGTTCTAACCCCATACAGAGAAAGTCTGCTTCAGACACGAGGGACTAGAACCAACATTTGTAATGGACCGATGCATAAATCTGCCCCAGAACACAGAAGATGGGTCTTTCTCAGAATCTTACTCTGGCAGTAGACCATGACAACTTAGATAAACTGTCAAATATCTCACAGTCAAAATCAGAGAGCGTTTCCTGCTTCACAGGCAGGGCCCATCCCTACTCTTCACAGCACAAAACCAGAGCAGCAGCGCCGCAGCTGTGCACTGTTCACGTGCGACACAGCGCATGCAAAGCCCCAGAATCCAGTGCGAGGGGTGGAGGCAGATGAGATGCCCTCAGGGGAGTAGCTTCAGTGTTTGCCTAAAATCTTACGGATGGGCTGCATTTAGCAAGGGCGTGGGGAGAATTCTCTGCGCCGCAGAGAGATTAAAAGAACACCCTGTCAGCCTGTTCACTGAGCTCACCTGATACTCGTCATTCATTTCGACCTTGCGGTAATACGAAAAATATTCTAGGTGTTTTTTTTTTAATGACATTTAATAAAACAATACAGGAATGGAAAACAAAGTGTATCATTAAAAGAAACAGCGGCACCGTTTAAATATCTTGCGCGACACTATGCCGAAACCACGAGGAGCCCACAATGACATCACAGTTATCGGAGGCTTATGGCCACCGCACCTGTCCTCAGTGGTATCGTTATTGTGTATAGTATAACATAAACATCACAGTGCTAAAAGCGGAGGCCCAGGAGCCTACATCTAACCAGTCATTCCGAGACTGCTGAATTGGGCTGGGAAATTGCAAAAGCAAATACCCCTCAGAAGGCTCAAATATCTTTAGGCCTGCATTAGATTGGCTGAAGGGTAGCATATGTTTCTGAGCGATCGTTACACAATACCATATCTTTGATCAAAGCAGCGCATGTGGTGGCCGGGCCTTTTAGCCATGGCATTTTCCAATAGGATGGGCAATGCTTATAACTTTCTACATCTTTTGTGAAAGAATGCGTTGGTGGTGACCTCTCCAGCAGTCTCCCAACTATCTGTTGCATCCAATCAAACACATCCATCCAGAATTTCTATACTACCGGGCACTCTATCGGCCACATGCATCATTGTTGCCGTTTGCGATTTCTTATTTGCGAAAATTAAGGAATCGCAATTAAGAAACCGCAAACCGTTATGCACCAAGAAATCGCAATTTTTTTTGCGATTTCTTTAAAATTCCTTAATTGCGATTCACAATTTGCGAATCGCAATTAAGGAATCCCTTCCCATTGATTCCTATGGGCCTAAAGGACCATAGGAATGAATAGGAAGTCATTCTCAATTTGCGATTAGCAATTTGCGAATCGCAAATTGAGAATGCAATTTCAAGGGTGCAGGGGGGTCCAAAGGACCCCCCCCCCCTGCACCCCTGAAATATAACTTTAAGTGCATTTTTCACACACACATGCCCCAAGGGCATGTGTGTGTAAAAAGAAACTTTCAAAAATGCACTTTTGTGCATTTTTGAAAGTTTTCGCAAATTACCATGAAGGTCAACTTCATAGTAATTTACCTCTCCCTATTTGCGAATTCGTAAATTTAAAATGTTCTTGCATTGCATTTAAGAAATCGCAAATTGCGATTTCTTAAATGCAATCGCAATTTTAGAAATCGCAACATGATTGCGATTTCTAAAATTGCGAAATACATGATGCATCCCAATTTTGTCAATTGCATTCACAAACGGCCGAAATTTGCGATTTGCACCGTTTGCGAATGCAAATGGCAATGATGCATGTGCCTGTATGTGTAGAAAATGCGCTTGTGCTGTTCTGCATGGTTGACCAATGTGGCTTAACTTGGGGCTCACTTTATTCAGTTTCTTCAGAATATACTATGTCAGAAGCCCTTTCAGAAGGCCATGTGAGAAGCAGGAACTACTGGGTTCAACAGTGGGGGTTGAGGCCTTTTACTCCTGATGTCCCAGGGCCCGACTTACCATGGGTCCTGAGCTACTGGTCCAAGTACCCCTTTCTGCACTTGACTATCGGTAGTAGCGTGGGTCGAACAATCCAAGGCTTCGTGAGGGTGAGGTATGTGCATGGAGGTTATTATAGACTGAGAACTTAAAGTACGTTCAACAGCAGTAATAAATGATTGTCCAGCCACATACATGCTATTATGAAAAAAAGAGTATTTCTAGACAAACACAAAGTGAAAGACAACATACACAAACAGTACAGACAGTACCCTGAGTTCCGGGTTCTAGTGTTTGATATTCAGGTCCCTGTGTCCCACTTCCCTCTCACTAGAGGCAGGGGTTAATCACTGTTATAGGTGACATTCAGGTTAGGCCTCACTAGTAGTCCAAGTCTCAGGAGTCCCACTCCAACTCTTTTAAAATTCATAGGTGTTCCAGCGCCCAAAGTGTAATGTGGCAGAACAAGTTCCTCCATGTTCTGCCAGCCATCCGATCAGTATAACCCACTCCTGCAGGTGTTTCTCGACCGGAGTCTCCAGGGGAGTTACACTCTCTGACATGGTGGAGGGCTGCAGCAACTTCTGTTGGTTAGTAGCACCTGCAGGAGCAGCAGCTGGATGTCCATGGTGTTTCCTGTAGTGAGACAGTAAGTTCCTCTGATCCTTCCCAAAGGTGGTGGAAGGTGGGGGTCAACTGGGGGCTCAGACCCGCACAGGTGAACACGGCAACCTCTCTTCTTGATGATGACTTGAACCAGGCAATGGTCCTTGTCCTTTCTTGTGTCCCCTTCTGGCACACGAGTCACCGACCTCACTTCACAATTGGGTGATGGCCCAATCAGCACAGCAGTAACTTCCTCTACACGTTGCCTCTCTCTGGCATACGGAGTCGCTGACTTCATTCCACACACAGCTATTGCTCTCATTGGCAAGGCAGTTATCTTCTTCATAGACGCTCCCTCTGGCATATGAAGTCACTAGCTTCACTTTGCACATTGGCAAAAACCCAATCGATCCAACCATGGCGAACTTCACAGCAGGCCCCTCTGAAATACGGGGTTGCAGATTTGCACACGAGTGATGACCTGATCATTGCAGCAGCCATCTCTCCACATCTTGCTTGAGGGATCCACTTGCCAGGATCCCCTACAGGACCTCGTGGCCTCCAGCGCTTTCGTTTTCCTCATAGGGCACACTGGTCTTGGCAAGAAGGCCATCACTCGTGATCCAAGCTACAGGGGGCAGGTGGTCTTGGATTTCACTGGGTGATGTCCCCTCACCCAGCTGGGAGACCGGCAGGCCATAGCCCAGTCCTGGTCACTGGCAGCAGCCTCGCAGAGTTTCTCCACCTCGCACAACCTGACTTGCTGCTAGAAAGCGGACCATTTTTGGGGGCCTCGAGCTCTCCTTATAGTCCATTTCCAAAAACCATGTGTGATTTAGGGTCTGAGTCTTTGAAGTTTTTGTTGGGGGTCTGCTTCCTTTTGAAGAGCCCATTCCTCTTCCCTGCCCTTCCTCCAGAAAGTAGTCTGTCACAGCAGGAGGGAATCCAAATATGATAGCCCCACAACACAGGCCATGAGAGTGACTAGAGGTTGACACCTGGATGTCAGCCACAGTGATATGTGCATCAAAAGGTTAACCCAGGGTCCCAGACCTACTCTTCATGATTCTCATATCAGCCCCATCTCCTTCCTGAGATGTGCCTAGGGTCCTTTCAGCTCCCACGACTTCTCAAACAAGGCTATATGAAGACCTCTCCCTAAATCCACAGCCAAAGGCTGCAACTGACATTGTGTAATACAATATTATTATGATCACATCTTTTGCATTTCAAATATACTGTATTGCATGGGTTGAACATGTTATTCCATGTCACATGACACTGGCTGCGCGGGTTTCCGTCCATTTCCCCCGCATGTCACAGAATCCCTGCTGATCCACATTGTTTGAACAGTTTATTCAATTTCAAGACTAACCATAAAGGGGGAGTAGTTCCTCGTCAGTAGTGGAGTCGCAAGGTTGTGAAAACACGAAGCTGACCAACTGGGTCACAAGGGATCCTAATGGTCAGATCTTAATGCCCTCACACACCTGGTAGGGTTGTCATGCTTCATCATAGGGCGCTCCATATCAGGCTGACACTGCAATGCCTGATCAAATTTTAACTGAACAGAACAAATAGCCAGTCAAAGATACTGAGCCTGTGACAAAGAAGAAGGGTGCAACTAGGGACAAAAATAATACCACTCCTTCTACTCCTAGTTGTGCAATCCTACAAGTATCCAATCACAGGCTTAGTAAGACAGGCAGGCAGTATCTTTGAACTCTGTTGTCTGCCTGTCTTCTGGTATATAATTTGAAGGATTGGTGCTTATTTAAAAATTATTGTTATGTATTGTACGAATTTATTTTTTGTAAATGCTTCTTTTGGTGTCCCTGAAATTTGAGTATTGTCTTTGTACATATTGAACACTTGTATATATTGTGCACATTGTTTTCTGAATGCATTCTTGATTGTTTGATAACTGTGCTTTTGATGACATAAAAAGAATCAAATGAAAAAGTCAAATAAAATAAGAATTTAAAATAAAACAGTTGATCACTCAGTACTTACAGGCTGGGTGTGATCAAAGGATAAAAAAGTAAACCTGACTGGCTATTTGTTCTGTTCAGTAGATTGTTGTGGTCCAAGCCGGTCAGAAACAGAACCCAAACCTTTCTTGTTGCCCTGATCAAATTTTAAGGCAGCTTTAGGAATTAAGAAAGTTGGCTGTCCATCCTCGAAGCACACACCATCCTGGCGGAGTATCGCAAAGACTATTTTCTACCCTTAAAGTGGAGGGTGTTTCTTAGTGAGAGGTAATGTTTGCTGGGCATCCTGTACAGCCACCATAAAGTCTGTAAAGAAGGCAATGTTGATTCCTTGGTACTGCTAGGCACAGTATAGTATCTCCGTTGCAGTAATTTGACGCATGAACAATATGGGCCATGTGGTAGCCCCTGTGTAGGTCAGCAGTGCTCTTTCAATGACAAAGGTGCTTGTCAAACTGTCAAGCAAAAGATCTCTGTAAGCATGGTATCTCCAAACAATTCAGACTTGGAAACATTGGTCGACTGTGCTGATCCAAAAATACGAACATTGTTGAGACAGGACATCTAATTCTTCATTCTTTGCCACTGTTACCCAGTTGTGCTGGACCATTTTTAAGAGTGATGATGCTATTATTAATGTTATATCACTGAAGTCATAGAGATTGTAAAAGATCCAAGCCTCATTTAAAAAAAACACACGTGTAGCAAATGTGCCTTGCCTGTTCAGCACTGGAGCGGGAAGGGTGTGGTGTGTAGCTGTTGGTGCATTTTGGAGCACTGGTGTGGTAGTGCACTGTCATTTGCAGACAACACATTTTCCGTTGAAATGGGCACTAAATTTGCAAAGACATGCAGTTTTACTGGTATAAGTATATAGCGCTAAAACGAATATGTGTGGAAATCGAGTTTCAGTAAATAGTTATCACTTGCGCATCACCAAGTAAAGTGTCTTCATTTCTTTTGAACGTATTAAAATCTTTGTTTGCATCACACTTCAGAATTACAAAAAAATGCTTCAGTTGTGCTTTCCTAATTGCTGCTATAATTTGAAATAGGTGTACAGTTCATTTCCTGATAGTTAAATGCTGTTATATGTTAGAAAAAAAACAACATGCTACAGGCTACCAATTCATTTCCTATCCCCTAGCAGGGTTGTCACCTAGATCCCTTTTACAAAATCCTCTCACTTTGCCTTCAGAGAAATAAAAGTACATTCCAGTTTCCAATAAGCAGCAATTTGTCAAAAGATTTGGGGCCTGATGTAGGTAGCCCTTTACCGATCGGAATCGGCCGAAAATACCGATTTTCGGCCGTTTCCGATCGGTAACGGGCTATCGAGATGTAGGGGCACATTTTCGGTAATTTTACCGAATCGTTATCATTACTGAATCGGTAAATTTACCGAATCGGTAATATTTACAGATTCGGTAATGATAACGAATCGGTAAAATTACCGAAAATGCAATGTAGGTAGCCAATGTTCCATCAGCACATGGCTTACAGAATCGGTATTTTACCATGGAATACAAATCCATGGTAAAATACCGATTCCTGTGTACATGCAAATCTGTGCATGTACACATGTGCCATGTGACAGACAGACGTGCCCTTAGGGCATGTCTGTGTGCCACAGTGCACACATGCCCGTTTTGGGGGTGCTAAAGGGTGTCAAAGTGACACCCCCTGCACCCTTGCCAAATTCGGTATTTACCGATTCGGTAAATACCGATTCGGTATTTGACTTTAATCCTATGGACTTCAAAGGCCCATAGGATTCAATAGCAAATACCGATTCGGTATTTACCGAATCGGTAATTACCGAATTTGTAAGGAATCGGTAACGATTCCAGATGTTGGGACCTACATCCCATTTACCGATTTTGAAATACCGAATCGGTAAAATTCGGTATTTCAAAATCGGTAAATGGGATTTACCTACATCGGGCCCATAGTCTGGTATTTGACCTTTGTCTTTGAATGCGCAGCAAATGTGACAGGATGCACCCAAAATTGAAAGGCATAATTGTTTGCTCATTCATCTTCTGAACTTCAGCATGGTTATTTCTGAGGGTGCTGTAGCATCCCCAGAACCCCTACTTCCAGTGCCTATGCTGTTGCCTGTCGATGATTTTTCCATTGAGAGAAATTTGCTTGGGCTAGCAATGCATTTATCTTTAAGAACTGAAATGCGTTGTTCTGCTCCATCCAGGCGGACATTCCTACTTCTCTGACAAATGGTCAAGTCTGGCAGTTACAGGATCTAGCTAACCATCTATTGTGTTCAACCTGGATTTCAAATCTAATAGCAGGAGTTTTAGGCTTGCTTTCAGCCATGGATGCACCACTTTGTTAGGGGCTTGGTGCATTGGAAGCATCTCTGGCAGTTCTACGCTGCTCAAAGGACCGCCTTCTCTGCTGCTTAGTCCCATTGTTTGTTGGATCACGTTTGGTTCCAACAGGCCTGGCAATGCCCTATGAAGTGTAAACCTTTTGCTGATATGTGGGTCAGTACGGACAGACCCACATACAGTGGACAAAGTGGGCAGGTTTTCAGGCAGAAGTGCATCCCCATAGGCAGCTCATTCAGCACACACCCATTGCTAACAATATGCGGAAATGTGAGTCACATGGTCTTTTTGTTGCCAAGGTCTCCATGGCAGGTTGTCCCCTGTAGTTGCACCTCTTACGAGCAACCATCTTGGTGGGCGCCCAACGGGCAGGGGATCTGACTCTCTAATGGCCCCTGCTACTAATGGGCCTCCAAAGCCACACCTCGCAAAAGGTCACTGCTGAATCTTTTCAATCAGCAGCATAGAAAGATAGATTAATCTCCATTGTGGTGGGCTATATGATGCCTCCATCAGCTCCAGGAGAGATGATACTTCTTGGATATTGTAGGCCCCGGACCAGAGCCACACAATGAAGCGTCCATCTTAGCCAGTTGCCAGTTCACGCCCCACAGATATGCATTAGCTTACCCCAGATGTATTGCATTTGGCAGGGTTGCTACATGGGCTATGGGAGGGGCGAATGTCACAGGGCATATATGCAGCTTGAAAAATTTAGACAAATAATAATTTGGCAAGAAGTCCTGTTGGAAATTTACACTTTCTGCAGGATAACCCCAGATTTATGCCTTCACTACACTATTTTAGTTGAACCCGTTTATTTGGCTTTAAGACTCTGCACACTTTACTCCTGCTAATGAGTGGTAAAGTACTTGTGCTCTCCTTTCGAAATATGACAACATTGGTATACGCCTAATTGGTACATATAATTTACTCACAAGTCCCCAGTATATGGTACTGCATGTACCCATGCCTGTAAATCAAAGGTTACTAGTGGGGTGCAGCACTCATGTGCCACCCACTAAAGTAGCACTATACAACATGTGAGCAGTTATAAAACTGCCATTTTGACCTGGCAATATAAATCTTTTGCCATACCTAAACCTTCCTTTTCAATACTTATAAGTAACCCCCAAAATGGATTTTGATTTATTTATTTGAAATGTTTTATATAGCGTAAACGTGACCCTCACGGGTATCAGAGCACTTTACAGGTGAATGAGGCAAAAACAAATAAATAAGTAAGCATAATCTATATACATATAGGATAATAGAACAGTAAGCTTGTAAGACAGAAATCTGATGGTCTATTCAAGAAATGTGTTCATAAATAGAAGTTTCACTTTTTTCTTGAAGGATGTAGTAGAAGGGATCAATCTTATTTCAGGACGGAGAGAGTTCCAAATTTGAGGGTCTATACCAGAGAAAGCTCTATTGTAGGTATTCTTCCTAAAGAATCACTGTGGCTTTAGCAGTAGGGTGCTGGTGCTTCTAGGGGATCTTGAGTCTCCAGGAAGTTCAAGCTGATTGGCCAGATAGCTTGAGATATTGAAGTATAGAGCTTTGTGCTTCATAGGGGAGCCAGTTAAGGGATTTCAAGTCAGGGGAGATGTGATTGTTCCTTTTCGATCCTGTGATGAGTCTTGCAGCAAACTTAAGCGAGGCCCTTAATGGGTCTGTTGCGGATCTGGGCAGGCCTTAGAGGGTTACACTTCCATAATACAATCTGGGAATCACAAGTGCATGCACAGCAGACTTGAAGTCATTTTGAGGGAGCAAGTGTTGGCAGATAACAGGGTTCTGTAGCGCAGAGCCCTTTCCCCGGGACCGTAGAGAATGGCCGATCCTTTCTCAGCAATACATTCTCCGTGTGCTACAATAAGAAAACACGAAGGGGAGCTAATATCTCTAAAAAATGAAGGGACCCAGAAGAACCATCAGAAAAGTCCCAGTAACAGTCAACAGGGAGAAGGTCAAGTCCCATAAACAGTGGAGTGCTAAAGTAAAGGAAACAACTAAATATATATCAGTAATGACATCTGAATGATCACCATACAAAACTAAAAATTACTTCTATTAATTGTGCACTCCTCCACACTTACTTGTCTTTGCGATCTGGCAGGTCGTTGAAGCGATGGTCTCTTGAAATCAAACAAAAGATTGAAGTAATTCTCTTGCTGTCCGTAGTAAAATAAAAAAATAGGGCGTGAGTTTCCTGAATACTAATTTCTTCAGAATGAGCTCGATGACAGTCCAGGAATAGAGTCACACAATGTTCATGTGTTTAAAGAAAGTTCCAGCGCTACACTAGGAAGAAGAGAAATGCGGGAGGAAATAAAGAAACTCACCAAATATTGCTCAAGAATACGCGCGGACAGCCGTTCGAAATAAACGAAGATCAAAGCCTAACTCTGGGCTGAGGTAAAAGATGGCTTGGGGCCCATCGGGAGACGGGGAGGGGAAGAAACCGACCGGACACAGGTGTAGGTGTGATAAAGGCCGCTTTATTGGGAAACAGGTGCATCCTGAAAACATACCCCAACCTTGGCCTTTGCCGTACAAAACTAGGCCTAACTAATTATACATGTACCTGACCAGAAACCCCCACCCCCTCCCCTAAACAGTTCCCCGCCAACAACATAACATCATTATCAATAAACCAAACTTTTATCACTGTTTGAACATCAGCCCTCTGTACACTCCCTCTCCTCAGCCAGTAAAACTCCTTCCTCCTATCCTACCCCCCCCCGTTTGACTAGGAAAAGCGCCACTCGAAAGCCCCCTTAAGGCTTTCGACCCCCCCCTTAGGGCCCCTGCACCTTAGGATACCTGCGCACCCCTATTGCCCGGTCTAACGCCTCCTTCAATTGCACGACATATAGCTCCATCCCATATCTTGACAAGTGAACACCATCCTCAAGAAAAAAGTAAACCGCCCCATATTTCAGTTCTGGGTGTTCCATCCTTCCCACCCCTTCCTTGTCACAAAAGGCCCGCATCTCTCTGTTTATCTTCCTCCTAGTCCTATCTATAGCCCCCGGTCTCTCAGCTCCCCTCCAACACCTCCTGGGTATGAACTCGGACCATATGACATAGCACCCTGCCCACTGCCTCTTGATCTCCAGCAAGTCCCTCCTCATTTGTTTTACTAGCGCCAGTCCCTTGCACTGCACCAAGTCGTTCTCCCCCAGGTGAATAACCACTACATCTGGGCAGATCCCCCCTCGCACAACATTGTTCAACACCGGCACCAACTCGTGCCAACGCATGCCCCCCGTGCCCCTACAATGACACCTGAACAAATTCTCATCCAGCTCCAGATTGAGATTCCTGCATTTTTCCCACTCAGCCCTCTCCGCTCTTTTGACAAACGAATGGCCCACCACATATATGGACACTGCTGCCGCCGTAGGCCCCGCCACCGCACCTGTAAAGAGACATATGTAAGCAGCGAGCCCAGCATCCATTCTTAATCCAACGCTACCCCCCGCAACCTAACATACGACTTATAGCAATCTGATTTCCAGCGCCCCAGCTGTTTGATCTCCTCCTTTCCCCAGCCTTTCCTCGCCGCCTCTGTCGCTGCCCCGATGCAAAATGAATGTGTTCCAAACTCCCCCGGGTCCTCACCCATAGACCGCAGGGCGTGCCGCAGGACCCACAACAACTGTGCCGCCGTCACACGACCCCCTTCGCTCCTGCCAAAAACCTCTGCCACATCCTGTCTCCCCTCCCCCGCCAGCCGTCTCCCCCACTCCGCCGGGCACACCGACTCAGTCCCCCCGGGACCCAACAAGACCCACGTACCCTTCCCCCGCTGATCAGTCTTGGACCGCCGAAGCCGCACCGCTACCTCTCGTCCTTTGATCTCCACATCCCCCCACTTCAAACCTGCATCGCCCCTCAAACCTACCAACTCCGACACCCGAAAGGCTCCAAAGTACAACCACGACATCAACGTGGAAAACCGCACCGTCTCCGCCTGATCCCTGCACACCCGCGGTAAATGGCCCAGCAAGCCAGCCAACATGTCCTCCGTAATCGGCCGCCTCTTCCGCGCTCGAGCTCCTCTCTCCCTCTCCCAACCCTCCAGAAGTCTCCCCCCCAATTCTCCCGCCGAGGGTGCATACCCCCACCACAGCTTGCCCATGAAGGCCACACCTGCCAGTTTACCCACGATAGTCACTCTCGCCACACCTTTGTCCATCAATCCCAGCATGAATCGCACCACCTGCTCCTCCCGACACCACTTGCCCCGCTGCCTTACCGCTCCAAAGCGCAGAAATTCCGTCCAAGCCTGCTCGTAACTCCTCCATGTTGACAGTGCCAGGGATGACCTCACCAACTGAACGACCCGCGCTCTCCCACCAACCACATCTCCTTCGGCACCTCCGTCTTGACCGCCGCTGCCTCCGTGGCTAGCCCATGGAACCTCCGCCACTGGGAACGAGACAAAGCATCAGCAATGTCATTGTCCACTCCCGGCACATGCCTAGCCTGAAACAAGATATCGTGTTCCAAGCACCTCAAGACAAAAACGCGCATCAGCTTCAGCACCTGGGGTTCCCTTGCGGACTGCCGGTTAACTACCTGCACCACCGACATATTGTCCACCTTGAACAACACCCGCCTGTGCGCCAACTCCTGTGCCCACACTGTCACAGCCACCACCAGCGGGAACAGCTCCAAGAAAGCAATGCTCCTACCCCCTGCCTGCCAATGCTCCGGCCATTGTTCCGCGCACCATCTGCCTGCCCAGTAGATTCCAAAACCTCCAACTCCCGCCGCATCCGATGACATCGTCACGTCCCACTCCCAATCCTCCGGGGGTGCCATGGGCACGCCATTGAAACGCTCCAAAAAGGCCAACCACATGTTCAGACCGGACAATGCCAAACCCAGCCGCCGACAGAAAGTCCGCCCCGCGCGCACCACGCGACAAGCGAAATTCAAATGCCCCAGCAACACCTGAACTTCACGCACCAACACTTTCGGCCTGGCCAACATGCTCTTCACCAACTCCACCATCACCGCCCGCTTCTCCTCCGGCAGGCGTGCTTCCATGGCCGCTGAATCGAGCTCTACCCCGTGCTGGGCCCTTGCGTCTTCTCTGGCGCCAAAGGAACCCCCAGGTGACCCATCAGGTCCGTAAAACTGTCCAGACTCTGCTGGCAGTCCGTCGAACCGGGCCGACCCACCAGGAAGAAGTCGTCCAGGTAATGCGTAATCGCCTCAGAGCCTGTGCGCCAGGAAAAAACCCACTGCAAAAAGGAGCTGAATCGTTCAAACAAGGCGCACGACACGGAACATCCCATAGGAAGCGCTCTGTCCACAAAAATTTGCCCATCAAGCTGAATTCCCAGCAACTGATGGTCCGCCGGGTGAACCGGCAGCAACCGAAAAGCCGATTTCACATCGCATTTCGCCATGAGCGCCCCCGTGCCCGCCGTCGTCACCAAACGCCTTGCGACGTCCACGGACGAGTACGACACGGACGCCAACTCTGCCGAGATAAAGTCGTTCACTGATGCGCCCTCCGGCCACGAGAGATGTTGAATCAGTCGGAATTGGCCCTGCTCTTTTTTCGGGACCACTCCAATGGGAGAGATGATCAAGTCAGGTAACGGCGCCTCTGCAAAAGGCCCCGCCATCCTCCCCTCCCTCACTTCCTTAAAGAGCTTCTCCCGGATGATACCTTTGTGTGCGTTCACGGACTTCAGGTTCTCCGCCCACCGAGCGATCCGCGGACCCTCGTACCCCAACCGGAAACCCTCCCTGAAACCCCGACGCAGCACGGACGCATCATCCGCCCGCGGATACGCCTCCAACAACGGTTCTAGCCGATCCAGCCTAACCGGAGTACGAGCCTTTCCCCATGGTACCTGCCCCCCCTCTACCTCCACCCCTCCCTCTGCTGGGTCCGGGCGCCGGGTATTGAGACTGCGCTGGGCCTCCCCAAGGCCCCCAGCATCGCGCCTCTGGATGTCGTCTCCCACATGCAGAGCACTCGTGCCGAAAACGGCACGCCTGCCGGAGACAGGAACCCCTGTTGAAATCCCAACAGGTTCCGACACCCTGACTACCTCCGGCACCACCCGCCCCCACCCCTCCACGGGTGGGGCGGGCCAAACAGGGGGGCGGCGCCAGTGGCAAACCACTGGCCGTGAAGATGTTGCGGCCAAACTTAGCCCCACTCATCGTCTGCTGATAGAGGTCGGAGTCCAACTCCCCCCAATTTGTCTCCGGGTCCGACGCCATGCGCGCCCGAAACTCCTCATCATAATGCGACCAAGCATTACCTCCGTAAGTCACCTGAGCCCGCCGCACTATATCCATATACTTGAACAGTGCGACCGCCCTATCCGGGTACTTCTGACAGTACACGCTGGCATAGATCAGAAAAGCAGCCGACCAATTCTCAATGGTGACAGGCACCTTCGGACGCCTCGCTAATTCCTGTTCCTCCTCTTTCGACCCTTCCTTGGCCATCAACTCCCTGTGGAGCAACCTCAAAATCTCCACGTATTCCCCCTTCCATATCTTTTCTTTAGTTGCCAGCGACAAGTGCGCCCCCAGTGGCTTCGCCACCCCCATGTACGGCAGCTTTTTCACCGGCACGTCACAACTCTCCTTCGCCCCCGCGCTAGACGCCCCCGACCGGCTGCTGGGTCACTATCCCTGAAATGGTGCCCAGAGTCCTAAAATGGCCGGTTTTAACACCAATAGCCCAAAAGCAGCCCAATCCTACTAGCTAGCCCAAAACCCCATATCCCTTCCTGTGTCCCTGTCTAAATCTTCCCCCCTCCCCTTCCTCCCGGAGCCCCAAACTTCCCCGGGGGGGAGAGCCTCCCTCCGGTCGGCCACCCCCGCAAAGCCCAATGGACTGCTCCTCAACGTGGAGCTCAAAAACGAAAGGTAGGACGTCCCCCACGGAAGTCGGCTACACTCTCGCCAGACACCGCGGAAACGCGATTCATCAACAAAAAGAATGAGTGGCAGCTGAATCAAGAAACAAAAAAAATACGAACTAAAAAAAAGGCGCCAACTCGCCATCAAAAACGGAGAGTAGGATGCAGTAAACAACAGAGTGAACCACAGGCGTTAAGAAAAATGCAGAGTGAACACTCAGTGGTCCCGAGGAGGGATTACAGCGGGGGTAGATGCGCGTCCTCGTGCTTCAGGAGAATTGCAAAGTCCCAGAGCGAAATCACGCTTCAGGAGATGGCAGGATAACAACGTCCAGAATAACAATAAAGCAAATGAGGCAGTGCACAACACCTCAAAGGATCAAAAATCCTCAGTGGCAGGAACAGGAATCCAAAGTGATCAAAAACCAGGAGTGCAGGACAAAACACCAATAGAGGAAAGCCAAGCACTGAGTCACCACAGCTACTGGTTTAAATCCTCACAATCACCTGACCAGTCCCAGAGCAGTATTGGAGAGTGCACAACCCACCTTTCCCTCTAAGCTTTCTGGGAGATGTAGTTTCAGTATTGTACATGAAGCCTGACTTCTAACAGTTTCCCCCCTAAAGGCCGCCTCACAGGTCTCGGTTTGGAGGGATGAAGTGCATGGAATCTCCGCACCAATAAAGGCATATGTACATTTTCTGCAGGTTTCCATGTACTGTCCTCAGGTGTATACCCCACCCATTTATCAGATATTGCAATCTACACTGGTGCCTTCGGGAATCAACTATACGTTTAACTTCATATTCCAGTTCTTCAACCTGAATAGGAGGAGGTGGGGGTTCAGGGCAAGAAGGAGTCTTGTATGGTTTTATCAGAGAAGTATGGAACACAGGATGTATTTGCATTGCTGGTGGGAGGTCTAGTTTTACTGCCACTGGATTGATAACCTGACTGATTTTCAGAGGACCTAGGTATCGGGGTTGTAGCTTATGAGGCCCTGGTAGTCGAAGATGTTTGGTTGCTAACCAGACCTGTTCTTCTACCTTATAACTAGGAGCAGGCTGTCGGTGTTTGTCTGCTTAATCCTTCATACGTTCCTTGGCTACCAACAAATCTTGTTGAGCCTTGTCCCAAATGGATAAGAGATGCGTATGATGGTCTGTGACAGCTTGTGTGTGTAGGTCAGAAGAGGGTAAATCCAACGGGAGGAATTTAGAATGATATCCAGTGGTGAAGAAGAAGGGTGATACCTTGGAAGCTGAGTGTGTGGACTTATTATGGGCAAACCCGGCCAAAGGTCGAGCCTGAACCCAGTCACTTGTAATGGTGCTAATTAAACATCTTAGGAACTTCTCACAAGTCTGGTTTGTTCTTTCTGTTTGTCCATCTGTTTGCGGATGGAAAGCTGTAGAGAGGCGATGATCAATGTGTAGACTCTTACATAATCCTTGCCAGAACTTGGATATAAACTAAGGGTCTCTATCTGAAACTATCATAGAAGGCAATCCATGAAGACGGACAATGTTTTGGATAAATGTATCAGTAATGTCCATAGCAGTGGGTAGTCTTTTGAGAGGAATGAAATGGGCCATTTTGGACAGCATATCTACCACTACTAATATAGTTGTGTATCATTGAGTGGTGGGTAGGTCTGTGATAAAGTCCATACTAATGGATTACCAGGGACTGTTAGGTACAGACAAAGGTTGCATTAAGCCAGCAGGAGCACAATGTAAAGTCTTTTGTCTTGCACATGTAGGACAGGCTTTAACATACTCGGAGATCTCCTGATTCATTCCTTTCCTCCAGAACCAGCATTGACAGGTTTGTAGGGTCCTTGCAACCCCGGGGTGAGCTGCCATAGGTAAAGCATGACACCACTTCATTATCAGTTCTCGTGTTTCTGTGGTGGGGAGAAACAGACGGTCATCATGGTAAAACAGGCCGTCTCTTATTTTATTTCTGGGATCGATTAACCATTCTTGGTGGTCCAGAGAGGCCAAGTCTTGTTCAAGGAGCCAAAAAAAGCTATCCGAGTCAGTATAATTTCTTTCTCCCACAGCAATGAGCTTGTGTTCTGGGATGATAGGTATAGGTACATCCACAGTGTCCTTATGTTCCTTCCCTAGGTGTGACAAAACATCAGCTTTACCTTGTTTAACACCAGGTCGAAAATGGATCACAAAGTCGTATTCGCAGAAAAAGGACAACCACCTCATCTGTCTAGGCGTAAGTGCTCTGGCTGTTCGGAAATATTGGAGATTCCGATGATCAGAATAGATGGTGATAGTGGGCCCGATTCACAGAATGAACTTAAGACTCAATCCTAAACTTACTACTGTTTTGGTATTCACAGATTGCACTTACTACTTTTGGTATTCACAGAATGAACGTACTACTTTTGGCATTCACAGAATGCACTTACTACTTTTGGTATTCACAGAATGAACTTACTCATTTCGGTATTCACAGAAGTTAGGACTCCTAACTTTAGGACTCCTAAATGCCTTCTGTGAATACCGAAAGTCTTAAAATTAGGATTTTTCTCAATTTAGTAGTAGTAAAGTTAGGACTACTAACTTTAGGACGCCTAAATGCCTTCTGTGAATACCGAAAGTCTTAAAATTAGGATTTTTCTCAATTTAGTAGTAGTAAAGTTAGTAGTCCTAACTTTACTACTACTAAATTGAGAAAAATCCTAATTTTAAGACTTTCGGTATTCACAGAAGGCATTTAGGAGTCCTAAAGTTAGTAGTCCTAACTTTACTACTACTAAATTGAGAAAAATCGTACTTTTAGGCCTTTCGGTATTCACAGAAGGCATTTAGGAGTCCTAAAGTTAGTAGCCTTAACTTTACTACTACTAAATTGAGAAAATCGTAATTTTAGGCCTTTCGGTAGTCACAGAAGGCATTTGGGAGTCCTAAATTAGGAGTCCTAACATTACTACTACTAAATTATGAAAAATACTAATTTTAAGACTTTCGGTATTCACAGAAGGCATTTAGGAGTCCTAAAGTTAGTAGTCCTAACTTCTGTGAATACTGAAAGTAGTAAGTTCATTCTGTGAATACCAAAAGTAGTAAGTGCAATCTGTGAATACCAAAAGTAGTAAGTGCAATCTGTGAATACCAAAACAGTAGTAAGTTTGGGATTGAGTCTTAAATTCATTCTGTGAATCGGGCCCAGTATGTGGGGACCCTAGAAGATAGTGACGCCGTTCCTAAAAGGCTGTTTTATTGGCTAGGAGTTCTCTATCTCCAATAGTACAGTTTTGTTCAGCTTGTGACAATGTTTTAGAGAAATAAGCTATTGGGGGTAGAGTGCCAGTGTTAAGATCTCGTTGTGATAACACCCCATGATCGCATATTGAGAAGCATCTGCTTCCACGTAATACGGTTGAGTTTCATCTGCATGGCGAACAATAGGTGCTGAGGTAAAGCTGTCCTTCAAGGCACGAAAGGCGGTGTCAGTGGCCTGGTCCCATTTAAACACTACTCCTTTTTTCAAAAGCCTAGTGATGGGAGTGATTAATTCAGAGAATTGACTAATAAACCTCCTGTAGAAGTTTGTAAAACCTAAAAAGGATTGCACTTCTTTAACCGTGGACGAGTTAGCCCAGTTGGTGATTGCAGACACCTTAGCAGGGTCCATATGTATGCCTTCTGGGGAGATGATAAAACCCAGAAAGGCCACTTTGCAGGTGTGGAAAAGGCATTTATCCAATTTGGCAAAAAGGTTATGCTCTTGCAGCCTACGCGGTATTAGACTAACATGTTCCACATGATCTTTCTCGTTCTGGGAATAAATCAGGATGTCGTCTATATAGACAATGACAAACACGTCCAGGTATTCTCACAATATTTCATTTATAAAAAATTGAAAGGCTGCGGCGCGTTACACAACCCAAAGGGCATAACGCAATATTTATAAAGACCAAACTTCGTCCTTAAAGCCGTCTTCCACTCATCTCCTTCTCTGACTCTTATAAAATGGTAGGCTCCTCTCAGATCAAGTTTAGTAAAGATGGTGGCCTTTCTAACTTGGTCTGAGAGATTGGAGATGAGTGGAAGAGGATATTTATTCTTAATGGTCACCTTCTTCAAGGAGCGATAATCTAGACATGCTCTCAAGCCTCCTTCTCTCTTGGAGATGAAAAAGATAGGGGAGGAGACGGGGGAGATTGAGTGTCTTATAAATCCTTTCTTTTACAATTCCTGTAGATATTTAGATAGGTATTTTGTCTCAGGTTCTGTGAGAGAATAAACTCTACTCACAGGCAGGTCCGCGCCAGGCACTAAATCAATCCTGCAATCATAGGACCTGTGCGGTGGGAGGGCTACTGCTTTGATTTAATCAAAGACGTCAGCGAATTCTTGATATTCCATAGGTAACAAAGAGGAATCCATGGTAAAAAGGGAACAACATAAAGGCGTATGCCAATGGGTGATTTCTCGGTAACAATGGGTCATACAGTATGGTGAATGTAACATTACCTTCCTAGAAACCCAATCGATATGAGGGTTATGTTGTTGGAGCCAAGGAACCCCCAGGATGGCTGCAAAGGTGGGGGTTTTCAACCAAATCAAAGGAAATGACTTCCGAGTGACCATTATCGCACATCATGATAATGTCAGGGGTTTGGTATGAAATCATGCCTGATGATAGTTCCGAGCCGTCTACTGCTCTTACTTTTTCTGGGTGTTGTTTCAATAGGAATTCCAACCCCAAGGCTCTGGCCACAGCTATATTAAAAAAATTACCAGTTGCTCCAGAGTCAAGTAGAATAGACATGTTTTGTCTGAGCTGAGAACGCAGAAGGAATACCACATTAATAGTAAAATGCTTCGGGACAGGAGCCATGGCATTAGCCAGGAATTTAGAGGCCTGTACATCTGAAGGACTTGGAGGAGCGACCTCTATATTCTCCAAGTCAATTAGTTTTCCGACTGCACAGCCAGACTAGTTCGGTTGGTCGCGGTTCTTGAGATAATCTTAGGTTTTGCTGGACACTCTTTTGCAAAATGGCCACCTTTGCCACAGTACAAACAGAGGTTCAGTTTTCTGTGTTTTTCTTTTTCTTTGCTAGATAGTGGTCCTCTGATACCTCCTATCTGCATGGGTTCGCTAGTATCTTTTGCTTCCTTCTTCCCACTTCTGGTCAGAAATAAACAAGAGTAATCCCCTCTAGTCTTTTCTCCTTTCCTTTCAGAAAGGTGGTGATCTAACTTAACCACTAGGTCCATAAATGCAGAGCCCTCTTCAGGGGGGTTCACAATCTGAGAGAGAATGTCCTTGAGTTCATCTTTGAGTCCTCGGTAAAACAAGGAGGTTCTCTTTTCCTCAGGCCAGTGTGTCTCGGTAACTAAACGGTTAAAGGTGGTAATATATGTTAGTAAATCCCTTGACCCTTATTTAAGGTTTAATAGCTCATTATCACTGGCCTGCATGTAAGAATGTGGTGCAAAAAGACTCCTCATTCTCTCTTTAAACTTAGCCAGGTCATACATAATCGGGTCATTGTTTTCCACAAGCAGCACTGCCCAAAGTGCGGCGTTACCACTTAAGTATGAGATTATAAATGCTACCTTTGCTGCATCGTCTGGAAACGATGCGGCTCGGTATAAGAATTGAAGGTGACACTGGTTCATGAAGACCCCATATTTGTTACTGTCTCCGCTAAACCTTTCAGGCATTGCTAAAGGGTTCTGAGGAGGGGTGACTACCATGACATTAACCGGTGAGGTGGTTGGTTCTGGGGGAGCAGGGACTAGAGAAGATGATGGGACTTGGAAATGTGTAGGTTGAATGTAGCTACGTTTGTATTTAGGAGTAGTGTCAGTCACCCTGACCTCTAATTGCTTTTGTGTTTTTAAAACATTGATCTCCGTGATAAGTCACTGGTTTTCTCCTTTAACCAACTTAAGTTTGGTTTGGAGGTTAACACCCGCTGCAGCTAGTTCTCTCATAGTAATCTCACTATTCTCAGGGGACATGGCCTCATCCATGCCGGCTTAGGACAGAACCCTGTAAGTCTTCGTTCAGGGGGAATATAACACGTGGGCTTGGCTTTTTGTTGGCAGAGAACAGGGTTCTGAAGCGCAGGGCCCTTTCCCCGGGAGCGGAGAGAATGCCCCCTCCTTTCTCAGAAATACAGCCTCCCTGTGCTACAATAAGAATACACGAAGGGGAGCTAATATCTCAAAAAAATGATGGGACCAAGAAGAACCATCAGAGAAGTCCCAGTAACAGCTAACAGGGAGCAGGTCAAGTCCCATAAACAGTGGAGTGCTAAAGTAAAGGAAACAACAAAATATATATCAGTAATGACATCTGAATAATCACAATACAAAACTAAAAATTACTTCTACCAATTGTGCACTCCTCCACACTTACTTATCTTTGAGGTCTGGTAGGTCGTTGAAGAGATGGTCTCCTGAATTCAAACAAAAGATTGAAGTATTTTTCTTGCTGCCCGTAGTAAAAATAAAAAATAGGGCGTGAGTTTCTTCCGAATGAGCTCGATGACAGTCCAGGAATAGAGTCACACAATGTTAAAGAAAGTTCCAGCGCTCCAGCGCTAAACTAGGAAGAAGAGAAATGCGGGAGGAAATAAACAAACTCACCAAATATTGCCCAAGAATACGCGTGGACACACGTTTGAAATAAATGAAGATCAAAGCCGAACTCTGGGCTGAGGTAAAAGATGGCATGGACTGCTCCTCAACGCGGAGCTAAAAAAACGAAAGGTGGCGCATCCCCCACTGAAGTCGGCTACACTCCCCCCAGACACCGCGGAAACCCGGTGCATCAACAAAAAGAATGAGTGGCAGCCGAATCAAGAAACAAAAAAATACGAACTAAAAAAAGGCGCCAAGTCGCCACCAACAATGGAGAGTTGGATGCAGTAAACAACAGAGTGAACCACAGGCGTTAAGGAAAATGCAGAGGGAACACTCAGTTGTCCCGAGGAGGGATTACAGCAGGGGTCGATGCGCGTCCTCGTGCTTCAGGAGAATTGCAAAGTCCCAGAGCGAAATCACGCTTCAGGAGACGGCAGGATAACAACGTCCAGAATAACAATAGAGCAAATGAGGTAGTGCACAACACCTCAAAGGACCAAATATCCTCTGTGACAGGAACAGGAATCCAAAGTGATCAAAAACCAGGAGAGCAGGGCAAAACACCAATAGAGGAAAGCCAAGCACTGAGTCACCACAGCTGCTGGTTTAAATCCTCACAATCACCTGACCAGTCCCAGAGCAGTATGGGAGAGTGCACAACCCATTTTTCCCTCTAAGCTTTCTGGGAAATGTAGTTTCAGTATTGTACATGAAGCCTGACTTCTAACAGCAATGGTTTTAGTTTTCTTAGTATACTTATTTGGAGGTTTACTCGTTTAGTGGTGACACTAACATGCTTTTGCATGTTAAGGTTTTTGTCTAGAGTTATTCCTAGCGATCTTGCTGACTCAATTATTTGTGGCATGCAATTAATGCTGTTAGTTGCTTCGTTCATTCATTAAGAGTGTGTAACTGATTGGGTGGGACGATTAGGAGGAATTCCGTTTTTTGAGTATTAAGTTTGAGTTTGTTGCATGACAGCCAATTTTGGAAAATTTTGAAGAATAGGATTGAGGGATCGGATGTCTTCAGGGAAGGAGATTTTCACGTACAGTTGGATATTGTCAGCGTACAGATGATAGTGGATGTTAGATGACCATAGGCTTTCTGTTAGTGGCTCAATGAATAGGAGAAAGATAGTGGGTAAGAGGGAGGAGCCTTGTGAGGCCCAAAGTGTGACCTTAGTAATGTTAGAGAGGGACTGATTTACCATGACTTTGTGCATTCCATTTTTAAGAAATGAGGTGAACGAATTTAAGACAGACCCTGATAATCCCATCTTGTGCTCTAGTAAGTCAAGTAGGTAGTCATGCTTAACTGTATCAAATGCTGAGGAAAGGTCCAAGAGGGTTGGTAGGCATGATTCTTTGTGATCAAACATTTTTAGAGCATCGTCCGCTATGTGAGTCAGGGCCGATTCAGTGCTATGCCCAGAACGGAAACCAGATTGGTGTCGATCAAAGAGATGGAATTGCTCAATGTGGTTACAGAGCTGGACATGAACACATTTTTCAAGGAGATTCGCCAGAGTTGGGATGATGGAAATGGGGCGAAAGTTGTTAAGGTTGGTTGGATTGGCCATTGTTTTTTTTAGAAAGGGGGTGACCTGTCCAGATTTTAGTCAGTCTGGGATTTTGCCCTCTAGTAGTGATGCATTTACAGTCTTAGTCCACAGTGAGAGTATGGATATTTTGATGTCGTTGAAGAGGATGGAGAGAAATGGATCAATAAAGTAGTTTGAAGGTTTCAAATCTGTTAGGATTTTGAGAAATGCGTTTTGATCAATTGTTTTAAAAAAGCTTGAGAAGCATTATTTTTGAGGATGTGCTTCAGTAGGTATGTGGGTTGCCCTATCAATGTGGGGGGAGACTCTAGTGCCTAGTGAGTGAGGACATTGCGCCTGTGTTATCTGATGGTCAGTTTTAATATTGTCTGTCTTTGCAAGGAAGAAGGCAGCACATTTTTTACAATTAGGTAGTCAACTGTATCCCTTTGGGAAGAGATTGGGTAGGTCATTGTATTGATTCATGACCACACCAAATAATTTTTGGGGACGATTTTTGGCTTGGTCCAGTTGGTTTCTGAAGAAGTGAGCTTTGGCATTTATAATGCTTTTGGGCTAGGTATTTTTGGCTAATAGAACTTAGATGTTTGAGGTGTTTAAGAGATAGAGAGGATCTCCATTTTCGTTCGGGTAGTCTCAGGTTACATCTTTTGGTGTTGAGGCTATCGTTGTACCAAGGTTTCGAATCTTTGGTGGATAGTTTTTTAGTTGTTGGGATGCAGTCGAGTCAAGAATAATCTTTATAGAGCTAGTTTAGTGACCAGGGAGATTCTTGTACATCTAACATGTTTTCAGGAGGTACTAGGATGTTATCGCTGAGTGATGTCGGTTTAGTGAGGTTGCTATTTCTTGTATGGTAGTAGTTTTCAGGGATATAGTGATGAGGAAGGTGATGCAGTGATGGTCAGACCAATCACATGTGAGGATAGATTTCAATTGGCTAGAGTTATCTTTTGCGATGATAAGATCTAGGATCCATCTCTTATTATGTGTGGGGCTGTCACAGATTTGCATCAAGTTGAAGTCAGTAAGAAATGTTTTGAGGCTGGTAACTATAGGGCCATTCAAATCATTCCAGTTTAAGTTGAAATCCCTGAGGAAGATTTGAGTGCCATGTTGACCAGTGTTTGTTGTGATGATATCCATAATTTGTTCTACAAAGGAGAGGTTATCACCAGGCGGATGATAGAACGTGTGGCTCACAGTGCAGTGTATGGTGTTTCAAAAGTAGGATATGTGTACTTAAGTTTTATATGTCCTGGCAGTGAAAAACCCCCAAAGTAATTTTTCACTGTGGCAAGGTTAGCCTCACATAGACTAACACTGGTTTGCTTTATTGCTTTTAATACATAATACATTTAGCATGTAAGCAGCTAGCAAATGCAAATGTAAAATCCTCCCAGACAGTTTTACAAAGCACATGGTTGTGGGGAGGTCAGGATCTTCCTGACAGGATGGCTTGGAAGGAGTCATGCTCCCACCCTTATTGCACTTCAATGGGTAGTATGGGGCTTATACTCAGTCCTACCTGACTTCAGAAGAATCCTACTCTGTCACTGGCAATTGGAGCTCACACCTGGGCCTTCCTGCCCTGTTTCACTAGAGAGACTGGAGCCCAGCCCAGGGGAAAGGGAAGAACTGGCCACAACCAGTTTTGGGATTAGGCAAACAGGTGTAGCCTACCAGATATAAAAGCGGCACCCTCGGAACCTGAAATCATATCACCTCTGGATCTGAGAAGGCACAAAAGATAGGCTGACCTGCAGTCAGGAGAAGGAAGTCACGATCTACATGCCCTGAACCCAAGACTCTACAAGTGACTCCTGGGTCAGTTGACTGACCTCTTGTTTGTGCAAGAGGGATATAACAAGGTTCCAGAGCCCTTTCCGGTTTTCCAACTGAGCAGTACCAACTCAACCTGACCTATTCCCCTTCTGCTGGCCTCTGTGGGAGTGAGACCTGACCCCAAGTAGTGTCCTCAAAGTTCTAGATTCTTGGCTGGAGTCAGAGTGTACTTATCCTTGCCTAAATGAAGGTTCATCAATTAGGCAGCACCCCCAATTCTTACGGTCCGTTCATATTTTCACAGGGTCAACAAGATAACCCTGCGTTGCCCCTGCGTTGCCCCGTCTCTTATGTCCTGAAGCAGACTCGCAGGGCCCAGGCACAACTGACCGCAAGGCCGCAAGACGAGTCGAAACGTCGACACTTTGTTTAAAACCTGGACCACTACCTATATCCTCCCCTTGTGATATAGTGCAGACAATGGTTACATCTTATGTCTGTTAACAATGATTAAGAAGCCTTTTTGGACTATTTGAATGTGGTCAGGTTCTCTGATCCAGCACTTACTGGCTGGTATTCATTTGAAAAAGCAGAAATTGTTGTTTTTATCAATTTTGTGTGATTTCTTTTCCTTTTCACCCTATCACTGGCACTTTCTTTGACACCCCTTTTCTACTGCACGCTCTATACGGGGCAACTACTATTATAATTCTAGATGTATATATAAAAACTCAAAAAATACATAAAAATTTGTAATTTGCAATACAAATGCTATATATGACAATAGATTAAAATATTGCATATATTCTTGGACCGTGGTGTTGTTGTTGCCAATTCTTATGTTTCTTCATTAGTTGGGTTGAGCAGCGACAAATTGTATATGCCCTCTAATCAATTATGGTTTGATTCATTTCATTTATATCAAGTTATAGGTCTCGGACCATTGTATGTTGTTATTAAATGAAGGTTCCATCAGATCTGACATGAAGTGGCGCAAAGCCGTACAGATTCTGGTTGAAGGGTTCACCAGATCCAAAACTGAGTAACACAGAGCTCTGGAGAGCCTCGATGTGCAGATGAAAGCGCCACCTGATGAAACACCAAGTGATGTAGAGCTCCGCAAAGCCTCACCGTGCAGCTGAAAGCTTCACCGGATCTGATTCCAAGCGATGCGGACCTCCACAAAGCAACGCTCACAGACCTTGCATCAAGGACAGAAGGTGCAAATCCCAGGGGGCCAAAATCCGTCCTGTACCCAGCCTGTGTTCCTTCGCAGTCAGCATGAGCTTGTGACTTTGACCCAGTCTAGCGAGACCAGATACCCGAAGTTGGTGCTTCACGCCTTTTGGTGCTATTTTTATCTTACACTTTAAGAACTCTTAACTTTGGTTCTACTGATTGGATGTTTGTGATTTTGGAGTCATTTTATTTATCAAAATATCCTCTATGTTACTAAATTGGTTTGTGTTTTCACTTTATTGCTGTTTGAGTACTGCATGAATGCTTACACACTTCCTCTAAGTTAAGCATTACTTTTTTGTGCCAAGCTACCAGAGGGTTAACCACAGGTTTATTGTGTGACTTTTGTGGTTCACCCTGACAAGGATTGTGATATTTCTTTGCGTGAGTTTTCATCCCTCTGAACCAGTATTCCAATTTCGTACAAGTTCTATTTCCCTTTCAAGATTTGTCTTGCTTCTTTGTCTCACTTCTACTTTGCACCTCTTTTCATTTTCCCAAACCACTCTTTCAAAATAGAGTTTCAGTTATATTTGACTTAAAATCTTCTGTAGGTGAATAATGTTTTCATTAAGGATGACTCAATGTAGTTAATGTAATGCCTTCACATGAGCTGAGAAATATAAGCCATTGCATCAGGTTATCTGAACTACCAATGAAATAGTAGCAATAGTTGTACCCAGCATCACACAAACACTTGAATATTACCCTTAAAAACATTATGCAAATTCTCTCATTTTGTTATTTTCTGCTAACATCCTTATATGATGCCAGATAGTCTGTGATAGGGTGCAACTTTGGAGGACAAGAAATTGCACGTGCTCTAATAAATGTGGGCAAAGAAATGTTACTGAACTCAAATGAGCTTCAAGCAATGCATCTAGTCCTGTTAAGGTTTCCACCCTCCTCTTGCGGAAAGCTGCTCTGTTCAGAATAGAAGAGGTGATGGCAAAATGTTACACCAACAAACCGGGGTCTTGTTCCTCAGACTTCAGCGGCAATAGTAGACTCATTATTGATATGCACTGAAAAATCTGTTATCCCTGACTGCAGTTCACATTGGGAAGTACACAGCGTGGAGGTGGACAGGTTGAGCAGTACTTTTCCGACCTCCCAAGAGTACTGTCTACATCCTCATCAGTTTTAACCCCTATGCAAACAATGGGGGGATCTACTTCAAGGTCAGGGGCACAAACTGCCTTTCCAGATACTCCGAGGGGCACATTTACTAAATGTTCATGCAGCACAGAGCAGCATGCAAAGTTGATGCGTTGCATTAATAGAAGAGATCAGGAATGTTCCATATTTACAAAGATATGGAGGCTTTCTGCTCTCTCCTTGTGCTGGCTCACTGTAGACAGCCTAGTGTAAATGCAGGAAACCTTGTACCAAAAGTGCTAGGGGGCCTGTGCTACAGGCAATCAATCAATCAATCACGGCATTTGTATAGCGCGCTACTCGCACAAAAGCAACAATCTTTAGAGGCATTTTCCTCCTAAATGCAGCACACGTAGAAAGAGGAAATAACTAGAAGAAATAAAGATATTTCTCCTCATTACGCCTCACTTGGGAAAACGTAGCACTTTGACACATTCCCAGGTGTAAAAGTCTTGTAAATCTGGGAATGTAGCATACTTCATGGGTGGATGCATGAGAACGCCATGGGAACGCCCATGCTCCGCCCATGGGATGCCTCCCAAGTTGAAATGTAACGTAACACAGCACAAGTAGGTGTATTGCGTTACATTTCTTTACAAACCCATGCAAATCACACCAAGCGTGGCTTTGTAAATTTGACTAAAACATTTGCATTGTCCTTGTGTTGCCTTGTGTTTCGCAAGGACAATGCAAAGGCTTCATAAATATGGGCAGAGAGCTTAGCTCCTGCTGCACTTTTTGAATCATGGTAGGAGCACACTCTGCCTTTCTTTGGAGTCAACCCAGGAAGAGGTCGAAGTGGATGGGATCCAAGGGGCACGCTATGCAAAACTTTATTTATTGAAGAAAAACAGTTCTGCTACTTTTTGTGAAAAGACAACTGTTCTGGACATTTAATTCTGAAATTCGAAATTCTTCAGCTGAAATATAAGACAGGGAGTCTCTGGGGCTGTGAAACTGAGGGAGGAGCAGACAGCCCAACAAGTCTTCCTGCCCTGGTGCCTGCTTTCCTTACAGAAATGTAAATGTGCGTAACTGGTCAATCTGCAAATGTAAAGAGTGATTGGAAGCCAGAATTGGCTTTAATTGATGGAATCACTTGAAGGTTTCTGAGGACATAGCTTTATTCTTTTTGAGTGGTATTGCAAGAGAGGTACCATCCGAGCTGTGAAGTATGTGCTTTTAGGTTTAACTTTGTTTTTATTGATATTCTGTAATAAGAGAATAGCATGCATTTCCAGAAATCATACAAAGCCTCAATGTTACAGCCCCTTAGTGGGTATAAGAACCCATAAATACGTACTGAGTGAGTGTGCCCGGCCACCTGACCCCCCTTCTATAGCCATGAGGTAGTTCATAGAGTCTCTGCATGGTCCAGAATTATATACGTTCGCATTTATACAGCAATGTCTTATAGAGAGGAAAAAAGGGAAGAAAACTATCCAAACATGAAAAAACAGTCCTCTTCCCTCCCCTGAACTGGTGTGCATGAGACACAGCTCTCTTAGAGCACTGTACCCGGCAGGCAAGGAGGTGGAAGTCATGATGCCAAGGTTGTTGGATCGGGGCCCATGAGTCGCAGGAGGCGAAGGTATCTTGGGCAAGTAATCTCATTAATTTCCGAGGCCAGCAGTGATACCAGTGGACGCCACATGTTGTTAAATTTCGCTCCGGTATTAGTGAGGGAAGCCTGTATCCGTTCTATCCCTAAAATATGCCATAACCTGTGTAGCCACCCTGTGTGTGTCGGTTTGGTCGGCGTCCCCCAATGCGATAAGATGTTTTGGAATGAGGCTCCAAATACCAACTCCATTTGCTTCCCTCTCCTAGATCGTAGTGGATATGTCAAAGGGTTGGGCAGACCAAGCACAATGTAGACCGCGAACCATGGGATCTGTGTCTCAAACTGTCGGTCTACCTCGTCTAGGATCATCGTCCAGTAGTTAGATAGTTCCCTACACTCCCATAACAGGTGAACGAGCGTCCCATCCTCCCCACATCTCCTCCAGTACGACGAGCCAGGGTCGGGGTTTCTTTTATTGAGGTGAACCGGGGTCAGATACCTGTACTTGGGTGTCTTTACTGCGGTTTCCCTACTGGCAGTGCTACGCGCAGTGCGATTGGCTTGATAGTAAATGTCATTCCATTCTTTTACGGAGAGATCCCCTCGCCCACCTTCTCTGACTAGCCGTGCTCGCTGCCGGAGCCTGCAACATATCATAGAGCTCAGAGATCATCGTCCTATCTTGAAGCCAACGTTCATACTTTGTCAGCTTCCTGCTCACATTTGGCTGCACGTCCGCATGGAGGAGCCAGTGCCGAAGCGGCAGGTAATGATACCTTTCCGTCTCCGGGAAGTCATAGTCAGCCTGTAACTCTGAGAAGGGGATAATCCCGTCTATGTCAAAGAATTATCCCACAGCTCTACAGTCCGTTTCCCGCCATCTTGCAAACGCCCTTCAGTCCATCCCCGGAGAGAAATCATTGTTGTCTAGTAAAGGAGTCAAAGACGAGGGAAAGGTTGTCAGGCCCCTCTTAACGGCCACCCCATCCCAGACTCTCTGAAGTGTGTGTGTAATTGGCGAGCTCGCCAGATTTGGAGGCCTATCAGCTCTCTTGCGGAATGGGTCCTTCCAAAGGGAGAGTTTGGCCAGTGCCCTATCCTGGAACAGCCACCTCTTCTCAGATTCCGATATACTCCATTCTACCAGGTATCGGAACTGTGTTGCTCAGAAATATTCCAGGATATTGGGAATCCCCAACCCACCTTCATTGGGTCGTAGGTAACCTAGCTCTTTATGCATCCGAGGTCTCACCCCTGCCCAGATGAACTGTTGTATTGCTTGTTGTAGTTTCTGAAGGGTACCTGGTGGGGGCCAGATAGGCAATGTCTGGAAGAGATATAGTGCTTTGGGAAGGATGGACATCTTTACCACCGCCACTCGCACCAGGAGTGATAACGAATGGTGGTTAACTTGGCATAATTGAGCTTGACCGTCTGTGGCACAAATGGTGCCAAATCCACTCCCAAGTATGGGAGTGATGACATTGTCTGTATCCCTGCATAGGGGGCTCCACCCGCTGCCGGGTCATTCCCATTCTGGTTCAACCAAAAAATCATGGACTTCCCGATGTTGACCTGGAACCCCGAGACCCTAACAAAGGCCTCTAGTTCCTGCAAAAATGCTGGCACCGAGCGCGCTGGCATTTCGAGGGAAGTGATGATGTCATCTGCATAAAGACTGATTGCGTGTCTCTCCCCACGAATGGAATGCCCAGTATCTCAGGGTGATCTCGTATCTTCTGAGCAAGCGGCTCAAAATAGAGGGCAAATAGGAGAGGCGATAGCAGACACCCCTGACGGCTCCCCCTCTGAATCGCGAAGGGCTTAAATGATATCCCATTCACCCTTATAGTCGCTGTGGGCTTGCAGTAGCAGCTCAATACCCAGGCCCGGAACTGTTACCCGATGCCAAAGTGGATCAGTATCTTGTCCAAGAAAGATCAGTTCACCCGGTCAAACACCTTTTCGGCGTCAACCGACAATAGAAGAGCATCCATGCCGATACAATAGTCTTTGTCCACCAAATGCAGAAAACGTTAGGTATTATCACTGCTCTTTCTGTTGTGAATAAACTCAGCCTGATCCGGTTCATTGATGCCCAGCATGAAGGGGCCCAATCGAGCCGCCAACACCCCTGTGAACAGTTTCAAATCCACATTGAGTAGTGACACCGGGCAATAGGATACACATAGGGATGTATCCTTCCTGGGTTTGGGCACTACTACTGTGGATGCTTCTAGCATTTCCAAGGGGATTGCTCCTGGGCCAGTAAAAGAATTGAAAAGCCTAGTCAATAGCGATGCCAACACTTGGCAGAAGGATTTATAGATTCCCGCAGAAAAGCTGTCAGGCCCTGATGATTTCAATAGTTTGAGACGCGAGATTGCCCCTATACCATGCACCCACATAGGGGACTCCAAAAGGTCAGCGCTTCCCAGTTCTAGAGCCGTTATTTTGACGTCCTGGAGGTAGGCATCAATAACGTCATTTGAGAGGGAGTCTTTGCGGTAAAGCTCGGCATAGAATGTTTGGAAGACCTACGCTATTTCTTCATCCCTGTCCACTGTCTCCCCAGAGCTCGGTCTGAGGGATTGAACTTTCATCTTCATGGTGCGGACCCTCAGTTTGCTCGCCAGCATGTGCCCTGTTTTGTCTCCCCCAATATAGTAGGAGTGCTTAAGTCTGAGCGCAGCATATTCAGCCCTGTCCAAGTTGAGTCCCGCTAATTGGGTGTGAGCGGCTTTCAGCTGGCGCCAGACTCTGGACACCCCAGTCCTACTGTGGAACCTCTCCAGTTCGAGCACTTGAGCCGTGATCTGTTCTCTCTTGGCCTGACGGTCCTTGTTTTCAGCCTCAGAGATCGTGATCAGCTACCCCCTCACCACCGCTTTAAGGGCCCCCCACAGTGTAGCCAGGGAGACGTCAGGAGTGTCATTCAGGCCTAGGTAGTCTGTGATGCATTTGAGAATCTGTGCCTGTATCTCCGCTTTATGCAACATGCCCTCCCGCAATCTCCAGCCCCCGAATTTCCTACGTGGTTGGGGTACTCCCAATGTCACCATCACCGCGTCATGGTCCAAGAGTGCCACCGGCGTGATGTTGACGTCCCTCACCAGGGCGCCAAGTTCCTGCTTTCCCATCAAATGGTCTAGCCTAGCGTATGTGCCGTGGGCCGTGAATAGAAGGAGAATCAAGTGGTGTGAGGGTGAGCCGCCCACCACAGGTCAACCAGCCCTCTACTCTGTAGCCATTCCCGTCCCTCCCGGGACAATGCACCAGACTGATTATATTGCTGAGTGGATCTGTCTGCGGTCGTGTCCATTACTGAATTTAAGTCCCCCCCAACAATCGTCCACCGTTCTTGCGCACATAGGACCTCAGAGAGGGTTGCTTTCAGGAACTTTTCTTGCCCGGAGTTGGGCTTGTAAATAGACCCCACCACCATGGGCGACCCCCCCAACCAGACTTTGTAGGCTATGAGGCGCCCTTTTATTTCCGCCACCTTGTGCCAGTCCTTGGAAAGGAGGTGAGTCTCCCGAAGAAGACACACATCTCCACCCAAATGTTCTAAGAATGACAAATTGGATCTTCGCTTGTTGGGGGTTATTCAGGCCTTTCACGTTTAGAGTGAAAATGCTTAATGTGGAGTGTGTCATGGGAAGTGACTGCAAAGGCCTGGCGATGATATCCTACTGTCCCCCCGCTGACCGATTTGGGCACCCTGCCCCCGCGCTCTGGAGGCGCCCTTGCAATTGCTTATTCAGCTAGGACCCCTACTGTAGCACACCAGTACCCCCCTCTCCCTAACCCAAACTTTAACCCCCCCATACCCCACATATTGTCCAGTTCCCACAGGGCTCGATCGCGTGCACCTGGAAGAAAGAAAGAACAGGGACATATCGTGGCCCATAATGCCCCCACCTCCCCACTCCCAGCTCCCCCTTCAGCTGTGCATCATACACTTGCTGTCAGCAGCCCCTTCGGGCCTCAAGAGCTGTTTTGGGATGCTGTATCTTTGAGGACCGTCTTCGGCACTGCCTGATGGAGATGCACCCTGACCAACTTCCAGGGGCCTGATAGGATCGGGCCCCTGGAAGTTGGTCAGGGTGCATCTCTGTCTTACTCTCTGCCACCACTCTCGTGCCTTCTTTCGACCCGGGCTGGACCTCTCTTTGGGGCTATGGATGGACAGACCTAATAACTTGCATGCCTCTTGTAACAATTTGATCTGGTGTAGCTTGCCATCCCACTTGAATATTATCCGGATCGGATGACCCCAAGAGTATGCCACTCCTTTGTCTTGTAGATGTGAGGACACCTCTTTAAACTCCTGTCTCTTCTGCAGCGTGATGGCTGCTAAGTCCTGGTAGAGGGCAAGGGATTGGCCCTGATATGTAATTGGTTGCTTTGCCCTGGCCTCCCTAAGAATGCGTTCCTTTAGGGGGTATTCAGGCAAAAAAGCCAGGATGTTGGGTGGCGACGCAGGAGCCCTACGTCTCAGCCCCACTCAGTGGGCTCAGTCTATGCAGATCTCTAGATCCGGCGGGGCTCTGAGAATATATTACGGAACAGCTCCTGTAGGTAATGGACCATGTCCGAACCCTCTGCGTCTGATGGATCTCCTCTCACCCGAATGTTATTCCGCCAAGAGCGGTTTTCGAAATCCTCCATGTGGGTCTGGAGATCTTCAGGCATAGCACCTCCTGCTGGAGCTGAGTTATCTCTTCCTCCCTGGCCTGGTCTTGGTCTTCAATGGCGGCCACCCGCTCCCCGATCGCGTCCATGTCCCTGCGGACCTCTTTCACTTCCCCCGCCACATCACTCCTCAGTGTAGGAAATCATCCCGTAGTGTGTTGAACAATGGCTCCAGAAAGGACCGGGTGATCGGGGCCTCTGCGCCCTCCGACCCTATGGGGAGCTGATTTCCTTGTGCGGTCCGGTGGTCTCCCCCCTGGTTTGTAGGGGTTTAGTTAGCATGTTTTTCTAGGTTCTGTCCTTCTTCCCCCGCTTTGAGGACATGCTGGTGGTGGGGGCAATGAGTTATTGAAGGGCTCTCCGTACCCACCCTCTGTTCCAGGTATTGTATGCCCCTCACAGTCCGTGCCTAGGCACTTTCCTAGTGGTGCCTTGGCACTAATACAACCCTCAGTGTGCCCCATTTTTTTCTCAAGGAGGTTTCACCAAGAAGGCACTCCCCGTCTGTGCCGGAGCTGTAGGTAGCCCACACCCAGGATGGAGCAAATGGGGTAAGTGCTGTAGTTTTCTCTGATTTGGGTTTGCATGTTTGCCCCAGCGGCATCAGCCCGTAGTAGCTCACTGCCTCCCCGTTAGTCGCGTCCAAGCCATGACCTGCGCCCTGGGTGGCGCGAACCTTGAAATACTGCCTCCGGTTCTTCCCTATCTCTCTTCGGCGTCTCTATTCCTGGTCAGGCATAGCCACTCATGCCCAACCCGTGAAAGCAGCGTACCTCAGGAAAGGCAGTGGGCAGCAGACCACGATCTCAGAAGCAGGCCCGCAACATCCGTGGCTTATCCCCCTGGCCCTCAGTGTGTGGGTCCCCCCGTCTCCCTGTGGTGGGCCACTTTTGCTCTTCAGCTCCCGGAGAGGCGCCCAGGCCCCAGTCTCTAGGCAAACCGCCCACTCTGGCCGCAGATGATGGGGCCCTCCGATGCGGCCTCTGCGATGCTTGGCTCTCACGAGTTCAGAGCCTCCCCTTCTGGCCCCCTCAAATGGCTAGCCCGGTGAGACTCTAGGGCTGCGATGTGCTCCCAAAGGCCGCGTCTTCACCCAGGGCCTGGGCTGACCCTCTGAATCCCCAATATTCAGTCCCACAGGCTCCTACTAGCTCGCCGCTCCTGCCGATGCGCCCGTGTTCCCTGCTGCTCTGGCCGGTCCTCCTACTTCAAGGCTCTCCTGCGGTAGCCTGCGCACTCAGCCAGTCTCGCACTGGACCGATCAGGCCCTCCGCAGTTCCCAGAGCTGTTTCCGCTTGTGACCCCTAGGCTCCTTGCTGCCCTCTAGGCCTCACAACACGTGGGGCCTTGTTACGATCTCCATGGATGCCTCTTTACGATGACGTGGTGATTCCCCAGCGCCAGCCGATAGTCTGGCCGCTGCTTGAGGGCTGCAATCCGCTGTGGGGCCGCTGCCTTTGGTCCCTGCGCTGCCACCTCACTCCAGGGCTGCATGCACTCCGCTAGGCCCACTGGGCCTCTCCTCACTGCTCCCAGCCTGGCTGCGTCACCCCTGGATGCTGCACGGGACCCCCGGCGAGTCCCTCACAGCTGTTCACCGTGCCGGTCGGTCGCTGGACTGCACTCTGGGGCCAGACAGTTCTACGGAACCCGTCCGCCGATCGCGTTTTCCAGTCTCCTTTCTGCTATTTGGAGTCTGCCACATTTCCTCACTCCGTGTGTCTCTCGCCCCCAGCACGGAGTTGTTGGCTCTCCAGCCTCCGGCCCCGTTCTCGCTTAATTAACGGGCACTGTCGGGCCGGAGATGTTTCTCTTTTCACTCCCGAGCTTTTGGAGGATGCACTGAGCCGGAATGGGCGGTTTCGGGCCTCGGGAGCGGGGAGACAGTGTGGAACACGTCCTATCCGCTCGCCATCTTGGCCACGCCCCCAAGTGTGTGCTTTTAAATTACATTTATAAATAAAAATGCAGTACATACAGTCTGGGTGTTACTAAAATCTATATTTTAGAAGACCTCTTTTTATCTTAGACCTTTTGGCAAAAGTTTTGCAGCCTATCTTATACTGTATGTCTTAATGTGTGTAATGCAAGATTAAAATAATGACTTACAGTCCTTTCTGTCACAGACGGTGACCTCATAGCACTAAATATGCACAAGCCACTATTCTCCACTACACCAACCAGATTTCAATTATGTGGCTCTCTGGTTTCAGACACAGACCTCTACAGAACATTCACAGATTCACTTGATTTGCATTTATTTTTAATTTAAGCGGTGCTTAAATTTATATGTAGTTACCTGAGGGTGAAAGACCGAAAAAGGTTACAGAATATTTTGTTTTTAGCCATGTCTTTGACCCTGCCCCGATGCTTACTCACCCACGCCCCCTTTGCACAGAGCATCACAGTTGCCATACTTTTTTATGCACTTCAACCACTGGACCCAGGGACTACCCTGTCAGACTAAAGTATCTGAAGCACCTTCCTCTGGAGGGTGCCCTAGAGGGACTATAACTTCCCACCACCTGCTGAATAGCACACAGTTAGTGTGCACAAGTGTTAGACCTGGCATCCTTTGGCGTGGTTTCCCCAGTCTTTTTGCCTCTGACCTCCTGTTTTTGACTGTGTGCTGCATTTGATTTTTACTGCTATTACCACTTTACCACTGCTAACCAGAACTAAAGTGCAAGTTCTTTCTGTCTAAAATGTAATGGTATTTGGTTTCTCCATATTTGGCCTATTTGATTTACTTGTAAGTCCCTAGTACAGTACACTATGCTTGCCCAGGGCCTGTAAATCAAATGCTACTAGTGGGCCTGCAGCAGTGCTTGTGCCACCCACATGTGTAGCCTTGCAAACCTGCCTCGGACCTGCCTGTGTGTGTGTGTGTGTGTATGTGCAGTTTTAAACTGCCATTTCGACCTGGCAAGTGCACCCTCTTACCATGCCCAAACCTTCCCTTTTATTACATATAAGGCACCCCTAAAGTAGGCCCAAGGTAGCTCCATTGACAGGGTGCCGTGTATTTAAAAGATAGTACATGTACTGTTCTGTTTTACATGTCCTGTTAGTGAAATACGGTTAATTTTGTTTTTCACTACTGCAAGGCCTATCTCTCCCATGGGTTTGCATTAGAGCTGCCTTGTAATTTTTAACAAGCGTATCTTCCAATTGGGAGCTGATAGAAAATTGAAGTTTGGTATCTTTGTACACAAAATTTAAAGAAACATCTTTTAGTAAAGTTGGTTTTTGAATTGCAGGTCTGAAAATGCCACTTTTAGAAAGTTGAAAAGGAAGAAACCTAGATGAATATGAGTTTTAGAAAGTTGGCATACTTCTTACTTTAGCCATTCTGTGCCTATGCCTGCCTCTGAATGCACACCTGTGTCAGGATCGCAGCTTGGCTGTTTGTGCATTCACTCAAGACAGTTACACAGAGGGAGCTGAGGTGTGCCCTGCATATCCCGATGGCCCAGTACCAGGCTGATGGGTCTTCCTGAGCTAGAGTAGTAGGCGGAGTTGACACTGACACCTGAATAGGGCAGTTCCTGTCCCCACACAAAGTAGTTTCCACCCCCTGTAGTGTACTTGGAGCCAGGGCAAGGAAAGGCAGGGTCTTGTGCACTACAAAGACTTTCCGGGAGCGAGATGGCGACTGTGTAGGAGGTCGTGAGAAGCACTAATAAACTGGGTCGGGCTCTCGTGGTCAAAGACACACATTGGACTTCATGAATTAAAATCAAACGTGAGGACACTGGAGTAAAAAGGAAAAACGCCTACGAAAAAGAAGAAGAAAGGGATATCCCGTACCTTAATCCCGTATGCAGTGGAGGAGGGGACCACACTACAGGCTCTGGGCAGTCTGCTCGAAGATCGCGGAGAGCACCGTTAGGATCAGCTATCTCGCCTGGTGACACACCTGATCGAAGTCGGGATGGCTCAGAAGTGGCAGTGAACATCGGATCAAAGGCTGCCGCTGCAGCGGTGGCCCGGAGACTACGGGGGAGACTACTATGGAGCGGAGCATGGTGGAGGCACCCGTGGCACCCGTGGAACCCCGGCTGACGCCAGTTCTAGACCTGGTGAGGAAAGGCAAGGGGGGCATAACTGGGAAAAATCGGGTGAATGATCAGTCTGTTGTGGACATGCTCAGGCGGGGTAAAAACCAGAAGACCGGGACAGTCAGAGCCGCTGTGGGTGAGGAGGCAGTGTTAAGCTCTGCAAAAGCTCCAGAAGAAAATCTAATTTTAGAACTGAACCCCGCGGTCGGGCAAGAACCCCCATAAGGTAAAAAAAAACGGGTTCTGTGATTTCAGACACTATATCTGCAGCTGGCCCCCTTTCATCTAGCGCCAAACCCGATGAAAGAAGCAATCCCGTAGAAGAAACCACTGCCGTGGAGCTCGGAGCCCAAAATACTATTGAAGGGATAAGTACACCTCCTCAGCAAACTCAGAATGGGTAAAAAAGTACAGGAAATACTGGCAGTGAAAAGGTTTCTGATATAGCTGCAACCGAAGAGGTGGGGGTGCTTCAGATGTCAGCAAAGGCAGTGGCTTCCGATTTGTTGGCTGACTTGGATCTTCCAGCCGGGGGTATGGAAAGCTTAGAATCGGCTAAAGATAAAGAAAAGGAACACAGCGATTGTTTCTTCTCGGTTTCAGAGAGGGCAGAATGGTCTGATGATTTGAGCTCATTTCCAGGTGGTAGCGAATCAGACTCAGACCCAGAATGGAGCGACATGGACCCCCCCTAATACCACCAAGAAATTTGACCCCCTGGCAAATCAACAGACCCGCAATAGGAAGAATTTAAAATGGGACTGTTCCTCTGCCCCGCCGCTAGCTGGTAAAACTCCATCAGATTCTACCACCCCCACTACAACATTAGATGTCATACATCAAGCCATCCTCGCTCATAGGGAGGAGACACGCCAGGATAGCAGAGGGATCAGATACCAGAATGTTTATAATGGAACTGTTTAGATCTGCCTTCCCTGAGTTACCTGATTGGAACTGGGCTGTCGAGATACAATTCGCACACCTCACCCCGTTCAAGATTCGAGATGCTGCAAGAGGAGATGGAACACCTCGGGCGATCCTGGTGTTCTTAGGAAATTTCCTACTGAGACAGGCGATTGCAGAGAAGGCTAGACTTGAGTCCAAGAGGTCAAGTGTGGGGATAAAAAATTTTGTCCGCCCCGACTTTTGCCATGCAATGGTGGAGAGGCGCTAGAGACTAAGGCAGCTAATCAAGCCATTCCAGGAGAAAAATGTCCAGGCCTTTCTCATGAACCCGGCAAAATTAAAAGTGTTACATGATGGACAGACCCAATATTTCTCATCAGAGATAAAAGCCAAAGAATTTTTGGGGAGTATAGGACTCTAAGAGAATTCTATGTAGCTATCTAATTTTATTTTATTTTTTCTGCCAGGACAGGTGAATACGTGATCAGCTTTGATCTCTCTTTATGTTTCTCTAGTATAAATCATTAAGATATGTGGGATCAGGGGAGGAAAAAAAGGTTGTTTATTGTGTTATGACCCAGTTTATTACTGCTGCATCCATCACATGCACAGACCTAGGTCTGAGCGCTTCCTGAGGGCGTTGGGAGCTAGAGGGGATGAGGAGAATGGGGATGGCATGGGAGGTGGAGGGAGGGTTGGGGGGGAGTGGGGAGGGAGAGGAAAAAGATATTAATAAAAAACAAGTACCTGGTGCTATGGAGTGTTTTGTGATACAATGATAGATATATTTTCTTTTTTTCGGAATAGAAGGTTCTATAAAGGCTATGGCTGGAAGGGCACAAATGGGGAAACTTAATATATGCTCAGTGAATATTGGGGTCCTCAATGACTGGAGGAAAAGACAAAGGTTGGGGCACTTTGTTCGTTCAAATAATATAGATGTATTATGCCTGCAGGAGACCCATTTAGCATGGGAGAAGAGACATTTGTTTAACATCAGGGGTTTTAATCTGCTGGCCTGCTCTTCGCAAACGCGTCGACAGTCAGGGGGTGGCAGTATTAGCCTAAACCACGCTGAGAGGTGTTAAGAGAATTGGGGCAGACGCCTTGGGGAGATGGGTATTGGTTGAGCTAGGGCTGGGTTGCACAATTTGTGTGATATATGGTTCTAACCAAGATGACCCGGAGGTTCATGATTTTCTTGAGATAGAATTAACAAATTGGCTTAAACCCATTATTGTGTGCGGGGATTTAAACATTTCGGCTGATTTTTCAAACAATTTTTTATATACAGGGCACAAGCCAAGGGTATATCGGGCTGTTAGCTCTCTAATTAAGTCGCACAGGCTAGTTGACGTGTGGGGTGCTAGAGAACCTAACGACCCTGGGTATACTTACTTTTCATGCCCATTTAAAAAATACACCAATTTGGACTATTTTCGGATATCCGGTACGGAGCTAGGGAAAGTCAATATCAAAAAGCTTCAGAAAGTCATGTCTAATCATAGTCCACTACTTCTTCAATGTGAATTAGAGACTCTCAATGCCAATAAAAAGCGATTCCAGTGGACTTTCGAGAGGAGGCTAATGGCAGATTCTAGATACATAGAACACATAAGGGGATGGGTGCAAGATTATTTTAATATGAATAATTTTAGTGCAAGCAGGAATTGCATCTGGGATGCTTTTCAGGCGACCCTGTGGGGTGAGACAATCAGCTTTGCTGTCAGGCTCAGAAAAGAGGCAAGATTAGTAAGTGAAAAATTAATGGCCCAATTAGTATTAGCAGAGGAGCGTAATATGAGTGATATTAGGCAAGGAAAGAAGGCGGAGGAGAGTCAGCAAAGGATCCTCATAATTACAACAGAAATGCAAATATGGATAGCTCAGAGGGCTGCCGAGGACTACCAGACCCATATGAGCAAATTATATGAAACAGGGGAGCAGGCTGGTAAATTCAAGAGATATTTTGAGGACGTTTAAGAAATGTTATCAGGGATTATAAAGTGAGGAGAAAGGACTTGATGATGGTAGCTCTCTGTTCGAGGATACAGGGCCCCAGCTAAATGATCAAGATAAAGGGATATTAGATAAACATTTAGGAATAGATGAGGTATTGGAAGCAATCCAGGAGCTGGCAGCAGGGAAAGCGGCAGGACTGGATAGTATCCCGCTGGAAGTATCCCGCTGGAAGTCTATAAGTGTATTCAAGACGAGATAGCACATATATTGCTGGATTTATTTAGCGGGATAATGTTTACTGGTCTAATCCCTGATTCGTGGAAAGAAACAAATATTGTGGTATTCCATAAAAAATGGAAACCAAATGATCACCCTGGCTCATACCGCCCAATATCCCTCATTAACGCGGATACTAAGATATATGCGAAGGTTCTTGCAAAAAGGCTGGAGAGGGTTATTGGCGGTCTAGTCTCCCCGTGGCAGCATGGGTTTATCCCAGGCTGCGGAACAACAGATCACATCATGCGCACCATTACTCTTTTTGATGCGCAGGCTGCCACAGGGAGAGGATAGCCATGATCCTTCTCGACGCAGAAAAGGCCTTCGATCGCGTTACTTGGAGGTATCTATGGGGGATATTGGAGCGTAGAGGGTTTGGCCCAAAAGTTATGTGTGCCATCAGGGCCATATATTCTGACCCTAAGGCCAGAGTGCAGATAATGGGGGAAAGCTCAGAAAGGATCTATATCTCTAGGGGGACGCGGCAGGGTTGCCCCTGCTCGTCTATCCTTTTCGCCCGTATATAGACCCTCTGGTTCGCAGGATATTGGGGTGTATTGACATCATGCCAGTAGTTATGAACGGGTATGAGACCAAATTATTAGCCTACGCCGACGGTTTGGCAGTAGTCAGCCCTGATCCAGCGGGGGCTATGGTGGAACTCACACGAATAGGAGCCAAATTCGGTCATAGTTCAGGCTACCTTCTAAACGAGAACAAGACCCAAATAATTAGTACTGATAATATAAGTAGAGATGATAGAAGGAAGAGGGAGAAAGGGTTAAATCATTCTCAGTCCATGCTTTGTTTGTTTTTGGACAGCTTGCCTAAAGTCATTCGGAATTTAATCCGTTAAAAGGTTGAATACTAAAGATTTAATACTTACTCCCTCTGTGGTCAGTGTCCGTTTTTCTGATATATCCTTCATTGGATATATTGTTTTCCTCCTACGTATTAAATACGTTTTCCAATGTAATGTGTCCCCACCAGAACCATTGTTGTTGTTTATTTAAAACACGAAGCATCATCGCTGCCTGCACCAGAGCGTGGTCCCCGCTTGATGCAACATCCGCAGCTTACAACACAGGTCCCAGCTTTCCGTCACAGCATGTCTGAAGAACTGCTGCTGCATGAGTCTTGAGCCCTGCAGCACCGATTTCCGTGACGCATTGTCCTGATTCCGACGCAGCACCTGCTTCAACACTATGGAATCAACGCATCATGGTTTGAGTTTTGACCTGCCCCAGTTAGGAACCCATGCATCACCTCGCCTGCATAGCAGTAAGGATCTGACTATTTCCTCGCCTGTCACAGTAAGGAACCGAGGCAATCGCCTGCTTTTTGGGTGCCTCACCTTCCCTGCACCTCGCATCATCTTTGATTTTTGATGCATCTAAGGTACTTTGTCCTGATCAAGTGCATCCATTGATTTTTAAGAACTGAACTTAATTTAACCTTGGAAAATTCATATCTTGACTTGTGTATGTTGGAATTTTGCTGTGTTGGTATTGTTTTTTTTTCAGATAAATATTGCCTTTTTCTAAACTGGTGCAGGGTCCTTTTGTAGTGTTTTCCCTGTCTTAATGAGTGTGTACAAATACTTACACATTGCCTCTGGGATAAGCCTGACTGCTCAGTGCCAAGCTACCAAGGGGTTAGGGGTTATCTTTGGTGTGTGACTTACCCTGACGAGAGTGTATGCCCGCAGATTAATGTAAACCATTCCTTGCTCAAGCATATTTTCAAATGTATATAGTGAGGGTCCCTACTTGGACAGGGTGCAAACCACTGACAACTAGAGACCCCATATCTAACAACAAGTGCCTGTCAGATGGCGCAGACACTCAGATAACTTCTTGCAAAAGTGAAACACCCACTTTACATTATTCAGCACAGATTTTACACCCTACAATGTATATGTTAGACAGCGGAACACGAATGCACGTGGCCTCATCTCTAATACCAAAGTGACCATAGATCCGTAAAATCGGGCACGGAGCATTTCAGGACACTTTGCTAATACAGAGTCAGCCCTTTTTTCTGCTATATAAACACTCTCATTCCAGAAATAATGGTATTCTAAATGTAAACAGGGCCCTCCTAGTGTGTCTTTTTGCACACACAGATGCAGAAAGAATTCTAACCAGGATGGTTTCTCAAACAAACTCCATGCCATGTTACGTTTATTTTTAAAACCATCTCCTTGATTATACAGTCATCACGGCCTCATTTATTGCAAATTACGTGGAGGGGGTACCCTTGACCCATTCGACTTTGAGGAAGAAAGGTGTGATCCCTGTTCTAAATTTGAGCCGGTGGTTGCAGGTGGGGCCCACCGGGACTTTTTTGGGGGGAGCAGCACTTCATTTTCCTTAACAGACTTTGATCCAGAGCAAGAGAGAGAGAAAAAGCACAAAAGGGAGAAGAAGTAGACATTGAAAGGCGAAAAACAGTAACAGAAGGAAAATGCTGGGTTGAAAAAGAATCTGCAAGAGTGAAATAAAAAGGTGGAAAGTGTCTGGGTGAGGATTAAAGAGGTATTGGATTGAATCAAGACTATGCAGCTTTGGTATCCGGCTACCTAACCTTTGACGGTGCTGGCTGTGGGCTTTGGGGCAAAACTTCAGACCCTGACACTTATTTTTTTACAAATTAAGCACTATTAGGCCCAAACCAAAATTTTCATCAATCTTTTAAAACTTTAGAAATATAGACCGTGGGCATCACATCAGAGCGAGACTGAGCTTGATCCATGGGCTGTTTTTGTGGTGAGTGAGTGTATTTATTGCTTGTAATATTAAATTGAAGGTGAGTGGCAGAGCAGGTAACGGCAGAGCACTGAAATTAACAGATAACCAGATGCCGTAAGCTGGTAGACCCATGCCAACCGTATTGCCCTGATAGGCGCATGCCTATTTTCCTTTGTTTATTTATTATCAAGCCTACTAGGGTCCTGACTGTGCATCTAACGTGTGCCATCCTATCCAGTAGGTCCTCTGGCATATGTGGGTACCACTACCATTGGAAAGCGTCTTTCATGAGCTACTCCACCATTCCCTAGATACAGACCTCTAAAAGTCTGACTCTCCCAGAGGGTGTCAACCATACTATCAATCCATCCTACAGAGCTTGACGACACCCAGCATATTGACTTGACAATTATGTGCCTTCACTGGTTCCATGAACTTTGACCTGTGACCCACAGCATTGTAAGATATAGCAAAGCTGCAATGGACACTCAAGAACTATAGAAACGCTCTAGTGTCTCTGTGCCGCACATTAGCATGCTTAAACATGTGGCTTAGGAACTAGTCCACTTTGAGATTTTGAGTTTTGGGCTGGCTTATGAGCTACCATCTATATATATATAAAAACAAAAGTATGTGTGTTTGTCCTTTATGCATTACTACACCATTCATCCGATCGCCATGAAACTTTGGGAAGTTGTTGAGTACATTCCCGCGAAGGTTTCTGGCAAAAATGTGTTAAATAGCGGCCCCCGGCCCCCCAGGGCCCTCATAATCTTTCCAATACTGAACGTTTACATTTTACGGTGCGACTCGCTATTGCGATGACCATCAACAAAGCACAAGGACAATCACTGCAAGTGTGTGGACTAAATTTGGAGAATCCGTGCTTCTCACATGGACAACTGTATATGGCCAGCTCACGTGTCGGAAAACCTTCTGATTTATTCGTGTACGCACCAGACGGAAAAACAAAAAATACTGTGTATCCACAAGCACTCGAATACATAAACAGAATTAAAACAACACTTTAAAATGTTTTCCATGCTAAAATAAATAAGCATTACATGAGGCGGAACAACATTGGAGGCAGGGGGCGCAGTGGCAGCTCCGCCTTTAGGACGGAGGAGCATCCCCCCCTTGCTGCGAGCACTGCAAGCTTTATTTATTACCATTTTGTTATACTGCTGGTGCCAGTCCAGCCTAAGTGTAAGGATGGGGCCCAGGCCCGGACTGGCCGTTGCGGGCACCAGGCAATCCCCCAGTGCGCCGCAAGGGTGGGTGCCGGTTTTGGGCCCTGAGGGCCGTTTTTGGTACATCTTCAAAAGCGGCCCTGTAACAAAATCGGCCCCACCAAAGAGCTCGGTCGCACCCTCAGGGGGGCGGCAGAGCACTTTGCCGGGGCCGGTTTTGGTTCTCAGTCCGGCCCTGACGGGGCCACTCCTGCTGATAGGCAGCAGGGTGGACTCAGTCTAAAGTTTGAAATGCGTATGTCGGATTGATCAGCTGGCTTGCGACAGCCAGCCTGACATGTACACTTCAGACTTCTTCAACCTGAGCTGTGTTAGACAGCCAGGTGGAGACCAGATGAAGGCCCAAGTCTCATAAGGAATGCTGGGTTAGCCTGCTCCAACCAATCCTAGCGATTCTTTCATGCTGGTTATTGTTATTAACAGCAAGAGAGCAGCTCCTGGATTTGTTCGGTTCGTTAGCTCTGGAATCCGGTGCTCAAAGTTCCAGTCTGATGTTGTGTACTGGACTAAAAATGGCAAACTGCAGCCAGTGACTGTCACGAAGGCTGCTGCATTGAGGTAAGTAAGTGTTAACATTTCTAACATTTAATTTTAACTTTAAATGTTAAGGTCAGCGATGTAGTTGCTCTTTATATTTCACATGTTTTACTTAATCTTGCAAGTGTTAGCTATTTCTTCCGGAATGTTGTGTTTCGGTATTTTTTCATGCATCCTGTACTCTTTTATAGTAATATGCAAGGCTGTCATGTCGTATTGTTTTTTCACATGCTCAATAAGAGGTAAAGGCTGTTTCTTCAATTCCAATGTACGGACCACCAATTTCCACATACCAAGTAACAGGTGTTGCAATTCCCTATAGGCCCAGCAATACCAGTTTCACAAGCCCTCTATAATTACTGCTAGTTTCCACCGGCCCAATAATATGAATTGCAAGTTCCACATGTCCACTGACGGCATTTTCATTGGCTTTTGTCTGTTGAATGTCATACACGTTTGATAGGCCCTGCTAGCACCAGTTGCTTGCTGCAATATTTAAAAAAATTTACTGCTTCTTGAACTCCTGATAATTTCAGCTTGTAGTCTTTATTCACTTCATGTAAGGGCCGCTCAGGTAGGGCGGTTGATAGGAGCATTAGTGTGTAATTTCAACTCACCCTATACCTCTATCAATAAATTTTTTACATCCACTATATCATTCATCTCACAACCCATACCACTACTATGATCCCAAAATAACACTTTCTAGATTCTCCCCTACTCTACCCCTCTTTGCATAATCTGACACCTCTTTTACTATAATCTTCCCCTAAAGCAAGCCTTTCCAAACTCTTCCCTCTGAGTCTTCCCCTCGACATCCCTTTTTACTCATCCCAATCCTCCTCCTACTGCTATGTTCTCCGAAACAAAAAACAAAAAAAGTCTAAATTCTTTGCTCTTCTATCCCTCCACTACCCTTTTCAATCAAAATAACAGACTAACATGTCCACTTCTCATATTTCACTACACTAATTCACCACTAATCCTTTATGGGTTCTAGAGTAACGTGCTACTCGCCGAAAAAGCACTTCAACACCTCATCAGGGGTAGAAAGCCCTGTATGAATGCCCACCTTTTTCCCTCTCCCATCCCTTGCTACCCTTCTCAATCTAAATAACTGACTAGCATATCCACCACTCAAATTACTTTAATATTTCACTATACTAATTCAACACTAATCCTTTATGGGTTCCGGAGAAGCGTGCTACTCGACAAAAAAGCGTTTCAACACCCCATCAGGGGTATCAAGCGCTCTATAAATGCAAAGCTTTTTCCCTCTTCTATCCCTTCACTATCCTTCTGAATCCAAATAACTGACTAACCAATCCACCACTCAATTTACTTTCATATTTCACTATACTAATTCAACACTAAAGAGTGTGTGCACTGTGAATACCATCTCCTCGATGGTGTTTAAAATGTACATTAAAAAAGTTGCTGGGAGTTCCCCCAGTAGCACTACACACTTTATCAAATAACGGGAATTTTACTCTGTTCCAGTTAATCTTTCTTGATTGCTGTTTATTGAATCTTTTTGATTGGAAGTTCTGATTGCATTTCTTTTTATTCAATTTTCTACAAAATTGTAGGCTCCCTTTATCAATTGATAGCGATAAACAATTCTTAAGATTATTTTATCACTAAATATTCTGACCAATTTTTGGGGCGTTTCAAGATGTATTATTGAAGAGAGTATTTTTTCTGGAACATCTGTAAACATTAATATCTACGATGACATAGTTTTACATCAGATAATTGAGATATGTTTTAATAAATAAAAGGCTCTTTATTTAGTTCTCAGCGTTATAACTTTGAGTTGGGGCACATATCAATCTTCATTTCCTAAGTGTTCTTGTTCGTGTGGGGTTCAGTCCTTTCCGCCATCAAACATATTTTTCCTTCTCCTTTGGTTTACTATCTATGTAAGTTTTAGGCCATTTCGCTGTCTAACACGTTACCTTACCTTCTTTACTTCATTTAAACCAGAAGTGGGTCATCTGAGTCCATAGAACATGCAAAGTGTTCTGGTTTCTGTGTTACTCTGAATGAGGTGATTCACAGTCTCTGCTGAGTCTGATTTTGGAGGCGTGTGATTTAGGGATAAAAGTACTCCGATATGTCCCATCCAGAGCTCCATACCCTCTTCTCAAATTGCTTTTAACATCTGTGAGCCACCTGAGGGTGTTCAAATTGTAACTCCACCCACAGTAATGGATGTATCTTGCCACCTTACAATACTATGGGGAGACCGGTGGTTGGTGTTGATTGTAAGGTGGAAGCTCACTGACCTTTTTACCTGTATCACTGTGAAAGGGTCAGGCATTATCCTAATGCAAACTTTCTTCAGTTCCTCAAAATTCGGGTCCTTCATTTCTTCCAGCATATGAGGGGTGCGTTTGTGTTTTTTTTTTAATGCAAGCACCTAGAAGTCCACAGTGATTGGGCACACAAATGAAGTTTCAGTTCAGGAAGTCTTTGTCCCGATGAATGGAGCCCCTGGAGCCTATCTGGGAGTGTTGAAGGATTCCATACCCACATCTTACCAAGCATGGAGAGCTACTGGGAAGAAAAAACTGTGAAAACCAATGTTGCTATTTGCCCAAAGATCTAGCCACCAACGTATAAACATCTCAAGGATTGTTTATCCTTTGCATGTGACTATATGTCCCTCTGACAATTTCTTGCTCTTCCCCTCTAGTTGCGCTGATGATCTCTCTGACCATGTGAACTGGCGCCCAATGACATCTAGTTCTGGAAATCGCATTATTTACGTAGTGAGTGGTACCACTCTAACCAAGCAACTCCTCTTGCCACCAATGGATGCCGTGCAATCCCTTTGAACGAAATGCTTTGGCTGAGGCTTGTTGCACATATTTGTTGGATTTTCAAATAAAGAACGTTTTTCACATAAAAGAAAAAATCGTCCATTTATTGTTATGGAAACAAACCACTGGTGATATATAATCTTGAAATATAACAATCCCTTCCCCTCCCTCCCCATAACATGACATTGATCTGTTCAAGCATGTCTTGTTGCAGCACATTACGTGACACGAAGTTTGATTAGTAGATAGTAGGAACATTCCCAGACAATGGGACTTCAAAATACAGCCCCAGCAGTCGTGCAGACATAGGTGGTTCCCAACCGTGGTCGCCCCTTTAGGAGATATGGTAGGTCCAACCTGTCACACAACTTATAATGATTCTCCCCCTTGTACAGAGCAGTATTCAAGGTATGGGCATCTCTAGGGCCTTGAAGGAATCCAGCAGCAAGTCCCATTCCATCGCTATCGGTCGCTTTCACAACAGGCAATATTCTACCCAGCAAAGAGTGTCGCTCTCTGCCACCCCCCATATCCCCACCACCTCCCTCCACAGGGATTGCATTGGAGGCGTTGCAGATTTCCACCTCCTTGTCAGTTGGCGTGGTGCCAGTAGGAGCACCAGGTCTGCAAATCACTCCCCCACCCCACCGTATTGCATTTGGGGCACAGGTATAGACCCAGTATACAGCTTCCAACTGAGTGCCAGTGGGTTCCACCTGCTACCTCCTCCAATGTGGTGTCAATTTGTGCATAGTATAGAGACTATGCCATAGCATGTGCATCAGGTCTGCATCCTGTTCAGGACATCTGGGGCATGTTGAGGAGACATTTGGGTGATAGTATAGAGCCTATGTGGTGTAGGGTATGTGTGATGCAGAATAGAGTATTGAATACATTTAAATCTAGAGTTTCACGAAATATTCTTAGGGAATTAAAGGAGGAAGGTCCATGCCTTGTCTCTAAATTCTCGACCCACATCTACCTCACACCCATCCTTCAATGGAGCTAGAGAAGTTGCTAGATGCCTAGCAAGTCTTCGGTATAACCACTGCATCAGATCCCTACCACTGCCCATAATATGCATTGACTGTATGAATTCATGCACCGGTGATTATATTCCATCTGTGGACCAGTGATGTCAGATGTATCATATGATATTCTCGTGTGTTAGAAATAATGAGTCCGGGAGACCCTGCTCATTTATAAAGTCTGCGTGACTCAGCAGACTACCATCATCGAATAGTGCCCCCTATGTGGTCACTCCTTCCAGCTCCCATGCATGGAAGGGACACTGTGTTAGAGTACCAGTCGGTGTAGGTAGGCCCAGTAGAGGTATGTTGAGGGCATGGGAATATATCATGGCCACTTTCCAGCATGTGCCAGCAAATCGTAGTAATAACGGGGCACTTGAGGGGGGATGCGAGCCGGGCGGAGCAGTTCGTGTAATTTGCCCTGTGTTATCATACGGTGTGTGTGATTTGTCTCATGATGGCGGCCTGCCAGCCAATAGGAGAGCCATTGTAACTGGCCCGCAAGGCAATAAGATTTGATGTACGGTGCCCCCATCCCTCCGTCATCTGAAGGCAGCTGCAGCTTTCCGAGAGTAATATGTCCTCTGCCACGACCCCATATTAAATCTATCAGGAGATTATTTGGAGTTTTGAAAAATCAATCTGGTATCACTACTGACAAATTTACAAAGAAGTAGAGTAAGTGTGGTAGCATTACCACCTTGGAGATGGCTAGGCTGCCAGCCACCGAAAGCGGTAATGTGGTCCATAAGACCACCTGAGATCGGAGGGATGTGATCGTCTTATGGAGGATCTCTTCCAGTAGGTCTTATGTGCCTCTGTATATTTGAATCCCCAAGTATCTGAATGTAGTGGGTGCTACCTTAATTAGTTTATCTCCAAAAGGGACAGTCGGGGCAAGGGGGTGTCAGCAAAGAGAAAGGCACTGGACATGTTGGCGTTGACGGTCAACCCTGAAAGGGACTCAAGGAGAGTAAATGTTAAAGGCTACTGTGTAAAGGTTTACTCGCAGATCCTCAGAGTAAATATTGTGTTGTCTGCGTAGAGAAATAGTGTGTGAACTGTGGGCACAATAGAAATTCCCCAGCCATGAGCTTCTTGTCAGAGCTTCTCTGCTGGGGGTTTTAGTGCAATCACAAATTACATTACAGAGAGCGGGCAGCATTGCCTATTACCTCGGAGAATGGGGTAAGCGTCTGAGATATGTACTCCTGTTCGTGGCCTTGCTTTGAGAGAGATGTACAACAGTTCTAACCATCGTATATAATTAGAGGGGATGCCAAAACGTCTAAGAGCAACTAGCATATAGTCCCAGCTCAGGTGTTGAACGCCTGATGAAGATCTAGAGAATGGTAGCCCACCCATGGGGAGCAACCGGGGATCGCATCCATGACATGGTATATTCTGCATATATTTAGAGATGTCCTGCGACCAGGAACAAATCTGAATTGATCCACATGGATGAGTTTGGGGAAAAGCCTATGAGCCAGCAGCGTACTTAGTATTTTGTACTCAGTGTTTAGTAGGGATAGGGGCCTATATAATGCCATCTCAGTTCGTTCCCTCCCAGGTTTCAGCAAGGAGGCCACCAGTGCCTGTCCTGTAATGGAGGCTAACACATCCGTCTCCAAGGAGGAGGTTAATAAACGCTCCAGCGGTGGCACCAGTTGAGTATGAAAAGTAGCATATAATTCCACCGGTAGCCCATCCATTCCTCGGGTTTTGTTTCGGGGGAGTTACTTGATTAATTCCTGGATTTCATCGGTAGACAGTGGGGATGCAAGGGTCTCCCTATCTTCATCAGAAACCTGTTGCAGGGTTAAGGCATCCAGAAGATTACAAATCTCCTGGTGGCCAGCCAAAGAAAGGGCTGTGTGTAATTCCGCATAGTAATCAGGAAGGCCTTGTTTATCCCCACTTGAGTAGTGACATGGGCCATCTGCGGTGTGAAGATATCTAGGATGGGGACTGGGGGTGTTATCGCTCTAATCATCTGTGTAAGAAAAGTGCCGGATTTGTCAATCTCTTCATGTGCCGTTTGCACATATGACCTATAATCAATAACACAAAGGTGCTCTAGGAGTTCTGCGTATTCAATCCGTACTGCCTGGAGCTCAGCTGCTTTGGTTGCATACATTACTGCCATTCGCTCCAGTCAGCCTAACTCTGTTTCCATCCATATCAGCTCCTGGTGAACTGTCTGGTGAGCTCCCACAGTTGAGCTAATCGATGTCCTTCTCAGCACCACCTAGAATCCTTCCCACTCTATGAGTGATGAAGAGGCCGTGTCCGTGTTGTCTGTGAAGTAAGTATCTATGGTTTTGTCTAATATGTCGCGAAATACCTCATCCTTCAGGAGGGGGGAGTCCAGTCTCTATGTGGGGATCAGGATGGGCACCCAGCCCCAGGAAAGCGTCAGCTCCAATATAGTTTTCCCTAGGTAAGTATTATGTGTAACATGAGCAAGGAGAGAGGTGGTGCATAGCATTCTGTCCAATTGTGTGTTTAAAGCATGTGGCGGAGAAAAGTAGGAGTATTTTCACATGCTCCTATTTCCGCTAGGCCAGGTGCCTGAGAGTGTCCAACCCTGCACCCAGGTTTGGAGGGCCTTGGCCTTCCAAATCAAGACTGTACCCTGGAGGGGAGTGTACGATTGATCAAGATCTATGTCTGATACTGTGTTGAAATTCCCCCCAGGACCCAGGGGTATATTGTTCAGTCGGCGAGGGCAAAGGAGCGTTGTGCAAGAAATGTGTCTTGTTCTGTGTTTGGAGAATATATACTTCCAATCACAATAGGCATGCCGCCTAGCATGCCTCGGAGTAGGGTGTATCGGCAGGGCATGTGTATTCTTGTGTCAAGAGCCTCAAAAGGGAACCTAGCTTTGATCCATATGGCCACCCGTGCAAAAGCGAAGAAGGATGTGTGATATATTTGCCCCCTCCATTTTCTCCTGAGTTTGAGCTCGTCCACGGCAGTGAGGTGCGTTTCTTGCAGGTAGACTATGTGTGCCCTCCGTCTGCGAAACTGAGCGTACATTTTATGGCATTTATGTATGGACCCATCCCCCGGACATTCCATGTGAGTATATTATATTGACAGAAAGTAGTCATGAATAACTATCGCATAGAGTGATGAGTGTATGTATGTGCGCAAACAAGAGTCATTGTGTGACAAGTGTTTCAGGTGAGTGAATGTCATTAGAATAAATCCAAAACTAGTAACACCTCCCAATATATGGTCCAAAGTTAAAACCTCATTCGACTAAACATAGAAAGCAGAGCATGCTAACATTAATACAGATCGTGCATTTTCTCGTGGGGTAGTCTTTGGCATAGTGGCAAATGAGACCGCCAGTTAATTATTATCGTTTTTGAAAATCCACAGGGATCCCTCCAGGCCCAGGACCCAGCAACTATTTACAGAGAATAGAAACCCAATGGGAAAAAACTAAAGCCCATGGACCCTGTACACTTCAGTGTATAGGATTATAGAACAGAGTCATAGGATCCATGCTTAGGTGTGGATACATAACATATCATTATCGACCATGGCCGGAACGATCATGGCGGGCTGTCCATGCTCAGTGGCTCCCCGTGGCTGAAAAACACAGGGGGGGGACAAGCGAAAAAGTGTGGTTATCCTCATATCACCAGGCTGCACATTTAACAGTAGTTATTTTTTAGACCCTTCACCTCAATAAATCGTTCGCTTGAGAGTTACAGAGGGGAATTGCGCCATACTGATCTCAGAGTCAAAGTTTGTCGTGCTGTCGGAGGATGTCCCATCTGAAGAAGGTGATTGGAGATCTCTGAGAGAGGTGGCCAATATGATAGACGCACGATGACCCTCCAGAACTTGTGTCTGCGTCAGGCCAGTGATCTGCACCCCTGTCAGTTCGACACTCTTCCTCGACCTCCACGGGGTCTCCGTTTTGGCTGGGGAAGTGTGTTGGTCACCAGGCATGGAAAGCTTCGGAAAGGTGAGTTCAAGCCCGTCCCATGCAGTCTCAGGAGATTCAAAGAAGGCGCTCTTGTGGTCCTGGATGATTTTGAGCTAGGTTGGGAATAGCAAGGCAGAGGTGAGGCCCAGTGCATGCAGCTGTTTTTTAACGGGCTGAAAGGAGGCCATGCTAGCATTGAACAGAGATTGTCTAGTCTGGGAACAGTGAAATTAGGGCATTATTGAATTGAAGAGGTGCTTTTTCACTGGCGCTGCCAAGGAGTACATCTCAAACCCAGTAATTCTAGTCGGGACTCTGTGTGCCTGTTCTAAGCAGAGCATTTCCTTGAGTCCAGTTGGGGCCACTACCTCACGTAACAATTTTTTGATAAACTGGGTGGTGTTAGGACCTTCGCTATGCTCTGGCAACCTAAATATCCAAAAATTGTTGCGACTTGCTTGCCCCTCCACATCCTCTACTTGGTCCTGCAAATTGGCCATTTGCTGTTTGAGCTGCACAACCGCAAAATGGCAGAGAGACTGCTGAGGCTAAAGAAAGGAACAGCTGGGGGCCACGAGTGGCGGTCATAGCGGAGGATCCAAGCTGAGCCCGGGAGCTGAGTCCCTGACAGCCATGTAGTAGACCCAGTGGGATCGGAGGTGGCGGACGGTGTTCCTGTGTCCTTTGTCAGGTGCTCCGGACTAAGCTTAGGCCGGGCGCTGTCTGAAAGTACCTATTGTGGCCATAGCTAACCTGCTTAGCCTTCAGGGGGACGGCCGGCGAATGAGGCGGCCCCAAGGGAACGAGACCAGCTGTGGCTGTGGACCTCGAATGCACAGGGCCTGAAGCGGGAAGAACTGCAGGCAATGCAAGATTCCTGCTGCCCCTGCGGCCCATGAAAGTGAAGAGAGGCCCTTGAGGCATGGGGCTGTGTGGGAAAAATTCATAGATCCTGTGAGCTGTGGGGGTGGCCCAGGTCAGTGAAATGCTGCCTCTGTTGCATGACAGCGAGGCTGTAAGGCTCTGTTGTACTACGATACTCTCCCTGATAGACATTGGTGTGCCGGATAGACTGGATCCCCCGCCTCCTTCAAGTGGCGCTTGGCTTTGACCCGGATGGTCAGAACACTTCACTACAGTGATGTGCTGAGGAGTCTGTCCTGGCTTTGACTGTCTGCTTCCCATCGGGTGTGCAGGGGGCCCTAAGCATTATCCTGTGGGCCTATGCTGGCTGGTGGGCCCTAACATCTGCACCCGGGCACTGGTCTCTGTTGCCGATCTGTGACACTGTATACACCCTTGGGGGCCGTGCGGGCTGCCCCCCGCTATGGTGGTGCCAGCAAACTCCTGTCCTGTCATGGACTGAGGCCTGTTGGTCCAGGACTGCAGCGGTTGGCAACTACTGCTGGAAACTCCATACTGCTGCTCCTGAGAGATGGGCACGACTCCCAAACAACAACAGCTGGCTGCAATATTTGGTTGATTGACCTGTTTCTGCTGTTGGAGGGCCCTGAGAAGAATTGGACTGCCCTATCACCCCTCAACAGCTGTGCGCCCTGTAATATTCCGGCCCTTGCTACCCTCTGGTGAGCTAAATGACAGGCTGACATTGCTGTGGCCTAAAGATATCAACTGTGCAGTGGGCTAGCCACTGTGGGTGTTCGGAACCAGTCCTCATCAGGCACAAGCTCTGCAGTTATGGAACGCATGAGGGGAAAGACTGACATCCCCTGTGATCTTGCTCTGTCCCAGTCCACCAGATCAGAAAGCTCACCTGTGGCCCTCACTGATGATTGTATCCCTCCTACCACCGTGGACCCCCGGAAAACTGAGAACTTATATTGAGTGAAATTGCAAGTCCAGAGCAGTCATTGAACAGTGTTTGGGATCACTCACAACCGACAGCAGCATCCTCAAAACTGACCACAAAAAACTGGCAGACAAACTGAAAGACAGGGCGGTTACACTGGCTGACCTTGTTCCCTGGAATAAAATAAACATTTTGGAATTTCATTTAGATTGTATTAAATGTATCATTTATTTTAATATACATTCCGAAATATTATTTTTGTTAAATTTGTGTGTGTATAATTTTGTAAAATATTTATTGAATTTTTATGTATAAGTTTCAACGCAGAATTTGAAAGTATATAATTTAATTTCAATTTTTTTTAAGTGTTTTTGTAAGATAGTAATTATTTTACTTTAACATTTTCAATTTATGTATTTTGTGCAGTAATTTCAATTTTGTTTTACTACTTTAATTTATATAATAGGTTTGTGTTCACTAGTGGATTACAGTTTTATTTATATGGCATTCCAATACTGGCATAGTGTTGGGATTGCCAGGTCTGGGCCCGAGAGCTCTGTATTCAAGTGTCCGCCATCTCTGGCAGTTAGCGACACTTCTGACCACCGGAGGTCATACATGTCCTCTGGCCATCAAACTTTTAAAAAGATTTTTATTTTTCAAAAACAAATTTCTAGAATGGTAGTTTGCTTTTCAAAAAAATAAAAAAACATATGACTCCCCACCGTGAAAGTTTTTTCTCATAGTGTTTGGACCATTTTTCTTTACATATCTTTTTTTTCATTTACTGTAGCTCACTGACAGGATATACCTTGTGGTAACAGACAGTTAAATGAAGCCATTCAACTGTCCAATCTAAATAGGGCAGACGGTCGGATGGCTTACCTCTGACACCTTTACATCGGGCATCGAAGAACATTTTACACAATGAAGCTTTACACGGAAGTAGTCAATTTTGCTGTGTTGGTGTAAAACTTGTGGCTGCCATACTCATAATCAGGTGAGACGCCCTTAAGTTTGGTAGTCAGGATACTTTGTCAACATTGTGATGGAGTACCCTGTTCGCTTTGTTCGCCCTAAGTTGGCAGGGTATGCCCAGACGTGGGTCCCTTGCTCACTCTACCACTGGATTCAAGATAGCCTGGCTGATGAGGATTATAAATCCGAAACCGGTCCCAGGATGCTTGTTTCCGGTCCAGCGAAGACATGGCTTGGCAGTTCGGGCTGCACTGTTCCCATGAGGCACAGGGTCAGGCTGATTTGCATATGGTCATGTCTGAACTAGGGTGGTGGAGTGAGCTAAAAATAGTGATGGAGTAAACCCAGATCAGTTGACTGGGGGTGAGTGTTTGATTTGCTCAAACGCTCCGTCCATCATCCCCTTTGGTATCGCAGAGTACCCTGTCCTCCAGCCTCCAAATCAGCTCCAGAGGCCCACCTAATACAAATCAGTACAGACCTTTCTCCTCATGGAGCAGTCTTTCTAGAACTGTGATCATCTCTACGGTTCACCTTGTGGGCCACTTCTTTTTTAGTTGGGAGATTTGAGATTCACAACCCCTAATCTCACTGACTAAGCTCCACCCCAGGGTGGAGAGACATGTTTGTCAATAATTATAATTTTTTAACTGCATGTTGTTTGTTATATAGGGAACAGCCTTAGTAATGCGGTCTTAAGCATGCTTGCTATTTCCCTGTAAGCTGAACAACGCACGCCTTAACAACGCACATGCCTTAACCACGCTTAAGCGTGATTAAGGAAGTCGGTGGTCTAGCTGTCTCAGCGGGTGGCAGAGGAACCGGAAGACATGCGGCAGGAAAGACGGACCGGGACGTGGTGGGAGGTCAGTACTGTTTGCATTAGGTGGGCCTCTGGAGCTGATTTGAAGGTTGGCGGACAGGGTCCTCCATCACAATGTCAACATGGCTGGGTAAGTTTGGCTGGGGCCAGGGGGAGGTGAGGTTAGGTTTTAGGTTGCGGGGGCTGGTTTTGGGGCTCAGGGAGGGAGACTGGGGTTGGAGTCATTTTTAGAGGGCTGAGTTGTAGGGCTCAGGACAGGAATGGGGCAGTTTTCAGGCCAAGGGATCAGGGTGGGTGGGAAAGGGATAGTTTTCAGGGTTAGGGGGGCAGTTTAAGGGCTCAGGGCAGGGGTGCTGGTGTCGGAGTAGTTTTCTGGGGCAAGGGGTACATGTTTTAGGGCTCAGAATGGGGGTCGGGGAAGTTTAATGGGCTGGGGCGGGTAGAATACACTGCAGGAGGGTCGAATTTTAGGGCTCAGGCCAGAGGGGAAGGGGTGTGATCTTTACCACACATGTCCCTTTACCAATGATGTCTTTACCATGAAATTGTTTGGTAAAGTCATGCCTGGTAAAGCCATGCATGGTAAAGATATGGTCGTGGTTGAGGCCACGTTTGGGCATGCATTGTTGAGGCATTCATTGTTTCATCACACAACTTGTGATACAGCATTTAATTTTTTTTTTTACTTTATGTATATTTGCATTGGGTATTTATTGATATTTTTGCTATATCCTTTGAAATTATTCAAATATTTTAGCAACAGGATGTAGGATTTGTCAAAGAAACAGGTAGGGAGTTTTTAAAATTTTCACTTTTAAAAAAGTTTTAATTTTTTATATTTGTATTTATTTTTTAACACTTTCTTTTTTGATAAACACATTTTTATTGATTTTACAAAGGAATACACCAGCATTTCTTCATAGACCCATGAAAGTTGTGGATTACATATAAGACTCTGCACAACCCCTTGGACAGATACCATTAAAATACAGTTATGTGACAAATTGATAGCTCCCCAACGATCAACCCACCTCCCCCAACCATTTCCCCACACTCTTTGCGGTATTTCTTGGGGCCTCCACGTGCTTCGTACATACCCTTCTCCTGCGTGGCGCACCAGTCCACCCTAGCCCAACATCTTCCAATAATCGGGGGCTCCGGACATTTCCAGGAGGCCGCAATGTTCCTCTTAGCGACCACCAATGCTGTAGTTAGAAATACTTTTTTGTTCCAAGACCCGTCTAACCCATCAGTAATGCCCAGGAGTGTGTGCTTAGGGTTGTGGGGAACCGCCATCCAATATTTCAGTAACCTCTTCCTCTAGTTCCTTCCAGAACCGCACCAGGTCGGGACAGGCCCATAACGTGTGAAGGCAGTCCGCCGGGTTGTGACCGCATCTAGTAGAGGCAGGGGTCGGACTGAACCCAGCCTGATGGAGGCGCGCGGTGGTGAGATAACTAAGCTGCGTGTAAATAGTAAAGCTGGACCAGGCGCAGCCTAGTGGATGTGGTGACTGTTTTTGGGGCCATAAGGGCATCACACCAGTACTCCTCCTCTAGGGGGGCCAACCCAGTCCTCCCATTGAGCCCGTAGTCGGTCCAAGGAGGTGGGAGTATTATTAATCAGTGTACGATAGTTGTGTGAGATGCCACCCCTCCCCAGGTGCCCAAACATTATCTGAGCATCAGGTGGGCTGTGGTCGGGGAGCCGTGTACCCGTTGTAAGGTGTGAGCGGAGGGCATGTTGCAGCTGCAGGTACCTATAAAATTGTGACTGGTGTAGTGAAAACCTATTTTGGAGGTCTCCAAAGGAACCCAAATGGTCTTCCACCCACACGTCTCCCAGCTGCGAAATACCTATGAGGTCCCAAGCCCTGAGACCCTGCAGTTCGTTCACTTCCTTGAGCCAGGTCCCATTCCACAACGGAGTACACGGTGTCAGCGTGCATGTCCACTTGGTGTGCCGCAGTGCAGCCTTCCAGACCAGCAAACACCGAGCGCATCACATCGGGGAGGAGAGTGGAAATAGGGGCTCCATACATCATAGACTGAATCTTAGCAAGGCCCAGCTCTCCCAACTCAAGCCTGTAGCCCGGGTCCGTCCAACCCCCGTTGAACTAATTGTGTGAGGAGAGAAGTTGAATAGCAAGGTAATATAGACAGAGATGAGTCATGCCTAGGCCCCTGTCAAATGAAGGAATCCAACAAGTACTTAGCGCCAGTCGGGACCTACCTTTTCCCCACAAAAACCTGGAAATTATACAGTCTAGTTCGCGAATCCAAGTTATAGGAAAACACAAGGGGGTTTTTGAAGGACGTGGAGGAAGCGGGGGAGGATCATCATTTTAAAAAGGGCCACCTTTCCCATGGGGTCCAGGGGCAGCAACTGCCACTTCTGGAGGTCTGCCTTGGCACGTTTCACCAGAGGAGTAACATTGAGGACCCAGCTCAGCTCGGGGAGCAGGGTCATCCAGATCCCCACATATTTAAAGGATTGACGGTGAAGTGGTATTACAGATTGCCAGTCAAAGCATTCTCTGGACAGATGAAGGGGGGCCAGAACCGATTTATCGGGGTTCATCCAGAGGCCAAAGGCCCGTTCGAAGGAGTGCAAAATACAAAGACAATGTGACCCCGACTGGGCAGGATCCAATAAGTAGATGAGGACGTCGTCCGCATATAAGGCAATTTTGTCTGGCTCTGCATTGGGCCATTCTCACCCCCGCACGCATTTACACGACTGCATCAGCGAAGCAAAGGGCTCCATCGCCAAAGCAAAGAGCAGATGGGAAAGTTGGCAGCCCTGCCTCGTTCCCCTGCGAATAGAGAAGGGTTTCGATAGGATCCCATTCACAAGGACTCGCGCTCTTGGAGAGGCGTACAGCACCCCGACCATGACTCGGAACCGGGGACCGAGGCCCATCCTCTCTAATACGTCTCTAAGAAACCCCCATTCCACCGAGTCGAAGGCCTCTTGAAGTCGACCAGGAGAATCGCCAGGTATGGCGTTAGAAGAGATGGTGGTCCAGAGCAGATTGCAGTCTACGAAGACAGTGCCCGGTTCCACGCGAGGGTATGAACCCGCACTGGTATGGATGAACCAGCGTGGATGAGTATTGTTTAAGCCGCTAGGCGAGTATCATGGCGTACACTTTGATCTCGGTATTAATGAGGGAAATTGGGTGCTAATGGGCTCAACAGGACGAGGTGGCGGGGAGTTTGGCAGAACCACAATGGTGGCCATGTCCGTCTCACAAGGGAAGGAGCCCTTCTCCACCGCCTTCCGATACAGCCCCACTAGGTGGGGTCCAACTGTGTCCCGATAGTGTGCATAGTATTCCTGGGGGAGACCATCCGGACCCGGTGTTTTGCCGGAGGAAAGAAGGCTGATCGCCTCTCCGATCTCCTCGCTGGTGATAGGGCGGTCAAGGTCAGCTTGGACGGTGGGGCCCACACATGGGAGGCTACCACCGCCATCCATCAGCAAATTTGAATGAGAGAGGGTAGGAGTTCTGGCCTCATAGAGCTGATGGTAATAGATGGCAAAGGCCTGGGCCATGTCCATAGGGGAGCGGCATAGCGAACCGTCCCGTGCCATTATCTTGGGAATGATGCGATTCTCCCTTGGGTATGTAGCAAGGCAGTGAAGTAGCGACCCCTTCTTATCACCCCAAACGTACACCCTGGCCACGGACGAGCGCCAAAGGAGTTTGGCTGCATCCAGCGACAACTGCCTGATCTCTGCACGAATCTGGGTTAGAAGTCTCATATTGGAAGCATCAAGGGATCGGGCCGGGTGCACTCCAGGCGCAGATCCCCCGCCTCCCGCATGGTAATTTTGTCCAATTGGGCTTGCCGCTGGATCTGGAACCCCTTAGCGACCCCTCTAATAGTGGCCTTGCCCGCTTCCCATAGGGTACTCAGTGAGGAGACCGACCCATCGTTAGAAAGAAAGTACTGCCTGAGTTTCCGCCCACCAACTTCCGAAACTCTTTGTCCTGAAAAAAACAGGCGTTTAGCCTCCATATTTGGTGGGCAAAGGCAGGGGGGGGCCTTTACGGAGCATCACTGGGGAATATTCGGAGATTCCTCTTGGGCGAATTGAGACGTCTTGAATCAGGAGTCAGTCCATTGATGGAACAAAGATGGAGTTGATGCCTGCTTGAGTGTAGTGCGCCGCTGAGGTGTGTGTAAAGTGTTTAGAATGTGGGTGCCAAACTCGCAAGGCATCACATACATCCAGGGATGCAGCCCAAGCCGCTAGCTGTTATGCTTGTGTAACCCTACTAGGGGATGGGGGGCTAGTTGTGTCCATGTCAGGCGTGGAGACTGCATTGAAATCGCCCCCAAGGAAAGTGGAACCCAGAGGCAAGAAAGCCAGAAGGTCAGCGGTTTTGGCTAGGGTGGCTGTCAGCATTGCGGGGGGAGAATAAAGTGATATGAGGTTGAGGAGATGACCATTCAGTGTGCCATTAAGGGCCACCAAGGTGCCCTGGGCATCGAGTGTCGTCCACACTGTCACAAAGGAAAGGGAGCGTTTCACAAGAATCGCCATCCCGCAATAACCGCGAGTAAACCCTGAATGTCAGGCTCTGTCATACCAATATCGTGCCAAAAAGGGGCAGTGGTTCCCCAACAGGTGTGTTTCCTGAAGCAACAGAATGTCCACCCCCAGACGCTGTGCGTACCGTAGGACAGCCATGCGCTTGAAACGGTCCAAGAGACCATTAACATTCCAAGACATGATACACAGGGATGTGGTTAGCGATAGTGCGTCAGGCATATCGGCTGTGATAGTATGGTAACAGGTCCCCAAGGGGGAAGCATGGTAGTTGAGGCAGACATTGCTGGGCTTACTAAGGTGGCAGGAGTGGAGACTTCATGTCCTGGTGTGCGCCAGTTAGAGCATTGTGTGAGTGCTGGTGTGGCAAAATTGTAAAACAAGATAAACAAAATAAGGACAAACATTCAGGACAACAGCCTCGCCCCCCGATCCTCCCCCCACCCCCACCCTACACTTCAGGAACTGAAGCATCTGTCGCCCCAACAATAAACTAGTGAAAGAACACCCAAACTACAACGCTTGGAAATGGGAAAGCGTGGAGGACCCCTCCTCTTGTCAGGATGTGCTTGAACGAGTCCATCGGAAAGGAAGAAATGTTTCAGATGTGTAGGGGCTGTCTCTGGCTGTGGAGCCAGGCCCAGCAGGCAGAGACCCCCCTCTTGCAGGGTCCCTCAGGAGCATCGGGCTGCGAGAGGGGTCCGTGTCCAGGAGATTGATCCGAGAAGGCCGTAGTGAGGCACTCCCACAGTCCAGCTGTCCAGAGGAGCCAGAGCACCTCCCGGCCAATGAGCCATCAGAGAGCAATATTGCTTGTCGTGGGAATTGGCTCAGCGGGGAATCTGACCTGGTCCGCCTCTGACCGCGCCGCCGCCGTGAATGGTGACTCTGAGGCTGGGGAGTGAAGGTTGCGGGCCGAATAGGCTCCTCGTCCACCCCCCCACAAGGGATGGCTTGTCAACAATGCAGAGGGCGCTCCCCGTCACCTAGGCCCAGTCCTCAGTAGGATTGTCAAAAAACATGGTCTTATTAGCGAACACTACTCGCAGGCGTGCCGAGAAAAGGAGCCTATACTGGATGTTGAGTGCCCTCAATTTTGTTTAACTTCGCTATTTTTTAACATTTTTAATGTATTTCTAAAATATTTGATGATATTTTATTAACTTATTGGTAGTTTTTTTAAATACATTTCAGAAGTTTAGAGGTTAATCATTTATATTTTATGATATTATTTATATATAATGTTCCTTAAAGTATTTGTTTCTTTATTAGTTGTTGATACATTGTGTATTTTAGGTATTCTTATTTTAATAAACGTTTTGGAATTTCATTTAGATTGTATTAAATGTATCATTTATTTTAATATACATTCAGAAATATTGTTTTTGTTAAATTTGTGTGTATAATTTTGTAAAATATTTATTGAATTTTTATGAATAAGTTTCAAAGCAGAATTTGAAAGTATATAATTTAATTTCTATTCATGTTTTTAAGTGTTTTTGTAAGATAGTAATCATTTTACTTTACATTTTTCAATTTATGTATTTTGTGCAGTAATTACAATTTTATTTTACTAATTTAATTTATATAATAAATTTGTGTTCACTAGTGGATTACAGTTTTATTTATATGGCTTTATTTTTTTGGTTATAGTATATTACTTTTTACAATAGATTTTGTATTGGATGGGAAATATTTAATTTATGTTATAAAGTTGAGATATTTCCCAAACATGGCTTAGATTGGAGAGGAAATATTAAATCTACCCTGTCAAAGTCCAACCCGTTCCACAGTGTGGCTTAAATTGGAGAGGGAATAGTAATTTTACACCCCTCATAGTTCCACAATTTCCTCAATGTGGTTTAGGTTGGAATGGGGATAGTAAATCTACTGCCCTAAAAGTTGAAAATGTTCCAAAATAAGGCTCAGATTGCAGAAGGAATAGTAAATCTGTCCATCTAAAAGCTCAATGTTTTACCCAATGTGGCAGAGATTCGAGTGGGAACAGTAAATCTATACCCCTGAAAGTCTAAAACTTTCTCCAATGTGATCTAGATTGGAGTTGGAATAGTAAATGTACTCCCCCTCCCTGAAAGCCCAACACATTCCCAATTGAGGCTTAGATTGGAGTGGGAAATGTAAATGTACACACTATAATGTTTAAACTTTCTACAATGTATTGAGTTGGAATATTTAATTTACACCTTTTTAAGATGAACATTTGGTTTACTGTGTTTAACTCTTCCAAGGTAAAAATTATGCTTTTTTAGTATTTTTTAATTTTAATGTAGGTGAAATCAGTGTTTATATGCAAATGCAACTTTTTTAATAATATGCTGTGTTTTACATTGTATGTTATAAAATGATATTTCAAGAATGACACACTGTTTTTAAGGTAAGTTTTATTTATTATATATAGCCATAGCAATAACATATACAGTTGTGTATTTTTCATTTTTTCCACACATTATGAGGCTGATTCCGATGAGCCCCGTTCGGTCGGAGCCTTCCAGGCCTCATTGTAATCGGCCGCTCGGTTTGCTTTCCGACCGCCACATTATAATGCTGGCGGTCGGAAAGTAAACCGGGGGGTTACTCCAGCTGTTTTCTGACGGGATCAAGTAGCCTGTCGGCCAGTTGGAACCGGTCCAGGTCCGACACGGTGTCAGGCGGACACAAGTCCACCCGACTTGGTAATCAGGCCCAAAGTATTTGTATTTTAACATTGGTCACAGTTCTTCCTCGTCTCCCTGCCATGGCTCCTTCCTCCCCTCCTTTCCTACAAATTCTCTCAACCTCGTTGTTTGTTAACTGTACCTTACTACGCTATTGTAACTGGTGCAACTTGTAACACAATGTTCCTCTGGTATAGCGCTCTGATACCTCCGAGTCTAGCCAGCGCTATATATAAACCTTTTTTAGATGTACCTTGTAATGCAAAGATCCTCTGGTTAAGCGCTCTGATACCAACGCTATATAAACTTCTCAAATCAAATCAACTCAAAACTGGTTTTCTTGAACGCTGAGACCTGAGCAACATGGCTGATGCCCAGTGGAGCTGCTAGACAGCTAATGAGGAGATTTGTCCTGGTTTCCCCCTTGACCGTCACCTACCCAGCCGGGCATTGGACACAGTTCCTCCTCATCTCCTTGCTATTACTCCTTCCTCCCCTCCCTCCTACGAATTCTTGCAACATTGTTTATGTGTACTGTACCTTACAATGCTCTTGTAACTGATGTAACTTTAAACACAGCAATCCTAAATGTAAAGCGCTCTGATACCGTCTTGGGTCAAGTTCGCGCTATTAAACGTTATAAATAAATAAATGGTCATACTTTTTTTAAAACATAATTGTCGCGCAAAATGCACTTTTTTTAACAATGTGAACATTTGTAAACATATATTTCTTTTCTATTTTTAATACATTGTTAAATACATATGTTCAACATTTTACATTTTTATAGTTGTATTACTCATTACCTACTGGCGGTCGCCAGTAGGTATATATAGTTAGGATTTTTTCTCTATGGGATTTTTGAAAATTCTATGTCTAATAACTTTGGCGTTTGTGGACGGAATTGGCTGAAATTTTCCGGAAAATGGAACATTTTGTTTCTGAGCAGCCCCTGACAATTTGGGGGGGTTTCATCAAGGGGGGGCCGAGAAAAAAGGGGGGTCCCAAAACGCGTTTTTCCATGTTAATTTCCATAGGGCGGTTGGCCTCACTTTTAGCTCGAACGGCTGAATGGATTTGCACGAAACTTGGCAAAATTGTAGGGACTGTTAGCCCGATGTGCCTTTGCTAGGTCTCAATATATGTGCTCCAGTGGATTTTGAGTAATTTAGGTTCAAAAAAAGATATATATCTGGGCGGAGCCTAACCACACATCTGATCTGATTGGCTGTCAGCACTTCATCCAAGAAGTGTTGGCAGCCATCTTGGGACCAATATACATGATAGCACCTCATTAAAAAGCATTGTAGTTAATAGAGGGTTTTAGGACTTTAGTTACATTATAAATCATTTGTTGATGGTACCATACTCGTTTTAGGAATTGTGGTGGGTTCTAAGGTGATTTTACCATGTGAAAAAACCTTCTGCTGTGATATCATGAATATTGTTTGAAAGAAAACTAATATCTCATGATTTTCCCACAGTGGTTTGGAAGGGGATCTATAAGCTAAACTGAAAGCATATTTTCTGTAAATTCACATTATCTTTCTCAGTCATGTGAAAATGAAGTCTGACATTCTCAGTAAAACATGTACATCCAACAAGGACAGAGACTGTCAGTTGATTCCTTTGTGTTCTACTGCAGCCTCCTAGAGTGTTCTAAAGAACAACTAGAGCGCGAACAGTCCTACTTATTACAAAGGTATGGCACACCTGAAGCCATCTTGATTGGAATAAAGTGGTAACTCTTAAAACATTTAATTTAAAAAGAAACAACATGAGGGGGTATATTTTGCCATAGAAAGTATGATTAGTGCTGCCGAATGAAAAATTAGGGCACATTTTGAGTGACTTCTCAAATCCTTTTCTATTTCATTAAAACATACTGACATGCAGTCTCCCAAAATGGCCACCAGAGACAAAAGAGCCTAAATGTAGCCCAAATATCACCCAGATGTAGCCCAAGTATAGCCCAATGACAGAATGTCCCAGAGTGTTCTAAAGAACAACTAGAGCGCTAACAGTCCTACTTATTACAAAGGTATAGCACACCTGGAGCCATCGTGATGGGAATAAAGTGGTAACTCTTAAAACATTTAATTTAAAAAGGAACAAAATGAGGGGGTATATTATGCAGTAGAAGGTATTATTAGTGCTGCAGAAAGAAAAATTAGGGCACATTTTGAGTGACTTTTCAAATCCTCTTCTATTTCATTAAAACATTCTGACATGCAGTCTCCCAAAATGGCCACCAGAGACAAAAGAGCCAAAATGTAGCCCAAATATCACCCAGATGTAGCCCAAGTATAGCCCAATGACAGAATGTCCCAGAGTGTTCTAAAGAACAACTAGAGCGCTAACAGTCCTACTTATTACAAAGGTATGGCACACCTGAAGCCATCTTGATTGGAATAAAGTGGTAACTCTTAAAACATTTAATTTAAAAAGGAACAAAATGAGGGGGTATATTTTGCCATATGAATTATGATTAGTGCTTCAGAAAGAAAAATTAGGGATCATTTTGAGTGACTTCTCAAATCCTCTTCTATTTCATTAAAAAAATTGTGACATGCAGACTGAAACATGCACTTTGAATACCAGCAGCAGACGTCTCTGGTGAGCAGTAGCTTTACTACAGTGATCTAATGTGCAACTAGAGTGCTAACATTCAGAATTTATGGCAAATGTGTGACACATCTGAATGCCTTCTTGATGGAACCAAAGTAAACAAGCATTGAAAATGCAATAGATCTCGCCCTCGTTTAAGTTAAAGCCATTCTGTTTGTAATGAGGTGGCTTTTTAGCTTTGCTTTTATTAGTGTTTTTTCAACTTTCATGTAAATAACATGCATCTGTATGCATATAAGTATATGTATGCATGCATTTATGTTTGTATTTATATAGATATACAGATGATATATGTTTATATATGTATGTATGTATATATATATTCACTGAAAAAACCATAGGCTATAGACCATATATAGTTAGGAATTAGCATTTACAAAACCTTGAAAATTCACTGAAAAAACCATAGGTTATAGACCATATATAGTTAGGAATTAGCATTTACAAAACCTTGAAAATTCACTGAAAAAACCATAGGTTATAGACCATATATAGTGAGGAATTCGCATTTACAAAACCTTATTTTACTCACACAAAACCATTGAAATTCCATATATAGTTAGTTGCACTAACTATATATCGCGCACCCGCAATCCACTGCTGATGATGTCACATATTACATCATTCATGACATGGTCAGTGACATCACTGATGACATCACTGATGACATCTCAAATGACATCACTGATGACATCACTGATGACAACATCCAGTGACTGTATGTTTCTGTAAAGTTAAAATATGTCTTACATATTGAAGAATGAGTGGATGTATAAGTGTCTGGATGAAGGATTTAGTAGGTGCATGACTGACTGTATGAGTGAGTGATTAAATGTGTCTCACTGAGTGCATGGGTTAGTGACTAAACTGTCTTAATTTGTGCTTCATTATGTCTGTTGTTCTGTAAACTGTTGCATGTGTTGATAAGTAGCTATATGAGTAACTATATGGGTTATTGATTGGTTGCCCAAGTATTTGTATGGGAGACTGAGTGTGTGTGTGGGTGGCTGGGAGGTGTATGACTCTGTGCATAGATGTGTGAGCAGTTGATTCACTAGATGTATGGTTTCAAAAGTGCATGTGGAAACAGCTGTATGGGCGGTTGACTGTGTGCATGAGTGTATTGGTGAGTGAATGGATATCTCAGTGCTACATGTCAAAGTAAGTACATATGTAAAACACAGTACATGTGAGAGTTGACACATATAAATAACTGTGCATAAGAGCCAGTGAATGTGTGAGTGGCTGTATGGATCATTGTGAACTTGTATCAGGGATTTTATAAGAGAGTAAATATGTGTTAGTATATGTTTGAATAAGTAAAGTTTGTATAACTGTATAGTTGAGGAAATGGAGGTGTGATTGATTCTTTGCATGACTGACTAGGTGTGTGAGTAACTCCATGGATGAGTGACAGTCTGTGAGTGTCTGTTTACACTGATTGTATCTAAGGTTATATTAGAGTCTGAAGAGGTTCATCGTATTATCACATGAATTATATCATCAGTGATGTGATCAGTAATGTCAAATGAGATGTCATCAGTGATGTCATCAGTGATGTCATTTGAGATGTCATCAGTGATGTCATTTGAGATGTAATCAGTGATGTCATCAGTGATGTCATCAGTGATGTCACTGACCATGTCATGAATGATGTAATATGTGACATCATCAGCAGTGGATTGCGGGTGCGCGATATATAGTTAGTGCAACTAACTATATATGGAATTTCAATGGTTTTGTGTGAGTAAAATAAGGTTTTGTAAATGCGAATTCCTCACTTTATATGGTCTATAACCTATGGTTTTTTCAGTGAATATATATATAATATATATATTTATATATATATATATATATATATACAGATATATATATATATATATATATATATATATATATATATATATATATCTATATATATATATATATAGATATATATATATATATATATATGCATTGTAACCTACATTTTTTGAAAATATAAGACATTTTGCTTCATATATGCAACTGTTTGTATATTCAGAAGCATTCATTTATTAAATTGTACTAGACTTATTTTCTATGGTTATTTTTTATTATAAGTACATTTTAGTGCATCTATATGTGTTTACATGTTGTATCATTTTTAAAATGTTTACAATATTTGTATATAATGAAGTAAAATTTAAGAAATAATATATTTTTATCTTGCATTGTTGTCTAGGGGTTTTGAATCTTTTTTTGTGTTTATTAAGCTGTGATTTTTTCTACTTTAGCAATTTTATAGTCTATCTTTATTGATTTGGGCTGTTCCTGGTTGTGCTGGGTCGTGGTTCCCAGTTTCTGTTCTCTGGTTCAGAGACAATTATTTTTATATTACTTTTTCGGGTTTTAGTGTTATGAGGGATGTGTTTAGGATTATTTTAAGTAATGCAGGTAAGTGTTTTTTAGTATTTTCCTTAGTTGGTGTTAGAAATGTTTTGTAGTTGTGGTAGTCGAGTGAGGTAGGCCTCATTGTATTGTAGCTGTAGGTTTTTTTATGTTTGCTGATTTTGCATTGATTGCATGTGTTTTTTTTAAATTGTATATTATATTGTAATTTCTCTGGGCTTTATGACACATATGGCTAGGTGTTTTGTTTTTCTATTACACGTTTCTTGTTCGTGTCGTTAAAGATATAATTTCTGGGATATATATTTTTTTCAAGCGATTTTATTTTAAATTTCCTTGATTTTCAGGTTTTCCTGAAGTGTTTTATTAAAATGTAATTTTCTGGGTTTTGGAATGTCTCCGTTGACGTTATTTCAAAGAAAGTGAAAGTGAAATGGGCAGATCGGCTCATTTCACTTTCACTGCATCATTCCTCAGGGGCATATCTCAACCCCGAGCATCAGATCTAGGCGGGAGAGGTATTGTTGGAAAGGGGAGAATCTTCTTTTTTCAATGGTATCTTTCCCTAGTGAATCCCTGGTGGGGATCAATGCATTATATAGGGGGTTGGGACCGACCACCAGACTTGCGGCTGTCCCGCCGGCCCAATTAGGATGCCCCGCCATACTGGCGGGTGCACCCTGCCCTTTTACCATTGCGGACGATGCTGCTGGCTGCAGCACCATCCGCAATGGCAAAGGGCATGCACAGCATTTCCCTGCACCACGTGGCAGGCACCACGCGGTGCCTGCCACGTGGTGCAGGGCCTTGTAACCTTGTAGGCCTTGTAACCACCCATATCATAATATGGCTGGTGGTGCCTGCTAGGCACCGCCACCATATAACTGGCCCAGCTCCGCCCGGCTGGCAATCGTAACGATTGCCGACCGGCGGAAAAGTGGCAGATGGACTTTGTGTCTGCCGTGATACCCACCGTCATCATAATATGGCGGGGGTATTTCTTGTTATGATAGTGTAATGGCCGCCACCGCCGGCTCGGCGGTGGCGATTGTTACGCCATCGTAATGAGCCCCTATGTTTTTGAGGGGGGAATTGCCTCCTTGCAATGTGATAATGCTCCTCCTGGCCCAAAAGTCTATCCGCCCCCCACCGAAAGCAGATTGGAGGTTGTTACCTCCAGTCTATATGCGGGGGTCAGAAAGCCCACTAGACCATCAGGAAATATTTATGGTGGGACGAGTGCCCCCTCATGTCAATGGGCTAATGTTCCCCCTCCCCTCAGGCCCAAAAGTCTTTCTGCCTGGGGGTGGGTGGGGCCGGGCAGAAAGCTCACTAGACACCAGAGATTTTTTTGTGGCACAGTGGGTGGGGGCAGCCCTCCCAGGCATTGGGCCTAGCCATTACCCATCCAAATAACCTCAAGCTGTCTTTCTGCCCCCCGTCAGGGGCAGATAGAAGGTATCTTCCTCCAATCTGCCCCAGCCAAGGGAAAGAGACCCCACTAGACACCTGGCTGTTTTTTTTATTTCTTCAAAGGTTTGGGGTTGGCCTGCCCCCCCTGCCGACACATCAGTCCTAGCCTCCACCTCAAATATGACCCCAACAGTCTTTCTTGCTCCCTGGGGACCAAAGCATCCCCATCTTTATTGCAAGAAGAAAAAGTCAGATTTTTGATTATTTTTTTTAGATTAGGGTAGCAGAGTTGGGCTAAGTCCCAATTTCGTAACAATTTCGTCCCACTTCGACGTTGAATGGCTGCACTTTTCGGGCTTGGCCAGCTGCCACCTGGGTAAACCTCTCAAACCCAGGCATTTCTGAAAACTAAACAACTGTGCTAGTCCAATATGGCGTGCCTTGTGTGGGTCCTGCAACATTTTCTTACCCACAATGCTGTGAAAATCTCAAACTTTGATTAAAACTGCACATTTTCCTTGCATTTCAATGACAATAGCTGTGTTTTTCAGTCAAATCTTTAGGTTTGCAAAGGTTTCTGAGTAATAACATCTGGTAGGAGCTTCACAAGTAGCCTGACCCTGGAGTCCCCTATGTGTCTAGTTTAAAAAAATGTAAAGGTTTGCTAGATATTCCAATATGCGTGCTGAGTACGGGCCCAACATCCACAGCTACCCACTTTGAAAAGTGTTCAGTGGAAACAATGTGATGTGTCCATGTTGTGTGTAGGGCCCTTTCCTGTCACCGGCACTAGGCCTACCCACACAAGTAAGGTACTATTTTTATCGGAATGCTTGTGGGAATGCAGAGTAGTAGCACATTTGTTATTACCAATTGTATTTCTCCGCATTTGTCTTTATCAAATGTAAGGCTATGTGTAGGAAAGAAGACATTTTGATTAATGCCCTCTGAATCACCCGGTAGTAGGGATACCCAGGGGGGCCTGTCTTGGCGCGCAACATGGCGGACACGCTTTAAGCGTGCTACTGGACCCCTTCGCTTTCCGCCCATGATCCGCCTGTTCCTGCAGCCATCCAGCCTCAAAACTTACAGCTGGTGCATCCCTGCAACTCCCGGAACGCATCCTTACCGGCGGTACTCCCCGTGAGCGCGAGTTGTGGTGCTTGCCTCGCTGGTGAGAGGCCTTTGTTCCCAAGATGACGGCCTTCATCCACTGACCTGCGGCGGCCATTCTCTTCAGTGGTGTGTGGCCTCGGCTTGTGCCGGTCGCTCCAGGCGTGGTGGTGACCTCTGGATTTGCTGCGTAGTGCCTGTGAGGAGTGACAGTGAACCTCCCTGGCTGGCCTGGGGGGCTGATTGCTGCCTGCTGCCTTCTGGGGTCTTCCGCTCCGACTGCCAAACATCTGGAATCGGTGGCTTGTCGCCGCTCCTTCCCCGCCCCTCTACTGGCATGGGGCCTCCCTCCCTGGTGGATGGGGCGGCTGGAGGGGGCCGGATCTGAGCCTCTGGCTCTCCTGTGGCAGGGTACTGGCACCGGCCGCTATTTCAGGTGGCAGAGGAGGAGGAGAAGACGCATATTTACTTCAACCGCGCTCCGGCTGCACCGGTCGGGTGCCGGGGCTGCGGTGATCCAGTGTGTGCCCTGGGAGTCGGAGATGGGAGCTACGCTGTGAGGTGAGGTGTGCTCTGGGCTCCCAGATGAGAGGCGGGTTTGGCTGCTAGGTCCGGCAGCCTGGGTCTGAGGCCCCCTCCGCCATCCCTGCTCGCATCTCTTGCTCCCGTAGCCTGATCTGGTGCTCGTCTCCGCTCCTGCTCACACGCCAGAGGGTGGTGGAATTGGCCGCACGTGGCGAGCAGCGTGGGGCCCTGGGGCAGGGCCTTCTTCACCGACCCCCGAATCTGGTCTGCTCAGGAAGAAGCTGGAGGTCTGGGACTGTTCCTTGATGCAATAGCCCTGCTGCTGACCCCGGGCACCTGTGGCGCTGCTGCCTGGGACTGCCTGGGATGGAGGGGAGGATGGTTGTGGAAACTGTCTTGGGCCATACCAGGGTGGCTGGCTGGGCCCCCCTCTCCCGTGTGACTACTGCGAACTAGGTAAAATCAGACAGACCACCCTGGGGGCTGCCAAATTGCTTTGGAGATCTTCCGTAGCCCGAGTATACGGGGAGATAAAAACTGGAAACTCCTCCATCGCCTGGCCACCTATCCTATGGCCAACCGTATAATACCTGAAGTGATCGACACAGACGGCAAGATCCACCGTGCCCCGACGGCAGTGGCCCAATGCTTTGCCGCTTATTATGCCACTCTCTACTTGGCACGACACCTAGCCTGCCACTCCCGGAGCTCCTCCGGGGCGAACGGTTCCCCCTTCCATGCCTTAGTGAATCCGAGGCGGAGGCGCTGGACACTCCCCATGGCCCCTGAGGAGGTTCTGGATGCCATATTGCGCATGGCAGCCGGTAAGATGATGGGACCAAACAGGCTCCCCAGGAGTTTTATGCATCCTACCGGGACACCCTGGTTTTGCCTCTTTTGGCAGGGTACCCTGAGGCGGTGGATTGAGGCTCCTTTCGTCCTGAGACAGACTTAGCCACCATTGTGGTGATCCCTAAATCTCAGCCCCCCCTTGAATTGCTGTTCGGACTACTCTCCCATCTCCCTGAATAATACAGAGCTTAAAATCTTCGCGTCTGTCTTCGCTAACCGCATAAGGCCACACTTGGCCAGTCTGGTTCACCCCGACCCATGCTGCTTTATGCCTCTCAGAGGGACCAAAAAGATACTAAAGGGGATGATGGCCAGAGCGTTTGAACAAATCAAACACTCACCACCAGTCAACTGATCTGGATTTGATCCATCATCATCCTTTTACTCACTTCACCACCTCAGTTCAGACATGGCCATATGCAAATCAGTCTGACCCTGTGCCTCATGGGAACAGTCCAGCCTGAACTGCCAAGCCATGTCGTCCCTGGACCAGAAACAAGCATCCTGGGACCGGTTTCGGGTTCATAACCCTCATCAGCCAGGCTATCTTGAATCCAGTGGCAAAGTGAGCAAGGGACCCACGTCTGGGCATACCCTGCCAACTTAGGGTGTACAAAATGATACCAAAGGGGATGATGGACGGAGCGTTTGAGCAAATCAAACACTCACCCCCTGTCAACTGATCTGGGTTTAATCCATCATCATTCTTTAGCTCACTCCACCACCCCAGTTCAGATATATATGCAAATCAGTCTGACCCTGTGCCTCATGGGAACAGTCCAGTCCGAACTGCCAAAACATGACCAGGCATTGACTTAGACGCCTTCACCTTGCCCTTGTGAATTGGCACCTGCTGACCCCCTATTTGTCCCTCATTCTCATAGACTTTGAGAAGGTCTTTGAATCAGTAGATTGGGGTTACCTAGAGGCGGTGTTGGAGGAAATGGGCTATGGAATCCCCTTCCGCAACCTGGTGAAGCCCTTGCATTGTCGGCCCCGGGTGCAGGTCCTAGTCAATGGAGCTCTGTCCTGTCCCTTTCAAATTAGATGGGGCACAAGGCAGGGGTGCCCCCTTCCCCACTTCTATTTGCTTTGGCAATGGAATCCATTGCTTGCCTTATTCGTTCGGACCACTCCCTCACGGGGTGGAAGTGGCCGTGCTTTGAGGAGGACAAGATTGCACTCTGTGCAGATGATGTGCTGCTATTTTTGGCGGACCCTGCTCAGTCTGGACCCCGATGCTTTCGAGCTTTGGACCTCTTTGAGCACACCTTGGGCCTCCGGTTAAACCCGGCCAAGTCTGTTCTGGTTCCCCTTCACCTCTCACGGGAATGCTTTGATTGGCAGTTGACGATCCCTCTTCGGCGGCAGTCCTTCAAGTGCTTGGGGATCTGGGTGGCCATTCTCCCCGACGTTGCCTGGTTACTTAACGTCACCCCACTGGTTAAGCGAGTCCGCACTAACCTCCTTAAATTGCCAATGCTACCACTGAACCCTCTGGACAGAATAGCCCTATTTAAAATGATGATTCTACCCAGATTTCTGTACATGCTCCGGAATACTCACCTCTCCTTCTCCAGAACTTAGTTTTGTGAGATGGATAGTTTGGCTATCAAGTTTTTATGGGGAAGGTGGAGGCCCAGGCTGGCCCTGGCCCAATGCAGAATCTTGTCCTTTGATGGAGGTCTTGAGATGACGAGCCTCTACCTTTATTACTTAGCGACTCTGCTCCTTATTGTGCACAACTGGTTTAATGGTGGCTGGTCGGACCTGGCATACCGTCTGAAACTGCACACCCTGGGTCTTTCTAATATCCAGGGGATGCTGTGCAGAACTGCTGTTTCCCAAGCTCTGAGCTCCCCTTCCCGGTGTAATTATCCGGTGAATTGAATCTGTAACCAGCCGAAAACCGACGGCGCAGCAGTGGGACACCATTCTCCGACTCCCTGCCGACTTTGGAGACGATCGGCGCATCCACGCCGCACCGAGAGCTGCGAGTCGCCGGGGCCGCCCAAGCTGCATCCGGCTCCGGCCCGAAACTACGCCAGGACGAGGCTTCGCCACGTGTTGTAGGCCTCAATTTGCGGCCCACCCATGGATCCTCCGCACGCTGCCGGCGCACCGGTGAATCGCTTGAGACACGGCCCGACACGAGATCACTGCTCGGGGCGATCCAGCCCACGCGGTCCCCAACGGCCAGTCGAAGGCCAGCCAAGGCCGACTGAGAGGACGCAACCAGGCCGGCGACGGACTACACGAGGCGAACTCGTGCCTGTACAACTAAGCACTACTCATAAACTCTGTATCTGGTGTCTATTTCAGAAATACATAGGTTTCTTTGGTACTCATTTTTTACTCTTTATATTTTACCATATGAATTGCTCTATACCCAGTACACATGAAAAACCATTTCAAGGTGCAGTTCAGTTGTTGGCTCTGGGTACCTCAAGTTCTAGGAGAACCTACAAGTCCTATCTATCCTCGCAACCAGAAGGGTCTAGCAGACAAAATGGTACATTTCTTTTGTAAATCAGCCAAAGTGACAACAAGAAGTTACAAATGACAAAGCTGTCACAAATAGAAGTTTTTTCGTACTCATTTTCAATATTTTTTTATTTCAACAGTATACACAAATAAACCTTTGCTGAATTTATAATTGCATCTACTTTTCAGAAATCTATAGTTTTTCCGGAAAATGCATGGGTTTCACCCTGATTTCCATTACAAACTGGAAGTCGGTTGAAAGCATAACAACTAGGAATAATGGGCTACCTCTTAAACAAGCATTTACAATGCAATGGTTTCGCCTTTGGAAAAATTAGAGCTATTGGCATTGTAAATGACAAAATTTGTATTTATGTGTTGGTTTTGAAAACAGATAAATAAATGGCATTGTCATTTACATTGCCATTACCTTAATCTCTGCAGTCACTCTGCAGTTCCTAGCACTCCATAGCACTCCCTAGTCACTCTGCAGTCGCTAGCACTCCCTAGCACTCCCTAGTCACTCTGCACTCCCTGGCACTCTCTAGCTCTCCCTAGTCACTCTGCACTCCCTAGCACTCTGCACTCCCTAGCACTCTGCACTCCCTAGTCACTCTGCACTCCCTAGCACTCCCTAGTCACTCTGCACTCCCTAGTCACTCTGCACTCCCTCGCACTCCCTTGCACTCTGCACTCCCTTGCACTTTGCACTCCCTTGCACTCTGCACTCCCTTGCACTCTGCACTCCCTTGCACTCCCTAGCAGTCCCTAGTCACTCTGCACTCCCTAGCACTCCCTAGTCACTCTGCACTCCCTAGCACTCCCTAGCATTCTGCAGTCACTCTGCACTCCCTAGCAGTCACTCTGCAGTCACTCTGCAGTCCCTAGCACTCCCTAGCACTCTGCAGTCACTCTGCACTCCCTAGCACTCTGCAGTCACTCTCCAATCCCTAGCACTCCCTAGTCACTCTCCACTCCCTAGCACTCCCTAGTCACTCTGCACTTCCTAGCACTCCCGAGTCACTCTGCACTCCCTAGTCACTCTGCACTCCCTAGCACTCCCTAGTCACTCTGCACTCCCTAGTCACTCTGCACTCCCTAGCACTCTGCAGTCACTCTGTACTCTCTAGCACTCCCTAGTCACTCTGCACTCCCTAGCACTCCCTAGCACTCTGCTGTCACTCTGCACTCCCTAGCACTCCCTAGCACTCTGCAGTCACTCTGCACTCCCTAGCACTCCCTAGCACACCCTAGCACTCTGCAGTCACCCTGCAGTCACCCTGCAGTCCCTAGCACTCCCTAGTCACTCTGCACTCCCTAGCACTCCCTAGCACTCTGCAGTCACTCTGCACTACCTAGTCACTCTGCACTCCCTAGCACTCCCTAGTCACTCTGCACTCCCTAGCACTCCCTAGTCACTCTGCACTCCCTAGCACTCTGCATTCCCTAGCACTCCCTAGTCACTCTGCACTCCCCAGTCACTCTGCACTCCCTAGCACTCTGCACTCCCTAGTCACTCTGCACTCCCTAGCACTCCCTAGCACTCCCTAGCACTCTGCAGTCACTCTGCACTCCCTAGTCACTCTGCAGTCCCTAGCACTCCCTAGTCACTCTGCACTCCCTAGCACTCTGCACTCCCTAGCACTCCCTAGTCACTCTGCACTCCCCAGTCACTCTGCACTCCCTAGCACTCTGCAGTCACTCTGCACTCCCTAGCACTCCCTAGCACTCTGCAGTCACTCTACACTCCCTAGCACTCCCTAGTACTCTGCAGTCACTCTCCACTCCCTAGTCACTCTGCACTCCCTAGTCACTATGCACTCCCTAGTCCCGGGGGTGTGGCTAGGCACGCAACGTGAATGGACGCCTCGGGGTAGAGCTCCGCTCTGAGCTCCCCTTCCCGGTGTAATTATCAGGTGAATTGAATCCGTAACCAGCCGAAAACCGACGGCGCAGCAGTGGGACACCATTCTCCGACTCCCTGCCGACTTTGGAGACGATCGGCGCATCCACGCCGCACCGAGAGCTGAGAGTCGCCGGGGCCGCCCAAGCTGCATCCGGCTCCGGCCCGAAACTACGCCAGGCCGAGGCTTCGCCACGTGTTGTAGGCACAATTTGCGGCCCACCCATGGATCCTCCACACGCTGCCGGCGCACCGGTGAATCGCTTGAGACACGGCCCGACACGAGATCACTGCTCGGGGCGATCCAGCCCACGCGGTCCCCAACGGCCAGTCGAAGGCCAGCCAAGGCCGACTGAGAGGACGCAACCAGGCCGGCGACGGACTACACGAGGCGAACTCGTGCCTAATCCTTTCGAACGACCACGACGATAGGACTCCCTCCGGATCACCGGGCTGAGGCGGCGGAATACGTCTAATGTCTACTGGGCCCAGGACTCGAACTGGAACGGGGGCCAGTGGCTCCAACTCAAAGGGCAAAATGGACAAGTCGGGGAAAGGCCCCGACTCTGACCAAACAACGGCAAAATTAGACACCATGCTGGCGGCCATGGAGAGACTGGAGGAATCCATACAATTGACCCGCACGTCCCTTGCCACGAAGATCGATAGCGTGGCCATAGACTTGACTCACTTAAGAGCGGATCATAAAAAACTGTCGGAGCGAACCACAACCCTGGAAGGAGATATTCAAACGCTCAAGCCTCAGGCGGACCAGTCGCACAAGCAGATACAGGATTTGTTGAACAGAGTGCAATTTCTCGAGGACAGGGCGGAGGACGCGGAAGGTAGGGCACGGGGGTCCCGGAGAAATGGGAAGGACGAACCCCTGAGGAGCACATGAAACAATGGCTGAGAGACCTGTTGCCGGAGGGATCACTGTCCCCACACTTTGTGATTGTGCGGGCGCACAGAGTCCCCACCAAACCATTGGCGACGGGGTCCAATCCCAGACCCATGCTGATACGCATCCTGAATTACCGGGACAGAGATACGATATTATGAGAAACGCGCAAACTCCACGAGATCCGCATCGACAACACGACCGTGATGTTCTTTCCGGACTACACGATACAAGTACAGCGACAACGACATTCGTTCCTGGAGGTGAAAAAGCGCCTGAGACAACTAGGGTTGCAGTATTCCCTGTTGTTCCCGGCGAAGTTGCGAGTGGTAGCGGGAGAACGCACTCATTTCTTCACTGAACCCACGGACGTGGAGGCCTGGTTGGACAGTGGCGTGGACACAGTCCCCAAGACTCATACAGGCCCCGCGCCCCCCGCCAACCTGGGGGCAACAGGAGAAGGCGCAGGCCCCGCCAACAGACACGGCCTGATGCCAAGGGCACACCAAAAACCCCCCTACCGGCGGACGCCACAAGGAAGGAGAAGCAAGACGCCCTCCGCCTTGTCATGGAACTTAGTGGATCCCCCACACGCAGCGAGGCAGCAAGCGGCAGTGTGCAAGACCTCCCAAGCGACGACGAAGCCATTTATGGATTGTCGGATTCACAAACATCGGGGAACAGACCGGATGTCACTCCTCAGACTGCTGACTACATCGGCTAACTGTGCTATGCCCTAACAACTCTGAGTAACATAGCCGGAGACGGCCACGCTGCCACGGACCCACAGCCGCCCACGTACCAATGCGTGCAACACTGATTATCGCCCTGGATCCCACTGGCCGGAAGATGGCTGACACGTACTGGGCTTCTCCAGCCTTTGCTTGCCGAGTGGCTAACGCCGACCACGAGATCAGGCGACGGATCATCACACAGTCCCATAGACGACCCATCTGGTCGCGGAAGACGACGGACACGTAAAATAAGTTGGTTACTGTATAACTTAGCGGGGTCCCCTGCCTGACCGGGTGGCACAGACTGGTATACCACCCCCGGGATTGAGGCGATCCCACCCACGAAGATACTATAGACTCTTCACCAAGAGACACTGTGCGCATAGCACGTCCACCCCCTAAAGAAGGTTTAAAAATGTGTTGCTCTCCTAGAGAGTATGGACGGGAGCACGTTTCGCATCCGACCTTTTGGTATTCTAATAGTTCGAGCTGTTCAATGGCTGCATGTTCCATTTGCCATGTTTCCCCCTTCCCTTATTTGCATTACAGTGGTCAACTCTTACATGCCTCAACAAGTTGGTGGGTGGCGACTGCCGGGTGGTGGATGTGGCCTGCATGGGGGTGGTCGGAGGGGCCTGGAGGGGGGAGCTTGCTTTTTCAATGTAATGTCTGCAGTTAGATTGTGCACGTGGAATGTGCGAGGTATTCACACACCTACACGCCGTTTTCAAATTCATTCTTACTTGAAACGACACCGCGTCCAAATAGCTCTCCTCCAGGAGACGCATCTTAGTAACGCGGAGGTGCCTACGCTGAGACGCAGGTGGCGAGGACAGCTGCATGCCACGGGTTTCTCGTCCTATGCCAGAGGTACAATGTTGTGGGTTCGACCAGGCCTGCCCTGGACGACACTGGGGACTTATATAGACACTGAGGGGCGGTATGTTGCGATCCATGGCAAGCTTGACGGTAACCCACTGGTCCTAGTCTCAGTGTACGCACCCAATACTGGGTTGGCAGATTTTCTGGCGAAACTATCAGACACATTGGCCCCCTGGCACGGCATCCCCTGGGTCTTGGGAGGGGACTACAATAGCACATTGGACACTGCCCTGGACCGCTCACACCCTCCACCCCCCAACTCATTGGCCCACCATACAGCGAACTCGCTCCAAACATGGGCCACTCAGTGGGATATACACGATGCATGGCGCAACTGCAACCCAAACATTCGACATTACTCCTGCTACTCGGGTGCACACGCACTATACGTACGATTGGATAGGTTCATGGTGTCTAGCGAGCTCCTGCCACACATAGCTGACATTTGTTACATGGGCCGCATGCACTCTGATCATAACCCCCATGTTATGGACATGCTCTGGGAGCAGCCGCGACCCCCGATTCCCACATGGAGACTGCAACCTGATATCCTACTAGATGGTCCGCTCCGGGGCTCCATAGCTGCACAAACGGCGCAATATTTTGAGGAAAACACTGGCACTGCATCCTCACCCCAGATAGAATGGGACGCGTTCAAAGTGGTCCTCCGGGGGTACTGTCTGGGCACACAGGCTCACTCCCGGCGCCAGCTAGAAATGGACCTCACACACCTAGAGTCCACTCTGCACCGACTAGAACAGTCTGCAACCACTGACGACAGCGCTGCCTTAATGGAAGCACGTGCGAAACACGACAGGCTGATAGAACGGTTGAAGCACATCAATTATGCGGCCCACTCAGCGCGCACACATCACAAGGGGATAAACCCGGCAAGTTGTTAACCTGGCTAATACAACGCGAGGAACGCACATCGCCAGTGACTGCAATTCGACTGGCCAATGGCCAGTCGGTATACACCCAGACGCAAATACACGGAGCATTTGTGATGCACTACAATGACCTATACAAATCCCGTTTGCTGGCCACGCGCGAGGCCATCGATTCCTACCTAGAAGACATAACACTGCCCACCAAAACTGACGACCAACGTGACGACCTAGGTGCCCCCTTGGCAGCAGACGAGCTGCGAGAGGCCATATTCGCACTCTCAAACGGTAAAGCCCCTGGCCCGGATGGGTTGCCGGCGGAATATTACAAGGCCTACTCTGACATCCTCATCCCAGAACTCCTTAGGGTGTACTCGGCGGCGCTTGATGACTCAGCACTGCCTCGGTCGATGAACGAGGCGACACTGGTGTCTCTCCTCAAGCCGGACCATGACGGCATGCTTCTCGGGTCGTACAGGCCGTTGGCGCTGTTAAACACAGATTAAAAGATATTAGCGTCGACCTTGGCCAGGCACCTGGTAAAAACAACCGGAGGTGCGTGTCCGCACAGGCAAACTAATGTCTGACTCCATCAGGGTTAGGCGTGGCACCAGACAAGGCTGCCCACTATCCCCCCTGCTGTTCTCGCTAGCGATAGAACCCCTAGCCGCAATGTTGCGAGACAGAGGCGCACGTTGGGGTATCCCCCTAGCGGACGGGCTACACATAGCATCGTTATATGCAGATGACTTGCTTTTATATGTCAAGGATCTCGCATGCATACCGCCGGAACTGACAGACATCTTCCATTCCTTTGGCGCTATGTCGGGCCTTAAAGTTAACTGGGCGAAGTCGGGGGCGTATGCATTCAGCCAGAATGTCCCAGATACAGAGATAGTGATCCAAGGCGAACGGCTACCGAGGCACCACACCATGTTCAAGTACCTAGGCATATACATCTATAGAACACCCCAGGACATACTGGATGGCAACCTCACATGCGCAATAACTTCCATTAGATTCCAGATTTCCTTCTGGAAGACACTCCCACTTAATGTACCAAGCAGGGTGACACTTACGAAAATGATTGTCTTACCCAGGCTCCTGTATTATTTTGCCAACATCCCCACATACGTCCGTGCCCGCACTTTCAGGGAGCTGGAATCCATGATTAGAGATCTATTATGGAATACCGGAAGACCTAGAGTGGCCCTGAGGAAACTCTACACCCCAGTAACTGATGGAGGTCTTGCAGTGCCAAACCTAGAACTCTATTACCTGGCGGCGCAGTTACAGTGGGTGACGGCCTGGCTAGCGGGCAAGCACCTGGCTGATACGGCCACGGCCGGTGATATGTTGACACACGCCCAGATCCACTCCCTCTTCCACCCCTTGGCAACCACCACATGCTACAACAGGAGCCTGAAGCTCACTAAACATATTAAACCGTACGCACCTGCCCTACCACTCCTGGGCACACCCGCGGCCACGACTATCATTTCAGAAGCAGCGCTAGAACATTGAACACGCACGGGGGTAGACACCATGGCAGACTTATATGCCGATGGCGCACTGCTTCCTTTTGCTACGCTGGCGGAGGACACCGGACTACCGGCGGGACAATTCCTGCTACACGCCTCCATTGTACTAACGTACTCACGAAAGTGGGGATCAATAGCGGAGGAACCACCCACACACCAACTGATACAACACCTACATGTCATGGGGAACGGCACGCATGTAGTGCACTGGTTGACATACGTACTACTGTCACACATGCACCAGAGCCTACAGCCATTGAGAGACAAGTGGGCGACAGACAGGGGCAGGGACTGGACGGAGAAGGAGTGGGAGATGATGTTAGCGGGCCTGAGAAACATCCCACGCAATGCACGATTCAAGCTCATCCAATTCTATATTCTACACCGTGCATACCTATCCCCAGACAAAATCAACTCATACTTCCCGAGCGCTACAGCCAATTGCCCGCGATGTACCCTGGAAGGCGCAGACATCTTGCACATGATCTGGAGCTGCCCGCACCTCCAAACATATTGGCAGGCACTGATACCGATACTGGAACGTTGCACCGACATGAAAATACCACACACGTGGGAGGCATGCATACTGGGTGTATACAAGCGAACCAAACCCAACAAAGTCCCCTCACGTTTCTGGGATCTAGGCCTCATAACAGCTAAAAGACTGATCACGAAACACTGGAAACGACCCACCCCTCCCCTGACGACACACTGCCGAGCTTCCCTAGATAACTGGGCGAAAGCGGAAAGTATCACCCTACACAATGAGGAAACTGCGGGACTGCGGAAGTTCCCGATCGCAGCCTTGTGGGACGAAATGCTGGGCTCCCTACACAAAGACACTCAGACGGAACCTATTGCATCGCCAACAGCAAACTGCGCCCTTGCCCCTACTGGCGGAAGCCCACCCATCCAGACTCCAGATATCACTGCAACGCCTGCAGGCGCTAACACGCAATAGCCGACGCAAGACGAGCCCGTCTGACATCCTGGGCACGCTCCACACCCCCTGCCTCGGGCCCCCCTAGACCCACCCCGCCGCTAGGTGAAGACCTACTAACACCACTCCAGGACACCCAAGTCCGCGCAACACACATGCAGGCCCCAGCCCAAAGTCACACACCCAATACCAGAACGATTGATGACCACGCTCCTACCCCAGTCCCCTGTTCTTTTTTCTTTTTTTTCCACTTACACCCCTGTTTCACACTGTTCATTCATTTCTCTTTTCCTTTTCTTTATTGAGACAATTCGTGTACTGTACTGGACAGATGGGAACGGTCATCCTACAACATTGTTGAACTGCATGAAACACTGTCCAATTGCAAACTGTGATGTACCCCGCAACTATGACTGACATCCCCGAGATGTGATCAAAACCATGATGTACCGATGGAATTGCCTTTTATTCTGTGATTTCAATAAAAGATATATTTAAAAAAAAAATCAGGGTTGTTTGGACTGATACAGGGTGCCCACTAGAATAGTGGACATCACATATCAGGACAACTTCTCACAGGCATCATCTAGTAAAATGTGTTGATGCATGCTAGTATTTAAAAAAAATACTCCGCAAGGAAAATCAGTGGCACCAGTTTCAACAAGCTTATGGTAAATATGAAAATAAACAAGCACTGGTAAAGCTAAAAAAATGCACTCCCTAGTCACTATGCACTCCCTAGTCACTATGCACTCCCTAGTCACTATGCACTCCCTAGTCACTTTGCACTCCCTTGCACTCTGCACTCCCTTGCACTATGCACTCCCTTGCACTCTGCACTCCCTAGCACGCCCTATTCACTCTGCACTCCCTAGCCACTCTGCACTCCCTAGTCACTCTGCACTCCCTAGCACTCTGCAGTCACTCTGCACTCCCTAGCACTCGGCACTCACTAGCAATCCCTAGCACTCCCTAGCACTCTGCAGTCACTCTGCACTCCCTAGCACTCTGCAGCCACAGTTGTAGCCATCGCGCCCATATACAGCGTCTTCTGCATCCCTGAAGAAGAAACATATAGTTATCACAGTACCAATAACTACACAAATTAAGATGGGTGAATGACATTTAGCGAAAGGACTACGCAGGCATTTGTTGAAAGGAAACACTGATGCTGTTGCCATGGCGCAGGGACGGACTTTCGCACAAAGTGTATATGATTTATAAAAAGGATGGTGGAAATATCTGTACATTTATTGATGCAAATATACAAACCTGAAACGTTTATGTTTGTGGCTAAATGGTGACACATACGCGATACAGTAAGCAATTCGACATTGAAGACACAAGTATCGAGCACTCCAATATCAAGAGCTTGCACATGCAGCTTCCTATACAACATTACAAAGTGCAGAGCACGTAAGGAGAAAGGGCAACGAGCCTGCAATAGCAACCACCGGGAAGAGTCCCTCCGGCCACAAGAAATAGGCGGGTGCATGCAAGAGCGAGTACGAAAAAGGAAGACATTCCTTTAAAAAAAATGTGTTTAAGATTGACGTGCAACACATGCTGTACCAGTAGTACGAAAATATATTGTGTAGTTAATTAAAACCATAATACAAAACGTTTAAAAGGCACGTTAAAGAAAGAGCAGAAGAGTACGTCCCTGCGATACCGTCTAACGTGACTGACATGCTGTGTGTTTAACAGAATGAAACCTCTGGACTAAACTTTAATTGGAATTAGCGGTTTACGTGTGCAATAAACAAGGCAAGAGAATAGCATAATACTCATACAAAAGAGCCAATAAGAATCTCAATACACGTCCGATGCAGCACGCCAGCCCTCCCCGCTTCGCGCCCGCCATGGCCAGGAAGCAATTGAAGACAGTACCGCCCACGCAATCTAATGAGGTTTGCATTGTCGCGAATACGTACAAATAAAAACATTTTCGATTGTACATCATAAGAGTCCAGCGACGTTTTTGTTAGTTTAGAGCGGCTCACGGACAGCGGGAGGGGGGTGGGTGAACGGGCTCACGGACAGCGGGAAGGGGGCAGGTGAACGGGCTCACCGACAGTGGGAGGGGGGGCTGGTTAACGGGCACACGGACAGCGGGGGCGGGTTACCGGGGACATGGACAGCGGGAGGGGTGGCGGGCGGGCGGGCACACGGACAGCGGGAGGGTGGTCAGGAAACAGCCAGCGGGACAGGGACAAGACAAACAATGAACACAAACATCGGTGTAAAAAAAAAAAAGTACACGCCCACAGTGGCCACATCTACATGACGTTGCGGAGAGGGAAAGAATCGGCGGAACGCCCACCAATCGCCTCGGGAAATGACGGACTGTTCTCTCTTCCAATGGCTAGCCTCCATTTATGGAGCTAGCCAATGGAAGAGAGAGGCGGACCGAAGGCCACACTGTTCTAACATTAGATTTCGCTTGCGCCGAAAAGCTGCGCAGTGCGCAGCTTTCGACGAGGCGAAACCTAAAAATGCCATAACTTTGGTTAAAAAAAAAAATGTATTCAGCTGTGCACACTACTGAAAGCCGGGACAATGGTGACTATAGCATAGCAGACCTTTTCTTTATGCCATTTTAGGAAAAAAAACAGAAGCTTTTTTTGGAGCACTTATTTCCTATTTTCTCCCAAAAACCTAACGGTTTGCTATATTTTGGCTATTTTGTAAGTCCCCACCGGGGGAATCCACAACCCAGGGCATCTTTTAATTCCAAGGATATTGGAAAAAATAAAGCAAACTTGGCATGGATACCTAATGTGGAAAATAGTTATGGATGCCTAAGCACAAACTACCCCATATTTCCCAAAAATGGCTAAGCATTCTTGGGGGAAAAGGCTTTGCAGCGAAGGGGTTAAGTGTTTTACAATTCAATCATAATAAATAATTGTGAATACTTATTTTTCTATTTAAAATTGAATAGTAATGTTTAAAATAATATCAATAAAATAAATTGTTTAGTTGTTTACAGCTTTGTTTGTCTGTGATTATTTGGCGAGCAGGGTCTGGTGGCTTAGGTGACTCATTTGCCCACTGTAAGGGACTGTGTTTGACCTCATAGGTTCAAAGCTCAGTGGGTCCACTCAGTCTTTTATCCTTCTGAGGTTGATAAAATGAGTGCCTTTGAGTTGGGTAACAATAAACATCTGTTAGTTAGCACTAAGGTGCCCACGGTTGAACGTGCACTTTACAAATACACATGATATGTTATGTTTTTGATTTTCTTGTTTGGAGTAGGGTTCTTGCTATGGAGTCTAGGCCCTGACTATTAGCAAAGAGTTGGACTTTGCTTTGTAACATGTTGGCCATTTCTTTGGTTGTTTTAAGATTTCAGGTTTTAGTTGGGTTATTGATTGTTCCATTCTTAGTTCTTGTTAGCCTATTTTATTTTTCAAAAAGTCTAAAAATTGTTATAGTGTAGGGCAGAGGTCTTCAATCTGTGGGGCGCGACCCCCAGGGGGGTCGTGGAGTCCTGGGAAGGGGGTCGCAGATTCTGCCAGAGTGCAGTTCCTGGCGTCGGGCTGATCGAGGGTGCTCAAGGCGGAGGCCGCCTAATTCACACCGAGGTGTGAAAAACATCAAAGCCTCGTTAACAAGTAAAGGTCTTTTAAAGACCTGTGATAGTACTCTGGTGTGCCTTTGTGTGTGTCCAAGCTGTTTCAGCCAGGCTGACATACAGGAGCTGGGGGGGTGGGGGGGGGAGGCTGTAGCCATTTGAGTTCAATGGACTTAGCTGTGGATTTATTTTTACTTTAACGTTTTATATAGCGCTAGTTTAACCCGTAGGTATCAGAGCGCTTTACAAATACACAGTAAACAGCAGAAGGACAGCAGAAGGACATTACAATCATATCATTGGTTCAAGTCCCACGAGCCCTCATACCTGGCGCCTGTGCAGGAGAAATGTGGCTGAGAGTCTGTTCTTCATGGTGAGATGTTTTCACAGCCGGCTGCCACCCCCCCCCCCCTCCCCCCCCAAGCAGGGTGGCACAGAGATGCCCTCCCATGAGAGAGGCACAGACAAGGTGGGTGAATGGATGGATGAAAGGGTGGACGGATGAAGGATGTATGGATGGATGGATGAAAGGGTGGATGGAAGGATGAAAGGGTAGATGGATGAGGGATGGATGTATGGATGGATAAAAGGTTGCATGGATGAATGATGGATGGATTTGTGAAAAGTTGGGTGGATGAGTGATGGGTGAATGGATGGAAGGATGAAAGTGTGGATGGATGGATGAAGGATGGATGTATGGATGGATAAAAGGTTGCATGGATGAATGATGGATGCATGGATGGATGTGTGAAAAGGTGGGGGATGAATGATGGATGGGTGGGTGGATGGATGAAAGGGTGGGTGGATGAAGGATGGATGTATAGATGAAAGGGTGGATGGATATATGGATGGAATAATGAAAGGGTGGATGGATTAATGAAAGGTTGGATGGATGAAGGATGGATGTATGGATGGAAGGATGAAAGGGTGGATGGATGAAGGATGGATGTATGGATGGATGGATGGATAAAAGGTTGCATGGATGAATGATGGATGTGTGAAAAGATGGGTGGAAGAATGATGGGTGGATGGATGGGTGGATAGGTAAAGGATGGATGTATGGATGGAAGGATGAAAAGGTGGATGGATGAAGGATGGATGGATGGATAAAAGGTTGCATGGATGAATGATGGATGGATGGATGTGTGAAAAGGTGGGGGATGAATGATGGATGGGTGGTTGGATGGATGAAAGGGTGGGTGGATGAAGGATGGATGTATGGATGAAAGGGTGGATGGATATATGGATGGAATAATGAAAGGGTGGATGGATGAAGGATGGATGTATGGATGAAAGGGTGGATGGATGAAGGATGGATATATGGATGGATGGATGGATAAAAGGTTGCATGGATGAATGATGGATGGATGTGTGAAAAGGTGGGTGGAAGAATGATGGGTGGATGGATGGACGGGTGGATAGGTAAAGGATGGATGTATGGATGGAAGGATGAAAGGGTGGATGGATGATGGATGATGGATGGATAAAAGGTTGCATGGATGAATGATGGATGGATGGATGTGTGAAAAGGTGGGGGATGAATGATGGATGAAAGGGTGGGTGGATGGGTGGATGGATGGATGAAAGGGTGGGTGGATGAAGGATGGATGTATGGATGAAAGGGTGGATGGATATATGGATGGAATAATGAAAGGGAGGATGGATGAAGGATGGATGTATGGATGGAAGGATGAAAGGGTGGATGGATGAAGGATGTATATATGGGTGGATGGATAAAAGGTTGCATGGATGAATGATGGATGTGTGAAAAGGTGGGTGGAAGAATGATGGATGGACGGGTGGATAGGTAAAGGATGGATGTATGGATGGAAGGATGTAAGGGTGGATGGATGATGGATGTATGGATGGATAAAAGGTTGCATGGATGAATGATGGATGGATGGATGGATGGATGTGTGAAAAGGTGGGTGTGTGGATGGACGGGTGGATAGGTAAAGGATGGATGTATGGATGGAAGGATGAAAGGGTGGATGGATGAATGAATGATGGATGGATGTGTGGAAGTGTGGGTGGATGAATGATGGATGGATGGATGTGATGAGGTCTAACAGGCGCATTTATGGTTGTCGATAGTTGTTTATGATGAGGAGTACCAGTTTCTAGAATCTTTTGTCGGAAGGGGGTCCTTACGCCTAAAAAGGTTTTACAAGGGGGTCTCTGCATCAAAAAGTTTGAAGACCTCTGGTGTAGGGTGACTTTGTACTAAAGCTCCTTGGAAGAAATTATTCCCCCCATCCATTTTGTTGTAGGTTTTTGCCTGCTGTGCCATGATACTGGTGTAAATATCCCACCATGGCATATGATACTTGGTAGGCCATCTTGGACCAGAATGGAGCTGTATGTCAACCGAAGAATTCTGGGGAGCTAAGTTTTGTAAATGTCTTTGATAGTAAGGTGATTATATTATTGGATTCTAATGTTTTGCACTTTAGTTGCAGGATGTATGCTAAGACAATGTGTTTTTTAATTTCATGGTCAAATTTGTTTGTGGAGTATTCTACACGTGATGCTGATTTTTGCAGGTGCTTTGAGATGTTTTGTTTAAAGTGGTATTGATACCCTTGAAATGCTGTATGAGGATACATTTTTAAAGTAGTAGGAATCATTGCTTGCTCAGAGTTCATAATGGTTTTTGGTGGATTGTAATTACTGATTTTGGCTTTGTTTCATTTAATGGTTCTTGGTATGTTGCACTTTGTTTACTTGGTAAAAGTGTGAAGACTAAGGGGATGTTGGTGTTTTAGTATTCTTAACCCAGTCTGCGCTGATGACGGAACCTCTCCGTCATCAGCCTCAGTAGCGCTGTGCTGATGACGGAGCGGTTCCGTCATGGCCCGCTCACCCGCGCCTGCGCGGCGCGTATTCCGCGCCTGTGCTGGACGTTCTATTGAGCGGGCGGGGCCTTGACGGAACCGCTTTGTCATAAGCACAGCGCTACCGAGGCTGATGACGGAGCGGTTCAGTCACCAGCAGGAGAGTGCTGCGCGGCCCCCCCATCCCCCTAGCACTGCGGCGAATTACCGCCGCAGCGAAGAGGTTAATAGACTGTGTAGATTTCTTTGAAGGGTGGAGGGCAAGCTCTGAACATGCCACCCAGGAACACATAGGTCCTGAGCATGTGGGGTTAATGTGTTTCTCTGGGTGAGTTTTGGTAGGTTTTTGTAGGATATATAATTATTCTTTTTTCATTGTTACCCATGTCAAACAAAATAAAAGCATCATTTTTTAGCATTAAGGTTAAGATTTCGGGATTATTAAAATCCTCATATTTGTTTGAAGCAGCAGGTGCTTCCCTAGTTGCTTTTCTAGTTCTGGCTATGAGTCTTTTTAAATAGGGAATTGCAGGGAGCTGGCCTGTATTATAATCAGGAACAGTGATTAGTTTTCATTTTTTAGATTGTGCCAGTAGCTTCATGTGAGCTTGTATTAGTTTCAATGAGGTCTTGCAGTACAATTCCTACTTCAATTGATTTCTGTAATGTTGTGGGGATGATTATACTAACATTTTCAACAATTTCATTTCTTGTAGTTGCCTTCCCATAACATGCAGAAGAATAATATATTGTAGAGTTTCAGTATCTTCTTGCACTGATTGTACTTCCTTTGCTGTACGTTTATCCCATGTGGCTTAATTATAATTTTCCTTTCAGAGATCTAGTGCATGTGGCTCTGTGAGGCATTTTATCTGCGGGTTATTCAAGATTAAACTATTAATAAAATATTAATAACTACATTTTTTTTAACTTGATAATAATTTATACATTTGTAAAACACTTTTGTTCATATATACTTACAAACTAGATGTTTTTGGTGATTGTTAGAAATTATACTTTGTGTAAATGTAAATGTTTTTTGCAACAGATTTTTCTTTTGAACTGTTGGAGGATAAATGGTAGCATGTATGTATGTATGTAAATGTATTGGCATTTATATAGCGCACTACTTACCCGTAGGGTCCCAAGGCGCTTCGACCGCTGCGAAACCCTTCCTGGCTTCCCTGAGAGATGGTCCCTTAATGGGTATCTCCAGGGTGAGACCAGGCATCCCCGGCGGTCTGGTGGGGCCGTTAGTGAAGATGAGGCAAGCTAATGCCCAGAGTTGCCGAGTGTGATCGCTGATCAGAGTGGGCACCGAGGCGAGAGAATTATCGAGTCCGCTGACCCTGGTCCAGAAACCTGCCGCGCCGGGAATCGAACCCTGGTCCCGGGCCGTCCTCTGCTCTCAGGTCTGCCGCCTCTAACCAGTGAGCCTACATTTTTACGTGCTAAACAATGAATTTAGTTTTATTTGTTGTCTTTTTTAGAAGATAAGTTGTTAGCTAATTGTTTGATAATAAGAGAGAAGGTGGTAGTAAATTGGGTGTTAATAATTATTTGTTAATTTCTTTAATTTTTATTTGCCGTTGTCTTTGATTTTGAAAAATGTATCAAACTTTACTTTCTGTGTTGTTTTCTTTTTCGTTGTATCCATTTTATTTATCTCTGTTTAGGCAACATGTAAAAAACAGATATATTAAGTGGTTGGCATAATTAGGTGTTTTATTTATTTTCTCATTTAGTTTAAGTTTGACATTTAACTTTCTTCTAAATACGTAGTTTGTTTTCTTTGAAGTTGCCCTTTTCTTGTGGCGTATCACCACCTAGGCAGCATTTCAGCCTCTTGAAGTGCATGGTTTTTGTGAAACAGTTTTTTTAACCTTTCTGTGACTTTTTTATACCCTTTACTATGTTCTAAAGTTTTGTATCAATTTAATGCTATTGGTTGGTTTCTTTGCTGTCTGAATTTTTTGTATTTAGGACACAATATTTATATCGAGCGATGTTCTGACTATGATATTCTGGTTCCATATCCCCTGATCTATTCTATAAAGAATTGCCGGAGGGATTTTGGGGTTTAGCCAAAACTGAATTTTGTCTATTAAGTGCTCCCCATATATTAGTAAAACCCATGTTTGACTTTTTTTTTATCTGTCATTTAGCACCACCTATTGGTAGTTCCTTAAGGCTGCTGCCTTATGTGCTTTAATGAAGTGTCAGCTCTGCTCAAACTAAACCTTTTCCCACATCCTTCTTCTGCCCCATGTTGGAATATAAAGAATAACCACATCACAAGCTTCCACTTCCACCCAGCCCCAGACGCACAGATTGAGCTTGTGTCAAAAAGCAATGAAAGACAGACATGGATATTGAAGGAACAGTTAGGAGCAGGGTTAGAATGTGCTCTTCAGTGGAGAGACCTGTCAGTATGCCCATGGCCTTTTCAAAGTCATCACATTTCGACGACATCAGGCGGACAGTCACAAAGTACTTTCAACTGTGAAAAAAAAATACATTGTGGTTCTTTAGACAAAGGTCCTTATTACGAGTATATCAGTCTTGGGATCGCCGTGCTTGCAGTGGCAGTCAGACCGCCACTTCCCCGGCGGTCTGACTGCCGTATTACGATAATTGCGGTGGGACCGGCACAAGACCGCCAACTCCGCCGCAGTGGGATCCAGGATCCCACTGCTGTGGTGGTCTAAAATGGGGCTGAATATGCTGGCGGTGCTGATGCTAGCACCGCCTATCATATTACATGCATTTCCACCTCTCATTTCATGACGGTAAACCTGCCATTGATAGTGATGCGGAAATGCTGATAATCGGGCCCTAACAGGACCCCGGGCGAATCTGACCATGGGCGTGCGTGCCGACAGGCACATGTTATGCCCCCTTCAATTGCACCTTTGTGCATGCACTGTGTGGCATGCAAGATATGGGACAGACCACACCATGCACGTATATGCTGCAGGCTCTCTCACCGTGGCAGTATGCTGTTTAGGATTTAACTCATAATCCGGCTGGTGAGTTCACCACAGGCTTGTCACAGTTCCTGGGACTGACGCAGTTGCGGTCCCAGGGGAAGTCCGCCAAAGGCAAAATAAGACCCAAAGAGGCCCAAAACCTGGGCGTACTTATGGATGAGTCGTTGTCCTTCAAACCACAAATTAATGCACTATCCTCATCAACCCACTATGTGTTAAAAAACATTCGTAAAGTTCTGCCGTTTCTGGCGGATGAACACAGGAAAACAGTGGTAACAGGATTGGTGTTATCCCGATTAGATTACTGCAACTGCCTTTTGCTGAATGCCCAGCAGGGACTTCTTAACAAACTCCGAGTCCTGCAGAATGCGGCAGCCCACCTGACACGGGCACCCCTAAATTTGCCTCGGTAGCACAGGATCTGGTGAAGCTACACTGGCTACCAGTTCGAAAAAGAATAGTTTTCAAAGCACTCTGCGTGATCTTTAAGGCACTGCACGGCCTAGGCCCCCAATGTATGAAGCAGCTCTTCCATTGGTACAAGCCTTAAAGATCCCTAAGGTCAGCCGAGCTGGGGCTGGTGATAGTCCCAAGAGTCAGGAAAGCGCGTTGAGGGGGGGCAGGAGCTTTACGGCGTGTGCAGCTAAAGCCTGGAACGCACTCCCACAGAGCCTCAGACAGTTTCATGACCTGTTGGCATTCAGGAGAGCCCTCAAGACGTGGCTCTTTACTCACGAACTCAGCTCCACACACTCACTAGTGATCACCCAGCGCCAGGACACCTCCGGGTAACAGTGCGCTTTAAAAATGTGAAAAATAAATAAATAAATAAATAAATAAAGAGTTCAGTCACCAAATAAAGTTGCTCACTTTGCCACTGGATTCAAGCTAGCCTGGCTGATGAGGGATGTTACACCAAAACCAGTCCCAGGATGCTTGTTTCCATTCCAGAGAAGACCTGGCTTGGCAGTTAGGGCTGGGGTCAAGACTGATTTGCATATGGCTGGGTCTGAACTGGTGTGGCGAAGTGAGCTAAAGAACGATAATGGATTCAAAAACCCAGATCTGTAACTGGGGGTGAGTGTCTGAAAAGTTTCAGCACTCCGTCCATCATCTCCTTGTCTTTGCTTTGTTCAGCCTACATTGACAGTGTATGCCCAAATGTAGGTCTCTTGCTCACTTTGCCACTGTATTCAAGTTAGCCTAGCTGATGAGGGATGGTACAGTGAAACGGGTCCCAGGATGCTTGTTTCTGGTCCAGGGAAGACCTGGCATGGCAGTTCATGCTGGCCTGTTCCCTTGAGGAACAGGGTCAAGACTGATTTGTATATGGCTGGGTCTGAACTGGGGTGGCGATGTGAGCTAAAGAACGATGATGGATTCAACCCAAGTCTTTGACTGGAAGTGAGTGCTTAAGCGCACCGTCAATCATCTCCTTGTGTTTGCTTTGTTCGCCCTAAGTTGACAGGGTATCACAGGACGAGGGTCCCTTGCTCACTTTGCCACTGGATTCAAGCTACCCTGGTTGATGAGGGGTGTTACCCCGAAACTGTTCCCCGGATGCTTCTTCCTGGTCCAGGGAATGCCTCACTTGGCAGTTCAGGCTGGACAGTTCTCATGATGAACATGGTCAAGACTGATTTGCATATGGCTTGGTCTGAACTGGGGTGGTGAAGTGGGCTAAAGAACGATGGTGGATTTAACCCAGATCTGTGACTGGGGGTGTATGTCTGAAAAGTTTCAGCGCTCCGTTCATCAACTCCTTATGTTGGCTTTGTTCACCCTAAGTTGGCAGGTTATTCCCAGATGTGGGTCCTTTGCTCGCTTTGCCAGTGGATTGAAACTAGCTTGGCTGATGATGGGTGTTACCTCGAACTCTGACCCAGGATGCTTGTTTCCAATCCAGGGAAGACTTGGCTTGGCAATTCGGACTGTCAAGTCCCTATGAGGAACAGGCTCAAGACTAATTTGCATATGGCCGGGTTTGAACTGGGGTGGCGAAGTGAGGTAATGAACGGTGATGCATTCAACAACCCAGATCTGTTACTGGGGGTGAGTGTCTGAGAAGTTTCAGCGCTATGTCCATCATCTCCTTGTGTTTGCTTTGTTCTCCCTGAGTTGGCAAGGTATGCTCAGACGGGGGTCCCTTGCTCACTTTGCTATTGGATTTAAGCTAGACTGGCTGATGGGGGTGTTACCCCAAAACTGATCCCAGGATGCTTGTTTCCGGTCTAGGGAAGACCTGCTTCGAAGTTTGGGCTGGACTGTTTCCATGAGGAATAGGGTCAAGACTGATTTTCATAAGGCTGGGTCTGAACTGGTGTGGGGAAGTGAGCTAAAAAACAATGATGGATTTAACCCAGATCTGTGACTGGGGGTGAGTGTCTGAAAAGTTTCAGGGCATGCCCATCATCTCCTTGTGTTTGCTTTGTTCTCCCTAAGTTGGCAAGGTGTGCTCAGACGTGGGTCCCTTGCTCACTTTGCTATTGGATTTCAGCTAGCCTGGCTGATGAGGGGTGTTACCCCAAAATTGATCCCAGGATGCTTGTTTCTGGTCTTGGGAAGACCTGGTTCTGCAGTTTTGGTTGGACTGTTTCCATTAGGAATAGGATAAAGACTGATTTGCATATGGCTGGGTCTGAACTGGGGTGGCATAGTGAGCTAAAGAATGATGATGGATTAATCACAGTTCTGTGACTGTGGGTGAGTGTCTGAAAAGTTTCAGTGCTCCGTCCATTATCTCCTTATGTTTACTTTGTTCCCCCTAAGCTGGCAGAGTATGCCCCAACGTGGATCCCTTGCTCACTTTGCCACTTGAATCAAGCTAGCCTGGCTGATGAAAAGTCTTACCCATAAACCGGTCCCAAGATGCTTGTTTCCAGGCCAGCGAAGACCTGGTTTGGCTGTTCGGGCTGGACTGTTTCCATGACGAACAGCTTCAAGGCTGATTTGCATATGACTGGGTCTGAACTGCGGTGGCGAAGTGAGCTAAAGAACGATGATGGATTCAACCCAGATTTGTGACTGGGGGTGAGTGTCTGAAAAGTTTCAGCGCTGCGTCCATCATCTCCTTGTTTTTGCCTAGCTGAGCATCACCTGATATTCTTTACGTTAAGGAACCTCCTTACTACGGAGTTCGCGGGCATCCAAATCTAATGTCGATAAGGGGATGTTTTAACGGTCATTGCAAAAAAGGCAAAGGCAAACCTCTTAAAAGCTATGAAAAGGGTGGAAATATAAGTAATAAGGTAACATAGGGCCACCTACTGGGCTAGCCTTAGAGAAGCAAAAGCAGTGAGGGAACACGACATTTGAACCAACTTGCTGGATGCAGCTGAAGCGAATGACCAAAAAATATTCTGGACTCTGGTTAGAAGGAGTGATGAGAGGCCAGATAATCCCTCAGAAACATATACCTTACCCTCTGACTGGGTTGCCAATTTTGGGGGCTTGTATTCCCCTACTACTGTACTTGAGGTTGACCTGAAGTGAGGGTGTTCCCCTAGTCAAAGAACCAGACTTCTCCCCCAGTAATATTTACCCTTGAGGAAACTGAGTAAGTGGGGGTGAGTGTCTGAAAAGTCTCAGCCCTCCATCCATCATCTCCTTGTGTTTACTTTGTTCGCCCTAAGTTAGCAGGGTATGTCCAGACGTAGATCCCTTGCTCATTTTGCAACGGTATTCAAGCTAGCCTGGCTGATGAGGAATGTTACCTAAAATCCAGTCCTAGTATGCTTCTGGTCCATGGAAGACTTGGCTTGGCATTTCTGGCTGGACTGTTCCCATGAGGAACAGGATCAAGACTGATTTGTATATGGCTGTGTCTGAACTGGGGTGGCAAAGTGAGCTAAAGAACGATGATGGATTCATCACAGATCTGTGACTGTGGGTGAGTGTCTGAAAAGTTTCAGTGCTCCGCCCATCATCTCCTTATGTTTACTTTGTTCCCCCTAAGTTGGCAGAGTATGCCCCAATGTGGATCCCTTGCTCACTTTGCCACTTGAATCAAGCTAGCCTGGCTGATGAAAAGTCTTACCCATAAACCGGTCCCAGGATGCTTGTTTCCAGGCCAGTGAAGACCTGGCTTGGCTGTTCTGGCTGGACTGTTTCCATGAGGAACAGCTTCAAGGCTGATTTGCATATGACTGGGTCTGAACTGCGGTGGCGAAGTGAGCTAAAGAACGATGATGGATTCAACCCAGATCTGTGACTGGGGGTGAGTGTCTGAAAAGTTTCAGCGCTACGTCCATCATCTCCTTGTTTTTGCCTAGCTGAGCATCACCTGATATTCTTTACGTTAAGGAACCTCCTTACTACGGAGTTCGGGGGCATCCAAATCCAATGTCGATAAGGGGATGTTTTAATGGCCATTGCAAAAAAGGCAAAGGCAAACCTCTTAAAAGCTATGAAAAGGGTGGAAAGACAAGCAATAAGGTAACATAGGGCCACCTACTGGGCTAGCCTTAGAGAAGCAAAAGCAGTGAGGGAAGACGACATTTGAACCAACTTACTGGATGCAGCTGTAGCGAATGACCAGAAAATATTCTGGACTCTGGTTAGAAGGAGTGATGAGAGGCCAGATAGTCCCTCAGAAGCATATACCTTACCCTCTGACTGGGTTGCCCATTTTGGGGCTTGTATTCCCCTACTACTGTACTTGAGGTTGACCTGAAGTGAGGGTGTTCCCCTAGCCCAAAGAACCAGACTTCTCCCCCAGTAATCATTACCCTTGAGGAAACTGAGTAAGTGGGGGTGAGTGTCTGAAAAGTTTCAGTGCTCCGTCCATCATCTCCTTATGTTTACTTAGTTCCCCCTAAGTTGGCAGAGTATGCCCCGAGGTGTCTCCTTTGCTCACTTTGCCACTGAATTCAAGCTAGCCTGGCTGATGAGAAGTCTTACCCCAAAACCGGTCCCAGGATGCTTGTTTCCAGGCCAGTAAATACCTTGCTTGGCCGTTCGGGCTGGACTGTTTCCATGAGGAACAGCTTCAAGACTGATTTGCATATGACTGGGTCTGAACTGTGGTGGCGAAGTGAGCTGAAGAACGATGTTGATTTCAACCCAGATATGGGACTGTCGGTCCTCCAGTGTTGGCCTCCATGTGAGGTCCAAGGGTGTCTCATCCCATTGCCAGGCCTCCCTCTCACGCCTCATGCCTGCTCCAGCGCGCTGCTGAGCCGGCCCATCTCCCAATCCCCCGCCCCCCACATGTGGCATACCCTCCTCTGTGCGCTCACCGGTTCCAGTGTACAAGTGGGCTGGTTCTATAGTGTCTCGCCCCCTCCCCAGGCTCAATAAAAGGCCTGTTGTCCCTCCAGGAGCAGCACGTTGCTGCATAAGAAGGCTCCCATGCAGCCCCTCCCCCTGTCTCACCGTGCTGTGTGAGGCCGCTTCATCAGACAAATGAGCAGGCAGGCTATGATGCCGGCCTCCACGCTTCGTTGTCTCTTTCTTTGGCTGGCCTTTCCCCCTCCTGCACGTACCTTTTTCCCCCGGTGGTGGCTCCTCCAGACATACCACCACCGACGCTGCAACTGCAGCAGATGCAGACCGCGGGGTTCGGACCATGCTGAGCCACGCTTCGTCAAGCACGCTGGGCCATTGGAAGGCTGCGCAGCGGACGCGCACAGTGGGCGCGCCAAAGGCAAGCCCGTCAGTGCTCGTCTGCACCTGGGTGTTGCCAGACACCAGACATACTGGTGGTTTGAAATCAGGGGTGCCAGTTTATACTGGGGAGCTCCTGTTGTCCATCGGTCAGCGGATAAGCCAGTGCAGCTTGTGCCTGGGAGATGCAATGAAAAGGCCTTTTTGTTGTCCCGTATCCCACACAGGCCCACCTTGAAAATCGTACCCGCTCCCTGGTTAGACACTACATGGAGATCTAGGACCTCATAGAAGATAAATCTCCCGATGTGTTTTTTATAACCGAATCTTGGCTAACCGATCCCACTGTGGCTGAACCGGACCTCGCACTCCTCACGGGGTACAGCATCCTGTCCCTTAACAGGGAGACTAGAGGTGGGGGCATAGCTGTCATCTTTCAGTCCCGCCTCCCCTGTTCATTCGTCAGGGAGGATGTAGCTGGGTGCAAATACGCCCCCTTTGTCATCTCTTTTAGTGCTCACTTTTCTTTCACCGGTCTGTTAGTCTACCGCACCCCAGGACCGAGCTTGGAATTTAAATCAGCCATTGTTGAGGCGTGAGTTCCCTGGCATTAACTGCTGCTAATTTCAGTCTCATCAGCGACCTTACCTTACATTTTGATCGACCCTCTGACCCGGAAATCAGCAGCTTGCTTGCCGATTTTGCTGCTTGACAACTTAGACAGCTGGTTGTGGGCTCTGCCCACACTGCCGGGCATCTACTAGACCCAGTTTAATCCAATATGACCTCTCTCATGGTTAATTCTCCTAGTGGATTGGTCAGATCACCTTCTAGTGTCTTTCTCCCTCCCGCTTCCTGACATAATGCCCAGAGCAGACCTTAAGGCCACCCTCAAATGTTGCTGATATAAACTCAAGTTAGAGGACCTGCTTGCCTGTCTGGCATCCTGTCCCCCTACTCTAGACACTGATCCAGAGCTATCATATAGAGTGCTTTGCGATTGGCTAACACATGCCTTAGATACTCTCATCCCTGCCAAATGGTCCAAAGGTCGCTGTTATGTTATGTTATGGATTCTTATATAGCGCATGACTCACCCAGGGGCATCTCAGCGCTTTACCTATGGGAATCCAGAGACACAAAACATGGAAGAAAGTTATGACATGACCAGCTTAAAATAAGAATGTTTTTAGTTGTTTCCTAAAAAGCAAATAGGTGCTGGATTTTCGCAGGGCCACCGGTAGCGAGTTCCAGTATATGGGGGCTATGTATGAAAAAGCTCTACCACCTGTACGGGTTAGCCGAATACGCGGGGTCTTCAGAATAGCTAAGGCATTAGATCTTAAGTTGCATTCATGTGATTGTTTGGAAAGTTTATTATAAAGATATGCTGGCCCCTCGCCTCTGAGTGCTTTAAAGGAGAGGCTGCATACCTTGAAGATAGATCTCTTTTGAACTGGAAGCCAGTGTAATTGTCTGAGCAGAGGGAGGGATGGGGATCCAGAAAGCGCATTCAGAACCATTCTGGCGGCGGTATTCTGTATTACCTGCAGTTTTGCCAGTGTGGTTACGCCTATTTCAGCCAACAGGGCATTGCCGTAGTCAAGTCTGCTCACTACCATAGCCTTCACTACAGTTCTACGGTGTTCTAATGGAAGATAGGGAATAATTCTACGTAGTAGACGCAGGTTATGGTAGCAGGTCCCTGCGATGTTTTCTACATTATCTTTCATGCATAACACCCAGCTGGATTCCCAGGCTTTTCACTGAGGGGGACGGCGTAGGCACTTCTCCCAGTTGGAGAGGCCACCATTCCGGCATCCAAAGATGGGCGTCCTTCCCTAAGAGCATAAGCTCTGTTTTCCCAGGGTTAAGCTGTAGACACCGCTCTTTCATCCAGTTTGCAATCGCTAGCATACCACCCGAGAAGCGTAATTTATCGTCCATGATGTTTTACCCTATGGGTAATAGTAGCTGCGTATCATCGGCGTATTAGACTATCTCGAAGCCGAAGGATTGGACTATCTTGGCCAAGGGGCCACATACATATTGAAAAGGGTGGGGCTCAGGCAAGAGCCCTGAGGCACCCCTAATTCTTCAGCCATTGTAAGGCTTTGCCCCCGATGACACACTCAGTCAGTCTCTCCGCTAGCCGTTGATGAGATATTGTATCAAAAGCTGCGGAGAGATCTAAGAGCATCAGGATCGAGGATTCTCCGGCATCGAGGGTGCGCCTTAATGAGTCAGTAACAGCCAGAATGGCCGTTTCTGTGCTAAAACCAGTACAGAAACCCTACTGGGAGGGATCCAGTATGTCATTGGATTCCAGATACTGACTAAGCTGGGTGTTTATTGTGGATTCTAGCAGTTTCCCCAATAGGGGTAACAGGGATATTGGCCTGTAATTATTCAGCTCCTGGGGGTCTGCAGATGTTTTTTTTAGAATGGGCCGAACGGAAGCCTCTTTCCAGGCGCTTGGAATAAGGCCGGTAGAGATAGAGGTATTAAAGATGTTTTGGATGATGGGGGTGCAAGTTGAGGATAGCAGAGCCATTACACTGGGTGGACTTATGTCCCTTGGTGAGCCAGATTTTGCTGTTAGCATTAGGTTATTTATTTCCACAAGTGAAATGGGCTTGAATTGATTGAGAGTACCTTCGGTGGAAATGGGGAAGTTCTCCAAATTCAGATTTGGACAGGAGATATTGGCGTTATTAATAGGAAAGTTAACATAGATTTTGGTAATTTTATCGTAGAAAAAATGTGCTATGGAGTCACATAAAAATTGGGATTCAGGCGGAGTTTGTTTACAGGCTAAGGGAGAGGAGAAGTCTTTGACGATATCAAATAAGGCTTTAGTGGAATTCCTGGATTGTTTGATTTGTTTATGGAGATATGAGCATCGGTCAGTCTTTATTGCTTGATGATAATGGAATAGGGAAGCCTTATAGGCTTTCCTATCTTCCGGTGATTTTCCCTTTCTCCATTTCCTTTCATGTGCTTTGCACGTAGATTTTAGGGTTTTTAATTCACCCGAGTACCAGGGAGCTGAGTCTCGCCTCCGTGGAGGATTACCACTTTTTAGTGGAATCACTATGTCAAATGTTTTCGTTAGGGCTGAATTGAAGCTAGATAGCATGGCTGTGGGATCTTGGTCATTTAGCTCAATATTGAGGGAAAACTGGTCAAATGTTTCATTAAAACTGTCTAGAGTAAGGTTATGCCATGGCCTTTTGTTTTTACTGTTTTTAAACGTAGGATTGGGCCTATACGCAGGTCCTAATTGTAACTGGAGGGAAAATTGGATCATATAATGATCGGACCAGATAAGGGGAAGCGGTTGCGATACTTCCAGTTGTTCTGAACTGGTAAAGATAAGATCAAGTGTATGGCCAGCCGTATGCGTAGGTCCATACACCATCTGTTTGAGCCCAATGTCGCTCAGATTTGAAAAAAGCCTCATTACATCAGGGTTTTCCACTTCCTCTCCATGAAATTTGAAATCTCCCAGAAGATTAAAATGACTAGAGGTCACGGCCGGCATGGCAATGAATTCTGTGAGGGCTGTGGAAAAATTGGATTTAGATCTGGGTCCGGGTGGTCGATAAAGCAAGGCCCCATCCCAGGAGGTTGTTGGGGACACGGACACCTTAAAAATACCTAATTCCATTATATCATTACTAATGGAGGAAGTCCATTGTACGTTAAGATGGGTTTTAAAGGCTATTCCTATACCCCCTCCAGGCTTTCCCTTTCTGTCGAGTTGAATGAATTTATACTCCGTAGGTATTGCGAAGTTGATGGCTGGTATATTAGTAGGGTTAAGCCAAGTTTCAGTTAAAAAGCATATGTCTGGGGAGAGGGTGGAGCTCATGTCCCAAATCTTAATGGAATGTTTTACCAGAGAGCGCACATTACATAAAATATGACTAAGTATCAAATGGTTTCGAGTGGGCTTAATTAATGAGTCGCTTATGGAGAGCTCCCCCTGGAGGCTTTGAAAGCAGCATGAAATGCATGATTCAGGACCCTCAAGCATGGCCTCCTATATTAGACCTGCTGGATGTGGTGAATCCTTTTTCCTGCAAAGCTGCTCCAGAGTAAGTATAAAAATTAGGAGCTGGATCCCTCATCGTGTTCGGGACAGCATCTCCAGCCTCCCGTCGCCTTCTGGCACAGACGGGCGCAGACGGGCTTGCCTTTGGCGTGCCGCCGGCACGCCCGCTGCGCGCGTCTGGGCAGGTGAGCTCATATCATAGAAGGGTGGTTAGGTCAGGTGATATCCCGACAGCTAGCCCGCAGACCCTGCACCCACCCAAGATGGCGGCTCCGTTGTTGCCCGGTCCTTCCCGGTGTCCCAACAGCCCCAAATCGGCCGTAAGGATGATCGGGAGGATCTGGTGGATCGGGTGAGGAGGCGTGCGCAGGAGAGCCTCAAACAGTGCAAATGAGTAGTTCAGGGAATTTCAGTGCAGGTATGTCAATTGCGTGCAAAAATGCAATTTTAAAAACGAGCTTCTAAGTTTAAAATTTTAGCTAAACGGGGTCCCGGCTTCCGCCTCAGGTATCCCCAAAGGTACTGGCGAGTGCTATGGCTTCCTATTTATGTCACTCGGACAGGTGGTGTCCCGACAGCTAGCCCGCCGACCCTGCACCCACCCAAGATGGCGGCTCCGTGGTTGCCCGGTCCTTCCCCATGTCCCAACAGACCCAAATCGGCCGTAAGGATGATCGGGAGGACCGGGTGAGGAATTGTGCGCAGGAGAGCCTCAAACAGTGCAAATGAGTAGATCAGGGAATTTTAGTGCAGGTATGTCAATTGCGTGCTAAAATACAATTTTAGAAACAAGTTTCTAAGTTTAAAATTTCAGCTGAACGGGGTCCCGGCTTCCGCCTCAGGTATTCCCAAAGGTACTGGAGAGTGCTATGGCTTCCTATTTATGTCACTCAGCCAGGTGGTTCAAGCTCCAACCCCTGGTACAATGACTCTCTAACCGCCCTGCATAGTACATGGAAAAAATTAGAACGGGCATGGAGAAAGGAATACGATCTTGGGGTGAAAAAGTTGTATCAGGACTAGATTAAACGTTACCACAAGGTCATCCTTCTGGCATGCGCAACCTATCTTACTAATGAGATCAAGTCCAGCAAAAACTCTGCAAAATGCATTTTTTAAATACTCTACGACTTTAAAAACAGGAAAAAAAAAATATTCCAACGATTACGTCAGGGCAGCAATGCGAGGATCTGGCCACCTTCTTTGTTCAGAAGGTGGAAGCCATTGATAAATCCTTCCCCAATTGCCCCATGGACCTGGTGGTTTCATATGCCCCTCCTCCTACTGCTACCTTGGCAGCTATACCACCTATCTCTCTGGACGAGCTTCTTACACTGAGCATGAAGGTAAAATCAATGTCCACTTTAGATCCCATGAGGCCTGCCCAATTTAGAGACTGCTTACCGGTCCTTCTTGCACACTTATGTCGAATGATCAATTATTCTTTCACTACGGCGGTGGTGCCTTCATCATAGAAGCAAGCTAGGGTGGTCTCCCTGTTGAAAAAACCCTCACTGGACCCTACTAAGCCAGAAAATGTCCGACCAATATCCCTCCTGCCTTGGGTCGCCAAAATCGTGGAGCCACACAAAACAACAACATCCTTTCGGGCTTCTTGAATAACAGCGGTATCTTAGACCGCTCCCAGAATGGATTTCACCCCGGTCATAGTTCCGAGACCGCACTTTTAGCGGTGTGCGAACATCTGCGGACCATTCTGGATGAGGGACAGACTGCGGCTCTGATACTGCTCGCCCTCAGCGCTGCGTTTGATACTGTCTCTCATCAGATCCTGCTGCGTCGCCTAGAGGAGGCGGGGGTGGTTGGTCAGGCTCTGGATTGGTTCCGTTCTTTCCTCTCTGACAGAGCTTTCCAGGTCACTGCCCCCCCTTCCTCTCTCGCTCCCATCCCATCAAGCAGGGCGTTCCTCAGGGATCAGCTTTAAGCCCTGGCCTGTTCAACCTCTATGTCCAACCCCTGACGGGAGTCGCATGAGACCATGGCTTGACCATGGTCTCGTATGTGGATGACATGCAACTGGTGGTGGCCCTTTCCGATGACCATGCTCGGGGCACCACACAGTGTCGGAATGAGCTAGAGGTGGTAGCTCACTGAATGATCAGCAACTGCCTTCAACTTAACGCTAGCAAGTCAGAAGTGGTGTTGGTGGGGCACAACATAGAGCGCTGGAGAACGCAGTGATGGCCGGCGTCTATGGGCAGTGCCCCCACCCCTAAGTTGGTGGTAAAGAACCTAGGGATCTGGTTTGATTCCACTCTTGGGTTTCAGGAGCATACCAAAAAGGTTGCTGGTACCTGTTTTGGACTCCTACAAGGTCTAAGGCCCATACTGGGGTTCTTCCACTCAGCCACAAGCCAACTGATTGTCCAGGCGACTATTTTGTTCCGACTAGACTATGCCAACTCGTTGATGTTAGGCGCTAATATGCCGGAGGTGAATCGCCTTCAGCGAGTCCAGAATGCTGCCGCCCGTGCCCTGCTTAGGCTTCCTAGAACCTGCTCCACGTAGGGCGCCTTGCTGCGCCTTCACTGGCTACCTGTTCCTAAGAGGATCGAATTCAAGGCACTCTGTCTTACCTTTAAAATCCTAAAACTCTCGTCCCCTGAGATTTTATCTAATTTATTGGTCCCTAATGTCCCCACATGCCAGTTACGCTCTGCTGAGCAATCCTTGGATTCGATCCCCCGGGTGAAACGTCTCAGAGCGGCGGGGCTGGTCCTTCCGCTGTCTTGCCGCTAAGCTGTGGAACTCTCTTCCTGTTCAGACCCGTCACTTGGATGGCCTGCGTCCTTTCCGTAAGGCCATTAAAACGCATCTGTTGCCGACGGGCTAGCTCTGCTGCCTTTTTGACACCACTACCAGCGCCGGGACGCCCCTTTGCTGGGGCAGCTGCGCGCTATATAAACTTACCTAACAATAACACTAAAAGTGTTGGGGCGTCCAACAAGGTTATACATACATATATGTTTGCTTAAAATGTTCAAAACTGACTTTGTATGTGTATATATTGTTATCTTTATATATATATTACCTACTGGCGGTCGCCAGTAGGTATATATAGTTAGGATTTTTTCTCTATGGGATTTTTGAAAATTCTATGTCTAATAACTTTGGCGTTTGTGGACGGAATTGGCTGAAATTTTCAGGAAAATGGAACATTCTGTTTCTGAGCAGCCCCTGACCATTTGGGGGGGTTTCATCAAGGGGGGGCCGAGAAAAAAGGGGGGTCCCAAAACGCGTTTTTCCCATGTTAATTTCCATAGGGCGGTTGGCCTCACTTTTAGCTCGAACGGCTGAATGGAGTTGCACGAAACTTGGCAAAATTGTAGGGACTGTTAGCCCGATGTGCCTTTGCTAGGTCTCAATATATGTGCTCCAGTGGATTTTGAGTAATTTATGTTCGAAAAAAGATATATATCTGGGCGGAGCCTAACCACACATCTGATCTGATTGGCTGTCAGCACTTCATCCAAGAAGTGTTGGCAGCCATCTTGGGACCAATATACATGATAGCACCTCATTAAAAAGCATTGTAGTTAATAGAGGGTTTTAGGACTTTAGTTACATCATAAATCATTTGTTGATGGTACCATACTCGTTTTAGGAATTGTGGTGGGTTCTAAGGTGATTTTACCATGTGAAAAAACCTTCTGCTGTGATATCATGAATATTGTTTGAAAGAAAACTAATATCCTATGATTTTCCCACAGTGGTTTGGAAGGGGATCTATAAGCTAAACTGAAAGCATATTTTCTGTAAATTCACATTATCTTTCTCAGTCATGTGAAAATGAAGTCTGACATTCTCAGTAAAACATGTACATCCAACAAGGACAGAGACTGTCAGTTGATTCCTTTGTGTTCTACTGCAGCCTCCTAGAGTGTTCTAAGAAACAACTAGAGCGCTAACAGTCCTACTTATTACAAAGGTATGGCACACCTGAAGCCATCTTGATTGGAATAAAGTGGTAACTCTTAAAACATTTAATTTAAAAAGAAACAACATGAGGGGGTATATTTTGCCATAGAAAGTATGATTAGTGCTGCAGAATGAAAAATTAGGGCACATTTTGAGTGACTTCTCAAATCCTTTTCTATTTCATTAAAACATTCTGACATGCAGTCTCCCAAAATGGCCACCAGAGACAAAAGAGCCCAAATGTAGCCCAAATATCACCCAGATGTAGCCCAAGTATAGCCCAATGACAGAATGTCCCAGAGTGTTCTAAAGAACAACTAGAGCGCTAACAGTCCTACTTATTACAAAGGTATGGCACACCTGAAGCCATCTTGATTGGAATAAAGTGGTAACTCTTAAAACATTTAGTTTAAAAAGAAACAACATGAGGGGGTATATTTTGCCATAGAAAGTATGATTAGTGCTGCAGAATGAAAAATTAGGGCAAATTTTGAGTGACTTCTCAAATCCTTTTCTATTTCATTAAAACATTCTGACATGCAGTCTCCCAAAATGGCCACCAGAGACAAAAGAGCCCAAATGTAGCCCAAATATCACCCAGATGTAGCCCAAGTATAGCCCAATGACAGAATGTCCCAGAGTGTTCTAAAGAACAACTAGAGCGCTAACAGTCCTACTTATTACAAAGGTATAGCACACCTGGAGCCATCGTGATGGGAATAAAGTGGTAACTCTTAAAACATTTAATTTAAAAAGGAACAAAATGAGGGGGTATATTATGCAATAGAAGCTATTATTAGTGCTGCAGAAAGAAAAATTAGGGCACATTTTGAGTGACTTTTCAAATCCTCTTCTATTTCATTAAACAATTCTGACATGCAGTCTCCCAAAATGGCCACCAGAGACAAAAGAGCCCAAATGTAGCCCAAATATCACCCAGATGTAGCCCAAGTATAGCCCAATGACAGAATGTCCCAGAGTGTTCTAAAGAACAACTAGAGCGCTAACAGTCCTACTTATTACAAAGGTATGGCACACCTGAAGCCATCTTGATTGGAATAAAGTGGTAACTCTTAAAACATTTAATTTAAAAAGGAACAAAATGAGGGGGTATATTTTGCCATATGAATTATGATTAGTGCTACAGAAAGAAAAATTAGGGCACATTTTGAGTGACTTCTCAAACCCTCTTCAATTTCATGAAAAAAATTCTGACATGCAGACTGAAACATGCACTTTGAATACCAGCAGCAGACGTCCCTGGTGAGCAGTAGCTTTACTACAGTGATCTAATGTGCAACTAGAGTGCTAACATTCAGAATTTATGGCAAATGTGTGACACATCTGAATGCCTTCTTGATGGAACCAAAGTAAACAAGCATTGAAAATGCAATAGATCTCGCCCTCGTTTAAGTTAAAGCCATTCTGTTTGTAATGAGGTGGCTTTTTAGCTTTGCTTTTATTAGTGTTTTTTCAACTTTCATGTAAATAACATGCATCTGTATGCATATAAGTATATGTATGCATGCATTTATGTTTGTATTTATATAGATATACAGATGATATATGTTTATATATGTATGTATATATATATATTCACTGAAAAAACCATAGGTTATAGACCATATATAGTTAGGAATTAGCATTTACAAAACCTTGAAAATTCACTGAAAAAACCATAGGTTATAGACCATATATAGTTAGGAATTAGCATTTACAAAACCTTGAAAATTCACTGAAAAAACCATAGGTTATAGACCATATATAGTTAGGAATTCGCATTTACAAAACCTTATTTTACTCACACAAAACCATTGAAATTCCATATATAGTTAGTTGCACTAACTATATATCGCGCACCCGCAATCCACTGCTGATGATGTCACATATTACATCATTCATGACATGGTCAGTGACATCACTGATGACATCTCAAATGACATCACTGATGACATCACTGATGACAACATCCAGTGACTGTATGTTTCTGTAAAGTTAAAATATGTCTTACATATTGAAGAATGAGTGGATGTATAAGTGTCTGGATGAAGGATTTAGTAGGTGCATGACTGACTGTATGAGTGAGTGATTAAATGTGTCTCACTGAGTGCATGGGTTAGTGACTAAACTGTCTTAATTTGTGCATCATTATGTCTGTTGTTCTGTAAACTGTTGTATGTGTTGATAAGTAGCTATATGAGTAACTATATGGGTTATTGATTGGTTGCCCAAGTATTTGTATGGGAGACTGAGTGTGTGTGTGGGTGGCTGGGAGGTGTATGACTCTGTGCATAGATGTGTGAGCAGTTGATTCACTAGATGTATGGTTTCAAAAGTGCATGTAGAAACAGCTGTATGGGCGGTTGACTGTGTGCTTGAGTGTATTGGTGAGTGAATGGATATCTCAGTGCTACATGTCAAAGTAAGTACATATGTAAAACACAGTACATGTGAGAGTTGACATATGTAAATAACTGTGCATAAGAGCCAGTGAATGTGTGAGTGGCTGTATGGATCATTGTGAACTTGTATCAGGGATTGTATAAGAGAGTAAATATGTGTTAGTATATGTTTGAATAAGTAAAGTTTGAATAACTGTATAGTTGAGGAACTGGAGGTGTGATTGATTCTTTGCATGACTGACTAGGTGTGTGAGTAACTCCATGGATGAGTGACAGTCTGTGAGTGTCTGTTTACACTGATTGTATCTAAGGTTATATTAGAGTCTGAAGAGGTTCATCGTATTATCACATGAATGATATCATCAGTGATGTGATCAGTAATGTCAAATGAGATGTCATCAGTGATGTCATCAGTGATGTCATTTGAGATGTCATCAGTGATGTCATTTGAGATGTCATCAGTGATGTCATCAGTGATGTCACGGACCATGTCATGAATGATGTAATATGTGACATCATCAGCAGTGTATTGCGGGTGCGCGATATATAGTTAGTGCAACTAACTATATATGGAATTTCAATGGTTTTGTGTGAGTAAAATAAGGTTTTGTAAATGCGAATTCCTAACTATATATGGTCTATAACCTATGGTTTTTTCAGTGAATTTTCAAGGTTTTGTAAATGCTAATTCCTAACTATATATGGTCTATAACCTATGGTTTTTTCAGTGAATATATATATAGATCTACTAGATCTTCTAGTTTTACTGGTTTTTCTTCTGGTGGAGATGTGGTATAAGGTCCGGATTGTAACTCATTGGGGAAAACAGGCCTGTGATACATCACATATGAGAATGAGAATTTGAGCCCGTTATGTTGTGATATTTGATATTATTGGCCTTTGCGTCTACAGATGAATTTATGGCCCCTTTTTTCATGTTAGTACACCTTTACTCCTGAACCATAATTGTTGTTCGGGGTCCAACTGAAACCTTTTTGATCATATAAAAAATTATATTTTTTGTTTATTGTGGTTATATTTATACTTAGCACTTGCACTTTATCGATGGTTTGGCATCCGCTATTATGATATATGGATGAATCTAGAATGGATTCTATACATGATTTAATTTGCACTGCTTTGCACTTTGATGATGCTGTTGTTTGCACTATCCCCTATAAATTAGCATAAAATATAGACTTTACACTAAGTCTGTATATTTAGTGACCGCTCTAGGTTTGGATTAATTTGGGCACTTGCCCTTGATTGAGTTTCATTACAATATGCTTTGATTGTGAATATTTATATTCTATACTGCATATTCAATTGTAAATACGTGCTCATCTACGTTTTTATTCTGATGTAATTTTGCTAAATTTTAGCCTTTAATATTTACTGGAAAGGTCACTACTGCTAAGAGTATGTCTTTTATGTTTATGCTACACTGGGAGGAGTTATTGTTCACTATCTGCATTAAAACTCGCTGGTTTGTGATCTCATCATGTGATCAAGACCGGGTTCCCCCGTCGAAACGCTGCCAGTCAAGGAGGAATAAAGCACTTTTTCACTTCAAGTTTCACTCGAGTGGTCTGTACCTGTTGTTCGTGAACTTCTTCACTACAGGATCCTGGATTCTAATATATATATATATATATATATATATATGTATATATATATATATATATATATATATATATATATATATATATATATATATATATATATATATATATATATATATATATATATATATATATATATATATATATATATATATATATATATATATATATATATATATCCAACGAAGAAATCGCCCACAAAGGAGACGCCACTATCAGGGATTTAACACCATTTAATGCAGGATAACAGAGCGGAAGAACAACGCTTCTTCCCTTCGTAATACTCCGCCCAATGCGTTTCAAACAGCTTGTGTTCTTGTTCACGGGCAACTGAAGGAGAACACAGTGGCATGCTGTGGAACACCTGATATTCATTCCAAGTCCCGCCCCAGTGGGAGGTTGCCTAACAGGCATGCTGGTACTTGTGGTCCCTCAGCAAATATCGCCCCAGTGGGTGCCGCGATGTTCCTTCACAATATTAAAAACATTGAATCCCAAGTGGGTCAGGGAGATTCTGGACATCTCAGCCACTTTGTCAATCGTTACACCTTGCAATACGGCTCCCTGTTCCATGAGCTTGAATCTTCAAACTCAGGATCCGCTTCACACGCAGCCGGGCGTCTCCGCGACCTGAGCACAGCCGCAATATATCCAACGAAGAAAATCACCCACAAAGGAGACACCACTCCCAGGGAGTTAACACCATTTAATCCAGGATAACAGAGTGGCAGAACAACGCTCCCGCCCTTCGTAATACTCCGCCCCATGCGTTTCAAACAGCTTTTGTTCTTCTTCACGGGCAACTGAAGGAGAACACAGCGGCATGCTGTGGAACACCTGATATTCATTCCAAGTCCTGCCCCAGTGGGATGTTGCCTAACAGGCATGCTGGTACTTGTGGTCCCTCAGCAAATATCGCCCCAGTGGGTGCCGCGATGTTCCTTCACAATATTAAAAACATTGAATCCCAAGTGGGTCAGGGAGATTCTGGACATCTCAGCCACTTTGTCAATCGTTACACCTTGCAATACGGTTCCCTGCTCCACGAGCTTGAATCTTCAAACTCAGGATCCGCTTCACACGCAACTGGGCATCTCCGTGGCCTGAGCACAGCCGCAATATATCCAACGAAGAAAATCGCCCACAAAGGAAACACCACTGTCAGGGAGTTAACACCAAGCCCACTGGGGCAGGTACTAGAAGCAACAACGCAGGAGCACTGCTTTGCCTTTTACTTCAAGCGAATGCCTGTGACAAAGGGAGTCTATCCCGAAACGCGTCGGCTATGTAATGGACTGGCGGTTCCCTGTTCCTCACATTGGCAATCTCCAATAAAGGAAGAAGGTTATCCACTTGTGCGGGCTCCTTCTTTGGGGGTAACTCTGTTTGTTGGAATGTTTACGGCTGGCCCATCCGTGAAAGAGCCCTGCCGTCTCACAGCGGACCCGAGTGACGCCAATTGGGACAGTGGTTCAAAGCATTGGAGTTATTATTTTGGCAAGCGTGAATGGAGCTAAGACGTCCCGCAACCCACTTGGGAATTAAAAAACTTTTATTATTCTTAAAGTATAGAGACAACTAACTTGAGGAACATTTGGCGGCACTACAGGTACCATGAGGCCGTGGGGATGACCACGCCCACTGGGGCAGGTACTAGAAGCAACAACGCAGGTGCGCTGTTTTGCCTTTTACTTCAAGCAAATGCCTGTGACAAAGGGAGTCTATCCTGAAACGCTTCGGCTATGTAATGGACTGGCGGTTCTCTGTTCCTCACATTGGCAATCTCAAATAAAGGTAGAAGGTTATCCACTTGTGCGGGCCTTTCTTTGGGGGCAACTCTGTTTGTTGGAATATATATATATATATATATATATATATATATATATATATATATATATATATATATATATATATATATATATATATATATATATATACATATATATATATATATATATATATATATATATATATATATATTCACTGAAAAAACCACAGGTTTCAGGCTTTAAATAGTTAGGAATTAGCTTTTAATAAACCTTTGAAATTCACTCAAAAAACTATATGTTTTAGGGGTGTTATAGTTAGCTGGACATTTCCCTCGTACAAAACCATTGAAATTGCTCCTATATAGTTAGTTGTACTAACTATATTTCGCGCACCCGCAATCCACTGCTGATGATGTCACATATTAGATATGACACCCAAAGACGCCATTGACGTCTTCCATGACTGGGTGACAAATGATATTAAACAATTGTACAAACACACCAACTCCAAATCAAAGAAAAAAACTACATTCATGAGGAGGGAATATGGCAAACTTATAAAGAAACTTGGGGAAAATCACGAGATTGTAATAAAAAAATCAGATAAGGGAGGCAATCTTGTGATTTGGCCCAAACAAGCTTACATCCTAGAGGCCAAGCGACAACTTTCTGATCCATTATGCTACAAGTTGTCTAATCAGAAAGAATACCTCCATGCCAAGGGAGAATTACAACAACTGCTTTCACAATGGAAGAGAGAAGGACTTATTTCCGGCGAGGAATACAAATACATGAACATCAACTTCCCAAGAATGCCATCTCTGTATTTGATTCCAAAAGTACACAAAGGTATAACACCAGTGCCTGGGAGGCCAATAGTTTCCGCCATCGGCAGTATGAGCGAAAATGTTGGTCAATACATAGACTTCTTTCTTCAAGATATAGTGAAAAACCTTGCTAGCTATGTGCGTGACACCAGTGACTTTTTGGACAAAATTGCCTGCATAAATTGGGAAGAGGATATGTGGTTAATATCATTAGACGTGGAATCATTAAACACGAGTATCGACCACAAACAAGGCATGCATGCAACCAAGCACTTTTTGGACAAACGACCCATGGCTTTTTATGAGCATAATAAAGTGATTCTTGGGTTAATCAATTGGTGCCTGCACAACAACTTTTTCACCTTTGGTAAGGATGTCTACCGGCAATTGAGAGGTGTAGCGATGGGGGCCTGTTTCTCTCCCAGCTACGCGTGTCTACACGTGGGCTGGTGGGAGGAGCAGGTCCTCACCGCGACGCACCGTGACACCATGAAAGAGCACGTTGTCTGTTACCTACGGTATATTGACGATATATTCATGGTGTGGAAAGGGCCTAAAGAGGGAGCTATCTCTTTCATTGATGAGATGAACAACAATGCCATTAATCTTAAATTTTCCATCAATATCAGTCAATGTAGAATGCAATTTCTAGATGTAGAGATTTATGTTTCTGAGAATAGGCTTATGACCACACTCCATAGGAAGGCGACGGCAGGCAATATGACCTTACATGCCGCCAGTATGCACCCAAAACACACCATCGTGGGGATTCCCTATGGAGAGATTCTTAGATTAAAAAGAATTTGCAGTCTGCCCTCTGACTTTGAAAAATGTTTAGAGGAATTGTTGGGGCGATTGAAAGCCAGGGGCTACTCTGAGAAAATCCTGAAGGAAGCGGTCGAAAAATCCAAATTGAGACCCAGAGAGAGTCTGTTCCCTTCCCGACAACCTGAGCCAGAAACCAATACTGCACTTGACGCTCTACAAGATGTTCCTAGAATGATAACAGCCTTCAGCAGTGAGGACAGGAAATTGAAAGCAATCTTTAAAAAGAATTGGCCTATAGTGCTGAGTGACCACATATTAAACACCAGGTTACCAGCCAATCCCACTATTACCTTTAGACGGGCTAAAAGCATGGGATCCGTGTTAGACAAACCGGCTCCTGAAATAAAAGCTAAAACCCCCTGGTTAAAACCCTCGAGGGGTTTTTTCAAATGTTCGAGCTGTCGCGCTTGTAGATTTGGAGTAAACACATCCCAATATTTAACTCCATTTTCTTCTGAACCCAGAAAGATCTTGGGCAACTTTAACTGTAAAACAGATTTCGCTGTGTATGTCCTGACATGTTCCTGCGGCTTACAATATGTGGGTAGTACCAAGCTGCAGGTACATGTCAGGCTCTTGCAGCATTTGCGCGCTATTTTACATAGTGACCCTGCCTACCCGGTGGCACGCCACTTCAAAAGAGTGCACAACAAAGATCTCTCGTGCTTGAAGTATTTTGTAATAGGGTCTGTGCCACCTATGACTAGAGGAGGGGACAGGGAGTCACGTCTAAGACAGCTTGAAACTAAGATGATTTTGGAGCTCGATACACGCTGGCCTAATGGTTTGAATAATATAGATGAATTACACCATTTCTTATAACCATATCGATTTCCTGTCGCTGTTCACTACCTCTAAATTGATAAATATAGACCCATCCCCATTATCTTTCTCCCTCTTAGTTAGGTTCCCTATTTTGAGGTTGAGTTTGGGTCTGTTCATTTTTGTCACCTTTATAATATATAGGGCTGTATATACTTTTTCTACTGAACTGTAAATTTGGAATGATTTAAGTCCGTAATGAATTGTGTGTACTTGGAATATATATGTATTTATGTGTATATATTGATCTAGGTTGTATACATTTATACATATGTATTTATATGATGAGTCTTACACTTTTTGTACTTTTGTAATTTTCTACTTTTCTACTTTTCCAATTATTTTGTAGATGTTGATACAATTTTGATACCATTTTGCTACTGTTTTTTCTATTTTTCTATTTCTTGTACATATTTGATTAATGAATAGGACAATGGAGGCGAACTCTGTAAATAAGCATATGTAAATTATTGTGGGTTGTAAATATGAGGTTTAGACTTATGTATAGGTAGACCGAGGAAATAGAAAGGTCATTATTTATCGATACATGATTATCTTAAACCCAGATGTTGGTATATGGCTCGAGGTCCCTTCCATTTTAACTATTTATACTATTTATTATTATTAAAGTACGTGACATATACACATGAAATGATAGGATAATCTATAACCGACTATTTATCCATCTGTCAATATATATTTGCTTATCGTACTTGATGTAATGACTGGTATTGCACTTTAGCTGATTTAGCTTTTCTTTCTCATGCACTTTTTACAAATGTTGCACTTTACTCACTTAGCACTTTTCCATACGACTGCTAGTATATTTGACGGATATACTTATAGGCCTGAATTGTATACATTAGAATTCCCCTGTTATGGTTGATCACTAAACAGATGTTTATCTGTTTTTAAGTAAACGAATATTTTCTATTATACACAGGTTTTAAGAAATACATGAATGCTATAATGGATTTAACCAGTGAGGTTTTTTCTGTCTTTTGGTAATGTTCCATTGGACATACTGTCATTTTACTGCAGTAGTATGTTGTTTGTTTCTATAAAGTCACATGACTCACTATGTCACTGTGAGGGGTTGGTCACTATGTGTAATTAGCATATAAAACAGCATTGAGTTTGATGTACTAGTTGCAGCGTGAACAAGGGCACAACTTGCCAGAAACGCGTAGCTGCTTTCTGTTGTTCAATAAAAACAACTCTGCTGATGTGCTGTGGTCCGTCTCCTTCCTGTTTGCTGGTGTGCTGCGTGATTGCTGAGACACCGAGAGATCAGAGGAGTCACGTGTTGGATATATATATATATATATATATATATATATATATATTCACTGAAAAAACCACAGGTTTCAGGCTTTAAATAGTTAGGAATTAGCTTTTAATAAACCTTTGAAATTCACTCAAAAAACTATATGTTTTAGGGGTGTTATAGTTAGCTGGACATTTCCCTCGTACAAAACCATTGAAATTGCTCCTATATAGTTAGTTGTACTAACTATATTTCGCGCACCCGCAATCCACTGCTGATGATGTCACATATTAGATCATTCATGACATGGTTGAACATCTACAGCGGTTCGGCCTGTAGCCGTGTCTAATCGTCCTATGGAAAATAACATGGGGAAAACACGTTTTGGGACCCCACTTTTTTCTCAGCCCCCACTTGACGAATCCCCCCAAAACTTTCAGGGAAGGAGTGGAGCGGAGCGGGCCATCTTCTTTGTGAAATTCGTGGAAATTTATCAACCGGCGCCAAAGTTATTCCAAATATAATATTGCGAATTTCCTATGGAAACTAGGTCCTAACTATATATACCTACTAGCGATTGCGATATATATATATTCTTCAGCAAAATAACGGACCCAACCAGCTCCAGTACGCAGCCAGAAGATCCAGAAACACCACAGCACAAACAGGGTCCAACACTCGATTTCAGGTAAGATGTTTGTTTATTTTTTCAACACCATCGTGCAGACAAGGAGGACGGTCAACGCGTTTCGGCGATAGCCTTCGACTGGACCATAGGATATATATATATATATATATATATATATATATATATATATATATATATATATATATATATATATATATATATATATATATATATATATATATATATATATATATATATATATATATCCATCGATTCCAGATACCCACGTTGGAAAAGACCACCTGGAAGCTTGTAGTTGTAAGACACCTGGTTTATTCACAGCATGCTCGTTGTAGAAAGACAGGGAAACCACTTCAAAGTCTTTTTCGCCAGACGCGTTTCGGGAGGAACCAACTCCCTTCATCTGTGGCGTTCAGTATAACATGAAGAACTCGCTGCAGTTTGTAATGTGCATAACACCTGCCCCTGGGCGGGGCGAGGCCGTCACTGCGGCCTTATGGGTGTTGTAGTGCAAAATATTATTCCCCAGTGGGTGCGCTGGTTCAGTCAAGATTAAAATTGATTCTGACCCCGGTTGGGTGGAGGGGTGACCCGCAGTCTGCAACTCTGCCTTATTGCTGTGAATTGTGCACAAGGAAGCACGTACTGGAATGGCGCTTCCTCGTCTTCCAATCCTACCATCAAAACACCGGGTGGTGCTGACGCGGATCCGCAGTGAAGGCAGAGGGTCTTCTCCGCGACCGGGAACGGCCGCAATACATCCATCGATTCCAGATACCCACGTTGGAAAAGACCACCTGGAAGCTTGTAGTTGTAAGACACCTGGTTTATTCACAGCATGCTCGTTGTAGAAAGACAGGGAAACCACTTCAAAGTCTTTTTCGCCAGACGCGTTTCGGGAGGAACCAACTCCCTTCATCTGTGGCGTTCAGTATAACATGAAGAACTCGCTGCAGTTTGTAATGTGCATAACACCTGCCCCTGGGCGGGGCGAGGCCGTCACTGCGGCCTTATGGGTGTTGTAGTGCAAAATATTATTCCCCAGTGGGTGCGCTGGTTCAGTCAAGATTAAAATTGATTCTGACCCCGGTTGGGTGGAGGGGTGACCCGCAGTCTGCAACTCTGCCTTATTGCTGTGAATTGTGCACAAGGAAGCACGTACTGGAATGGCGCTTCCTCGTCTTCCAATCCTACCATCAAAACACCGGGTGGTGCTGACGCGGATCCGCAGTGAAGGCAGAGGGTCTTCTCCGCGACCGGGAACGGCCGCAATACATCCATCGATTCCAGATACCCACGTTGGAAAAGACCACCTGGAAGCTTGTAGTTGTAAGACACCTGGTTTATTCACAGCATGCTCGTTGTAGAAAGACAGGGAAACCACTTCAAAGTCTTTTTCGCCAGACGCGTTTCGGGAGGAACCAACTCCCTTCATCTGTGGCGTTCAGTATAACATGAAGAACTCGCTGCAGTTTGTAATGTGCATAACACCTGCCCCTGGGCGGGGCGAGGCCGTCACTGCGGCCTTATGGGTGTTGTAGTGCAAAATATTATTCCCCAGTGGGTGCGCTGGTTCAGTCAAGATTAAAATTGATTCTGACCCCGGTTGGGTGGAGGGGTGACCCGCAGTCTGCAACTCTGCCTTATTGCTGTGAATTGTGCACAAGGAAGCACGTACTGGAATGGCGCTTCCTCGTCTTCCAATCCTACCATCAAAACACCGGGTGGTGCTGACGCGGATCCGCAGTGAAGGCAGAGGGTCTTCTCCGCGACCGGGAACGGCCGCAATACATCCATCGATTCCAGATACCCACGTTGGAAAAGACCACCTGGAAGCTTGTAGTTGTAAGACACCTGGTTTATTCACAGCATGCTCATTGTAGAAAGACAGGGAAACCACTTCAAAGTCTTTTTCGCCAGACGCGTTTCGGGAGGAACCAACTCCCTTCATCTGTGGCGTTCAGTATAACATGAAGAACTCGCTGCAGTTTGTAATGTGCATAACACCTGCCCCTGGGCGGGGCGAGGCCGTCACTGCGGCCTTATGGGTGTTGTAGTGCAAAATATTATTCCCCAGTGGGTGCGCTGGTTCAGTCAAGATTAAAATTGATTCTGACCCCGGTTGGGTGGAGGGGTGACCCGCAGTCTGCAACTCTGCCTTATTGCTGTGAATTGTGCACAAGGAAGCACGTACTGGAATGGCGCTTCCTCGTCTTCCAATCCTACCATCAAAACACCGGGTGGTGCTGACGCGGATCCGCAGTGAAGGCAGAGGGTCTTCTCCGCGACCGGGAACGGCCGCAATACATCCATCGATTCCAGATACCCACGTTGGAAAAGACCACCTGGAAGCTTGTAGTTGTAAGACACCTGGTTTATTCACAGCATGCTCGTTGTAGAAAGACAGGGAAACCACTTCAAAGTCTTTTTCGCCAGACGCGTTTCGGGAGGAACCAACTCCCTTCATCTGTGGCGTTCAGTATAACATGAAGAACTCGCTGCAGTTTGCAATGTGCATAACACCTGCCCCTGGGCGGGGCGAGGCCGTCACTGCGGCCTTATGGGTGTTGTAGTGCAAAATATTATTCCCCAGTGGGTGCGCTGGTTCAGTCAAGATTAAAATTGATTCTGACCCCGGTTGGGTGGAGGGGTGACCCGCAGTCTGCAACTCTGCCTTATTGCTGTGAATTGTGCACAAGGAAGCACGTACTGGAATGGCGCTTCCTCGTCTTCCAATCCTACCATCAAAACACCGGGTGGTGCTGACGCGGATCCGCAGTGAAGGCAGAGGGTCTTCTCCGCGACCGGGAACGGCCGCAATACATCCATCGATTCCAGATACCCACGTTGGAAAAGACCACCTGGAAGCTTGTAGTTGTAAGACACCTGGTTTATTCACAGCATGCTCGTTGTAGAAAGACAGGGAAACCACTTCAAAGTCTTTTTCGCCAGACGCGTTTCGGGAGGAACCAACTCCCTTCATCTGTGGCGTTCAGTATAACATGAAGAACTCGCTGCAGTTTGCAATGTGCATAACACCTGCCCCTGGGCGGGGCGAGGCCGTCACTGCGGCCTTATGGGTGTTGTAGTGCAAAATATTATTCCCCAGTGGGTGCGCTGGTTCAGTCAAGATTAAAATTGATTCTGACCCCGGTTGGGTGGAGGGGTGACCCGCAGTCTGCAACTCTGCCTTATTGCTGTGAATTGTGCACAAGGAAGCACGTACTGGAATGGCGCTTCCTCGTCTTCCAATCCTACCATCAAAACACCGGGTGGTGCTGACGCGGATCCGCAGTGAAGGCAGAGGGTCTTCTCCGCGACCGGGAACGGCCGCAATACATCCATCGATTCCAGATACCCACGTTGGAAAAGACCACCTGGAAGCTTGTAGTTGTAAGACACCTGGTTTATTCACAGCATGCTCGTTGTAGAAAGACAGGGAAACCACTTCAAAGTCTTTTTCGCCAGACGCGTTTCGGGAGGAACCAACTCCCTTCATCTGTGGCGTTCAGTATAACATGAAGAACTCGCTGCAGTTTGTAATGTGCATAACACCTGCCCCTGGGCGGGGCGAGGCCGTCACTGCGGCCTTAAGGGTGTTGTAGTGCAAAATATCCAACGTGGGTATCTGGAATCGATGGATGTATTGCGGCCGTTCCCGGTCGCGGAGAAGACCCTCTGCCTTCACTGCGGATCCGCGTCAGCACCACCCGGTGTTTTGATGGTAGGATTGGAAGACGAGGAAGCGCCATTCCAGTACGTGCTTCCTTGTGCACAATTCACAGCAATAAGGCAGAGTTGCAGACTGCGGGTCACCCCTCCACCCAACCGGGGTCAGAATCAATTTTAATCTTGACTGAACCAGGGCACCCACTGGGGAATAATATTTTGCACTACAACACCCATAAGGCCGCAGTGACGGCCTCGCCCCGCCCAGGGGCAGGTATTATGCACATTACAAACTGCAGCGAGTTCTTCATGTTATACTGAACGCCACAGATGAAGGGAGTTGGTTCCTCCCGAAACGCGTCTGGCGAAAAAGACTTTGAAGTGGTTTCCCTGTCTTTCTACAACGAGCATGCTGTGAATAAACCAGGTGTCTTACAACTACAAGCTTCCAGGTGGTCTTTTCCAACGTGGGTATCTGGATTCGATGGATATATATATATATATATATATATATATATATATATATATATATATATATATATATATATATATATACATAAACAAACATACAAACTCAGATTGTAACATTTTAAACAAACAAAACTGCCTTACAATGAAAGGTATTTAGATTTTAGACACATTAATGCGTGTGGCAGTGTGCAGTGTCTGTTTGCTTATTTGTACCGCCCCTGCACATTCAGGGGCGGTGGTACTAGGTGCAGGGGGTGGCAGGATAAATAGACTTTGGTCGCGGGCCTCATCTGGACCCCTTCTAGAGATGCAAGTGAGTAAGCTGCTACAATACGAACTGTCCTATGTAATTCGGACGAACAGTGACAGGGCTTTGACTTTTTATACTGTCAAAAGAAAAGAGAGCTAGGGCTTTACACAAACAGCTCAATCAACAAGCACAGACAAAAATACAAATACATTGAAACTCTAAAAATGGCAATAATAATATAATAAAAAGGTTAGATAGCGCCCGCGGGACACGAACCCCAAAGGATTTGACCAAACGTTCAGTGTGAAGCCTCGAAGGAACCGCTGAGCTACAGCCAACCCGGAACTAATTTTCTTTTCTAACTCCAATCTCATGCACGTGCTCAGTCGGGTGCGGTTTCAGTGACACATCCTTTTAAATAACGTTCATTATTTTCCTTGTCAGTTACAATAAGATTCCTTCCACAGAAGCTTCTGCAGCTGGCCCGCTCCCCTCCAGCCATTGATCTCGTGTTCGCCAGCGGTGAATGAACTAAGCAGGCGAAGCACAACTGACTGTCCTTAATACATCGGGCGTGTAAAGATGTATGCCAGGTGCATGAAACATGCCACTACTATAGGGTCTGCCGAGTTGGACAGCCGTCGCTCTCACAACATTCAAGAAATGGGCCTAAATGGTGTAAGTTACAGAAAGTTTCTCCACATCAATTATTTAAAGCGCGATGATGTTTTCAGACAATTCACGCAGCATGTAAAGTGCCTTTTATCATATTTCAAATTAGAGTACAATCCCCGCAGAGGCCGGTAGAGTTTGTGGCCACAACACACCAATGTCCCAACCAATGCAGCGACAATCGGTGGTCAGAAGACAGTCTGCGCCTCGAATAGCGGGACAGATTGTTGCTGAAAAACACTTCCGCCCCTGCTTGCAGTACAGACAGTGGCACTTAGACGCTGACAAGGGCAGAGAACAGTGAGGACAGAGACACCCAGAGGGACAGAGAAAGACACAGTGGGGGCAGAGGAAAGTCCAGGAGTGGCAGAGAGAGAGAGAGAGAGACAGAAAAAGACGAAAGGAAGAGACTAGGAAATGCAGAGAGAGGGAGAGAGAGACCGAGAGAGAGAGACATATAGAGGTGGCAAGACAGGGAGAGACAGAGAAAGAGGTCGATGCGAAACAGATACAGAGAGGGATACAGAAAGGAATGGAGAGACAGGGAGCTGAAGAAAGACAGTTGAAGAAATAGAGACAGAGCAAGAAAGAAAGACAGGAGAACAGGACAAAACAGAGAAACACAAAGCCAGACTAGAGAGAGACAAGGAGAACAAGCATTTGCAATGCAATAGGTCTCACATTAGGAAAGTTTGAGCTATTGATAGTGGAAATGACAAATTTTTTATTTATGTTTTGTTTTTGAAAATAGCTAAATTAATAGCTTTGTCATTTACAATGCCAATAGTTATAACTTTAGCAAATGTGACACCTATAGCATTTGTAATGCAATATGTGTTGTATTTACGTGACTTACATGTATTGATATTACAAATAACAATGGCTTTTAATTTTTTTTCAATAATTAAAACTTAAGTAAAAGTTTTTGTAATTTATAATGGCAATAGCTTAAAGTTTTGTAAATAACTTTTGTGAAGATTATGTTCAGTGTATTTTATTGTGACGAAAATCCAAGAGCAGAAGTGAAATATTAACATATTTTTGTTACATTTGTAATAATGCTTGAAACATTGAGAGAACATATTTGAACCAGGTGCTGTTGATTGGTTGCACATATTGATGCTGTGGTGGCGCTGAGTGATGTTGTGATGGTGAACGAGTGATGCTGTAGCGTTCAGTGATGCTGTGTTAGCGCATAATGATGTTGTGGTGCCCCTGAGTGATGCTGTGGTGGTGCGGAGTGATGCTGTATGCTATGCTATGTTTTGTTTTGCTATCCTATGCTTTGATTTGTTATGCTATGCTATGATGTGTTTTGTTATGCTATGCTATGTTTTGTTATGCTATGCTATGTTTTGCTATGCTATGCTTTGTTATGCTATGCTATGTTTTTTATGCTATGCTATGTTTTGCTATGCTATGCTTTGTTATGCTATGCTATGTTTTTTATGCTATGCTATGTTTTGTTGTGTTTCATTATGCTATGCTTTGTTTTGCTATGCTATGTTTTGTTATGCTATACTATGTTTTGTTGTGTTTGGTATGCTATGTTTTGCTATGCTATTATATGTTTTGTTTTGCTATGCTATGTTTTGTTGTGTTTTGTTAAGCTATGCTATGTTTTGTTGTGTTTTGCTATGTTTTGTTATGCTATGTGTTGTTGTGTTTTGTTATGCTATGTTTTGTTATGCTATGCTATGTTTTGTTATGCTATGCTATGTTTTGCTATGCTATGCTTTGTTATGCTATGCTATGTTTTGTTATGCTATGCTATGTTTTGTTGTGTTTCATTATGCTATGCTTTGTTTTGCTATGCTAAGTTTTGTTATGCTATGCTATGTTTTGTTGTGTTTGGTATGCTATGTTTTGCTATGCTATTATATGTTTTGTTTTGCTTTGCTATGTTGTGTTGTGTTTTGTTAAGCTATGCTATGTTTTGTTGTGTTTTGCTATGTTTTGTTATGCTATGTGTTGTTGTGTTTTGTTATGCTATGTTTTGTTATGCTATGTTTTGTTTTGCTATCCTATGCTTAGTTTTGTTATGCTATGCTATGTTTAGTTTTGCTATCCTATGCTTTGTTTTCTTATGGTATGCTATGTTTTGTTGTGTTTTGTTATGCTACGCTATGTTTTGTTGTGTTTCGCTATGCTATGCTTTGTTATGCTATGCTATGTTTTCTGCTATGCTATGTTTTGTTGTGTTTTAATATGCTATGCTTTGTTTTGCTATGCTATGTTTTGTTATACTATTTTTTGTTATGCTATACTTTGTTATGCTATGTTTTGTTATGCTATGCTAAGCTTTGTTTTGTTATGCTATGCTCTGTTGTTTTTTTCTGCTATGCTATGTTTTTTTATGTTTTGTTATGCTATGCTATGTTTGGCTATGCTTTGCAATGCTATGTTTTGTTATGTATGCTATGTTTTGTTGTGTTTTGGTATGCTATGTTTTGTTGTGTTTTGCTATGTTTTGTTATGCTATGCTTTGTTTTATGTTATGTTATGCTATGTTTTGTTCTGATATGTTTTGTTGTGTTTTGTATTGCTATTCTAGGTTTTGTTATACTATGCTATGTTTTGTTTTTCTATGCTTTGCTATGTTATACTATGCTTTGTTTTGTTACGCTATGTTTTCTTGTGTTTTGTTATGCTGTGCTACGCTTTGTTGTGTTTTGCTATGCTACGTTTTTTTGTTATGCTATGTTTTGTTTTGCTATCCTATTCTTTGTTTTGTTATGCTATGCTATGTTTTGCTATCCTATGCTTTTTTTGTTATGCTATCCTATGCTGTGTTTTGTTATGCTATGCTATGTTTTGTTATGCTATGCTATGCTGGTGAGGGCGTGTGAGTGTGTGTGAGGGTGAGTGAGGGTGTGTGGGGGTGTGAGGGTGAGGGTGTGAGAGGGTGAGGTGTCTGAGGGTGAGGGTGTGTGAGGGTGAGGGTGTGTGTGTGTGAGGGTGAGGGGGTGTGAGGGTGAGTGGGTGTGAGGGTGTGGGTGAGGGGGTGGGAGGGTGTGAGGGTGTGTGAGCATGAGGGTGTGAGGGTGAGTGAGGGTGTGTGAGGGTGAGAGGGGGTGAGGGGGTGTGAGGGTGTGTGAGGGGGTGTGAGGGTGAGTGAGGGGGTGTGAGAGTGAGAGGGTGAAGGGGGTGAGGGTGAGTGAGGGTGTGTTAGGGTGAGTGGGGGTGTGTGAGTGTGTGTGAGGGTGTGTGAGGGTGAGGGGATGTGAGAGTGAGGGGGTGTGAGGTTGTGTGAAGGTGTGAGGGTGTGGGTGTGTGAGGGTGAGGGTGTGTGAGGGTGAGGGTGTGTGAGGGTGAGGGGGTATGAGGGGGTGTGAGGGTGAGGGTGTGTGAGGGTGTGGGGGGGGGTGAGGGGGTGTGAGGTTGTGTGAAGGTGTGAGGGTGAGGGTGTGTGAGGGTGAGGGTGTGTGAGGGTGAGGGGGTGTGAAGGTGAGGAGGTGTGAGGTTGTGTGAAGGTGTGAGGGTGAGGGTGTGTGAGGGTGAGGGTGTGTGAGGGTGAGTGAGGGTGTGTGAGGGTGGGTGAGGGTGAGTGAGGGTGTGTGAGTGTGGGTGAGGGTGAGTGAGGGTATGTGAGGGTGTGTGAGGGTGAGAGGGTGGGAGGGTGTGTGAGGGTGAGGAGGTGTGAGGGTGAGGGTCCGAAGTAAATGGTGGAAGGGCAGACATCATAAGACAGAGAGAAGAGACTGCGTGGTGACTGCTTTGGTCAGTTTCAGAATCAGGAGGGGCAGAGTCAGCACAGTCTGCGAGGGATCAACGTGTCTAGAGGCAAAGCATAGCGGATGTAGCATTGCAGCTAGCAAGTCGAGTGTTTTCAAGCTGAGTGTCCCTAGAGAGATGGCAACACAGCAACAGCATTTGAGGAGCAAGGCTACTGTAAACAAGCACAGTAGGCTTTCACTTTCGTCCCAAAAAAACCGAGAAAGGTGCAGAGAACGCCGAACAAAACACGGCTTCCCACGAAATGGATGTCAAAAAAAACAAGCTCTCGGCATTGCTGTGGCGGGGCGGGGCGTGAGCGCATTCCTTTGAAGTTTTATGCCAAGGCTCAGACAAATAGAAAACAAAAAGGGTCTTAACTCCTAAACTCAGCAAGGCTGAGCCAATATAAAAAGAAGAAACAATACACTTGCCAGTGCTGCTGAGTAACTTACTTTTCAAAAGCAACTAAAGAAAACAGCATACATGAAAAATAGCATGAACACTTGCTTTATGAATTGCAACTTTTGCTTTTAATTTTTCTGAAGACTATTTTAGTTTTTAGTCATTTTTAGTTTTGTGCATGGGAATACAAAAAAGGTTTATGTACATTTATATACAAACATGAATAAGACAAATTGGTATGTACAATAAATCAAACAAACTCACAAACAACACATTCTTGGCCATCCATTCATACTACTCCACATCCATACTGGTCCCGGTGTCAAAAGAACCTATATATACAAAGCATGAAGAGTCTTTTTTGTTTTTTTTTACAATTGTTCGTAAAAGTTGAAAAGGAAAGCAAATAGTCTTTCAGTCGATTGTCGAGACAATTTTAATATAAATTCAAAGGGATGACCCGGGACCGGGTCAGTCGATGCGTTTCGAACCCTGAGAGTGCCAGGGTTCTCCTCAGGACCAAAAAGTAACTACAAAGAAAAAGGAAACAATCATAAATCTTATGTTCTAAGAGATGAACTCCTTATTCGCTGTCTAGCTTCCCTCAGCCTACCTCTATTGCTGGGTCATGGCTCCAACCGTAAATGCAGACAATTGTATTCCAAATGAAGGGGAGAGGGAGGTGCTGGAACACAAATAGAAAACAAACGACAAGTGCGCTAAGTATTTTGACTAATACCAGTGCTGTTATCACACATGTCCGTCCTCTCGTCACTCATTCGGTGTCAACCTGTGTGCCTACCTGTGCCGTTGTGCGTGATTGCTAAGGATTATGTCCCCAATGGATCGGACTCTGTCGTAGAGTTTCCGCGCAGAATTGCTGAAAAATCAAAAATGGGAGACGTGTGTTACCGCTGTTTTTTTTTCGTGTCCATGGCGGTGAGTAGTTACGTCCGCTGGCCCCCATGGAGCCTTTCTTACCGTGGCTGTGCCCCACGCTGGTACTCGAAGTCAACTGTGGTTCGTACTTTTCCACTCCTTCCCCTTCAGTCTCCTGAGAGTGAATGAACACACACAATGTTATTGGTGGCGGGTGTGGCTACGCTCTGGGGAATTGTGGGAGATGTAGTCCCGTTGGCGGCGTTTCAGAAACTAGAGGAGTTTACGTATTTGATTTGTAGATTTCAGAAATCTCATTCAATCCGTTGACTGCTGTGTCGTATTTCATTATAAGCAGAGCTTCTCTTTGGTTTAGCCGTGTCTCCAAATTGCCCCCTCTTGGATCATTTTCAATTTTCGACAGGACCGTCCACTTTAGTTTGTTTTTATTGTGATTCTTGGCCAACCAATGGTGCACTAAGGGTGCGTTTTCAACTTCTCTGCGTATTCTTGACTTGTGCTGAGTAATGCGTTGCCTGACTTCTTGAGTTGTTTTTCCTATGTATAACATTGGACAGGGACACATTATCGCATACACGACATTCCTTGTCTTGCAATTGGTGAAAACTTCATGTTTCCAATTGATGTTATTGAATGAAAACACCATCTCCTCTATAGTTTCATCACAGCAGATGCAGGTTCCACATTTGTGGTGTCCTGTTGTCGGTGGAAATCCAAATAGACTTCTTAGAGTCGGACCTTTCTCAATTGGTAAGGCTGCTCTCACAATGTGGTTTGCCACACTCTTTTCTTTTTTGTCTGCAAACAAAGGCGGCTCTTTGAAATCCTCATGTAAATCTTTCACTAGGTGCCAGTTCGATGTTATCAATTTCTTGAGTTGGTTGGCCGCTGGACAAAAGGTCGACACGCAGACCACTCGTTTTTGTTCCACTCTCGTTTTCTTCTGCATTAGTGTTTCACGTGGCGTCCACCATGCCCTTTTGAGCGAATTTTTTAATAGTTTTTTTGGGTATCCTCGTAGGAGAAGCCTCTCCTTCAGTAAATTAGCATGTTCAAAATAATCCTCTTTCCGTGAACAATTCCTACGAATCCTGAGGAATTGTCCAAAGGGTAGATTTTGTCTCAAGCTGCGTGGATGATTGCTAGAGTACAACAATGCCTTGTTTCTGCCCGTCGTTTTTCGGAACAAGGTGGTCCCCAGACCTCCGTTAGACGGTTCAATTTTTACATCCAGGAAGGTTATGGATTTATTTGATGACGTACAGCTAAATTTTATGTCATTTGTACGTGCATTCAGCCAATCGACAAATTCTTTAAGGGTTTCAGGGTTTCCATTCCAAATGAGGAACACATCATCTATATATCTCATATAGTGCGAAATCCGGTCCTTAAAGGGATTGTCATTGTAAATGAATTTTTGTTCGTAGAGTGCCATGTACATCACTGCTAGTTCCGGGGCAAATGGACACCCCATTGCTACTCCTTTTACCTGAAAGAAGTATTCAGAGTCGAAAGTGAAAAAGTTTTTTTGCAATGCAAAGGAAGCCAATTCTAGAATTCTGTGGGTACTTGGAATGGTCTGTCACGTGTGTCCAGGAAAAATGACAATGTTTCAAGGGCTTGATCTTGGGGGATCTGGGTATAGAGTGAAACGACGTCTAGCGTCACCATTAATTGTTGGTTTTCATCAAAATGTATCGTCTCGATCTTTTGGAGGAATGCAGTTGTATCTTTGAGGTGAGCTGGGACTGTTTCAATGGACCGTTTCAAGAAAAAATCTATGTATTTGGCCACCGGTTCGAATAGGGATTCGCATCCAGAAACTATTGGACGCACTGGTGGTTTTTTTTCATCCTTGTGGATTTTAGGCAATACATAGAACACTGGGGTTCTTGGATTTTTATTCTGTAAAAATGCCAGTTCCTTTGGGCCCACAAAGCCTTGGTCGAATCCTTTTTGAATGATCTGAAACAGTTGACTCTGGAGTTCATTTGTAGGATTTTTTGCAATGCGTCTATAGCATGTATTGTCATTCAATTGTCGATAGACTTCCGTTTTATATTTGTTAATGTCCCAGACAACCACCGCTCCCCCCTTGTCCACTTGCTTCACAACCACTGTTTTGTCGTTTTTCAAGGTAATTAATGCATCCTTTTCTGCTTTTGCAAGATTGTATTTCACGTAGTTCCTCCTTTTCTCAAAAATTGATATTCCTGATAGGACTGTACGTTCAAAAGTGATGATTTCTTTCGGAATTTTTGAACCTGCTGGACAAAAAGTGGATTTCTTTCTTAAACCTGTCACTTCGGGTTGATGGTCTTCACTTATATCTGAAAAGATTGTTTTCAGTCGAATCTTGCGGCAGAATTCTAGCGTCTCTAACTTCATTTTGACAAAATCTGTGGGCCTGGATGGCACAAAACCAAGTCCTTTTGTCAAAATGGATGTTTCTGCTTCCGTCAGGCTTCTGTCAGATAAATTGAATATAGGTGGGAGATTTAGCTCTTGTAAAACCGGGATCGTGTCCTCATTTCCCATGGCTGGACTGGTCGTGTGCGTCCTCTGCCCTTCTGCTGGCCTTGCCCTAAAAAAGGAATCTGGTTTTGTTGCTGTCTTTGTTGTTGATCCTGTTGGTTTCCTTGTCTGTTTTGATAGGGTCTGTTCGTATTGTTTGATTCACTTCCCGAAGATGACGATGTATCTGAGAATGTGACAAACTTACGGCGTGATCGGCCTTGGTTGTCCTGTAAGAATCTCCTTGAGTCAGAGCTTGAATAAAAGTCTTTTCTAAGATATGGATACACGGATTCCAGGGAGAAATTTTTCTTGTCCAACTCAAATTTGTTGTTTTTTTGGGCAACTGTGAAATCCTTAAATTCCCTGATTTCTTTCTCTACCTTATCCAGTAGTCCTTTGGAGTCCGTTATTAATTGATTGTCTTGGATTTCTTTTTCCAGCACTGCGATTTCCTCCAATTCTTTCACCGAAATCCTGTGTGCTGTCTCAATGGTGAGTACCATGAGATCCCTGCTGCACTTTGTTTCTATACCACTGAATCCCTTCTTATATTCGGGATCGTCTGTGAATACGACTGGGATATTGCGGATTTGAAGTCCTGCAGGGATTGTGCCAGATCTTAAATGTTGGAGTAGGAAGTGTCCGTGGAGATCCGTTCTGATCTGTTTTTTACGTAATCGGATTAATTTCTCTGACTCGTTTTGGGTGTTTGCCGCGAGGCTAAGGGTTGCCGATGCAAACGGAGGTGGGTCTCTTATTAGATTTTGAATGTGTTCCTCACTATAAGCTACCGTGTCCTTTTCAGCCATACCACCACTGAACACACGTGCAAGAAAAAAATAGTAAGACAATCACAATGTGAGGGAAAGGGGGAGGTTGAGATGTTATTAAAACCACTATAACACCAAGCACTAAATCCACTAGATGGAAAACCTGTACTATACCAAGGTTAATCCTGTGGCAGCTACTCCTCTGCCCAACAGGACCTTGCGAGCCAAAGCGCCCGCTCTACAGTTAGAAAACAAAAAGGGTCTTGACTCCTAAACTCAGCAAGGCTGAGCCAATATGAACAGAAGAAACAATACACTTGCCAGTGCTGAGTAACTTACTTTTCAAAAGCAACTAAAGAAAACAGCATACATGAAAAATAGCATGGACACTTGCTTTATGAATTGCAACTTTTGCTTTTAATTTTTCTGAAGACTATTTTAGTTTTTAGTCATTTTTAGTTTTGTGCATGGGAATACAAAAAAGGTTTATGTACATTTATATACAAACATGAGTAAGACAAATTGGTATGTACAATAAATCAAACAAACTCACAAACAACACATTCTTGGCCATCCATTCATACTACTCCACATCCATACTGGTCCCGGTGTCAAAAGAACCTATATATACAAAGCATGAAGAGTCTTTTTTGTCGTTTTTTACAATTGTTCGTAAAAGTTGAAAAGGAAAGCAAATAGTCTTTCAGTCGATTGTCGAGACAATTTTAATATAAATTCAAAGGGATGACCCGGGACCGGGTCGGTCGACGCGTTTCGAACCCTGAGAGTGCCAGGGTTCTCCTCAGGACCAAAAAGTAACTACAAAGAAAAAGGAAACAATCATAAATCTTATGTTCTAAGAGATGAACACCTTATTCGCTGTCTAGCTTTCCTCTGCCTACCTCTATTGCTGGGTCATGGCTCCAACCGTAAATGCAGACAATTGTATTCCAAATGAAGGGGAGAGGGAGGTGCTGGAACACAAATAGAAAACAAACGACAAGTGTGCTAAGTATTTTGACTAATACCAGTGCTGTTATCACACATGTCCGTCCTCTCGTCACTCATTCGGTGTCAACCTGTGTGCCTACCTGTGCCGTTGTGCGTGATTGCTAAGGATTATGTCCCCAATGGATCGGACTCTGTCGTAGAGTTTCCGCGCAGAATTGCGGAAAAATCAAAAATGGGAGACGTGTGTTACCGCTGGTTTTTTTTCGTGTCCATGGCGGTGAGTAGTTACGTCCGCTGGCCCCCATGGAGCCTTTCTTACCGTGGCTGTGCCCCACGCTGGTACTCGAAGTCAACTGTGGTTCGTACTTTTCCACTCCTTCCCCTTCAGTCTCCAGAGAGTGAATGAACACACACAATGTTATTGGTGGTGGGTGTGGCTACGCTCTGGCGAATTGTGGGAGATGTAGTCCCGTTGGCGGCGTTTCAGAAACTAGAGGAGTTTACGTATTTGATTTGTAGATTTCAGAAATCTCATTCAATCCGTTGACTGCTGTGTCGGCACAGGTAGGCACACAGGTTGACACCGAATGAGTGACGAGAGGACGGACATGTGTGATAACAGCACTGGTATTAGTCAAAATACTTAGCGCACTTGTCGTTTGTTTTCTATTTGTGTTCCAGCACCTCCCTCTCCCCTTCATTTGGAATACAATTGTCTGCATTTACGGTTGGAGCCATGACCCAGCAATAGAGGTAGGCTGAGGGAAGCTAGACAGCGAATAAGGTGTTCATCTCTTAGAACATAAGATTTATGATTGTTTCCTTTTTCTTTGTAGTTACTTTTTGGTCCTGAGGAGAACCCTGGCACTCTCAGGGTTCGAAACGCGTCGACCGACCCGGTCCCGGGTCATCCCTTTGAATTTATATTAAAATTGTCTCGACAATCGACTGAAAGACTATTTGCTTTCCTTTTCAACTTTTACGAACAATTGTAAAAAACGACAAAAAAGACTCTTCATGCTTTGTATATATAGGTTCTTTTGACACCGGGACCAGTATGGATATGGAGTAGTATGAATGGATGGCCAAGAATGTGTTGTTTGTGAGTTTGTTTGATTTATTGTACATACCAATTTGTCTTATTCATGTTTGTATATAAATGTACATAAACCTTTTTTGTATTCCCATGCACAAAACTAAAAATGACTAAAAACTAAAATAGTCTTCAGAAAAATTAAAAGCAAAAGTTGCAATTCATAAAGCAAGTGTCCATGCTATTTTTCATGTATGCTGTTTTCTTTAGTTGCTTTTGAAAAGTAAGTTACTCAGCACTGGCACGTGTATTGTTTCTTCTAAGGCTCAGACAAATGGCATTCCTTTCAAGTCTGATGCGGGGGGCGGGGGAGCAAATGGTGAGCGCGTGCCTGGGGCACATGCACTGGCCATAATCCGCATTCCAAAGCCCTCTGGCAGCATTTCCTGGAGCCCCTTCATAAGTCTCGCCGGAGCAATATGCAAGCGCATTGGCACAGGCGAGACCTAAAAAGAGAAAGTCAGAGGAAGAGAGCATGTCAAGGAGAGGTTAAGAGTCATGCTAAAGCAGAGAGGAAGACACTGAACGATTGAGGGAGTGCGAGTTAGGCATTGGGAGATACAGAGAAAGGGGATAGAATGAGAAAGACAGAGAACGGCATGGAAAGACAGAGAGAGAGAAAGAAAGAAAGACAAAAGCAAATAAAAAAAAGTAGAGAGAAAGACAATGAGAGGCAGAGAAAAACAGGGGGGAGAGAGAGACTTTGCGAAAGAGTGGAAGGCAGACAAGGACACAGACAGAGAAATTGAGTGATGTGGAGTTACAGGGAGACAAATTGTGAGGAATTGTGGTGTGGTTGTGGAGTCTCACCATGTAATACACTTACCAACCTATGTAGGGCCCTTAGGTTTCATCTGTGAAACCCTCACCCCAACCCTGGGTAGCTGTGGCGCTGAGCAGTGAGGCTTACAAAGAGGAACAAGTGTAAAGCATTTAAACATCACCAAAACAATTGAAGAAAAAATTGAAATGACACTCAGGAAATCCGGCACCAATTTAATAAAATAGGTTGTATTTTTACAAGAATTTAGACACAAGTGGCAGCTTTGTAAAAGCTGCACACTTCATCAAATTACATTAATTTCAACTTGGGATACAAGTTGGGCTTAATGTAATGAGTTATTTGATACCTTTGAGTGCCCACTTTGGTAGCACCGTTCAGAAGTTGGCCTAGCTGAGGGGACAGCATGTAATCCCATATTCATCAATTGGGTTACTGAGTCTTTTCACAGTAAATACAGTGCTTTCACATATTTACTGTCATGAAATTTAAAATACCTGTCCTGCCCTTGAAATATGTTATACCCTGGCTTATGACTCAATAGGTAAATGCTCTAATTAAATGGAGGGAAATGGGTAAACATAGTGCGGACTAGCTCAGCTATAAGGGTTATAATGTTAAGGAGGGACTTGTACCGTGCAAATAAGATTAGAAGCCCATACTGAATAAAGAGACATTCCCACCAGAACACTTAAGTGAAACTAGACAGAAAAGAATCCAATTGTAATTCTGGAAGACCACAAATTGATACAATCCTTCCTTGCTTACAGGCAGCGACGGCTCGTGGAGGGAGTTACGGTGGGGCAGGAGGGCGGGGAGGGGGAGGGGCAGGGCGGAGGTTGCTAAAAACCGGCATATGGATAATTGCAGGTAAGTAAACAATTTAATTAATAAAACGAATTTCGTAGTGCGCCTTGCATCGCAAAATGCAATGCAGTGCGAGCTACGAAATTCGTTTTATTAATTAAATTGTTTACTTACCTGCATTTATCCATATGCCGGTTTTTAGCAACCTCCGCCCTGCCCCTCCCCCTCCCCGCCCTCCTGCCCCACCGTAACTCCCTCCACGAGCCGTCGCTGCTTACAGGACATATCCAGTTCCCAAGCGAGAGATAATAATCCATATATGCCCGTTCATGAGAACGTTTTAACTTACATAAAGGTAAGAAGCAAGGGGATTCGACCATACAAAATAGGCAGAGATCTGTATAGGGATAACGGCTACTTATGATTTATTTGCTTGCACAGATATCCGCCCAATTTTAAAAGGAATACGATATAAAGAGGGGATCCAAACCCACCTGATCATTGCACAGGAAAAGGACTTACTTACTTGGACAAGTGGCATCACCCCCTAGGTAAATGGAGGAAAGGATTAATGACCCCATGGACTCAAACATAGTAGTCATGAGAAACCAATGAAACTAAATTATCGCCCCACAGGTACAAAAAAAAAACCTACAGTTTCCGTCCAGAGAAGGTTCACGGACGGCTGTTTTTCCCGGGGGATGGCCACAAGAGTAACGGGGTAAGAGTGACATCATGATAGGTGGTAGCTAAGAATGATAGATGGATGAGTGGTACAACGAATATGAGAGTGACTGTATGCCCCTTCCTGCTTCCACACTAAAAAGAAACGGAGGGCAAAGCTTAAAATCGTAAGAGTTACCCGAACTCTAAAGGGCTAACAGGAAAGTCGTAATATGAACTCTGTCTAAAATAATAGGTGCTCAAATAGAATGAGAATGTAACTATCTGACCAGCAATGTACCTGATGAAAAATATTTGTTTGAAACTGTGAACTGACCAAACAGGAGGGATAGCCTGTATAAAATCCCATCTGTCACGAGAGCGTGGTTCAGTAGTGATTGATGGAACCAGGGACAATAAATAAGATGCTGAATATTAGGTATGTTGCAACATGCCCCCAGAAGATTGATATTGTTTCTTTCTCCATATATCCCCACAGAGACTTTTAAATATATACCTAGAAGCCGGTGACCCCAAAGAGACGGCATGTTCTGATGAAGGTGTTACGACATCAAGTAGTATAACACCGAAACGCGTCGACGCAATTGTTACCAAAATCCAAACAAGGCCAAGGGAGTAGCAGATGTTAATGTATTTTTGATACTGTCTACTATACCACCAATATCAAAGAAAGGGCCAGTGGATCTATATAAGTGGCAGGAGTATTTTAAGGCCACATTGTTAGGGGGTTTGTGAAAAGGATTTATCTGTTTATGTATTGTACTAGTGACGATTATTTTTCTCCTGTGTTGCATAATTTCATTGATTGTGATGTTTTTTTGTGTAATGAACTGTTATTTATTTGTTCAAATTTTATTGTACTTGTTCAAAGAATTTTCTTTGGATTTTTAATTGAATTTTGTGTAATCAGAGGTTTTAATTTTATAAAAAATAAACAGATTGTGAATGTTCACTTTTTAGTGTGGAACTCTTTATCTAGTGTTCCCTTCCGTTTAAGAATTCTGCCCTTGATATAGCTAGAATGAATGGCCGTATGAGTGGTTAGAACCCATATAGCAATATAACAAGTAGCTGCTATAGTGCATACCCAGGGATTTCCCTTTGACCTAATTATGACTCAATAGGCCTGTCAGAGGGGTAACTTACACAGATGTACAGGGGAATTAGTTGCCTTGCCATTGCTTGCAATGGCAAAGTTAAGCTCGCAGTGCACGGCTGCTCTGCCGCAATGGCGGACTGGGGGACTCATTTTATGTGGGGGACCTCTTTGGTGGCACAACCAGTGCTACAAGCTCTGGAGTACCCTAAAAACGTACATAGAACCATACAAATAAGGGCATTTCCTTTCACCAATCTATAGTCAGAGATAGGTCTCCTCCATACTCCACTTTACTGTTTTAACCCTGTTCCTGGTCTACAAAATAAAGTTGTAGGGTATGACCTTGAGATAGCTTTATCTTCACCACATTCACTTTTTGCATTCAGCTCAGCTCAGCCACACCTTAGACTCTCATAGGGTAAATCGAACATACAGAGCTCCTCCTGTTTCAGGAGTTGTAGCCCATATCACACCAGGCTGATGTGATGTGAGAGGGACCTTATGATTAAGGTTCTCTGTTTTCAGTTTTTACGGATTTTTACAGATAAATACAGACAGAAAACAATGAGTTTTCTATCTGCATTTATTTTTAAAAGTGGATATATACAGAAAATGGTACTTCTTTTAAGTGACTCTGAGTGCTATCTTTCATGAATTATAGCCCAACAGCTGAGCAGATGGACAGCATGGAAAATTAAAAATACAATTTCTTTAAATAATGGCTTGTGTCAATATACATGTGTAGTATAATGCAAGTTTGAACAGTGAATATATTATGTAATATTTGACAGCTTAAATAGCTAAAACACAACAGACATCAAAGTCCAAGTGCCTATCTATCAGTTGAATAAATATGGAAATGTACAGTTTTACAACAACTTTTATACTCAATACACAAAATAGATATGGATAAATACAGTTAAAATGGCCTAAGAATAAGTATGGATAAATACAGATGGAAATGTTAAAAAAATAAATACCTTAAAACCGGGAGCCCTATTTATGATGAAGCATGCCACCTCAGGGTGGGTGAGGGTTCACGTCCTAATGGAAGCGTTTCTTCTTTCTTTTGTCAGAAACATGTTTTTAAGTGATCAATATAATATTAAGTCATATATTAGTTGTTAGACCCGGTATATTTTTGTGCTTAATATTGTTCCATGGGATGCTGGTCTTAAAATATTTGTTGGCCTTTTCCTACTCTTTTCTGCAAAACCTCCTTGAATAGTTCTTCGGCAGTAGAAACAGCACCGTCCTGCTCATGTAACAGCCAAAGATGTCGGTGTGGGGCGGAACCTCATGCTAGGCAACCACCTTGCTCATGTCAAAGAATAAGGCTTGTGAATACACTGGGATATTGATGATTGGCACTCAAGAAGAGCGTCTACAGCATACAGCGTACTCTGTACATGGAGGCGGGGCAAGGCAAGCGTGGTGTGGTGAGCAGGTGAACGCTGCAAGCTGAGCATCAGCGCTGGTCTATGGAGACTCACCTAGGGTCAGAGGTCCAATGGAGGAAAGAAATAGAAGCCTCTAGCCATCTTGCTGCTCATAGCTCACCGGTTACCCGCCACCTGTCATCCACCCATTCTCGTACGCCAGCCTGCTCATTCGCTAATGCTATTCTAACGAACTGCGAAGCCTGCTAGCAGGAAGGAGATAGAGGGAACGCCGTGATCAACAGAAGCAGCAGCTGTGGTGATAGCAGTGGTTAATTTGGAAAAAAATAAATGCCAGGGCTCTCATCAGGAGGCCACTGCAGCTTGTAGCACACATTGCCCCTGCTATGCTGCCATTGATAGCAACAACACAACTACTAACCATCACACTCTTACAAGTGTGATAGTTCGGACTATAGCAGGCCCCCAGAGCTTTAAGCATGGCTTGGAATTAATAGTTAACTGATGTTTTGGTAATCTCCAAATTAGTCAGAGAGTGCCACCTTGTGGCGGGCTGTCAAGCTCCGGTGTTGACAATTAAGTGTCGGTGGGGAGCAATGGAAACCACCAGCTCAAATTAAGCACTGGGTGATAGTGGCCTTGTGACAAGTAGGGAGAGTTGGACTGGTAAGAGCTAGGCACAGGCATCGCGCCCCCCAGAAGCTGAAGCGACTGGTAGTAAGCCGGTGCAGCTTGCTGGTATGGGGGAATGCCTGCCATTGGACAGACCACTCTTCCGCCAAGAGGGGCTATAAGGAGTCTGTAGACCGCTAGTATTGCACTGCCAGGCAAACAAACCCCACACTAAAAGGATATAATATGCTCTAACATGCTCAATCCTCTGCTCCTGTCAGGTGATTCTTCTCTCGTTAGTCTCATTAGACTGTTGAAGATCTTCCGGGCAGATCTGCAGCAGTCAGGGGGCAGTTTGCTGAATAGCCTTTATTCACTCAATAAAAAAAGGCTTGTTTAACCTAGATGCGCACAAGAAGTTCTCGGCTCTTAAAAGTGCATGCAACAAGGGCCAAGGCAAACCCAGGCAAAAGAAAACAGGGGGATCTTCCCACACCGAAGTTCTGCAACTCTCCATTAATTACAAGATCCCCTGCCAACCGTGCCATGGATAAGAGAACAACCTCCAGTGAGGGAACCAGAAAGTACTATAAAGCAAACAAATGTGCAACAGTTTGAGAGCGGGGTCATTAGTTCCTCCCCAGGATCCCCAGATTTAGAAATAAATTACAATTCAGCAAACCCCATCAATGTCAGCAAACAAAGCTCGCTCTAACTTACAACTGGAACTAAACGGAGGGAAACAAAATGGAGGGAGATAACAAAAATATGAAACTCGAGCTGGGCAACCTGAATGACATGTAGATGAAAAGCTACAAATAAAGGCCCAAAGGAAAGTGAGCAGAATAATCGAACAGGCCAGTATGAATGATATCAAGGAACTTCAAAATATAGACCCCTTGCTTGTGGGGCAACAAGTGAAACCACCATGGCCCCTATCCCCAGAAATCAAAATAGTGGCCATTAAAAGCTCTGAAACAACACAAACAATTATGGGCTCAGCAATGGGGGTATACTCACAAGAAACTGGAATTATGGAGGACCACTAAAAAAGCTTTGATTGATTGGGATGCTGACATTGTTGGACTTGGCCCTTTTTGTAGGGTTATCTCTAAACTTTTTGCTTCTTCCTCCAATTTTTTCCTGACCTGTTGTTGTTGGTTTTAGGACGCTGGGCACTTTACCACTGCCGATCAGTGTTAAAGTGCATATGCTCTCTGTGTAAATTGTGAACATTTGGATATCCTTGATTGGCCTATTTGATTTACTGATAAGCCTCTAGTAAAGTGCATTGAGTGTGCCAAAGCCAGTAAATCAAATGCTACTAGTGGGCCTGCAGCACTGATTGTGTCACCCACATGAGTAGCCCTGAAAAGATATCTCACAGCTGCCACTACAGTGTCTGTGCGCATTTTGTTTAACTGCCATGTTGACCTGGCAAGTGTACCCACTTGCCAGGTCCTAACCTTCCCTTTCCTTACATTTAATGCACCCCTATGGTAGGCCCAATGTGCCCCCGTGGGTAGGGTGCAGTGTATGTGAAAGGTAGGACATGTACTGGTGTGTGTGACATGTCCTGATAGTGAAATACTGCCAAATGCTCCATAGGATAGAATGGGAGTTTATTTATAACATCTTACAAATATAACTTCCCTTGGGACAAGATAGAGAAATAAAGTTTAAATTCTCTGACCTCAGAATTAATAACACATCTTTTAGTAACGATGGCTTTTAAATTGTGTGCTTGAAAATGCCACTTTTAGAAAGTAGCCATTTTCTTGTTCAACAATTCTGTGTGCCGCTGCCTGTTTGTGTATTGACTGTCTGGTTTTGGAGTGACGGGGGCTGGGGATGTTCATTCTTTCAGATGGCCACCTGGGGTGGGGGGGGTTTGATGTGTGTCCTGCCTTTCCTGAGTCAGGGCGGCGCTGAATAGACAAGGGCTGCATTCAGATTAGGGGGAGGAGTTCTCACTAGCATCTGAATAGGCCCGTTCTGCATTTAGAGTGGTGGGAGGAGATTTCCCTTGCACCTGAATAGGACTGTCTGCCTTACACAGTGCTGTCTCCACCTCCTGCTGGGCAGCTGCACCAGAGGGGACTGAACAGGTTTGGTCTGGGCTCAGAGACTCTTGCACAGAGAGGACAAAGACATTTTGGGTATAAGTATTAGACCTAAAACCCCTGATCTTTAGATTACTTCTGGACTCAAGAGGAACCTTTGCCAAGGAGAAAAGCTGAAGAGCTGTGAGAAGGAGTACTGCCCCTTTGCTGTGTGCTGTGTGGGGTTGGCCTGCAGTTTCTGTTTCTGCCAAGGCGAGGACAAAAACTGGAACTTTGCTTTAAACCTACCTGAAGAAGCTCTCCAAGGGCCTGAAATGTGCTGACCTCCTGTTTTGAAGTGTCAGGGACACAAAGACTTCACCCCCAGCTCCTCAGAACCCTCTTGCTTAGAGTTCTGACCTGCCAGGAGGTGCCCATTCTAGTTTTGGGCCTCTGGAGGTTGTTACTGCTGTTGGGAGCTGGAAGAAACCTACAAGAAGAAAGAAACCTGTTTCTGATGCCGCCAGAACTGCGCCTGCACCGAGGCCCGGGGCACCGCTCGTGAAGTGAACAACGCACCGCAGCTCCGACGCCTTTCGACATCCACCAACGCCTGCCGTTATTGGCCGCGCCCGACGCCAGCGCTCGCACCGACTCCGTCATTGCCAGCACCTCCATCCTGCTATCGTGGCACCGATAACCGCAGATGCTGACTCCATAGACTCACCGACTTCGCATTATCACCGGAACCAACGCTTTACCGCAGATGCAACCGTCTTCCCCTGTCCTGGACTCGACACGTCGCCTCTTCGCAGAAATGACACCTTGCCTCCCCGTGGCTTCAACCTCGACACTGACACCTCCCCTCCACGACGCTGTGCAGCGTAACAAACTTCGTTTCCAAGGTACTGTTTGTGTGGGGTCTGTGTGACTCTGTGCCCAATGCTGCGCTCCTCGTGGTGGGCCCCGTACTTTGAATTTATTGCTCTCACGGCGTCGCAATAGCCCCAGGTATTTCATTAACTGTATTTTGGATATTTGTTGTTTGGTCTTGTTGGGTTTAGTTAAAGATACTTTATTTTTCTAAACTGGTGTGGTGTCCATTTGTGATGTTATCACTGTATTACTGTGAGTTTTGAGTACAAATACCTTACACATTGCCTTTGGGATAAGTCTGTTTGCTCGTACCAACCAACCCAGAGGGAGAACAGGGGTTATCTAAAGTGTGCATCCCCCTTAATCTGACTAGAAGCAAGGGTCCCTATTTGGACAAAACATACATACCTCTGCCAACTAGAGACCCCTATTTCTAACAGACATCCTCAGCACCAGTAACTGTGATTCACTCCACCCCCCACCCAAAAGTAGATATAATCAATTAGGGGGATGCAAGTAAGTTTGCTAGTAATTCCAATGATAGTGATGACCCTGATGGAAAGCTAGAAGAACAATACATTGAGGATGAGGAGATCCTTAGTGTGATAGGCCCATTTGATGCACTAAAACAAGATCAAACTCAGTCACCTTCAACAAGATTGTTGCAATAGTCAGTGGTTAAAGGTGGGCACCACATAAATATTACCATTGACGATCATGCAGTGAAGATAGTCAAAAGCCACCGTCAAGTAAAACCCTGGAAAGCCCACAAAAAATAAAACAACACGATCTTGGCCCGCAGTCTAATAACAGCCTTGACTTTGGCAGAAATGTTCTGGGTTGGTGGTCCACGATGGACAAAACCTTAACAACTATTGGCCAAAGTGCCAAAATCCATGCAGATAAATTAGAGATGCAAATAATCATCTTACAATCATTGACGATCTATGTTAGACACCTGTTTAGAAAATGTAAACGCGCTGATCACCAAAGCCCAGCAGTTCGCCAATAAACCCTCGGACCCATGCTATTGTTCTCAGTGATTAGAGAAGATATCTGCGCTGCCGGGAATAATGTCAGAATTGGTGCAAGAGCTTGAACCTATAGCCTCCATATCCAGCTTAAGAGAGAACACTGGTGAACAGGATAGCAACGGCAGGGAAGCGACTTGGCTAAGTAGAGAACGCCCGCCTTGTGCTGGTCCGATGGAACTACTTGCTGTAACACTGAGGGGCAGATTTATGAAGGGCTTGCGCCACGTTTACGCCGCCGTTGCGTGACGCAACGGCACGGAAACGTGGCGCATCCCTGCGCCCTATTTACAACGTGACGCATCTAGGAGATGCGTCACGTTGTACAGCACTGCGCCATGAGGAGGCGTTCCTGCGCAGGGGGGGGCGTTCCTGTGCAGGAACGCCTCCTGAAAGTGGCTGAGTGAAATCTATGAGATTTCACTCAGTCACTTTCAGGGCAATGCTGCGTCAAAACCCTGCGCCTGCTTGAAGCAGGCGTAAGGCTTGAGGCAGCATTGAAAGAATAGGCCCCCCCAGAGCATTGCTGGAGCTGCGTCGCACTTGCGACGCAACTCCAGCAATGCGCCACTTTTCCGGCACAGATGCGTCACGCATCTGTGCCGTTTTTGCCCCATGGTGCGCCTCATCATAAATGCGGCGCACCATGGGTGGCGTAGCTGTGGCGCATGTTAACTGGCGCATCCCTCGGGATGCGCCAGTTAACATAAATCTGCCCCTGAGTATTTAAACTCCACTTCATAACGTGGCTGAGAAGATCACTAGCCAAAGGCGCACTAAGTCTAAACAGCAACTAACACTCTCTTGAGTAAAAGTTAAAAACGCTTACGGACACTAAATAAACAAGCATTGGCAAAACCAATAGGTCTCGCCTACGGGAGAGCTAGTGCTGGCTTTTGCAATCAGATGGGAGTGGGTAACGGAGGGGCGGATGGGTAAGCTGGGTGGGTAATGTGACAGCTAAAGAAAGCAAAATGAAGCGGCCAGCGGTGGCTTCTTGCAGTGTTTTTTTTCCTTCGCTCAGTGGGAGGGAGAGAAGAAATATGGGTGGAAAGGAGGTTGCTGGGGGAGAAGAAACAGGGATGGGAGTGCAACTGGACAGGGAGAAGAAACAGGATTAGGGCAGAAAAAAGCGTTAGCATTGACCGCATCATATCGATTAAAAAAATATATTTCCTGAATCGCAGCGCATGGCCAGCGGAGGGACACTAATTAAACTTAAATAATCTGTTCCTGGTCCATGGGCCACCGAAAGAAAAGGAGGTGACACATGGCAGGCACTGCAAATTAGAAGACAGCAGGGAAAACTGGTAATACTGCAAACGAATGGTAAGCAATGGGCACTTTTCAAGACCATTATAGAACAAAAGAGCCTGGCACAGGAGAGCGTATGAGCTAGTGCATGCTCATGCAGGTAAGACCTAAAAATGACTTTAATGAACAGTTTGAAGCAACAAGAAGGTGCACACCTGTTTCTTAAATCTATCAGTCAGCCTTGGTGGAAGGTTTATTACGCTGCCTATGTATGAATGAGCGATGATCCCTTGCTGGTCCAAAAGGCATCAGTTCACAACTGACAAACTGGCGAGCACCAGTGGCCTCTTTTGTTTCAGTGTTTGCATGACCCCACCATGCAAATTCGGACCAGAAGTTTACCATGTGATTTCAGAAAGTCCTGATAAAGTGATTATGTCAGGTCCTAAAAGTATTCAAGTGTCTATTCTCAGCATACCAAAAGTAACTCATCGTTTACAGGATCAGGTCTATGAAATCGCTTATACTTCATTATCCAGAAGAGGAGGGTCAAATTATGTGGAAGGGATAACTACATTTTACTTTGGGAACAAGCAAATTATGCAACATAATGCATTGCTTTATTATTTTGTGTTTTTTTTGCACACACCAGACAGTCTTGCAATGTGTGAATGTTTTACCTCATTAGTACCAGTTTAATAACCAAATACAGTAATAAACGACTGAAAGTTGACCAAATAACATTTACAAAGGGTCTTCCACTGCGAGGAAAGATGTGCTGCCATGTTTCTAGCAATTTTTGATCCGATTGCACTAGAGACCGTTTTTCATTTAGCATATGCAGATTATGCAGCAGATGATGAATTAAGGGGAAAACGCTGCAAATGTATAGTTATTCGAAGAATGCCGCAGATGCAGAATGGCATAATTCAAGTGGCCCTTCCCTTAAATCCAGAAATGTAACAGGCACTACCATAAAAAAAGAGCAGACCTGCAGACTATATACTCAAACTCCTATAGACTCAAACATCAGTATTAAACGTATCTCACAGGATATGGAGACCATCAGATACAAGAACTATCCAACACGTTACACTTATCTGACATGCTCTTGCTTAAAGAGCTAAATTACCCCTTAATTTACACATATCTTACAAGCTCAGCTCTTTAACAGCCAATATATTTCCTAGGTTCCACAGGTCTTACAATGCCAGGCTCCAGACAGAAAGTCAAATGACTTTTACAGGCTCAAGAAACTGAAAGCCATGATGTGAAACGTGTTACTCATGCCTTGCAAGTGAAGTGTAGATAGATATTTTAGTTTACAGACATCCAACAGGCGCAAGCATCTGCCAGTTACACATGTCTTACAGGATGAGGTCTTAGACAGAATAACTATCAATCAGGTTAGAAAGGTTTCCAACCCCAGGCTTTTTAACGTAAGGCTATACATTAGAGGACATAACTTAAATGCCCAGTCATCTGGCAACAAAGCTATCACTGTGATTACAGAGCACCTATAGGTTCATGACCTTGACAGCAGAGGAGGCTTGAACTCTATGACTGTTGGAGGATTCAAGGTCCTCTTCTGGAAACCTTCATGAACTCCCGAAAGTTGTAAATGTGGAAATATGCAAGTGTATAAACTTCAGTAGCACAATTACAATATTCTTGACCTATCAAATACTCTGGGCTTGATTCTTAAAAAAAACACAAAGAAATCTACACTCACAAGATTCCAAGCATGCCTGGGTGCAGAGATTTCCAGTTACAAATTCACAAACATTTTCCAGGTTACACCTGGAAACCTGCAGCAGTTACAGCTTTCCACGAATAATACTGAATAGGTTTTTATGAATCCTCAATGAGTTGTTTTAGTGAGCAACGGTTGTAGGCCTGGGATGGTGTGGGAGTAAGTGTGAAGGCCATTCCATGCAAGATAATTTCGAACAAGGACTTCTGTGTGTGGGGTGTGTATACATTGGTCTTTTATCGACGGTGCGCCGTGTGGGAGTTGTTAAGAAGACATGGTTGCGCCCACTATCCACAGCACAATGTAATGTGGTAGGGCCCGGGGCCATCATGCATACATAATGACCACACAGACTCACTTAGATAGATAGTGGAACTGGCTATGGGCGCGTGGGCATGGCCTCTTTTTATTTCCAGGGTCACATGTCCAGTGACTCTTGTGCTGGATGGGTGTGGGGTGAGTGTAAGCCAGCCCTCAGGGAGTGGTTGGTGCTGGCAACAACTAGAACAGTGATCATCGGAACACACACAGAGATTCAATCATGAAGGGTCCATGACTTGCAGTGCACTGAGGTAGGGGCACCAGATCTGAAATCACACACACAAGATTCAATCATGAAGGGTCCATGACTTGTGGTGCACTGAGTTAGTGCCACCGGATGCACTGCAGCCGGCATGGGCCTACCGCTACGTGCCAATGACTTGAGCTGCACTGAGGTAGGGGCACCAGAGCTGAGCATGCTCATGTGAAGAAATTGTTAATGATTGTGTCCCTTCAGGATATTCCTGCAGCAGCTGCAGTGGGGTGTGGTACACCTGCCTCATCTTCATCATCATCATCCCAGGTCTTCCCCCTTGCCTAAGGTGGCATTGTTGCATCCGCTGTCCACAGCACAAAACTCAATCATAAAGGGCCCATGAGTTGTGGTGAACAGAGTTAGTGGCACCTGAAGCACTCAGCGGGTATGCAGCCTGTGCTGGTGCATCGTCCCGGCAGGTAGCACTGGTAGCATTGTCTGTTGCCTACTGGACTGTGTCATCTGCAATCGCGACTCGATCAGTATTGTCAGCCCTGCTGACCACAGTGTAGGCCAGAGACAGCGGTCAGCAAGGGCCAACACCCACATGGCATTGACTTGAGCTGCACAGAGTTAGTGGCACCTGATGAGCTCAGCGTGTGCGCAGCCAGCAATGATGGCGTGTCCTTGCAGGTCAGGATTGGATTTGATATGTGCGAGCCCTGCTGACCACAGTGTAGGCCGGAGGCAACAGTCAGCAAGGGCCCACAGCCATGTGGCGTTGACTTGAGCTGCACAGAGTTAGTGGCACCTGAAGCGCTCAGCGGGTGTACAGCCTGCGATGATGCGTCGTCCGGGCAGGCCGCACTGGAAGCAATGTCTGTTTCCTACTGGGCTGCGCCATCAATACATCAAGACTCGATTTGAATTGGGGAACCTGCTGACCGCAGTGTAGGCCGAAGGCTGTAGTCAGCACACACATAATTTCGCGGTGCTGTGCTGCTGGGTGCGCTGGGGGCCTGTGTCGCGGAAGCCAGCGATCGGCAGAGGAGGCTGGCTGTCACGGCGGCAGACTCATGGCAGGGTGAGGGGCACCGCCCTGGCAGAAGCGTTGGTCATCCCAAAAGTGAACCACACCCAGAGCCCCGGCCTATTTATTCACACTCCTATGCTGGACTGGCGTACAGCAGACCAGCCCACTTCGCCTATGCTTACAGGGGGGGGGACAAAGCTACAAGACATAACATGGTTGCGTCCACTTTCCACAACACTACAAATACCAGCACTATATGTCCACAAGAACATGTCTGTGCTGTGTATACTGAAGTCTGTCCAGCACATCACCACCACACTTGCCATTGTATACATTTTCATTCATGGGTGACTTGCCTCCTTCACACATCCTTGGTTCCCACCTCTCTCCACATTCTGCATTTGTGTGGCTGAGGGGCCATGCCACTTTCAGAAGGTCAGCTGTCTTGTTCTGTGCTGCCTTGGTGGTAGTGCGGGGGTGGGATCTGGGGGGGGCCTGGGGGTGGTGGCGGTGGGTGTTGTGGTCCTCTTGGGTCTCTGAGCGAATATTTGATGTTACAAGCGCGAACAAAATGATTGCGGGATGTAACATCGCAGTTTTTACAACGACTTGCGCTGGAGGGCGCTGGACTAGGGAATAGTAAGATTTACTATTTCAACACCAGTCTACGTAGAGTAGAGAAGGTGTTGGAATAGTAAATCTTACTATTCCTTAGGTTATAGCGCCATCCAGCGCAAGTCGATGTAACGACTTGCGTTGTAACGGCTGCATTCTAAATGCATCGCTGAGTAATCACCGTGATGTAAAGGATGTTTCCAGTCTCCGAGCTGCATGATCAGTAGGTCCATGATATGTGTTGGTCTTCAGATGTGGCTCTGCGCTGGGCTCCCTTTCATACTGCAGGTTGTCATCCTGCTTAACACCAGTAAAAGGTTGGTGTTAAATCCCTGCTGCTAATGCGCCTTATCGCCTGTTTTTGGATCGCATTGCCGATCTGGCTGATCATTGAAAATATCGCAAAGTTGTGTTTTCGTGTGTTTTTGCACGGGAATGCCTACTCTGCATATCATTAGCGTTAGTTGTCGCTCTCATCTTTGGCGATGTTTTTTGCGGCAGCTATCTCTGGAAAACTGGCGGTATCAGCAGTTTGCACCAGCTTGAGAATAGGGCGATAAATCTATTGCCACTTTTGCAGCGCTAAAGTGCTGATAAATCGGCAATAAGTCGTTCAGAATATGCCCCTATGTGTCTTTTAATTGGCACTGTTTACCATCCGCTCAGCCCCGGGCTAGAGAATAGCGCTTCATCAAGTCAAGTCAAGTCAAATAATTTATATAGCGCGCTACATAGAACATGAGCAATGGGACCCCCTCAAACAAGTAATTTATGGCCCAGGAACCGAGGGGAGAAGAAAACACAAGACTAGAAAAGTGTTCCTGCAGTGGCCAGGTCATTCAATAATGTGTATACATCTCTAATTTAGTCAACACAAATAGTGACAGAAAGAGGAAGAGTGCAAATAAAGTTCATTCAAAAAAATATATTTTTATTTACTTATTATATTTTGTTTTTTGTGTGAAAATAGATACATATAAGTTAAATTCTTAGTCAGCGAATTGTCTTTTATAAAGTTCATAGACAATACATGAAATGTTTGAAAAAATTCAGAAAAAACACAAAGACAAATCTAAAATCCATAACAAATAAATAGAAATTCCCCTGAAAAACAATCATACACAGCAACTCACTCACGTGCTGACAGACATTCTACATTCATACTACATACAGAGATGAAAAAGGAACTGGATCCCTATTAGCGAGATGGTTGCGCTAATGTGGTTAAAGGTCAACAAGATGTAGTTGTTGGTCCTTATGGACCTTTAACCACATTAGCGCAACCATCTCGCTAATAGGGATCCAGTTCCTTTTTCATCTCTGTATGTAGTATGAATGTAGAATGTCTGTCAGCACGTGAGTGAGTTGCTGTGTATGATTGTTTTTCAGGGGAATTTCTATTTATTTGTTATGGATTTTAGATTTGTCTTTGTGTTTTTTCTGAATTTTTTCAAACATTTCATGTATTGTCTATGAACTTTATAAAAGACAATTCGCTGACTAAGAATTTAACTTATATGTATCTATTTTCACACAAAAAACAAAATATAATAAGTAAATAAAAATATATTTTTTTGAATGAACTTTATTTGCACTCTTCCTCTTTCTGTCACTATTTGTGTTGACTAAATTAGAGATGTATACACATTATTGAATGACCTGGCCACTGCAGGAACACTTTTCTAGTCTTATAGCGCGCTACATACCCAGAGGGTCTCAAGGCGCTTGAAGAAGGGAGGGGAATTATTTGTCGAATATCCAAGTTTTAAGTTGCTTTCTGAATGCTAGGTGGTTCTGAGTGAGGCGAAGGTGAGTGGGAAGTGAGTTCCAGGTTTTAGCTGCCAGGTAGGAGAAGGATCTTCCTCCCATGGTGGTTTTGTTGATGCGAGGTACAGTGGCAAAGGCTTGGTTGGAGGATCGTAGCTGGCGGGAGGGGGTGTAGAAGGAAAGTCGTGTGTTGAGGCAATCGGGTCCAAGTTCGTAAAGTGCTTTGTGTGCGTGGGTTAAGAGGCGGAATGTAATCCTCTAATTGACGGGGAGCCAGTGGAGGTTTTTCAGGTGACCGGAAATGTGGTCTTTACGCGGGATGTCTAGTATGAGTCTGGCTGAAGCGTTCTGGATGCGTTGGAGTTTTTTCTGAAGTTTTGCGGTGGTACCGGCGTAAAGGGTGTTTCCGTAGTCCAGGCGGCTTGTGACCAGTGCGTGGGTGACCGTTTTTCTAGTTTCGGTTGGGATCCAACGAAATGTTTTTTTGAGCATGCGAAGAATATTGAAGCAAGATGATGAAACGGCGTTGACTTGTCTGTTCATTGAGAGTGAGGAGTCCAGGATGACGCCCAGGTTCCGTGCGTGGTCCGACGGGATGGGTGCTTTTCCAAGGGCCTCTGGCCACCAAGAGTCGTCCCAGGCGGAGGGGGAGGTACCTAGGATAAGGACTTCTGTTTTATCTGAGTTCAGTTTCAGACGGCTGTGCTTCATCCACTCGGCTACTTCTTTCATTCCTTCATGTAGGTTGGTTTTGGCGGTGTTCGGGTCGTTGGTGAGTGAGAGGATCAGTTGAGTGTCATCAGCGTAGGAGATGATGTTGAGATTGTGTTGGCGTGCGATGGTCGCGAGGGGGCTCATGTATACGTTGAAGAGGGTGGGGCTTAGTGAAGATCCTCGTGGCACGCCGCAAATGACTTCAGTGGCCTCTGACTTGAATGGTGGAAGGCGGACTCTCTGAGTTCTTCCGGTAAGGAACGAGGTGATCCATTCCAGTGCTTTTCCTTGGATTCCGATGTTTCTGAGGCGTTGTAGCAGGGTGCTATGACAGACTGTGTCGAAGGCTGCGGAGAGGTCAAGGAGGATGAGGGCGACTGTGTCTCCATTGTCCAGTAGAGTTCGAATGTCGTCTGTTGCTGCGATGAGTGCGGTCTCAGTGCTGTGTTTGGCTCGGAAGCCGGACTGTGAGGAGTCAAGGGATTTGTTGGTTTCGAGGAAGGCGGCGAGCTGGTTGTTGATAGCTTTCTCGATGACTTTGGCCGGGAATGGAAGGAGCAAGATGGGGCGGTAGTTTTTGAGTTCGGTGGGGTCAGCTGTGGGTTTTTTCAAAAGGGCGCTGAGTTCTGCGTGTTTCCAGCTTTCCGGGAAGGTGGCGGAGTTGAGGGAGCAGTTGATGACGTCTCGGAGGTGTGGTGCTATGATGGAGTCTGCTTTGTTGAAGATGTGGTGAGGGCAAGGGTCTGTGGGGGATCCTGAGTGGATGGAGTTCATCAGGCGGATGGTGTCTTCAGTGGAGATTGGGTTCCAGTCGTTGAGGAAGTTCAAGGGGGGTGAAGGTACGGCAGAAGGTTGGGTGGGTTGGTCTCCGGGTTGGTTGTCGAAGCTGTTGTGGATGTCTGCGATTTTGTCGTGGAAGAACGAAGCTAGGGAGTCGCAAAGGGCTTGAGAGGGGGTGATGTCGTTGGAGTTGGCTGAGGGGTTGGTAAATTCTTTGACGATGTTGAATAATTCCTTGCTGTTGTGGGCATTGTTATCTAGTCGGTCTTTGAATGCGGCTTTCTTGGCAGACCGGATTAGTTGGTGGTGAATGCGGGTAGCGTTTTTGAAGGCGTCCTTGGTGCTGGTGTTTGGGTCTTTTTTCCAGGCCTTCTCGAGGGAGCAGCAGAGTTTCTTAGATTTCTTAAGATCCTCGTTGAACCAGGAGGCGTTTTTTCTGCCTAGTTTGATTTGGCGTTTTTTCAACGGTGCTAGGATGTCGGCGCTGTTGGTTAGCCATTGAGTGAGGTTAATGGCTGCTTGGTTGGCGTTCGATGAGTGGGCAGGGGGGTTTTGAAGAAGCGATGAGGAGATCTGGTCGATGGTGATTTTGTTCCAGTTTCTTCTCAGAGTAGGTTGAGGATGGTTGTGGGTTGTGGTCTTTTTGTAGGCAAAGAAAACCAGCTTGAATGGGCAATGCAATATGTCCATTAACTGTTCCTTCTATGTAGTAGCCGAGCTCACGAGAGCAGGGCATCTGACTACCGGTGCTTAGAAAGGGATGTTGTTGTAACACCCTTGGTGCTGTCACTTTTAAGGAACAGTGCCACCCACCACAGAGGAGGGGGTACAGTCAAAACTCAAGCATTGGCAAAGCCAATAGGACTCACTAATGGGCCAGTTCGCTAGCTCTGACAAATCGGGTGGTGGTGGGTGATTTTAAATAATCGCTATAAAGCGGCCTGACATGGCTGCTTCATAGCACTTTTTAGGTTGAGATTGAAGAGACTGGCAGGTAGGAGGGGGAGATGAACAAGAACTGGCTGAGATGAAACTGAGAGGGAGGGGTGGGTAGTAAAATAAAAACCCAGTTGGTAACAGAGCTCGCCGCCTGCTCGCTAACGTGTCAATACCCACAATGTTCCTCGTGAGCATGTCTGACCGGCATCTGATTTAAGGCAGCGCCCTGGAGATGTGTCCTCTAGGACAGGCTGTGCAATGCAGTCAGAATCATAGAAAATAAAATTAAGCGTGTTTCCCCGTGCTTACCCAAAAATGAATGTGTCCATCTGTAACAATACTGGCTCTCTTGTAAAGGGCTCCAATACCTTCATGTCGAGTTCCGCTATATAAAACTATTTTTTTTAGAAACACGCCTGACCTACAATAACCAGATGGAAGGAGGGAAGAGAAGCCATCACACGCTGTACTGTGTGAGGGCCAACTAAAATGTTCTGTACTAAAATCGCCAGTAAGAGAATGAAACACACAAAGGAGGGACTTTGACAGAAATGCACCAATAAGAAGCCAGCATTTCTGAATGCCACAAATAGTAACCAATGGCAATCAGTGGGGTTTCCAAACCCCACAGAACAGATATAATAGGTTGATCAAGCTCGCCACACAAAAGCTGCCCAGCAAGAATATTCCATGCTTGAAGACCCTTTGTTCGTGAGAAAGAAAATTACCAAAAGCCAAATAAATTATAAAGTATTGCTCAGAAGTGACATTGATTCCAGTAAGGAACAGTTTTTACAAAAGGATCAAAGAACCGTTTCTTTTAATGGGCTTAACAAATGAATAAAGCATATAGAGCAGACGGCACCAGGAAAAACACTCAATTGGACGGGCATAGCAAAACAAGCTAACACAGAGGTAACAAGGCGCAGGATTGTAAACACTGACCTAAGGTATCAAAAAAGCAGCGGGCACGCTTCCGTTTTTGCGGGGTGGATGGTGGTCAAGGCTGCACGTGCGCCTACACTGAGGGCGGCAGCGGGCTGTGTTTACATGTGGCATCGCGTCACTGTACAGCTGCATCAAAACAATATAAACACAAAAAAACATATGCTCAAAAACTGTGCTTGTGTGTGACAAATGTCCCAGAGAACAAAGCTCTGTGATATCGCCGCACAGATGCCAGTCTCCCTATGTGTCCATAAAAGAGTGCTTCCCGACCATATAAAGCCCACCATGTGACGCTGCTAGGACACAATCCAGTACGGATGGGCGTGCCAACAAGGAGACAGGGCGTACACAAAAAAGCCTCGTTGCAAATAGGGAGCAAGCATTTAACATAAATGCTGACGCCCGCCAATAAGAAAGAGGGGCTGCACTTCAAGTGCCCTTCAGAAATCTCCTTGATCACAAGAGGTCTCGCAGAGCGACAGCGCGCATACGCTGCAACGCTAGGCGAGACCTAAAAATGTCAGCCTGAAGCTGCAAACATCCCAGAAGGACACCTGTGTGGGAGGGCAAATTCTGTTAAAGACCTTCTCTCCTGTACTCGATTGAATGATCTCCAGGAAGGTAGGAATTATGGGGCAACCCTAACATTTCTCCCAGAATACATTTCCAGTGGGCGAGAAAATATTCTGAATGAAAGCAAAATACTTAAACACTTAACGGCCCTCCCAAGACTTGACATGATCGAGTCCAAAGATATTGCCTTTATACAGGGGACAAAGAATCACCCAAGGGAGGCAACCAAAGTTCAGTTTGGTCAAGCAGAGACAGCAAGACGAGATGAGGGGCTGTAAAAAAATCTCGCACAATAGGGCGATTACTATCAGCAAATTGATAAAACCATGATCCTTGCTAAGACACGCTACCCAAACCCTTGGCAGGAGTCTATGCTATGCTGCCCAAAAGACCTAGAAAATGTAATGGCTGGAATAGAGTCGTTACAGATCAAAAAAGGCCTGCTCGACAACGGGAGTGTTTGCAGGTTAATACACAATATGAATTGAATGGTGACAAGCCACGTGGGAAATATGGCAGCCTTTCCCCAAATAATGTCTCTCTAATTAATTCATCCATGATGCAACCCGCGGCTTAAATTATCTTATGGCTAATGGAAAAGCTATTGAGGAAATTAGCAAAAAATAAAACAAATCTGCTTTCAGGAAGCATGGAAATAAGTTGAAACAATGTGGCCTGATCATTTCGAATTAATCTACTCAGTTAGAAGATCTTATTGCATGATTAAAAAAAAACCTTTGCAAGTTACAGAATTTTAAGAACGATACATCAATAAATACATGTAAAAATGAGTATAGGATCATATGCGTTACTCAGCTGAACCCTCCCCAAATGGAGTCGACCCTTCTGGTGGTGTATCAATTTTAATACACAAATCACTTGCATTAGAGGTAACAAAACTAGTGAGTGGTCTTGGCGTTTATATAGCCCCTGTCAACAAAAACCATCATATGAAGGTGACACCAATTGTTAATTGAGCCATTTTTATGAATCTCACACAACCATGGGAAAAACAAATGGTTATAGAAGATTTAAAAGCCATTAAAGCTCTAAGACAACAGCATCGAGCAGCCATATGGGTGTTAGTAGGGGACTTTAATATGTACGCCCTATAAACAGCAGAGCCTTTAATATGGCAGCTGGAGGAAGACATTGCATGGCATATTCCCGAGATCTGTTTAGGGAGGGCCAAGAATGACAAGGCAGGAACAAAGTTTTCTTCCACTCTCAATCAGCAAGTCTATAGAACTTTAAATGGTAGAAGTATTTTAGATTAAGCACCTGCTTGCACGCACATTGCACAAACTAGTTTGTCACTAATTGATTATATCTGGGTCTCTACTCAGAATTACAACCAGGTGAGAATCTTTCAAATGCACCCCAGTCTGATTAGTGATCACGCAAAGTTGACTTGCACTCTTTCCACCTCTGCTCCTAGGTTACTCCATGTTAAAACAATTGGTGAATAGGAGGTAGTAAGTGGCCTCTGCAGAATAAAATGGTCTACTATGATACCTGTACAAAGAATAGAAAAACTGAAGGAATTCCTGGCTGCAGGGACAGGTGCCCTGTTCTAAACCCCACAGCAATGGTCAATCTTCATTGTGCAGCTACTTAACCAATTCCCCCAAAAGTCGAGCAATTTCGAAAAGAGGCAATCTTTTAACTCTTTCCCTGAACTAAGATCTCTTAAGCAAAAAATGAACAGCCTTTTGAGAAGAGTTCGTATTAGCAGTAGCTACTGCTTACTAATATCCGGGACACGGAAGGCAAGAAAGGCCTACAGATCTAAGTTATGGGAAATCTGCGTAGAAAATGAGGAAAAACAATGGAGTGAAATTTATGAAGCATCAAAAACAAAAAATGTAAACACGTTTTAGAGGCAGGTGCTGAAATGGTCAACTGGAAAAATGCATAGTGTCGCGCCCATCATTTCGGCAACCAAGTAGGCTGAATATGTATCAAACCTCTATGTCACATCAGTCAAAGGACTGTGCGAGGAGATAATGTAAGATCCATTGTTCTATTGTCTCTTGTGTTTTTGTAAAGTACCACTACGTGATTTTTATCTACTTGTACATATGTAAGAAGAGGCTATTTTGTGTAATAAGCTGTAATGAAATTGAATAATGAGATAACAAATAATGCCTGATCCATGACTACACACATGATTAATGTGCTGTTTTGTGTGTAATACTGAAATAATAAAAAAAATAGCCAGTGGGGGTCCCACATGTTCTTGGCCCTTATCTATCCTGCCATATGAGCTTAGCCCAAAATAAAGATTTAATAAGACTGAGACATGGAACAATACCCTTGGAAGCATACAAATATGGGCGTCTGAAACGGTCTGCCGCTCTTAATTGTAGACGGTATGACTATATACAAAAATCACTGTTGCATATAGTATGCCCTTTTAGCGGCTTAAAGGATTTAAGGTGTACTGGTTCAATCAATCAATCAATCAATACATTGGTAGAGCACGCTACTCACCCGTGAGGGTATCAAGGTGCTGGGGGGGTGCCGCAACTGCTCGAATAACCAGGTCTTGAGGTGTCTCCTGAAGGTGAGATGGTCCTGGGTCAGTCGTACGTGTGCGGGGAGGGAGTTTCATGTCTTGGCTGCCAGGTAGGAGAACGATCTTCCTCCGGTAGTGGCTCTGTGAATCCGTGGGACGGTGGCGAGGGCGCGGCTGGTGGAGCGGAGGTGGCGGGTGGGGGTGTAGAACGAGAGGCGGTTGTTGAGGTATTCGGGGCCCATGTTGTGGAGTGCTTTGCGTGCGTGGGTGAGCAGCCTGAACGTGATCCTCTTGCTGACGGGGAGCCAGTGCCGGTTTCTCAGGTGGGCGGATATGTGGTTGTGGCGAGGGATGTCGAGGATGAGTCGTGCGGCAGCGTTCTGTATGCGCTGAAGCCGTTTCTGAAGTTTGGCTGTGGTTCCTGCGTATAGGGCGTTCCCGTAGTCCAGTCGGCTGGTGACGAGGGCCTGGGTGACTCTCTTTCTGGTTTCAGTGGGGATCCACCGGAAGATCTTTCGGAGCAGGCGCAGGGTGTTGAAGCGTGAGGACGAGACTGCGTTGATTTGCTTGGTCATCGTGAGGGAGGAGTCCAGGATGAATCCCAGGTTGCGTGCATGGTCCTTGGGTGTCGGTGCGGTGCCCAGCGTCGTGGGCCACCAGGAGTCGTCCCAGGAGGATGGGGATTGTTTGAGGATGAAGACCTCCGTCTTGTCCGAGTTGAGCTTCAGACGGCTGTGCTTCATCCATTCTGCGACATCTTTCATTCCGTCCTGGAAGTTGCCTTTGGCGGTGAGAGGGTCTTCGGTGAGGGAGAGTATCAGTTGGGTGTCGTCAGCGTAGGAGATTATGTTGATGTTGTGTTTGCGTGCGATGGTGGCGAGGGGGCTCATGTAGATATTGAAGAGGGTTGGGCTGAGTGAGGAGCCCTGGGGTACTACGCCGATGATCTTGGTGGCCTCTGAGCGGAAGGGAGGGAGGCGGACTCTCTGGGTTCTGTCGGAGAGGAACAATGTGATCCAGTCAAGGGCCTTTCCTTGGATCCCAGTGTTGTAGAGGCAGGTTATTAGGGTGCGGTGGAAGACGGTATCAAAGGCTGCAGAGAGGTCCAGGAGGATGAGAGCGGCTGTCTCTCCGTTGTCCATCAGAGTCCTGATGTCATTGGCGGCTGCGATGAGGGCGGTCTCGGTGCTGTGGTTGGCTCGGAATCCAGACTGGGATGGGTCGAGCGAGTTGTTTGCTTCAAGAAATGCAGTCAGCTGTGTATTGACGGTCTTCTCGATTACTTTAGCCGGGAAGGGGAGAAGAGAGATCGGGCGAAAGTTCTTGAGGTCTTTGGGGTCCGCTGTTGGTTTCTTCAGAAGGGCGTTGATTTCTGCGTGTTTCCAGCTTCCAGGGAAAGTGGATTACGTGAAGAAGCTGTTAATGATGTTCCGGAGGTGGGGTGCGATGATGGTGTCGGCTTTGTTGAAGATATGATGAGGGCATGGGTCAAAGGGGGAGCCGGAGTGGATGGTGTTCATGGTGCGGGTGGTGTCTTCAGTGCTGATGGGCTTCCATGCGCTGAGGCTGGTGGTGGGGGTCTTTGGTTTGGTGGCCGGAGGCAGAGTCTGGGGTCCGAAGCTGTCGTGTATATCTGTGATCTTGCGGTGGAAGAATGCATCAAGGGAGTTGCAGAGGTCTTGCGACGGTGTGATGTTGTTGTTGCTGGCGCTGGGGTTGGAGAGCTCTTTGACGATGCTGAAGAGTTCCTTGCTGTTGTGGGAGTTGTTGTCAAGCCGCTCTTTGAACGATGCCCTTTTGGTGGTGCGGATCATCTGGTGGTATTTGCGGGTGGCACTCTTGAGGGCTGTCATGTTTTCTGATGTCCGTTTGTGGCGCTAGGCTTTTTCGAGGGTTCGGCATGATTTCTTTGCGATTTTGAGGGCGTCTGTGAACCATGAGGTTTTTCTGTTGCTAGTCTTGCCTAGGGGTTTCTTCAGTGGAGCTAGGTTGTCGGCACAGTTGGTGATCCACTGTGCGAGATTGCCTGCTGCTTAGTTGGTTTCAGGGGTGTCGACAGGTGGGTTCTGGCTCAGCGATGTGGTCAACTGGTCTGTGGTGAGTTTGTTCCAGCATCTGCGGGGGATCTGTAGCGTGTGGTGGTGGGATGTGGTCTTCTTGAAGGTTAAGTGGATGCAGCTGTGGTCGGTCCAGTGTAGTCTGGTGGAGTGGCTGAAGGAGACGTGGTTGCTGGCGGAAAAGATGGGGTCGAGCGTGTGGCCAGCGAGGTGGGTGGGCGTGTCCACCAGTTGCTTTAGTCCGAGGTTGGCGAGGTTGGCGAGGTTGGCGAGCAGGGTGGTGGTGTTGTCGTCGTTGTTTTTCTCCAGGTGGATGTTCAGGTCCCCTAGGAGGATGTACTCTGGTGAGGCTAGGGTGTGCGGGCTGATGAAGTCGGCGATGGTTTCGCTGAATTGTGTCCGTGGGCCCGGGGGTCTGTAGATGAGCGTTACTCTGAGGGTGGTCTGGAGGTTGGTGTGGATCTGGAGTAGGTGTTCGGCCGCGGTGAGTGTGTCTTCGGTGTTGTTCGTGACGCTGATGGTGTTCCTGTGGATGATGGCGATTCCTCCTCCGGGTTTGGTTGACGCGGTCCTTCCGGGTGATTTTGTAGCCGTCCGGAATGGCTATGGCGATGTCGGGGGCCGAGGAGGTTTCCATGAGGAAGGCGATGTCAGGTGCTGTTGTATCAAGGAGTTCCCAGAGTTCGACGGCGTGTTTGTGGACGGAGCGAGTGTTGAGGAGGATGCACTTGAGGTGGTTGTTGTTGTCGTTGCTGTATTCGGTGGGCGGGGTGCAGGTTCGGAGCCAGGTGAATTTGCATGCTTGGCAGGTGAAGGGTCCATGGGTGCACCTCGGGGTGGCTTGGTGGCAGGCGGCAGGTCGTCCTGTGTTGAGTGGGATGAGGGTGGCGGTGTCTTATCTCAGTCGGGTGCCCTGGCAGCGGCTGGGGCCTGGGGTTCTGGTGCTGGGCGCCGTCCAGGCGCGGACGGGCGCAGACGGGCTTGCCTTTGGTGCAGGGGGTACAAAAGGAAAAAGGGGGCAGCCCGCAGGGAGCAGCGGCGGGGAGCGGGGGGGTCACAGAGGGCTGGGGTGCAAAAGGAGCACCTCCAAATACAGTACAGCCACAAATGAAAACAGTAGAGTACACAGCAGAACTGAGGGGGAAAAAGAAAAAAGGTAGCAGTAAACAGTTAGCAGCCACCAGGGGCGAACCCTCGACAGTGGTGCAGAGGGGCAGAGACTCAGTGATCAGCTGGAGCCGTGCGGCATGGGAAGTGACCTGGGGTCAAGTCACACTCACCTGCACTGCGCTGCCTCCATAAGAGGCCAAGTGGGAGGGAGGAGCAGTTGGGAGGCGGGAGCGGGGCGGCCAATGGGCGAGGGCAGGGGGTACAAAAGGAAAAAGGGGTGGGGGCCACAGGGGAGCAGCGGTGGGAAGCAGGGTGCGGGGGGGTCAGAGAGGGCTTGGGCGCAAAGGGGGCACCTCCAAATACAGTACAGCCACAAATGAAAACAGTAGAGTACACAGCAGAACAGAGGGGCAAAAAGAAAAAAGTTAGCAGTAAACAGTTAGCAGCCACCAGGGGCAAAACCTCGACAGCGGAGGTGCAGAGGGGCAGAGACTCAGCGATCAGCTGGAGCCATGCGGCGTGGGGAGTGACCTGGGGTCAGGTTAAAAACAGTAATGGCTTAATTTGAGCTGGTGGTTTCCGGTACTAGGCACTGGCACTTAATTGTCAACACCAGCATTGTGACAGTCTGTCACAAGGTGTCACTGTCTGGCTAATATAGAGATGGCCACTACAACAGTCAATTAATACTTCAATATACATTAAAGATGACTATTACTTGCTGCCCAAGCCATTCTTATAGGTTTGAGGGCCTGGAATAGTCTGCACGGTCACACTTGTGGGAGTGTGATGGTTAGTAGTTGTGTTGTTACCTTCATTGGCAGCTTGGTAGGGGCAATGATGTTGCCCTCTGCAGTGGCCACCTGATGAGGCCCCTGACACTTCTTTTTTTTTTTTTTTTACAAATTAAGCACTGTTTCTCCATTTAGGAATAAGTCAATGTAAACCAGAGCTAACATTGTCCCTGAGTGGGGACAATGTATAGCTCACATCTGGGTTTTTCAAGTGTCTCAGGGATACCTACAAGATGATTAGGCTTTCCTGTTTTCAGTTTCTATTTTTGGTGAATTCTCGTGGGTTTTTTTCAGTTTTTTCCATACCTTAAAAAACAGTTGTTATCAGTGGTTAGACATTTTCGCGCCATTAAAAACACAGAAACACTGTTTTTCCGGTGTTCATTGAATTTTTATTTAAATTTAATTATTGCATGCTTTCTGCACTTATAGTGCATGTGCACAGAGTATATGAGATTCAAATACATTTTTACTGCACCAGAATCAACAACAAAGTCAATAGCACTTTTTATTAACTCCGAAGATTGTAAAGATGCTTTCAGCATACCATCTAGCAAGTGACAAGGATCTCTTACAGGGATGCACTTCAGCTCAGGTATTGATTTTGACAGACCATCATACAACTTTTTCACATACATAGCTAAATTACTGCAAATAGAAACTATATCACTCCAATCTTTATTGAACTTGGTAGGAACTTTTTCAGCAACATTCCAAGAGACACTGCTTTCCGTTTTCACCAAACGTCTGGTGTCATGTTTTCACCACTATCTCAGGTGCTTGGTGACAACATTCTTTTCATATATACCTGTCACTACATCTTGCATTGAATGTTTAAAGCTTGGGGTGTTTGGCAATTCCCTTGCAATCAATACTGACTCACTAGAAAAGGAGGCTGATGGATCAAAGGACTTTACCCATTCTCTGTCTGTGGGTAAATGTGATGGTACATACTAGGAAAGATTCTTATGAAACCAGCCGTTTTACCTATCAGTGAAATCAAATGTAGCCAAAATACCAAATATGGTTTTGATATATCCCCGATTCTCTACAGTTTATAAAAGAACTAAATAAGACCTAAAACATGCTTCTAAACACTGCAAAAGACCAAAGATCACAAAACTGAAAAAAAGCAGAAGGAAGAAGAAACAATGTTTTAGTTACATCCGTAAACAACAAGACTCAAGCAGAGTAACGTTAGCCCAGTCTTTCTTGTTGCTACCTTGTATAACAAAGTTACATTGTATTGGCCTCTTCAGGAAGAAATAAAAATGTCTCTTTCACTCATCTTTTCCTTTCTTTGAATGGCCCTTAGTTTGTGGTTGCAAAGGTGTTTTTTCAGTGTTAGTATGTTTACACCGGTGATGGCTATTTTCCTTTCGTTGGGATTTTATCAGTTATTATAAGTTTAAACCTAAACCCAGATAGCCTAAAGATGATTAATAAGAGTGCCTTTTCTGGATAAAGTTGCACTATCTTGTTTTTAATGCTATTTTAAGAATGGTTGTATCGTTTAATGCATAGGGCTCCTTAACAAACTGTTTTAGCTGTTGCTGTCTGCTGATTAGGCTTTAATTAATATATACTTCTTAGCTGGGGACAATGCACAGTTAACTCTTAGGATTGTTTAGTGTATGAAGGAGGCCTAGAAATTCATTAATAAAAGTGATGTTCCTGGATTAAGTTGCAAATGTCTTGTTTCTCAGATTCTTTTAAGAACAGCTCTGACATTTAAAGCATACTACACTTTATCCAGTTGGCTTCATTTATTGCTGAATGTTGAGCAGGTCCTAAGAAATTAATGCACCTTATGTATATGTTGGTGAACTGCGGGTGAGCCACTGTATACCAGATTAAGCTGCAAATGTCTTGCCCCAACTGTTATTTTAAGAATCGTACTAATACATAAAGCATAATAGACTTTACTTATTTGGCTTCAATTGTTACTGAATGTTGAGCAGGTTCTTAGTAATGAATACATTTTATGTATATGTTGGTAAACTACGGGTGAGCCACTGTATACTTGTATAAGAACAGCACTATTATTTAGAACACAATGCTCTTTGTCCAGCTGGCTTCAATTGCTGCTGAATGTTGAGCAGTTTGTTTTGTACGAAATGCACTTTACGTATATGTTGGAGAATCACGGTTGAGATTTTGCAAACTCTTACCACCTGCACTCTACTCTGACTCAAACAGATGGTATGGGATTTCCAGTCCACTGAGCCAGAAAACAATGTAGGAACTTATCTGCCTAAAATGAAACATTCATATTGAGTTTGCATGGTTTTCAGTTTTTTGCACGATGAAACTATCCCTTGCTACAATGACATTTTATACTATTTTGTAAATTGCCATGGCTTTAAATAACTGGAAAGAATCAAATTTACTCACTTACTTACGTTATCTAAAAAACAACTGGCAAACCTAAATGAAAAACATTTAGCTATATATTTGTCAGGCTCCACTGACACTGCCCTTACACAACAGAAAGTTTCACACCAACACAATAAGCTGGTCCATGTTTACATTTTATTACTTGCACTTTTGAGGTTTAAAATACTATTTAAGTTATACTGATGGGCAGGGAAACTTGTATTAGTTTTATAATCAGTGAAGGAAGTTTATATGTTTGCTATGCATATATGTTATTATACATAAGTATAAATAAACAGGTTAAAAAAACAAAGGCATGATCTTCTATCCACAGAGCTGCAGAAAATTTCCCTTAACCTGCCAAAGGAGTTTACTTCATATTTTACTCCCCCAAAGAAGTGGGATTGATTAATGTTTAGTTTTCACACCAGCTCGAAACAGAACACTGCTCATTATACCCCATCTGATTTCATGATATCACCTCAAGCGTCTGCCCAAACTTTTTTTTTTTTTAAACCTTTATTTATCAAATGCACGATACACAGCGTCTGCCTACAACCCCATCGGGCCGGCCGCTATGACAAATATTAAAAGAATAAAGAAAGACAATACGCAATAGAGGCGGCCACCGAGCGTCCGTTATGATGTGGTGCACAATACAATAATCAAAGGATAGCGAAGGTTTAATTTTATAATTTTGTCGAAGTAAAAACAACAAAAACAAACACATGGCATTATACTGGCAAGGTTCACAGGAGGGGGGGGAAAGGGAAAGAGTATACAGACACAGGAGCAACTCTAACGTGGGGGGGGTGATCATGGAGGGAGTATAGGATATGAGTAATATAGGAAATAAAAAGGGAACGCCAATCATGGGGAGGAGGGGATAGTATCGTCATAATCAAGTGGAAGGGAACAGATATCACCACGGTACGCGTTCCATTGCGCCCAAACCCTGGACCACTTTTTAGGACGACCCCGTGCCTCGTACACCGTCTTCTCCCGAAACATGCACCAGTCCATGTTGTCTTTCCAGGCACTGAGCCTTGGTGGTCTGGTGGAGCCCCAGAGCTGAGCTATGTCCCTCTTGGCAACCATGTTGCCCAGAGTGACCCAGAATGTCTGGGCAGCCGTACAATCCGTAGGCTCCCACACATTGAGTAGGCAGCGCCGTGCCTCAGGAAGGAGGGGGACTCCAGTAACACGGCCCATCACATCATGCACCCTGGACCAGAAGGCCGAGACAACCGGGCATTCCCACAAGACATGAAGAAAGGTACCATCCATACCACAACCACGTCTACACAGTCCATCAGCAGCAAGCCCCATTCGCACCAGACGCATACCGGTCACATACACACAGTGGAGGATCTTTAGTTGGACAAAACGAAGCCGGGCCGGAATAGCCACCTCTTTAGGGGAAGAAACAGCCGACTGCCAATCCCCGTCGTCTAATTCGAGCCCATCTGCCGTCCAGGAGGCACGAAGCTTCCCCAGCAGGTCAGCCCTGTTGTTAATAAGTTTCTTATATATTAACGAGATCGTGCTGTCAGGGACGTGGCCATCGAGGATACGATCCTCCAGTGGGAATGCCTGGGGAATATCAGTCCCAGGGGGAAAGGCTGAGGATAAGGCATGCCGAACCTGCATGTACCAAAAATACTCCTTATCATCAAGCTGATATTCCAATTTTAGGGCTTCGAAGGACTTCACAGCGCCCCTGGCCCAAAGATCCTCCACCTTACTAATCCCAATCATATCCCACCTGTCAAACCCTTTCGTCCGCCAAAGGTTGCCCAGTCGATCAGAGTCATACAGGGGAGTCATACGCGTCAATTTGCCACTCCAGCCCGTAGCCACAGTCGCATCCTTCCAGGCACGCACCGCACACTTCGTAGGACCAGTAAGGAGACGGATTGGTGACTTCGAGTACAAAGCCCTATTGAAGTTGCCACCGGGCAGTAGAAATTTGTCCAGGGCAAAAGCAGGAGCGGGTTCCGAGGAATACGTTACGTGGTTAATTGCGCTTAAGTGCGAGGCCCAGTGATATTGTTTAATATCTGGTAAAGCGATACCGCCGTCGTACCAGGGGAGTGTGAGTTTAGACAATGCGATACGGGCACGTCCGTCCCAAATCAATTGCCGCTGTAGGCTTTCGATCTCACGGAAATAGCGAGCGGGAACCGGGTCGAAGAAATTCTGCAACGCATAGAGAAATTTAGGGAGCGACATCATTTTGAAAAGTGCCGCTCGCCCCAGCGGGGACAAGGGCAATTCACGCCACCGCCTCGCATCCTGCTTAAGGCGACGGAGGGGAGCATAAAGATTCCGATCATATCGCACCGCGGAAACCGTGGATACATAGATCCCCAAATATTTGAAACCATCGTCTGCCACCTGAATTGGAAACCTACGGGGCAGCGGCGGCAACACCCCTGCTATGACATAAACACAGGACTTGGTCCAATTGATAACCAGTCCGGAGTTCTTACCAAAGGATGTGAGAACGTCAAAGAGCACGTTCAAGGACTTTTGGGGGGAAGTGAAATAAAGGAGGATGTCGTCGGCGTAGAGTGAGACGCGATCTTCCAAATCCGGCGTCCACCGGATCCCTTTAATCGAGGGTTCCCACCGGAGCCATGCCGCAAGGGGCTCAAGCGCCAGCGCAAACAGAAGTGGGGAAAGCGGACACCCCTGACGGGTGCCGCGTCCCAATGGAAATGGGTCAGAGCTTCTGCCATTCACCACAATTTGAGCCAGTGGTTGCTCATACAGGAGCCTCACCCACGCGATGAAGTTAGGGCCAAAGCCAAATTTGGAAAGGGCCGCCCACAGATAAGGTCATTCAATGGTGTCGAAAGCCATTGTAGCGTCCAGGGAGGCCACCACCGCTGGCTCAGCGAGAGTTGCAGCTCTCGCGAGAACACCTTGGAGTCTACGCAGATTAAGGGCCGTGTTCTGATGGGGTATGAAGCCGGATTGGTCTGGATGAATCAGGTCACAGATCACCGTCAACAACCGATTGGCCAGGACCTTGGCAAGGATTTTGGGTTCCGCGTTCAGCAAGGAAATGGGGCGGTAGGAGGTACAGCGATCATGAGGCTTGCCATCCTTATAAATGACCACTATGGTGGCCAAGCGCTGTTCAAGCGGAAGGACTCCAGCCTCAAATGCGTCCAGAAACATGGTCCGCAGATGGGCGGCCATCTTATCTGGACGAAGTTTGTAGAGCTCGATAGGCAAACCATAAGGCCCTATCGCCTTACCCGAGCGCAAGGATCTGATGGCGAGGGCAATCTCGTCCACCGTAAAGGGAGCCTCCAGAGCCAGTCCCTCCTCCTCCGAGACACAAGGAAGAGCAATATCCCGCAACAGTAAACGGGAATCGGCCTCATCTCGATCACTGGGGTATAAACCTTTCGAAAATGGTCCACGAAACAGTCAACAATCTCACCGGGGTCAGACACACATTCACCAGACTCACGGGTAATGACGGGCACCACACGATTCATTCTTTCAGCCTTATCCAGCCACGCAAGGAGTTTGCTAGCCTTGTCACCCACATCATACAAACGGCCCAGCTGATTTGCACGCATCAACTTAGCAGCATCAGTCACACAAGTTTTCTAATCCGCCTGCTTCAATTCCAGAGTGTGTAGAAGCGCAGGCGTGTCATCCCCACCCAGCTCACGTTCAAGTGCAGTAATTTCGGTCTCAAGGGCCAGCACAGCCTCCCTCTTAGTTTTCCGTTCAGCTGCAATAAGAGACAATGCGGATCCCCGTATGACCGTTTTAAAGGCCTCCCAGAGAACCGTAGGGGAGGTTACCGAACCCACATTCTCATCGAAATAACAATCAATAGCCTTCACCAAATCTGAGCGGAGCCGGGGGTTCCGAAAGTGCCAGGGCGGGACAGGGGGAACTCTGTTGCCGGGAAGACCACCCACAGAGACCTCAATCAGCAAAGGGGAATGGTCTGAAATACCCCGGGGGAGATGACGAACCGCCCGCACCAAGGATAGGGTAGAGGTCAGCATGAAAAAGTAGTCTATCCTCGAGAGGCTGCCATGTGCACCAGAGTGGAAAGTATACTGCGTCTGGGTGGGGTGCAGCGAACGCCAAACATCCGCCAGACCAAAAGTTTCGGCCATGTCAGTGAGCCACATCTGGGACTGCGGCAGAACTCTAGGGAGCAGTCGATCACAATCACCAGACATCATAGAGTTAAAATCCCCACCCATGATCAGTAGACCATCGGGGAGACCAAGAAGAGTCTTGCCAAGATCAGCATATGTGGTTGCCTGCAGCCCCGGGGGAATATACACAGCCACTATCACAATTAGCTTCCCTTCCCATCTCCCCGAGACAGCAGCATAGCGTCCCCGATCATCTAGGGTGACATCATCAATCTCAAGGGCCAAGGAGGATTTAACCATTATACCCACTCCCCGGGAGCCGGACGTGAATCCAGCGTGGGCGACCAACCGGTAGCCCCGACGGTCAAGAGCTTTACAGGCATTACCAATCAAATGGGTTTCTTGAAGTAACACAACATCAGGGGCATGACGCCTTATGAATTGTAACACAATGCCACGTTTAATTCTGTCACCCAAACCATTGACGTTCCAAGAAAGAACCTTCATCTCACCCCCCCATCCCAAGAAGATCGACCCAACCCAACCCCCTCCCGGAACCACAGGTCAAGGATGTACGCAATCAGTAATGTACCATGAAAAAGGAAGGACAAGAAACACACAACACAACCAAGTCCCCGCCAACCACCCCCCAACCAAGAACCCGTTACAACCCCCCCCACCCTGCACCCCTGCTGACTAAAGAGCCACCCCAAACTGCAGTGTGCCTGTCGCCCCATCTGATCTACACAAAGAAACCCCCGAGGAGGAAGGGAGTAACCACCCCAACCCGCCCCACCACGGGCATAATCATAAAGCATACGATATAAGTTACTCTGTAGAGTTCACAGTCCAAAGCCGGACCTCAGGGGCCCCAATTCAATCCTGGGTCGTTGCACCGCCGTCCGCGCCTCCGGGGCCTCCGCTCTCGGTGTCATCTTTTGGCAGCGAGTCCAACCAGTCACTGGCACTATCCGGTTGATCGAAGAAGTAGACACGTTCCCTGTATTCAATCCGCAGGCGAGCAGGAAACAACATAGCATATTTCAGTCCCAAATCCCTCAAGTGACGCTTTACTCCAAGGAATCCAGAACGTTGCTGTTGCACTTGAGGAGTGAAGTCAGGATAGATCGAGACAGAGTTATTATCGAACTTCAACGGGCCGTGCTTGCGGGCGGCCTGAAGGATGGCGTCTCTGTCCCGAAAGTGAAACAGCCTAGCAATGATAGGCCTCGGGCGACCCCCCGGCTTTACCTGTCCACCCGGGAAGCGATAAGCACGCTCGACCGCAAAAAACTTGCTGAGGCCTGCGGGAGCGAGTTTAGCGACAATTAGCTCCTCAACCAGTAGATCGATCGAGGCAGCACCATGGTCCTCCGGCACTCCGACTAGGCGAATGTTGTTCCACCGGGCCCTATTGTCGTAGTCCTCCATGCGCTTGAACAACAGGTCTTGCGAGGAGCGTAAATTCCCAATCTCCGACTGCGCTTCTGCCATGTCCGTCACCAAACTCGATGCCTTCAGGTCCAACGCCTTGACCCTCTCTTTTGTCTTGGCCAGGTCGGCACGAATAAGAGCAACATCAACCGCCACCGTGGCAATCTTCAACACGATGGCCTCATACTGTTGACTCATATCGGCCTTGAGTCCCGCAATGGCGGCCAGTAGGTCCTGAAGGGACACTTCCGAGGAAGTCGCCATGTCCGTCTTCGGGTCTTCCAAGCCACGGCTGGCAGCACTGGGGGAACCTCTCGGTTGCGTATAGCGTTCGATCATGTTGGACTGGACCGACCCTCCATGAGTATTGGTCTTCCTGCGCTTCTCCATCTCGGGTTTCGTCGCCATGATGAATTCAGCACCCCACGGGGACAACCCGGGTGCAGATGAATGTCGACGAGTCTCGACCCCAAAAGTCTGGTTTTTGCAAGAAATTGTCGCGGGCCACCTAGCCGGCACCGCGAGAAAGAGTGTTGCCAGTGAAAGCAGCAGACCAGGATGAAGTAGCAGGTCACAGGGAGTCAGGACACGAGAGGGCTAGAAACCGAAAGTGAAAGTGGCACACCATCGGTGAAGCAAATGCCAGGCAGCCGTTGTTGTTGCATTACTGCTCGGCCATCCAAGGCAACAGAGACCCCGGTTCCGTCCGGTGTTAGGCCAGGAAGTTAGAGACGATGTAAAAATGGTCCCCGAAGTCCGATCTCGGCCCAAAAAAGATCGACAGTATCAGTGAGAGTAGCACTTCAAAAGCCCGTCGAAGTGACCAGGATAGCTGAAGGATAAATCAAGAAGGGCGGCGCGGGTCTCGGGAGCTCTCTGCTCACGCGACCATCTTGGATGCCCGCGTAGCTCCTCCTCCCGTCTGACCAAACTTAGCAAGTTGGAATGCAAGGTTCTAATCAGCACACTCTGCCCAATATGTGACAGGTCTGCAGCATCTTAACGTACATTGTGCAAATGCGTTTTTCAGAAACCTACCATTAATGTGCACATTACATTTCTTACCATTAACAGTGTCTGAAGGCAGGTTAGCAGGTCAAAAGCAGGGTCGGCATAGGTAGCGTTTTACCGCCCCCAATGGCCCTGAAAACAGTGGAAGTGTGCAGTATTTTTTTTGCCCCCCTTCCTCCCTGTGTCCCTTCCACTGTAAAATCTGAGGGGATAAATCCCCCACACTTCCTATGCTCATGCCTGTGTGACCTCCCCACCCCCACCCCCGCCGGGTCCAGCGAGAAACATAACACCTCCGCCTGAGTAGTAAAGGGGAGATAAGAACAGAGGCCCTACTACCTCTTTAAAAGCTGCTCAGGCGATTAGGCAGACCTGATAACGGCTGGGGAAAGGCAGGATGCAGGCAACAGTCAACAAACCTCTCTCCCTTTGTCCTGGAAGCGCAGGCTGTCCTGGCAGCGAGAACGAGGTGTGAAATCATTCCTGGAGCTTTTCAGCACTACAAAAGGGAAGGCCACAGGTCAAGGGCAGGGCCATTGGCACATCAAAGCATTACTGCAATGAGCTTCAGTTTCCCACATCGTGTCCGCGGCGCCCCTGGCTTCTCATGACGGCGCACCGGGGTGCCGCGGCGCACAGTTTGGGAACCACTGGGTTAACCCCTACACAAGCACATCCAAACTCTAGTAATTGTAAGACATGGAGTCCATGCCACACTGATGACTTCCCTTTGTTTCTTGAACCATCGGTCTCATTGTGAAATTGTTTCCCCATTCATTCCTTTGGGACTCATATGTTCACATGGTTCACTCCCCCTGCCCTATGTTGTAACAGTGAATCTTTCCTCTAAATTGTGAAACTGAATGTGTCCCTCACTAAGGTGTCATGGTCTTGGCTTTTCCAGATTGCCACACGTTCTATCACATGGTCTTGTCGGATATTCTCATCCCCAGATTGTCACATCTGATCCCTCCCATGCAGGCACGTGCCGTGCCGGGCGTTATACTGGGGCGGTGACGTCAGGCAGGGGAGGATCAGGGTGGGGGGATGTAAAATACGGGATAAGGACCATTAGAGGTAAGTATCGGGAAAAAAAAACGAATTTCGTTGCCCACTCTGCATCACATTTGGCGATGCAGAGTGGGCAACGAAATTCATTCCCCCCGATACTTACCTCTAATGGTCCTTATCCCGTATTTTACATCCCCCCACCCTGACCCTCCCCTGCCTGACGTCACCGCCCCAGTGTAACGCCCGGCACGGCCCATGCCAGCTCCCATGTTGTCACTCTTGACTCTCTCCTGTGAATTTCTCTTCATGTTGATGCTGAGGGCCTATTTACTAGACAATGACACAGCGTGGCACTGCAAGCCATCTTGCTGCGCCGAGCTGCGCCACTAGGAAAGTGCAGGGAATTGTCACATTTACATGCATCCCTGTGCTTTCCTCTGCGCTGGTGCTCATTTGGCTGCCTGGCGCCGTCACAGGCACCCTTGCACCATGGTGCAAGGGTGCCTGCATTGCAGGCATGATTGTTTTTGTGCAGGAAACGACCCCTACATACACAAATACAACCATTTCCTCTTCAAGTATAGTGCAGAATGTAGAACACATACAAGGAGCAAAAAACGAGGAAAACATTGTTATTTCTCCTTGTTGCAGCACTTTAAGGCCTCCCCTGGGGAGGCGTTAGAATCTGACGCATGTCCAGATTTACAAAACCTTGTAAATCTGGTACTGCTTCAGAATCGATGGGTGTTGCATGGGAACAGCCACAGCAACAGCCATGAAAAGCCCCTTTCACACAGAGTAATGCATGAAAGGGGGCCATATTTACAAGGCCATAAAAAGCAGCACAAGATGGCTTTGAGTGTCCTTGTAAATATTGGTCAGCACACTGCACCACCATAGTGTCAAAAAAATGATGATCTGGTGGGGCAACTGGCTTGTAAATATGTCCCTGAGTGTCAACTCTCCCTCCTCTTCTTTTAAATCTGCTCTACCCTAATACCTGGTGCCCCTCTTCCAGCAGCTTCCTGCTAGCTCTTCTCTCCTGGATTTCTACTTAGTCCTTCTCTGTCCGTGTCTGTCTCCTCCTGCTTGTTGAGTGCGTACTTCCCCCTCTCTCACCCTGGTTGATTTCTCTCTTCCCTCTTCTTATGTGCCTGTCTCTCATTTCCCGGGGTGCCTGCTCCTATTCCCTCCCCACCCCCAGGGTCCTACTCTTTTGTTTCTCCTTGAATGCCTGCATCCCTTTCTCAAGGTGCCTACTGCCCCTCTCCCAGGGTGCCTGTTCTCCCTCTCTACCAGGTGCCTGCTCCCCCATCTCACTAGGTCCTTGGAATTCTCCTATCACGGAGACCTTGCATGCCCTCTTTCTCAGTATGCCTGTTGGTTCCCCTTTTCCCGCATGCCTACCACCCCCGGGCGCTGTTGTGTTCTGACTGGGGAAGGCCTACTGGGGATAGCGAGGCACTGTCAAATAGGTACACACACAGTTTGGATGTTTAGTAGAATCTAACCTAGTCGGAACTCGCCTGGCTTATTAGCTTCTCAATAATCTGTACGTCATGTCAGGGCCCAACCAAGGGGCATATTATCAAGCACTGCATTAACATTATCGCCGCTTTATAGGCAGAAAGCTGCTGCTAACGCGGCGATAATGGGCTTGATAATACGCCGTAGAGAATTCCCATAGAAGCCCATGTTCACACCAGAACCTGGGCTTCTATGGGAATTCACAAGGGCGTATTATCAAGCCCATTATCGCCGCTTTAGCTGCAGTTTTCTGCCGGTAAAGCGGCGATAATGTTAACGCCGTTTCTTGATAATATGCCCCCAAATGTTCCCCAGTCCCTATGGAGGAAGACTCCGTGCCCTACACTGATGATAGGAACTCCCGCCTTACTGGGGGGACCCACCCAGGACATTAGGGATGCCTCCTTCCCCCTTTTCACTCTGAGCCCACTCTTCCTGGGAATCGGCACGCATGCTAGAAGCCTGCTGTCCCCTCCTTCCTGAGGGCCTCCTCTCCCTCTTACCCTGGGTTGATTGAGATCCCGCTGAGTAAGGACTCTAACCCCGGGTGCCAAGACCTGCTCTCGTTCTACATGCCTGGTTTCTGCTCAGTTACTGCTCTTTCCTCTCTCCTTGGGTGTCTGATCTCCCGTAGCCCCTGGGTGCCTGCTATCTCCCCTCTATTTGGGTGCCTCCTCGACCCTCTACCTCTGTATCTGCTAGGCCCTTTCTCTGGGTGCCAGCTCTCCTTTCTCTTTGCGCATGGGGCTCGTGGTCTGGTGGCCCAGATACCGTAAACTAGCCTAACCTGGTCTGGCGTATGCCTCCCTCTGTCTTGCGGTGCTTCCTATCCCTGGTGAGGGACAGTGTGCCTGGTGTCTGCTCCCACCCATGCCTCTACTTTCATTCAGGTGCAAGGCCTACGAGCCAGGGTCGTTTTTGTCTCAAACCCTCTGCAGGCACCCTGGGCTGTCAGTGAAGTCCTGGCTGTGGCTGCAGAGCTTTGGTGCATGAAGGAAGAATGACAGTACACCTCTTGACATCAGCGCTCTGCTGAAGTGGTCTCTTATGACATCATTGGGATCGCTCTGTTTCTAGTCACTTCACCACCTGTGCTCCTAAGAGAGTCACAACACACACTTTCACACCGGTCACAACAACCGTCCTCTAATGTGCACTTCACAGCATCAAAGGTTCTCAAAATAATCGTACCACCTCGAGGGGAGGAGGAGTGTTTTTGGGAGCCTTCTGTTCCTGCCTGTCCCAGGACTGTAGACCAGGGGTGCAACTTGACCTGAACTTCAGGTGGGGGGGGGGGGGGGGGGGGGGGGGGGGCTAGTACTAAACAATGTTGGTGGGACTATCCTTTTGCACACTGGGAGCTGAGACAGCATTACAATACACATTTGTAAGGCCAAGAGGTCCTGGTTTAATGCGCTAACACATGAAAAAGGCATATGTCCATGCCTCTTCGGCAGCAGCAAATTAAAGCCAAATCTTTTGTCTTCACAAACGCATTCTCCTAAACACAGAGTACTGCTGGAGCTCAGAGAGTGTCCACCAGACCTGCGAGCATTGATGTCATCAAGGTGGTTGGTACCAAGTGAGTCCTGTGCATGTCAGAAATGAAAGCACTGAAGACCTACTGGAAACTTGTCTTTTCTGATTAAATGTAACATAAACTGCATAATGATAACATGCTTCCAGGGAACAAAAAGATGTGTGTTGTGGAATCTCCCAATGTGCCCAATAAATTGCGCCCACAGATATTGAGAAGCAGACTTGAGATGTGAAGAATAAATCGGGATGAAAAAAATCGTGGTAGCTTCCCTCTAGCTGTCACAAAATGAGGTGGGCTCACCAACAGCTCAAAATGAAAGGGTATCCACAGAGAATAATACGTTTTATACCTGTTCACAATGTAAAAGCATGCACACGTTGGTATTTCTATAGGATGGACCTAGCCCGAGAGCAACAGAGCATTGCCCATTATGGATGGTGATAAAAAAAAGATGCAAGATTGTATTCATTAAGTGGTGACTTATATCTTTTTGTTACACACGCACTTACACCAGTATCTCACACATTAAAATTTTAGGGACATTATGATTAAGTGATTTCCCAGAAATGCACCATTTCAGTCAATGCCAAGCTGGATTCAAATCAAGGTCCTCAGATCGGCTGCTTAGCCTCTACACCACATCTCTTTACTATGTTCTGTTGATGTTTTGACATTGCTATTAGGCCACATTTCTTGTGCTGTCTAGCGAGTGGACCAAATGTAAATTATTTTGCTATTTATGATATATACATGTGTAGCACCTAAATGAGTTATCGCTTGTTTAAGGTTGAGGTTTATCTATTTGCAACTATACAATGGTTTAAAGTTGAGTACAAGTCAAATCAGAATCCCTGGGCACACACTCACTGTCCTTTCACACCACTATAGGTTCACAATCAGACTTTATCAGGGAATACAGGTACAATATATTAAGTAAACTAAATATTAATTTCCACAACAAAATTGGAACGTTCACAGTCTAGTTTTAATCAAAAACATATACATTAAAATAGATTTAGCGCTTTACAAAACAGTTAAAAAAAAATTGCAAAGAAAGTTTTCTTTGAAAAAGAAAAAATACAACAATTAATTATAACATTTCATAGCACGTATTATCAAAATCAAGTTAAAAAACGAGGTGAGATACATAAATAACATTTCGTCGAATCAAGAGTTACACATGGAAACAAATATCAGAAAACCTAACAAGAAAAGAAACCCCTTGTATTATCTGTGGTTGAGTACATACAGAGCATTAGAGGGTTACTGTTTAATCTGGTCCAATATTAACATTGAGGTTTTCTGAAGATATCGTTGGCCTTGTAGTTTGCAAATGTCACCGGAAGTCTTAGGTGGCAATAGCAAGGCACCTGTTGTGGTTTTTTTTTACTTTACAAGCTGCAACTAACAACGGGTATTGACTGGAATTAAAATGTTGAGGTTTTGTTTACCCGTCACAAATAAATTCTTGAGAAAACAATAGGCAATGGTGAGATCAGTGGATTTATGTGACTCTGGGGCTGCAGAGTTTACAGCATAATTAAGGATTTACTGAATTTGCCCCATAATTTCCAAGCTTTGCAGATTTCACCAAAATTGTTGTTTCCAGCTCAAACGGATGAAAATATTACTGCCAAGCTAAGCAAAACATAATTTGCATGTCTGTCACATAATTTGGATAACCATGGTCCCCCAACCTGCATAATACTAGTTGCATGGACAATGTAAAACCTTTGCACAGTGGCGACAAAATCAGTATTTCACGTTTAACCATGAAATATTTTCCATATTTCATGGTTCCTTAAAAATATGTGGGTTTAATGCCACTGTTTTTGCAGTGGTATGCAATAAAAGCACCAAACATGGAATATATGCATTTTTACTTGAAGATGTAAGGACTTATCAATAATCTCCATTGTACACATCAGTGTGGAGCAGAGATCGTGGTGGGCTTGAGCATATTTTTCAAGTGGTATTTTCTGTCATCTAATATAGTGTTTCAATGGTTACTACATCTTTTTTCAGTTTTTGGCACTGAAATACTTATTTAATCACATTTCACAATGACAACCATATAAGGGATCCCTGCAGATCTCCCAACCATCTCTCCCTCCAGCCTCTGCCCGCGCAGGACCATAAACGTTAAAATAAAAGTCGCAAAATGGACAGCCAAGTCACTAACCAGTTTAGTGGACTTTGATCATAAGAAATACTATAATGTGACCTGCACAGGTGTCCAAAGCTGGCAGCGTAATAAAATCCATAAACTGCGCAACTATTTCTCACACTTCTTCCTCCATTACACTACTAAGCGCTGTGTCCCATAACACCATAGCCACAGCTTTGTGGTCCTCAAACCACAACAGGAAAACGCTTCCCAGACAGAATCAAAACAAAGACAGCTCACTTCCGAGCACACACCCTATGCATGTAGCATACTATCCATGTAGGAAAACACTTCAGTTCCCTGCGTATAGGTAGTATGCTCAATGGTGTCTGTAGAAGTACATTTTTAGGAGGGCACACACTGGATAAAGGTAAAAGACAAGTGTTGAGGCCACCTACAAGGTTTAACGTATACACATAAATACTGATATGTTTTCTTAAAATGTTCAAAACTGACTTTGTATGTATATATTTCAAATATCTTTATTAGTTTATATCAATATATAGACACAAATGTACAAAGTCAGATTTTAACTTTTAAAGCAAACAATACTGCTTTAGAATAAAGGTATTGAGAAACATGAATGCGTGTGGCAGTGTGTAGAGTCAGTTTGGTTATTTGTTCTGCCCCTGCACATTCAGGGGCGGTGGTACTAGGTGCAGGGGGTGGCAGGATAAATAGACTTGGGTCAGGGGCCTCATCTGGACCCCTTCTAGAGGTGCAAGTGAGTAAACTGCTACAATACGAGGGCCTTTTTGACACTATTTTATATAATTCGGAGCAACAGAAAGTTCGGGGCCTTAAACAAACAGCTCAATCCACATGTACAGACAAAAATACAAATACGGTACATTGAAACCCTCCAAAAGCAGTAATAATATTATATTAAAAGGTTAGAGAGCGCCCGCGGGACACGAACCCCGAAGGATTATACCACATAGTAACAGTGATAGCAGAAGGAACCGCTGAGCTACAGCCAACCCGGAAATGTCAGCGTCCTCTGCCTGTATATAACATGCACATGCTCAGGCTGGGGAGGAGTGTCTTTTCTTACTGGTTGAAGCGCCGCATAGTTTTACATAACCTTCATTTTCTTGTCCATTACTATAATATTCATCCCACAGAAGCTTCATCAGCTGCCCAGCTCCCCTTCCGTCATTGATCACGTTTTCATCAGTAATGAATGAACTAAGTAGGTGAAGCACAACTGACTGCCCTAATGCATCGGGCGTGTAAAGCAGCTTTACCCACGGCGGAAGGCAGAGCAGCCATAAGGATAAGGTCGGATGTATTCCAGGTGCGTGAAACATGCCAATACTATAGGTTCTGCCGAGTTGGACAGCCGTCGCTCTCACAAGGAACATTCAAGAAGTGGGGCTAAATGGTGTAAGTTACAGAAAGGTTCTCGATATCAATTATTTAATGCATGGTGGTGTTTTCAGACAGTTCACGCAGCATGTGCGTGTCATGTAAAGTGCCTTTTATCATATTTCAAATTTGAAATAGGATAAAAAGCACTTTACATGGCAAGCAGAGGCTGGTAGAGTTTGTGGCCACAACACACCAATGTCCCAACCAATGCTGCGACAAACGGTGGTCAGAACACAGTCTGCCCCTCGAATAGCGGGACAGATTGTTGCTGAAAAGCATTCCCGCCCCTGCTTGCAGTACAGACAGTGGCACTTGGACACTGACAAGGGCCGAGAGCAGTGAGGACAGAGAGCCACACAGAGAGACAGAGAAAGACACAGAAAGTCCAGGAGTGGCGATCCCTGGCACGGGAGCTCCGGACGGGAGCGCCCGGGCCAGGGATCGCCTTTTCGGCGAAATATCCCTGAAAGTGGCCCATCTCGATTCCAACACACCCAGGGAGTGGGCAGGGGCGGCTCTAGGTTAATGGTGGGCCTGGGCAGGGAGCCTAGGTAGGGGGCCCCGGAAGAGGGGGTCCGGGTGGGGCGGAGCGCAGAGGCCAGTGAAGAGGGGGGGGTCATGGTGTTTGGAAGTTGTATAGAGCCAGAGGCCACCAAATCCCTGCCAGGGGCCCCCACACAAATATGTATCCATCCTCAGAGGATTATTATATTAAGGATATATATTGATGTGGTGGCCCCTGGGATTTGGTGGCCCTGTGCAGGTCCACAGCTTGCACATGCCTAAGGCCGGCCCAAGAGTGGGTGGCTGCAGCACTGCGATTCCCCAGTGCCACCTGGCTGCCGTCCCCGCCATAAATAAAGAGGAACTGCAGATGGCATTGGCGAAGCTACGCCACCCGCCATCACTGCTGCCGAGGCTGATCCACTGCTAGCGACTGCCGGCACCTCCCCACACTACGCACGGTGAGCGCGGGCGCTCTCGGAGACCCCCAGCACTTCAGGGAGCCGCGCCTAGCCACTCGAGGTGCGTGAGATTTGAGCGGAGTTGGCGGCTGGCAATGTGCTTCTTGAGGGGTGAGCGCAGCGCTGGATGTATGGGGTCTCTACATTCTGCTGTCACGCACCGCGGGATGGTAGACGGTGGGCGGGGGCACTGCTAATCACCCTGGTGTTCCCCCAGATGTTCTGGTATTGATGGTGGGGGGCTCTGATTACCTGTCCCCCCACCTGCCTTAAACTCTCCAGGTCAGATGCGCGCTAGCTGAGCACAAGATGGCGGAATGCTCCTCGATGCTCTGACTGCATCCGACCCCACTTAATGGAACTATGCTCTCATGAGCACAAGATGTCAGAATGCTCCTCAGCAACGCTTGCTGTTTAACGGTGGCTCTGGCTTCCCTCCTCGTTCATGGATTTTGGCCTGAATTCGTCACTGCTCCCAGCGGGGCAGGCAACGTTTGGGACACTCTTCTATTTCGGTCTCTGTGGCCCTTACTATTCTGAGGCTCGCTCCAGTTCTCGGCTCTCCTTGTTGCACGGTTCATCAGCCTGATGCCCCTGTGGGGCTGTGCCTGTGCACGCAAACAGCAGATATTCTACTGCCCTCCCTTGGTGCTGTGACTGTGTCGCCCCTCCGACCCCACTTAATGGAACTCTGCTCTCATGGTTTTTGGGTCCTAACCTGGGTGCATCTTGCCATCTTGAGATGGTTTCCATCGATGCCCACAACCCGGGTCAGCCATTTCGTGGATTCTTGTCCTTTCCTTTGGTTCTTTGGATCTCATCCTGCCGACCTCAGTCATTTCTCTTTTGCTGGACTGCCTTATCTCTTTCTCCCCCTCAAGTCCGCCTCTCTCCTCTCACCAATCTCAACCTCTGACTCTTCTCCCCCACCTACTGCTCTCTACCCCTTTTGATTTTTTTAATTTCCCCGTTAACTCTGTAAATATGTGATATATACTTGTCCAGCCTAATCGCTAGTAAAATGTAATCCTGATCAAAACTACTATTTGTATATATATGTATATAGAGATAACTCTAACCACTAGTATATGTAGTAGACCCTTGTAGTCACTACCATTCCTATGTGATTCTTAGAGTTTATCCATTTGTATCTCTTCCTTGTGTGACTTTACATCTTGTACACTTGCAATTTTTTCTGTTTGCATCTTTTATGTAACTCTTGTAATCCTAAATCCTTATGTATCGCAACTGGTTCTTTTGTAAAGTGCTCTGACACCTAAGGGTAATGTTTGTGCTATATAAAATCGCATTAAATAAATAAATTAAATAAATAAATAAGAAAGAGAGGGAGAGACCGATAAAGACAGGAAGATAGAGAGAGACAGAGAAATGCAGAGAGAGAGAGAGAGAGAGACAAGGAGAAGTGCGGAAAGAAAGGCAGAGACAGAGAAATATGTCAATGGAGAAAGAGATACCGAGACTATTTCTCCTCTTAGGAATAAGGCAATGTGCCTGAGTCGGGACAATGTACAGCTTGCATCTGGGTTTTTGAAGTTTCTGAGGGATACTTACAAGATGATTTATAAGAGTGCTGTTTCTGGCTACAGCTGCAATATCTTGTTTTTACTGCTATTTTAAGAATAGTTTTATTGTTTAATGCATACTGCACTTCGTCAAGTTGTGTCAGCTGTTGCTGTCTGCTGATTAGGCACTGCCGCTCGTAGTCGAGTTACGCGTTTGGTGACAGCGTGAACTTAAAGCCCACTCTTGTATCTTATTTTGGAACTGCTGCCGTCTGGAGCCCTTTGTTTTATTCCTGATCTGGACCCGCTGCTGGCTTGAACTTGGGCTGCCCAGGTGGAGCGGGACTGTGAGGACCAGAGGCAATTGCGCTTCATGACCACGCGCACCTGTTGCCTCTTCCCGCCCTCTCCTCCTCCTATTTAGCAACGCCCAAACAGGCGCACACGGGACGCGCGCGGGTGGGCGCCGGGCGAAGCCCTGGTCAAGGGCGGGCCCGCTTATGCCAGTTGGTGACCGATTGAGACCGGACCGGGCCCCCCCTTTAAGTCCTGTGTTCGCCCGTTTTGTAAGTTTAATTTGACACCCATTAGATTTTCTTCAGTTTAATTATTTTAATTGTCCATTAGTTGTGATCCTGTGCTTACGCTCGGGGCCTTCAATCATGACTACTAGAGGTTCCCGGAGCAAAACGGCAGCGGGAGGGGCAAATTTAATTGGCCCATTAGACAGTTTCATTATAAGGGCAAATTCATTCATTGACCAAGGGATTACTCTTATGGAATGCAGAGTTTCCCAAGATCTTGCCATGGCAAAAAGATCGTCCCTGGGACTTATTTCAGCTGCTAGAACTCCGGAGCTGACTAGGGAAACAGGCATTGTACATGCCCATGTTGATGTTCATAGTGTTCCGAATTAGGTAGATTTGTCAGTATCCCAGCTAGGAACCGACTCTCAATTAAGCCTGGCTTTGGAAAAAACCCCGGAACTGACCATGAGCTTATTGGGAGATGATAATTGCACCAGGCTGTCCAGGGAAAGGAGGGAGGGCGCCATACCCAAGAAAAAAAAGAACAAAAAGAAAAATACAAATAAAACGGGGGAAACATACGAAGAATCTAATAATCTTAGGGAGGAATCTGACCAACCAGCATTATGGGGCCATAGACAACCTGAACTAGATTTGACAAAGGGGGATTTCAGCCCAGTAAGTGCTGAGGCTTCTGCCATTCCTGTAGGAGATTCTGATAAAGGTGAAGTCGATGGGATATTCCTAACCAAAATGGGTGAGCTTTTTAAATTTTATTTCCGCCCTTTAGAGGTTAGACTGTCCCATATTGAAAAACAGTTAGCTGAACTACATGCTCTCACCAAAAATTTACCAATCCAAGCGGCGCCTAAAAGTGGGGCAAACAAACTTAATCAACCAACTAAACCTAAAAACAACAAACCTGCGGGACCTCCAGTTAAAATTATACCTACTCCAACGGTTTTTGCAAAATCAAAGGCACAAGTAGACACAGAGAGGAAAACAGAAGATACATCCAAAAATCCTAGTATAAACCCTAGTCAGGGAGAAAAATCATGTGAAGCCCTGTCTGTACCTTCTACTAGAGAATGGAGTAGGGGAGGAGGAGAAGGTAGACTCCTTGTGAATTTACCGCCTGAGTCGACCCCCTATGTGGTGGTCATGACGGGGGTTCCGGAGTTGGCTGACCACACGGAGGATCCGAATTGGTCACTGAAAAACAAGGTCCAACACTGGTTAAATAGTAATAGACCGCTCCCGCTAAACCGGTCGAGCAAGATCTTAATGGTGCATAGGGTACATTGGATAGGGAATGAGAGGAAAACAACCCAGGGTGATTGCATTGTGGTAAACTTTGAGGATCCCTACACGGTTGACCATATTTGCTCATGGAACCTGCAAGGTGGAAATGAAGGCATCGATACTAAACATCTCTCTTTTTTCTACCCCCCCAGGCCGCGCCTGGGGCCCGATTATGATTATGAGGGCAACTGGCGAAGAGTAGGTCGCTGAGACTGGGGAGGTGATTGGGGGGTCTGGGGCAGAAATTTCAATAGAGACCTAGCCTTTAGAGATACTTGGAGAGGTATCCCGACTGCCAATAGATTTGGTTGTCTGGAGATGGTAGACTGACTGTCACAGGAGTGTATTCCTAATAGGGGGGCTGTAGAGGATACGGATATGGACAAGGTTAGGACTATTAGCCCTATGAAGAGAAGCTATGATGAAGCAGTGGGCCAATGGGGTAAACCGGTTAGTAATATTAGTAAATCTACTAACCCGCTGACTGTTGATATAGTAGCCCATGGTGGGGGGAGAGGGGAAACAGAATTAACACCGCAGGCTGATGACAATGTTAATATTGGATTAAATCAGTGTAGTTCAGAGAATACGAAAAACATCACTCCAGCATCTATTGAGGTGGTAATGAATACCATGGGAACAACTCAGGGTCGAAGTGACATGATTAAGTCAAAAGTAACAACCCACAAGGGTGAAGGAGACAGTCGGGTTGAGGGCAGCTCTTTTCGACTGATATCTTGGAACATAGCTGGTCTGTCTCGGAGGCTGGAGGATCCGGTGTGGTTACAATACATTGAACAGTTAGTCAAAGGGGGATCCCTGGAGTCAGCTCATTAAACAATGACTCCTAACCTATCTTTTTAGGGAAGGAAGTCACACAGTGCAATATGTAGTAAAGAATCTAAAAAATGGGTTTCCACAAAGAAATAGAATCGTTAACAATCTATTATTTATTAAAAGCCAAAATCAAGCAAAATAAGAAAACAATTTCATACAATTTATACAATACAATTTAAAATCCAAGGAAAAATACCTTGGAAAGATAAAAGTTAAATCAGAGCAGTGTTATACAAGCATAATCATATTATACAGACACAATAATAAAATACACGACCAATAGAGACATATCTAACACATATTGACAATGGATAGACAGGAAACGGGACTACATATAATCACAAAAACCCCTCGTATCGATGTGGCTCCCAGATATCTCTGCCACTGAATATAACCAGATCCAATGGCCTGGACCACTTTAACTACTGTAAAGCTTTAGTGAAGAGGTTGAATGTCCATCTAAAGTTTTACCCGGCCCTGACTGGATTCTTTCAAACAACAAACAATGCGTCGACGCGTTTCGGTGCTGTACAATAGATTCTGTGGCACCTTCCTCAGGACTTTTCTTGCTGGGGTTTCAAGAGGTGGATAGTTACACCGTATCCCCAAATGATGTAGGAGACGTTCCAAAATAGGGTCTGCTTTGCGTCACACTTTGGTTCTGCAAGCTCTACCGTGGATAGTTTCTCTCTCCTGGCCTAGGAGCTCCTTCTCTTGGGGTGTCTTCTCTGAGTATTGTCAGGCTATTTCACTGTTTTTTTTCCTTATATCTCTTGGTATATTAAAACTTTCCTTGAACGGGCATAAAATGTTGCCGGTATTTCCAAGAACTGGATGTGTTCCGGAATACTCCGTAACCGCGCTTCTGCCTCGTTCTTTCACTCGTTCGTGAACGAAAGAATTGTTTGAAAGAATCCAGTCAGGGCCGGGTAAAACTTTAGATGGACATTCAACCTCTTCACTAAAGCTTTACAGTAGTTAAAGTGGTCCAGGCCATTGGATCTGGTTATATTCAGTGGCAGAGATATCTGGGAGCCACATCGATACGAGGGGTTTTTGTGATTATATGTAGTCCCGTTTCCTGTCTATCCATTGTCAATATGTGTTAGATATGTCTCTATTGGTCGTGTATTTTATTATTGTGTCTGTATAATATGATTATGCTTGTATAACACTGCTCTGATTTAACTTTTATCTTTCCAAGGTATTTTTCCTTGGATTTTAAATTGTATTGTATAAATTGTATGAAATTGTTTTCTTATTTTGCTTAATTTTGGCTTTTAATAAATAATAGATTGTTAACGATTCTATTTCTTTGTGGAAACCCATTTTTTAGATTCTTTACTACATATTGCACTGTGTGACTTCCTTCCCTAAAAAGATAGGTTAGGAGTCATTGTTTAATGAGCTGACTCCAGGGATCCCCCTTTGACTAACTGTCTACTTACCCTGTTCCCTGGTGAAAGTGGGGTACCCTCTCCTTTTTGAAACCTACAATACATTGAACCCTTCGACATACTTTGCATCCAAGAATCTTGGTGTAGAGTGGACTTTAGCCTAGATGGTTATCAGATGTTTAATGTTCATGCAGAGCCTTCACAAGCAGGAAGAGCCAAAGGCGGTCTCATAACAGCTATTTCCGTAAAACATAACCTAATAAAAATGACCCAACTGATGGAATCTCCCTGGTACCAAATGCTCATGATCAAGGGTTTATTTTTAGTACCCCTGCTTTTAATAAACTGGTACTATAACATATTTGATACCAATGCTACCGTGGTTATTGAAAAACTACAGGATGAGATTGTCAAGGTGACTAACATGGATTTCCCCCTTTTTATTTTATGGATAGGTGATTTTAATTGTACTTTGTATAAGTTCAGTGGGTCCAGAGTGTGTGGCCTGATAGATTCAACTGACCAGCCTTTGACCCACTTTACTCACTCAAAACAGGGGGATGCTCTAAATAATATTGTTATGATTAACAAACTATGTGTTCTCGACATGTCTAGTTTCTCCAGACCAATAGGTATACCCACTTTTCAGGGTACAGGGGGCCGGATGAGTACAATTGACTTCGCCATGGTCTCTATCAGGTTTGCTCATCTTGTTTAGGATTTTCAGATTGATGTGATTCCTGCTAGCGACCATCACCCCCTAATTGTGAGTTTTGACCCTGTCTTTGAAAGAACCCAAACCGCGGAACAGCCAATAAAATATAGTCAGAAGCAGGGGGTTACACTAAGGTGGGACAAGGTAGATGTGAGAAAATTGGAGGTGGATATTTTTAAGAAAAATAAGGCGGAGATAGAAGTCTGTTTAACGCCCACCATTAAGCCAGATACAATAATTAAACATTTTGAGGCACTCTTGGGAAACGTGGCTTCCCATCTCATAAAAACTGTGAAAGGGAAAAAAGAAAGCCGACCAAAATGGTTTGACGCAGAATGCTCTGCGGCACAAACAAGTTTACCGAGGGCTTTACATCAAGTACCACAGGACAGAGAACTTGTAAGAAAATCCAGGAAAATGTACAAAGATGCGATTAATAGGCGAAAATCAGAATTAAGGGCCAACGCCTGGGAAGATCTGGGGATAGAGGCAGAACTGAAGGATAGTAGGTTATTTTGGGAGGTAATAAACCGACCTTTTTTAAAGAGTGAAGAAAGGAGCAACATGATAGTACATATACCGGGGGACACCTGGGTAACACATTATGGTAAAAATGTTAATCCAAATGAGGTGTTGCTAATCTCTGATGAGGAGGCTGGAGACTTTAATTTGGAGTCAGCTAAAACACTTCGCCTCTCAATCACCCTCGCAGAGATAGAGATTGCCTTGAGGAAGGGCACTCCATTAAAAGCCCCAGGGCCAGATGCAGTTCCTCTAGATTTCTTCAAAACATAATGTGGAGGTGTGGGCACCACTCTTACTAAATGTTTTTAGAGCAATTATGATGGGGCGTATCCCAACCTCTTGGCAAGAGGCGGTAGTGGTACCGATTTTTAAAAAAGGTGATAAGTGTGACCCGTGCTGCTACAGGCTGATATCTTTAATAGATGCGTCCTGCAAATTGATGGGCAGAGTGATATTGGCACGTCTCGAAACATGGGCGGAATCGGCAGGTATTATCGTGGATTCCCAGTATGGGCTTAGGAGAGGTAAGGGAACACTGAGCAGTGTCTTAATTTGGCATTAATAATGGGTAAGTACATGAGGGCCAGGCATAGTTGTATTCACTTGGACTTCATGGACTTATCTAGTGCCTTTGACACTGTATGTAGGGGTAAGCTGTGGCAAATGATGGAGACCATGGGGTTTGAAGAACCGCTGGTCACCCTGCTTCGCAGACTCCATACCGCAACATCAGTGAGAGTTAGATTCGGCCTAGGTGGCGAAAGACAAAATCTATTCCATCTACCGAAGGTGTCCGCCAGGGATGCATCCTGGCCCCTTTTTTATTCCTGGTATATACAAATGGTCTGGAAAGCTTTTTGTTGGACAGTGGTGTCGACTTTCCCCAGGCAAATGGTAAACGGATACCAATGTTGTCATATGCAGACGACACGGTTTTAATGACCCTCACCGCCAATGGCATGCAGACTTGTCTAAATGCCTTTGAAGTCTTCATGGAAGGTTTAGACCTCAAGGTCAATTTCACCAAGTCTTTTGCCATGGCCTGCGGCCCGAAAGGGGTAAAATCTTGCAGGTACATGGTGAAGAACTCAATTATTGTGAAAGTAGACAATTTTAATTACCTGGGTAATTTATTTATCAAAAAACTGAATTGGGACCGCTTAATCTCAGCCCGTGTACAAAAGGTTACACAATCGATTGAGGCCCTCTTCCACTTTTCTAGGAAATTGGGTCAAAGGCCGATTCTAGAATTGATAACTCTATACAAAGCTAAATGCCTTTCTGCTGTAACATTTGGGGCTGGAGTGTGGGGGTCCCAAAACTGTGACAAGATGCAAGTCATGGAAAATAAATTTATTAAACGTCTCCTATCTGTCCCATCTGGAACCTCAAATAGCTTTTGCCATGAGGAGGTGGGTATTGAGTATGTGAGCGACATCATTCATGTGTCTCCTTTGTTGTTATGGTCCAAAGTTTGGCAATCTGAAGAACTGAAATTGACAAAGGAAATCCTGCAAGACTGCCTTAAACTTGACCACTCTATGGAGATTCCATAGTTGTCATATGTTAAGGGACACTTTCTATTAGATTGGGTTGGGTCATATGTTTCAAAATCCTGACATGGGTGGTAAGGACTCCAAGTTGAAAATTAAAAATGCCTATTATACTAGTTTAGGTAGCTTGAGAAATAGTGAACGGGCACTATATAAGAGGGGTAAGCTGCAGCAGCAGTTTTACCTATCAAATATTATCCAAACGCAATGGCGTTTTTATCTGACAAGGTTTCGTCTTAGCTCAATACATTTTTTGTCTGCTTTCCCAAAACAAGGGGGGTGGTGTGAGAGGCTACCCCCTTGTCCTTGCAATAATAGGGTTTCACAAAGTACTCTGCACCTTATTCTTTTCTGTGCTTTGTAAAAGGACCCAAGAAATCGGTTTATTATGCCTGTTTTGTTAACCCTAGGATCCCGTTTTTATAAAGAGGGCTATGAACACTTATTGTCTTTGTCAACTACAGTGATATGTAGTGCTGTACTCAGTTTCATCAGAGTGGCTCTTGTTATTAGAAATCGATACTGAACAGTATTATGAGTGGTAATCCTCCGTAAAGGACCAATATGTGGATTTGTTACTGAAATGCATATGCACTTTATGGAATGTGTACAAATTTGATCTGTCTGTTGGAAATGTATTGTAATCATAATATGGACTAGGTACTGGTTCTTAAAATAACTTTACGTTTAAAAAAAATGTATTGCTCTTTTTAGATCTGTGTATACTTTTATGATTCTATCCATGAATTGAAATACAGTATTTTGACAAGACAAGATTAGGCTCTAAATAATATTTGCATCTTAGCTGCGGACAATGCACAGTTAACTCTTAGGACTGTTTAGAGTATGAAGGAGGCCTATTAGTTCATTAACAAGAGTGATGTTCCTGGCAATTGGCTTCGATTGTCGCTGAATGTTGAGCAGGTCCTCCATAATAATGCACCTTATGTATATGTTGGTGAACTGTGGGTGGGCCACTGTATACCAGATTAAGAACAGCATTATTACTTAGAGCACAATGTTCTTTATCCAGCTGGGTTCAACTGATGCTGAATGTTGAGCAGTCTTTTAGTAACTAATGCACTTTACGTATATGTTGGTGAATCACGGTTGTGTTTCTGCTAACTCTTGCCACCTGCACTCTACTTGGACTCAAACAGATGGTATGGGATTTTCAGTCCACTGATGCCAGAAAACAATGTAGGAACTTAGCTGCCTAAAATGAAGCATTCATTTTGGGATTACATGGTTTTCTAAATTGTATGATAAAACTTTTCACTTGCTACAATGACATTTTATACTGTTTTGCAAAATGTCATGGTTCTATATAACTGGAAAGAATACATATACTTACTTAGTTACGTTATCCGTAGGTTAACCCCTAAACAAGCACATCCAAACTCTAGTAATTGTAAGAATTGGAGTTCATGCCACAAGTCTCATTGTGAAATTGTTTCCCCATCCATTCCTTTGGGATTCATATTTTCACATGGTTCACTCCCCCTGCCCTTTGTTGGAGCAGTGACTCTTTCCTCTAAATTGTAAAACTGAATGTGTCCCTCACTAAGTTGTTATGGTCTTGGCTTTTCCAGGTTGCCACATGGTCTATCATATGGTCTTCTCGGATATGATCATTCCTAAATTGTCACATCTGATCTCTCCCATGCTGTCACTCCTGACTCTCTGCTGTCACGTTCTCTTCATGTTGACACTGAGGGGCCTATTTACTAGACAATGACATAGCGTGGCGCTGCAAGCAATCTTGCTGCTTTGAGCTACACCATTAGGAAGGTGCAGGGATGCGTTATATTAACAACAATATGATGCATCCATGTGCTTTCCTCTGCGCTGGCGCCCAATTGACTGCTTAGCGCAAATGCAGGCACCCTTGTGCAAGGGTGCATGATTGTTTTTGTGCAGGAAGGGACCCCTTTATACACAAAAACAATCATTGATGGAGTTTTCCTCCTTCTGTGTGAGCTGCGGTATGAATGAACACACATAGAAGAGCAAAACATAAGGAGAATTAAAGGCATTTCTCCTTGGTGCTCCACATTAACGCCTTCCCTGTGGAGGCGTTAGAATCTGACGCATTACCAGGCTTACAAAACCTTTTAAATCTGGGAATGCGTCACAATCTATGGGTGTTGCGTGGGAACACCTACAGCAACACCCACGGAATGAGATTCTCAAGATCCGCGTGTAAAGGACCCTCTGAAGGTGGAGGAAAAGAGTGGTCTAGAATTGGTGAGATTGTGTAAAAAACACAAAAAGGTTTGTCACATTTGCAGTGAGGTGGAATGTAAACTGGTGTTTTGGTTGTCTTTTGTGGGATCATTGATAAGTGACTGACATGATTTATTCTATTTTTCACAGAATACGGACTAGACTGCAGCTGGTTTCATGGTCATTACCATAGAATTAAGTATGGTAATTTTAATACTTTTTTTCACAATGATAGCAGAGTGGCAAGATCTGGTCTTGAAGAATGCCACACACCTTTGGTCATCAAGACAGAAACATGCTGACCTAGTCTAATGGGGAACATCTCTATCCTTATTTTTCACACTGTTTTTAGTTCTATCCTTTGGGGGCAACTATTAAAGTTCTATTGTCCTCTTATGAGATAGTTTTAATTTGCTACTTTAGTTTTATGCACTCTGCCCCTTACTTTCACCAACATTGGATGATTAAACACCTGGTACTCCTCTCCTGCAGGAGAGTTGTAGCCCACACTGTGTACATTGCGGTCGCAGTGTGAAAGAAGGAACCCAATGATGAAGCATGTCACCTTTGGGTGTGTGAGGGTTCTCGTCTTTACAAAAAATATTTCCCCCCTTTTTTACAACAAATATTTAGGTAGAGTCGGTAGACCATCCGGTTACTTTTTGTGAGTACTAAAGTGTGTGCCTACCCATAACCCTGTTGCACCGCTCCTGTAGTTCCAGCCAATGTGCAACACCTGCACCCTCTACCAGCATGGAGCTGATATTCCTTCATGTGAACAGATGCATTGTGATCTCGCATAGGAAGATGTGAGGTGCAGCTAGCAGTACAGGAGAGTATGCACAGCTTTTGTCCACTGAGGGGACTATGGTTTGAGGACACCATGATTGGAGTCCTTCCCTTTATTTGTGGTGCCATCAAGCAATACATTAATTATTAGCACACATGCATTAAAAGAGACTCCTGCAAGATATCCCTCCTATTGCACCCTTGAAGTTGAGCCGCCCTCTCAATCTTTATGCTTTACACTTTACTTCTCCATCAACTCACTTTGAGGTTTGCCTGCTTTCACCATGCCAGTAAAGTGAATGTATAAAATGCCAAACTCCTTCAGTTTGTGAAGCATTTACATTTGATGTTCCAGATGAAACACAATTTAAAAATTGACCAGACCACCCTTTACAATTCTAAATCACAGCTGCCAAGTGAATCTGTCACATGTGCACCACTTTCACTTCAACACAGTGCTTAATTGGCTAACAACAATGTGTGTTGATGACCAAAAGGTTTCTTAGGTGATTGGTATCTGCCCCATCCACAAACAGCACTTCCTAGTGACGCAGTGAAAGGCAGACGTCTTATGAAGGGAGCAAAATGAATGGGTAAAATATGCTGTAAAGTTTGATCTGGTCTGCATAGTCACTACCTCCTGCTTCCGCACCCTCAAAATACTCAATGTAATCTTCAAATGGCTCCCAGTGAGCTCATGCAGAATGGTCACCCAGGACCTCATCACCAGCAAGCTGAACTAAGACAATGCACTGTGTCAGAATCACTGTCTAACTGCTAGAAGACTTCAGAGCATACAAAATCCAGTGGCCAGACTCATACTTAGGCTTTTCCCTGTGTTAACATCAACCCGCCCGACAAAGACCTCAACTGTCTCCCCATTCCCTAACCTACATGTAACACACCCACCAGACACTTCTGCACAGCCAGAATTCTTGTCACACACATCCGCCACATACAAAGGGCCAGAGTCTGCTGTTGTGCTTTCCGATACCTCATGCCCAAAGCCTGGAATGACCTACCCCTACACATTTGAGCTGCCTTCTCAGTACATTAGCTCTGCAAGGCACTTAAAACATGGCTCTTCCCATTGACAGGTGCTGGTCACAGCTGACATAACCCCTGCTTTCTAAGCACCAGGATACTCTCCAGGGTGAGCTGTGCACTTGACAAATACCCTTAGCATAACATAACGTTTGCATTAGCATTATTAGTGTGGTGTTGTTCTTGCATCTCTCACTCTGGTGTCTTCTGTTTCACACTCTGTCTGTGTTTTTTTCCATCTCAGTCACACTCTCCTCATTTCTCTCTCACCTTTCTGTCCATATTTGCAAACACTTAATTCTCTTTCCCTACTATCTGGACTTTGTCCTTCTCTCTCTCTCTCTCTCTCTTCAATCACTTCTCCTAATCCCTTCTCTCTCACTGTCATCCTCCCTCCACCTTCTCCTTCTCACTCCGTTTCAAGAAGATTAATCTGGGTGAGAGATATGTGATACTTCCACAGAATACATTAATAGTGAGGAAATTTAGAAAGAGCAGGGAAAATCAGGCTGAGACAAGGAGACAATGGTAAATTTGAAACGAGATAAAGGTGGAATGTATGTGGTGGGAAGGGGCAGGTTGATAAAAATGAAAAGGGCGGATGAGAGGGAACACGAGAGAAGGTAGCCACATGTGGAGAGAGGGACAAGAGGGACATAGGGTAGGATGAACAGTGCTGCGATCCAGGTGACTACCTATGGGGAATGCAATAGAAGTTAAACTGCATTGTAGCACAAGGGAAGGAAAGAGTGGGCCTGAGCAGAAAAGCAAGTTAAAGAAAAAACACACCATTGGAACTCTTTTCTCTGATCACCAAGTGTGAGCTTCAAAATAGGTGGACTCTGAAAAGAGGGGAGTCAGGTGGACTATGTCTCTGAAGTAAGTGTGTTAACCCACAGGACTACAGTTACAGGTTTGGATCCTTTGAGTTGAGAATGTGTTTTGGATTTAAAAAAGGCACTGTTCTCCCTTTGGCGTAAGGCTTTCCAACAATCAGCTGTCACTTACAGATGAGTAAAGATGATCAAGAGGTAGAACACATGAGGGCAGAGAATCTGTGGAAAACCATGCTACTGTGGCAGAAATCTTTGGTGGTAGAAGTGCCAGGTGCTGTCTATCCACAGAATCATTCTGATCCACCTCTTCAGTCTATTATATGTCTGTCCATCAAGCAAAAAAGGGCAAGAAGCACACAATGGCCTCCTGGGAGGTGGTCTGTGAGATGACTGAGGGGTGTAGTTCAACCATGATCCCCTAATACAAGCACAATCACATTTTCCCAGCAGACATGCTGCACATGCCTCAGGCAGCACAGAATATCTGCTAAAATGGGGCTGTTAGGCTGCACATCGTTGCATCCCTGAAGCCAATGAAGAGGCACAAAGTTCATCAGGGGCAGGAACCCCAGTTCTATTGCAGCTTCTTATAGGCCTGTGCTTCCAGTCCTATTAACAGGGCCACTGGAAATATGTGATTGTGCTGCTGAGGCGTTTTTCACATAATTATGGTTTTGCTGCATTTGCCACATAATACATCATCTGTTGCACAATCTCCCGATTTTAACAAAAATATTAGTTTCTAGGTCAAACTGTTCAAAAGTTACTGAAAACCCAGCAATCTGTGTTGATGAATAGCGGAGGTCCCTTTGCAAAGGTTGACTTGTCACCTTTCTGCTATCTATTGCTATATTTAGGTGTTAAATTAGTAATGATGAGGTGTAACCTATGCCCAGAAAGTGTTAACAAGTGTAAAAAAGCAATATAATAAAATTATGCTTTCAGACTGCATTACGCCGCACAATTTGCCCTTTCTTGCTACATAATTTAGTCAATCATGCCTCATAATTTGGCCCTCCCCTGACTCATAATTCCAGTGACCCCACCTATCAAGAAGCTGAGAGGGTATTGAGGTGGATCTTCCCCTTTTCAATCCTGCGCTTGCTGCTTATTCTGGCACCTCGTTGGGAATCAAGGTTTGCTGGTTGCTACACCCAGCACCAGATTCCTACTTTGCTGCTGCCATGGAGCCTCCAAGCTGCTAGCTAAGTTAGTCAGTTAAGTAAAACAAACATTTTATTTCCTCATGTGTATGTGTTTATAAGTGTGTTTGTGAGTGATTGAGAGTGAATGGGATTGAGGTAAAAAAAATTGTGTTTGAGAGTGTCAATGAGAGTGAAAGTGAGACTCAGAGTTTGGGAGTGTGCATGAGTAAGTAAAAGTGAATAAGAGGAGTGAGTGAAGGAGTATGAGTGTGTTACAAAGTATTATTGATTGAATGTTGTGAGAGGAAGTGGGAGTGAGTCGTGGGTGTAGCTATCAATAGTGCACCAGGTGCAGTTGCACCAGGACTCATAGTTAGTGAGTATGTGTAAGCGTGCTAGTAAGTGAGAATGAGAATCAGTGAGTATAAGTATGCGTGTGTGTGAGTAAAAGGGAGTGGGATTGAGTATGGGTGAGAATGAGCAAAGTTGCTGTGTTGTGTGAGAGGGAGAGAGCAGGAAAGCACCATATCTACAAAGATATGGTATCATCCTGCTCTCTCCCTAGCGCTGGCACACAGTTAGCTACCAAGCGCCACACATATACCTTTGCGTGTGTGAGTCTAGAATAGGTTTGGTTCTGGAAGGGTGCCCTTTCAGTGCACAATACCATGCTGTGACCAACTTTAAAACGTTTCCTACTTCGGATTTGTGCTATACAGTCCAGTGCACATCAAAGTGGGAAAAGTTTGGAGAAATAAAAGCATTTCTCCATTTTAATTTCGCTGTCAAGTGGCGTTTATTTTTTGAAGCAAAGCACTGTCTACTATTGTTGGTAGATAAGGTTTTAAGTAAAAAAAACATAGGTACTTGTATGGGAACGCCCGTGTATGACCCATGGAATGCCCCCTTGACGCAGAGTAACACAAAGCTGCAATTTGCACTGCTTTATGTTACTTTCAGGTAACTTTTCAGTGCAAAACAGATTTTGCATTGGAAAGTAAATGAAACGAAACATTATGCACAGGTTTGTGTCACTTTTGAGACATAAAACCAGCGCAAAATGTTGTTAATCTTGGTCTAAATGTAAGTGGGAATGAGTATGAGTGAGGCAAATTTTGAAAAACATCATGGGTAGTAATATGCCTCACCAATTTTAAAGATCACCAGCCACCTCTGATGCCAATACTAAGTGGCAGGATGTGGCCTGCCAGCTGTAGCTGCCGCCTTTGAAACTGGAGACCAAGGTTTGAATCCCAGCGTCAGCTCAACTTCCTGTGATCCTGGGCAAATCAATTAATCTTCCCGTGCCTAAAGAAAACAATATCTGATTTGATGTAATGTAATCTGGAACTTATATAAAGCACCATGATGCCTCCGGTCCGGGTTTGGCCTATATAAAAATGAACAAATAAAAAACGCTGAAAACGTTTTACCCAGAGAATTGGGACTGGTACCCACTGGCCTTCTTTGCTATCCATCCGTTGGGCCTTGCTCACCTGCAGGAGACACTTCGAATTCCAAAATGTACGAAGTATCACCTCCTCCCACTTTCCTTTCATTTTCCACTTACCATTTAAAATAGATTATCACTTGTGCAATGCGACCGAGGTCCGAGAATCAGTTTGGGAGGGAACGGGTGGCAAAGATAAAGGTTGCAGGTATCTCCCAGTGACAGCAGAGAAATCTCTCTGGTTGATCAGATTTTACGGGCTCGCACACAGCTCCTGTCCAGGTTACAACGATTTGACAGATTCAGACAATAAATGTGTCTCTTATGGTACACTGAACTTGTAGGCTCAGTCCTCGGACAGCAGAGTTACATATAGTGATAAAAGGCTGTATATCACTGCAATAAAGAATGAAAATGCTTAAATTAAAAGTAGCTCGAATATCGACAAAAAAGCACGCCGTACAGTTAAGTAAAGGGTGGTATCATCAACAAGTGTCCCCAAAATCCGCATGCTTTATCAAGTCAAGCACAGCTTGACGTTTCCTTTCTCAGTCACCAGCTTGCCGTTCGAGACCTCCCTCACAGACAGAAGTAGCTTTCGGTTATGGAAGGCCTGCTGTGTACAATACAGACCGCTGGCTCTGGATCAGCCCCTTTCCTGTGATTGGACAGCTTTATTGTTCTGAAAAGATACCATTTTCTCCACACACCAGTCTCAAAATATCAGTACGTCGTCTTTATTAAATGCTTCGTTATCCTCAAATATTTTTTTTAGCAAAGCAAAACACTCTTTAGTCCCAGATATCTGTATGTTATTTTCAGTAATCACACTCATTTATTCCCAAGTACTAATTTATCATTTTTTAATGAATTAATCGGAATATTTTGTCCCCAACAATCATCTTATCTGTTTCTAACAATACACTAGTGTCAGTTTTCCTTCATATTTAGTACCTCTGGAAGTCCATGGTGGGTTCTGAGCAATGTATTCATCTGCCCTAGTGAAACGATTGGAATGATACTGGCCCTTACGTGGGTCATGTCCGCAGTGACTTGAAATTCATTCTTACTGAACACCAGTTTTCGATGCTGTGTAGTACTGCTTCACTACAGCTCTGTAGTCCTGCTTCCCAGGTTCCTGAGCGCATTTCTTAATTGGCCCCAAAACATCTAACACAGGAATAGAATATATTTATATACAATGTATACAAATAAAAAAGACTGCACCCACTTTCCACTTTTTTAGGTCTCGACCTCTGCCAATGCGCTTGCGCATTGCAGATGTCGAGACATATAGAGAGTGCAACAGGAAAGCTGAACAGGAGGGCTTTGGCAGGCGGATTACATAGAGTGCATGTGCCCGGGCTGGCGCTTGCCATTTGCTACCCGAGCCGCCTCGCATCATCGCATCAGACCCGCCACAGCAATGCCGAGAGCTTTATACATCAAAGGAATGGTCCCCCCCAACCCCCTCTGCGCAATGCCAGAGCTTGTACTTCGAAAGGCATGACATTTCACACCAGCCACTTCACGCGCTCCGCAGAATCAGCCCTCCTCCCAGCACTGCTGTTACATGCTCCCAGGGAAGCTGCTAAAGCTATGTTTTCAAAGAAAATATGCAATTTACTTGGCAGTTCTAGGAATAAACTTCATATTTCATTGGCCCGTGCTGCAGACACAAATCTCATCAGCGGCCTTGGTATTTTTCCTAGGAACAGACCACAATGACTTTTTCTGCCCTTTTCACCCTGGCATGTCCTACTGTTGTTTATTGTGTGTGGGTTTACACATCACTGAAACCCATTCCATGCATCCAGTGTTTAAAAACAACTCTTGCTTGGGCGAACTGAGACCGGACTGGCACTAACTTTTGAAAGGGCATGCCACTTAAAATAACTTTATTTTTATTGCATTTTGGATGACCTAGCTGGAAAAAAAGCTGCAGCTTTTGAACTTTACTCACCCCAGAATTCTTATGTGCTGTTGCTGTGTGACAAAAGTAATGCAGGGGTGATCTGAAGGTAAATGTGCCTCGAGCTCCAGGAAACTTCCCATAAACGTCGATTCACTAGAATGCCTGGTTTAGTGGCTTTGACGTCACAAGACCTACAGTGACATCAGATGGTGGATCGAAGGCCATTAGAGGCCTGCTAACCTGCAGCCTTCATGCATGCCCGTTAGTGCCTGTCGATGCTACACCCTCGACAAGGAAATAGGGTTTATTCTCCTCCCCTGCCTGGAAAAGCAACTCCCGAATTTTAGAAGACAATCCATTACCTTAGCTATTATGCAGTCACTACTTAATAATGTCCCCCTGTAATGTCCGAACCGAACAAAACAAATAACTGCTGTGAGAACTGAATGTCTGCACACCTTGCAATGCCTTGCCTGTGTGCTTCAATTCCACAGAACAATTCTCCATCCAATATCCCCTACTGGGTGAAATATGCAATCCACAACACCATTGCACATGAGGCGCAACTTCTGGCAACATCATGTACACAATGATTCCCATCTCACGTTATACTAACACATCACCCCTCAGTAACCATACACATACCGTCAACCAGTTGAAAACTGTACAACCCGGCAAAAGGAGACATACAGAAATGTTCTATCTACACATCCACTGAAATAAGGTGCCACACACATCTGTAACAGTATCTGAAAACTTCTAATGTAATCCATCACTAGACAATACATTTGTGTATCCCAACGTTGCCAGTGCTCGCACTGGCATGCCTCCCACATACATTAATATACTTGGGTGTAATCCTGCCCTGTGTTCCTGGCTGTATATGAAACTTGCATCCTGACTTTTTGTGTGCCCAGTGGCCTACGCCTTTCCATGGTAACATAAGGTCAACAATCTGTTCTGTGACCTGCAGGGGCGCACCAGATGTGCCCTCATGGTGGGAATAGGGCTTTTGTCCAGTACTTGGGTAAGTCACATCAGCAATTATAGCAGCGTACCCGCTCGCTCCCCTGCCCCCCACCCCCACCCCCCTTCGCACACCACATCAAAGGCTGCTTCTCCCCCGCCCACCCACCCCTCGCGCACTGTCTCTAATTGCCTTCCATGGTTGAGTGCCCTCCATTGTCTCCAAGCTTTAAATACTATGTTGGCTATCGAAACGTCTCAATCCCCCCACCCCTGTTATACTTTCCAGCCCTCAAAAAGGATTTTGTGGCCAGAACGCAATTTCTACAATGCTCCTCGTGCTGAAGTTATTTTGTGCACCTCAAGGTTATATTTTCCAGTTAACTGCTATGTGGCACCATTAAACCGTGCACAATACAAACTAGCACATTGAAAAAGAGAAACTACATTTCCCATCAACCATTTTGCTTTAATTATTTATTTATTTTACAGAGCTTTATATAGCGCGAACTTCACCCGAACCTGGTATCAGAATGCTTTACATAGCACCGTTGGCATTACATGAGGACACATTCATTTTTGTTAGGTTTGGGGAGATTAAGTGATTTGCCCAGGATCACAGGATGGTCAGCGTCATTGTCGAGACTCGGACCCAGTTCCCCAGCAACATCAAGATGCAATTGGAAATGTGCGCACTATACAATTGCTGTCACATTGATTGAAAAGACAATGGTTAATAGTGGCTGGAGATGCTACTCTAGTGGAATTGGCAAAATTATTCACACTGTAACTGAATTAGGTTGCAGAGTGCGCCTGACGGCCGTGCGGCCGTTACAATATACCACTGACACACAATCGGTGCAGTCACACTCCAGCATGCTTAATGGCTGTTGATGAACTACCAGCCGAGCTTCCCTTCTAGATAAGGACCCTGCCGGACTTTCGCTGATCACTTTCAAATGCTGGTCTGTGGCATTTTCTCTCCAGTGTCTGCTGTGGCTTCTTGTGGGATAGGAAAACTAATGACAATTCGGATTTTGGGAGGGTACCTAGGGTCATTTCCTTAACTTCCTTCAAAGTACAGGCAACACAACATCTAAGAAATATGTGGTGTCTTTATAGAGAGGAAATGCCAAAGTATGAACCTGCATTTCTTCGCCAATTAAGGGCAGAGATCTCCATGAACACACACCACCAGACGTCAGTGCACGCTTTCACCGGACACAAACACCACCAGCCATCAGTGCACACTTTCACCGGACACAAACACCACCAGCCGTCAGTGCACACTTTCACCGGACACAAACACTACCAGCCATCAGTGCATTCTCCTACCAGGCACACAGCACCAGCCGTCAGTGCACGCTTTCACCAGGCTCACACACACCACCAGCCTTCACTGCACGCTTTCACCAGGCACACACCCCACCAGCCGTCAGTGCACACTTTTAACAGGCACACACACACCAGCAGCCGTCAGTGCACGCTTTCACCAGGCATACACACCACCAGCCGTCAGTGCACGCTTTCACCAGGCATACACACCACCAGCCATCAGTGAACACTTTCACCAGGCACAGACACCATCAGTCGTCAGTGCACGCTTTCACCAGGCACAAACACCACCAGCCGTCTGTGCATGCTTTCACCAGGCACACACCACCAGATGTCAGTGCACGCTTTAACCAGGCACACACACCATCAGCCATCAATGCACGCTTCCACCAGGCACACAGCACCAGCCGTCAGTGCACGCTTTCACCAGGCACACACACACCACCAGCCGTCAGTGCACGCTTTTAACAGGCATACACAACACCGGCCGTCAGTGCAAACTTTCACCAGGCACAGACACCATCAGTCGTCAGTGCACGCTTTCACCGCTGCATGCTGCACACTACCGCACGAGTCACACTGCTGCATGCCTCACACTGCTGCATTACTCACACTTCTGCATGCTGCACACTGCTGCATGCCTCACTCTGCTGCACGCCGCATACTGCTGCACGCCTCACACTGCTGCATGCTGCACACTGCTGCACAACTCACATTGCTGCACGCCTCACACTGCTGCACGCCTCAGACTGCTGCACGCCTCTCACTGCTGCACGCCTCACAATGCTGCACGCATCACACTGTTGCACGCATCACACACCTGCATGCTGCACACAGCTGCATTACTCACTCTGCTGCTTGAAACACTGCTGCACACGACACACTGCTGCACGCCACACACTGCTGCATGCCTCACACTGCTGCACGCCACACACTGCTGTACGCCTCACACTAATGCACGCCTCACACTGCTGCACGCCTCACACTGCTGCACGCCGCACACTGCTGCACGCTGCTGCACGCTGCACACTGCTGCATTACTCACACTGCTGCATGTTGCAAACTACCGCACAACTCACCCTGCTGCACACCTCACACTGCTGCACGCCTCACACTGCTGCACGCTGCACACTGCTGCAGTACGCACACTGCTGCACGCCACACACTGCTGCACGCCACACACTGCTGCACGCCACACACTGCTACACGCCACACACTAACACACGCCACACACTGCTGCACGCCTCACACTGCTGAACGATGCACACCGCTACAAGCCTCACACTGCTGCACGCCTCACACTGCTGAACGCCACACAACACCACTACATCACTCAGGGACACCCCCACATTACTCTAGGACACCACCACATCACTATAGGACACCATCACATCACTCTGGGACACCACCACATCACTCTAATACACCACCATATCACTCTGGGACACCACCACATCACTCTAATACACCAACACATCACTCATCCCAACCACATTGTAGTGTAGTTCCTATATTCCCGATAGGCTCTGCGCATTGGAATAACATAAACAATAGTTTAGACATAGGACTTAGGTCGACTAGGTCTCTATTGAATATGTTAGACTTAATTATGAATGCCAGCTAGCTCAGAGGTCACTAGAAACTTTCTCGAATACACAAAAAGGGATTCGTTTCTGACAACCTCATAAACATTACAACTTTGCTCCCCCAAGAATAAGGAGCATATCTCCAGAGTTGCCGAAACAATAGATAGCTATTTTACTCAGTCACTTGTGCATGCTTAGTTTCACCAGAAGCGCAGAGAAACAGAGAGACGGGCGTTTTCAATAAAAGAGGTTATTTATTGAGCAGTCTTCTTTCTCATGCAAGAGAAGTGAATTGCTACAATCGCAATACTTGTCACAAAGTAAAGTGCGTACAGTAAAAAGAGTATTATAAAATAATACTGTAAAAACATGGTATGGTTTCTAAGCCATACGGTACTTAAAATGGATAAAATGCATACTATGATAAAATAATGACTAAACGTACTCAACTGGTGCTTCTAAGATACGCCTACCCCGGTGTACCTAACCTAAGCCTAGTACATGTTAAGAAGTACGGGAGAAGCAGTTTAAAGTTAAATAGTTTCTGCCAAGAATCTAAATCAAGAATTCTCTAAGGGTCCAATCAGCTCCGTACCTGGTTTAGAATGTGGGAGGTCTTGTATCTCTCTCTCAGGACTAGATCTCCCGGCAAACCGCAAGGGTAGCAGGGAAACACTGACGCTGGATTTCTCGGCAAGAGAAAAGACAGCGTCTCTCTCATTGCGTCAGCGGGAGGGTCGGCTTCCTTCGGCACGTGCTACAGCAGGGCGTCAGGCAAGTAGATAGTCGATCTGCTCCAAACCACCGGGTGTTTAGCTAGGGCAGATGCTAGTATATTTATACCTGGAAGGTGCCGAGTTTGATGTAAGGTTGGACATAAGACATCACTAAGAACTCGCAGTTCTTTCAGGACTCCAGGAGTTCTAGGACAAATCAATACAGAAGCAGGGGGAAGTCCCGGGCTGCTGGAGGCTTGGTTTCTCTAAGAACACGTTGTGCTTTCTAGGAGTCTATGGGAGTAGCCTTGACGTATTTGGACTGCATTGGCTATGTCTTAATATGGGTATGATTCTTATGCCTATATAAGGACAAGATTTGATATAACCACATAAGGGCATAAATCAGGAATATTAAACTAGAGTCCTAGATTTGTCCACAACAACATCATCACTCAGCACCAAAACAGCATCACTCAGCACCACAACAGCACTGTCCTTGCTTGCTACCAACAATAGCCAAAAGGACTCGCATTAGGAAAGTGTAAGCTATTGGCTTTGTGAATAACAATGCTATTAATTTTTATATTTTCAAAGCCAACACATATTTAAAAAATTGTCATTTACAATACCAATAGCTCACACTTTCCTAATGCGAGACCTATTGCATTGCAAATGCTTGTCCTGTAGGGAGCTGGACATTTCAGAGCTGACTCACAAAGGCATTTATGAGCTCACAAAGCAGTACTCCTGTAGTACGGCTTCATGTACTCAAAGGCCTTTGTGAATTGGCCCCCAAGTCTTACTGGGCTGAGAATCAGAACCTAATCAGTTATTATATTTTAGAGTTTATATTTGACAGATTCGTAATTTCTGTGCCCAATTGAAACCCCGGGTGCACAAAACAGATTCACTCAGAGCTCTGCTCTTCTTACCAGGACTCAGTGTCTGAATACAAGGGCCCTCCTTACGAGTGACATGGTAATCCTTCCAGTAACTCTGCCCCCTTACTTAGAAATATTGGGGATACCAGTAATTTTGGGAGAGGAGGGATGCACCAGAGAATTGCATATGGGACTCTGATGATCCCCTTAGAAATATGGAAGTACTAGGAGAACCGTAATTCTGTATCAGATTTCTCTGGTAAATTAGTATTTCTCCAACAAGATTGACTTGGAGATTTCTGCTGGGTCAGACTAACAGCCTCACATTGCTTCCACAGATCCTTTAATTTTGAAAGGACCAGCCACTATTGTCATAAGTGTCATCTGATAATTAGGAAAAAGCGTCACTCAAGACTGTGTTATAGTACCCAATCTGGCAATGCACTCTTTAATGTTACAATCTTGAGACTGACACATTCTTTCAAAATTCTCTCTCCTGACAGTACCCAGAGCTTACAGAGAGATATGTTAATAATGCCTAGATTCATTCGCTCATGCTTCAGTCGTTAATAATGCATAGATTTTGGGGTCCCTGCTGTGCTTGCCCCTGCTGTTTCTGGTAACAATCTTTTAATTACTGCTAACACCTACCCAGGAGGGGTTCCTGACATTGGTGGACCTTCAGCCCTCGGCGCTGCCTGCAGTTAACACCCCGCCAAACTTCAACGCCCAGAGTGCAACGCGAGCCATCACAGTTGTTCCTGACGAGGGGGAGGCACCGGACGATCTTGGCGCATAAAGCGCGGCCTCTACCCCGTAGTGTGGGTCCCTGCTGCGCTTGCATACACTTTCTTGTGACAATCTTTTAATTACTGCTAACGCCTACTCAGGAGTGGTTCCTGACATCGATGGACCTTCAGCCCTCGGCGCTTCCTGCAGTTAACACCCTGTCAAACTACAAAGCCCAGGGTGCAACGCAAGACATCACAGGTGTTCCTGATGAGGGGGAGGCACTTGGCGCATAAAGCGTGGCCTCTACCCCCGCAGCGCGGGACGTGCCAGGCAATGCCCGGGCCAAGGGCGGGCCGCCGGAGACAGAAGGAGACTGGGCTGGACCATTCCATTTACATCTGCCACCGCATAAACTGGTTAGCTCTCTTTTAAGTTGTTTGTGCAACACTGCATTTGTATTACTTCTGTTTGTTGGCACCCTGAAAGTATGAGTAAGATTAAGTGCAAGGAGGGAGGGGGTCAGGAGTTGTAGGCATGTTGGACGCATTTTTGTCATGGGCTGAGTCTGTGTTAATACACGAGATCAAGCTGACTGAAAGGAGACTTTCTTTAGAACCCCAAAGACTCCCTATTGAAGTCATCTCAACTCCTCCAGTCCCTGTATAAGAATCTGGTGTAGTAGCTGATCGTACCTTCCCAGCGAGCCATATTTCCCCAGTGCACTAGCTAAATGGGCCTTCCCAGGTAGCCGGTACCTCATCATCACCGCCCATATCACCTGCCAAGGTACTTACTCGACAGCAAAGATCCATATTGGTCCCTGGTGGGGAATTCACTCATAAAAAAAGGAAAGCGCGTGGATTGCCTACAACCGAGCACTCGGCTTGCAAAATGGCGAAACGAAAGGCGGTACCCTTGGGTAATGAGAGTGTCCCAAAAGATGTTTTGACTCCAGCTATCCCGGGTACTGGTGATATTAGAATAAAGGCCACAGATCAACAGCCTCAAAGCAAATTCGAGCCTGCCCTTTTAATAAGGTTTAAAGAAAAACTGATGACCATGTTAGATCCGCTATTGTTGAAGCTGTCTGGTATAGATACAAGACTGGCTAAAATTGAGCAGTATCTATCCACTATTCCCCAACCAGTGAGTGAGGGTGTGCTAGTGGGATCCAATGAACCCAGACATGAAAGAATGACTGAAACTAGACTACCTAATAATGTAGATGGTTGCTCCCCCCCATAGGGAAGTGAGGGCTTCCACAGCTAATCCTGTGGGTATACATCTACCCATTGCTAATACATCACATAGAGGGGATTTAGTGGGTCTCCATGCCACTGTGTTGCCACAAGGAGGGGCCATGAGTACCAGTATGTTTCTACATCTTCCACCAGAAGCTACTCCATATACGGTTGTATTAACAAATGTACCTGTGCTTCCTCCTGTTGTTGAAGAACACTGGTCATCACACAAGAATAAGGCCCTCCATTTGTTGTAATCTAGAACTGGTGTGGTAACCCATTATTTAGTGAATTCAAAATGGTACGAAGAATTCTGTGGGTTGGTAAATCCAGAAGGCCTTTAGAGGAGACTGCGTGGTCCTAAGCTTTAGGTCCCCGTGCCTAGTCCAGACTAACTTAGACAGGGCAGGGTCTGTGCACCTAAGCAAGGACGATATTAACATACTACCATTAGGTTTCTTCTATCATAACTTTGTTGCCCATGTAGGAGGAAGGGTAGGTCTAAGAGACTCAGATCTGGTAACAGGCCCCTAAAATTATGTGGTTCCCAAACATAATAGACTTGAAGTTTATTCTAATCTGGAGGATATAGATTGATTTAGACCAAACTCCAGTATTAATAATTCAGTCATACTCCCATGTGATGATTTGGGTGAGGGTGTATGTGTAACAGGCATCAACAATTTAGGAGGTTCTATATAAACCCCACTTATTGCTCATAGGAGTGAGAGAGCCCTGGCTGTTAACATGTTGGGTGAGGCTGGGGAGTGTAGACCATCGCTCACTAGTACCTCCTCACATGTAGGGATTACTGGCCTAACAGAAGAAATTAGCAAACGGCACTTTCTGTGCAGTAGCAATAATTCTGACCCTGCTATAGGATTTAAACTAGCTTCCTGGAATATAGCAGGGCTTCCACCAAAAACGTCCTCAGTGGATTGGTCCACTTTTATTGAAGGCCACGATATATTGATTTTCCAGGAAACCTGGGCTATGTACCAAGTATATCGACAGGGCCTACCTAAATTTCTCTAAGAAAGCACAAGTGTATCTGAGGGGAAGACCGAGGGGGGACTTACAACATGGTGAGACAGTCAGAATGTTACAGGGTTGAGGAATTGTATATTGATAGCGGGGATATTTTAATAATCAGGATGCAGATGGTAAATGCTCCTGATCTGCTGCTTAATAATGTTTATGCTAGGGGGGTGCAAGTGGGAAAAGCTTCACCCATTGTCGATCTCTTAGATATGTTTTTAACTGAACCTAGAGGCGTAAACAATTTGATAATTGCTGGCGATTTTAATTGCTCCTTTGAACCCCTTAATGAAAACAATGTTAATCTTAATTTAGAGGAGGATGCACAGTGGAACATATCACCTTTGGGCCTTCCTCCAATCAAAAAATTGACAGGGGCAGCTTTGTAATTAAATGTGTTTTGCATGGAACAGAGGGTTAGGGCTGCTAACGGGAGAACCGTCTCCGATAAGCAGGGTGCACACACTTATAACAACGAGTTGCTTAGTAGTCGCATTGACTTCATCTTGCTTAATAAGGAATTTTGGCCCTCCTTAACAGACATGGTGGTTCGATAGCGCACTGAAAGCGACCACAACCCATTAGTGCTTTCCATGCATCACATAGGTATTTCTTTTGCTGTTAGTCAGGTGCCTGGAAATGGCCACGTGGAGCCACTTTTGACTAATGATGCTAGGAGAGTTAAATGGTCAAATGTTATTACAAAAGAAGAGCAGATGAATAAACTTGTGGCTAGTGCATTAGTTACTCTTCAGATCTGTGCCACCCAAGAAGAGACTAACTTAAAAGGTGTGCAGGTCCACAGTGAATAGTTTAATAAGCTTAAAGGCTTTTTTATTACTACAATTAAAAAACCTCAGAAACATTCTGGATTTAAGGCGGCTGCCTGGTAAAACCAATCTTGTCGAACGGCATATAGAATCTTAGCCAGGGCGATCAGGTCAAAGAATAGAGGTTATATAAAAAGAGCAACAGCAAGGGCGGGGTACAAGCTGGCCCAACATCAAGCCAAAAGGGACTGGGATGAACAGCACTGGGCTGAGCTGCTTAAGGCAGGCTCAGTGAGAAGAAAGGCCACTTTTTGGCAATTAGTGAAATGGGGCAGTGGCGAACCAAGCAGGGTGCCAGTGAACCACGTAGCTCCAGACCAGTGGGTATCTCACTTTAAAGCCCAGTTTGCAATTACGGATGAGGTATAGGAAAAATTTGATTTGCGCCTCCCATATCCACCTTGCATTTTACTAAGAAAGAGGTGTAAACAGCATTACGTTCAGTGCCGAGAGGTAGGGCGCTAGGGCCTGACTATATTCCCGCTGATCTGTTCCTCCACGATATATCTAACTGGGCATCCTGCATGCAGCTCCTCGTGAATGCTATAGCAAGTGGAGCACCTATCCCCGGCACATGGTAAGGAGCAGAAATTCTACCTATCTTTAAGAAAGGGGACCGCTCTAATTCAGGCAACTGTAGGTCTATAAGCCTTATTGATTGCATACAGAAAGTCTCAGCTAGGTTGGTTCTGAGCGAATCCAGGCCTGGATTGAGGAATATGACATATTGTCTCCACTCCAGGTGGGTTTCCGTTCAAGTACCAGCACTATTGATCAGGTGTTTAGGTTTATTTTGATTTATTGGCTTATAGTAATTATAGGGGGGGTACTATCTACGCAGCTTTTGTCGACCTCAAGTCTGCTATTGATCTTTTCCCCGCATTAAAATGTGGAGAGCGTTTTTGAAACTAGGCATGCCGCTAGAAATTTTGGCTTTCCTGGTTATCTTACATGACGCCAACTATGCGCAGGTACGTTGGGATATGCAGGGGAGTGTTACTCAAAGGTTCCCTATAGTGAAGGGGGTTCGTCAGGGGTGCATTCTAGCACCAACCCTCTTCTCCCTATATATTAATAGGGTAGTACAGTATTTTCAGAACTACCCTACTGATGCACCAACTCTAGTAGGTATGAAGATCCCGCTGCTTATGTTTGCAGACGATACTAAGCATGGGCGAATTTTGCGAATCTGGCGTTCGTGAATTTTGCGAATTTGCGAACTCGCAATCCGCAAAATCCGCGAATTCTCGCAAATTTGCGTATTTTTTTTGTGTTCGCAAGGATTTCTGCCAGTTCGCAAGGATTTCTGACAGTTCGCTAGGGTTTTGTAACAGTTCGCAATCGCAAACTTACATGTCGGCTCGCAACGGTCACGATTATGTTGTTTCTACGTCTGGTTCATCATCATAGGTTCCCAGCACCCTCTGTTTCACCCCTGCCACCCTCTGTTTTACCCATGCCACCCTCTGGTACATCAATGCCTTATGCCACCCTCTGGTTCATCATCACTGTAGATTATGGGGGGAAAAAGCAAGCACACCTGCCTGCTTCAACTGACATGAATTAATTTGGGGTTGATTTATTAATGTGTCACAGTTTTAAAATTCCAGTCTGGCACCTGCATCCTTATCTGTAATTTGCTTTATGTTGCAGTGCAATTTTTTTTTCCAGGACCTTTGTGGCCTACTTGTAGCTATTCTATGAGCCTGCGGTGAGGGTCAGAGCAGGGTCATACAATTGTTGCAACTAGCAACTGAACAATTGTTGCAACTAGCAACTGAACTTTGGAGGGGCCCTTGTCAGGAAGCACTACAGGGAACGGTTACTAATGATGAGTTTGAACTTTTGAACCTGCTTTCACTTTTGCAAAACTCGTTTTTCTGCAGAGCAGCATTACAGCAACTTTAATGCCCCACCAAGCTTATATGAGAAAGTTGATTTCTAATCCAAAAGTTATCCAAAAAAAATCAAAAGGCCTCAAATCTAAAAAAGTGCAGGCAAATGTCAACCTGAGGAGTTATTCTGATAAAAATAATCATTTTCAGAAGGTCTATGCTGCTTGCTAGTAGATTTCTTGTGCGGAATTGCAATTTTTGTAATTTCGCGAGTGCGAGATTGTTGCTGCCCGCCGCACCTACATGTTCGCAATTGCGAACTTACACCGCAAAGAAAAAAATCCGCTGCGTGCGAATTTGTGGATTTTGCGGGAAATTCGTGAATCTCGCGGATTGCGAATTTACCGAAAATCCGCAAAATCCGCGAGCGTAACGGATTTTCCGCCCATGCTTAGACAATACCCTTATACTCTCTAAGACACGAAAGGGCTTACAGTGTGCCCTAGCAAGATTTGAGGAGTTTTTGTCAGGACCATGATCTCCTAGTGAATGTAAATTTATGGTCCTACACAAACATAAGAATATTAAGGGTAGAGTTGAAATGAAGGAAGGTATTCTGGAACAGACTCAGAATTTTACTTATTTGGGGGTAACTCTTGGTAGTAAACTCAGTTGAAAGCCTCAGATTGATTTACTTACTCTCAAGCATGCCCAACTCTTAGGTGCCCTGCTGAAGGAGCAGCGTTTTCCCACACCAAAAAAATCGCTCCAGCATTAAAGATATACACCACAAAAATCAGCGCCTCAATTCTGTATGGGGCCGAACTGTGGGGCTTTGCCAATATAGTTCCCCTAGTAACAGCCCAGAACAAATTTCTGAGGGCATTAATCGGCCTTCCACAGTCTACACCGCTATTGCCCTTATTTTTAGATTTGGGTTGCTATTCAATTGAGGATGTGGCACATTTTAGGCCAGTGGCTTACTGGAGAAGGCTCTGGGTAACTCCAGAGCTTTCCCACTATGCACAGGCTCTTCTAGAAGTTAGGGAGGCTGACGGTATGAGTAAAATCCTGTGGCTGAGGCGAGTAAAAATCACTCTTTGCAAGATGGGTATGAGTAGATTGTGGGTAAATCCGGTCGAAAATCCCTTCCCAGCGGAGAGTGAATTTAAGGCAGCTTATTGAAATTCGCTTATTATGAAGCGTTTTTCCGCCTTAACTAGACCCTCATTATCCAGAGACTTTCTAGAGCATAAGCCTGAAGCGGAGTACGAAGATTACTGAGATCTCATTACCTCTTCAAAAGATAGGAAACTTTAGCACCAATTTAGGGTGGGTTCTCTTCCCACCAATTCATTTGCTAGTAAATGGCATACCTCGATTAGCAGTAAATGCCCATTTTGTCCCAGCCAAATTGAATTGCTGGCACACATTTTGTTCGCATGCCCAGGATATAAAATCCCTAGGACCAGATGGCTGAAACTCCTATGTTCAAGTATGGGCACTAGGCTGAGTAGCGAAGCACTTAGGATCCTAAAAACATCTACTAAGGAGTCCATAGTGATCGCTGTTGCCAAGTTCCTAGGCTGGTCATGGGTGATACGTGCTAGAGAGAGGAGGTATTGTTAACTGTCCCCTCGCTCCCCAGTCTGGGGTAAATGCATTTTGTATTTTGTACATTGCTGTATTAGCTTAGAATGAACCTAACCTGGCTTTTGTATGCAGGATCGTAAATATTTGTATATACCTTGGTGGCAGTTAAGCCTGAGTTCATTTTAGCAGTTTTTTAGCTATGTATTATATATGTATGTATTTCACCATTGAGGACCCATACACTTCCTGTATAATATCGTTTTAATTTTTAAATCTTTTTTGCTCATGTATTTCACCTCTATTGTTTAAATGAATTGTCTTTTGTGATTTTAAATCGAAATAAAGACTAAATGGCTGACTGACTGGCATAGATTTTGACTTCTATTCTTGATGCTACCAAATTTTAACCCATGGTAAATTGATCTACACCTCCCCATCTCCCATTGTACAGCAGATGTAGCTCCATTTTTTTATATGTTAACCTAAAAATTGTTTGTGTGACAAACTGTAAATCTAAACCTCCAACTATTGAATGTTTGTGTAAAAGCAGAAAAATTGCTAAAGTGAAACACTGAGCATTAACAAATACAAAAACAAAATTATCTTCTGTGATGAGAAAAATAATACTACATAAATGTGCTACATAAATGTGCTCTGCTATTGCAGAATGCCCTTAAGACAATCGAAATAGAAAAAAGCGATTAATGGATTTTTGTATTGATCTCTGACTCTGGAAATTACTACTCAAATACCATAATATAAAATAGCTTTTAAAGTATAAAATGAATGCATTGGACTAAATGTGATATTGCAAAATATGATTTGTGAGCTATAATTGTGTCATTTTCCAATGAACAAGAACATTCATAAAAACACAATATAAAAACTGAGTTGTTTGACTAGGGGTGTGCAAAAGTGCATAATCTTTTGTGAAATTCTTTTTCAATTTTGTGAAATACCGATTTGAGATGAATTGCCATATACCGATATCGTCAATGAATTTTTGACACAAGCATGCGCTTCGCAAAAATAATTCTTGGGAGATACCAGAAAGAGACTGGTGTGAGCAGAATATTTCTCCTACAGACAAAAATTGCACAGCATTGCGTAGTGAAACATTTCAAGAAAGTTTTGGAATATTGCAATTTTGCCTGCGTAATTACAATTTCATCCAGGCCTAATATTAAAATCATAGGCATCACACAAAGTACACCTGTTGGTTTGCCTTTACCATTCAAATTGTAACTGTTATAGTGACAGCTACACTGTAATATAAAGAAGCAACATTTCTTTTTTCCACCCCCAATGAGGGTCATACGTTTCAAAATAATTGAACACTTAATAAAAGAAGAAGCCTATGGTTTTTACGTTCGTCTGAGAAAAAAAAACAAGAAATGAAATGTATTTCTCCTTTTGCCCTCCGATGCGCTGTACCAGAGTGGTATTAGTTTAAATGGTGAAAATGCTCATGTTTTTCTGAAACACATAGCAAGATATCTGCATCACAACTAAATAGCAGTAATTTGGTAAAATAGTTGTTCTCTGGTTCCTATTTAATTTTGCTATCAATTGATTGTTCAAGATAGATATTTTAACAGAGATGTTGCAAAATGAATGTTGTAAAGCTGGTCCCGTTTTCCTAAAGCCTCTTCCATAATGTGGAGTGAGAGATAAAATCCGATTTCCCCTATGTTAGTGGTACTAGACACATATATACGTAGTGTTAGCATGATGTATCTATATGCTCTTCTATGTGAGTATGCATTAAATCAAACCTATATCTGATTTAGCTAGTAGGTAAGGGTATACAGTTTGTGTGTGCTGTTTTCTTCGAGTACGCCGAAAACCATACAGACGCCATCTTCCTCTGTAATGTTAGGCACCAGCAGTAATCACGTGTTACCTTCCATTGGTTTTCAGACCCTGGCTCAGATGAATTACTGAAAGCAACTGAATGCACACTATTCTTTCTCTGCCCTGGGACCCAAGGTCGCATTTGGCTTCGGGTGCGATAAGCGCATTCCTGAAGGCACTCCAGGGCACCGGGATGAAAGGGAGTCACCCCTCCTGACCTCCCCTATAATAACCAAGTAGAGCTTCGAACTAATCATGTGTGCCATATATGGTCCTTCCTCGAGGACCCAGAGCCAGGTAGTGTTTTTCCATTTACGGTGACTTCATGTACCTTACTGAAAGTATATATGTGCTGTTTTGAATGTAAGTCAGCAGTCTTCTCCACGCACCTTGAGGGGTGAGGATGGGAGAGGCTCCTCTATAGAGTATTTTGCATAATAAACAATTGAACTTTCTTCACTGCTGACTGATTATTTGATAATTGGTATTGGGGCTATTGGTAAGTATAGCTCCTTATGTTATTTTTATGATACGTCAGTTGAGGGGATGTTGTACCGCCTCCCCCGCCCATAATAATAATAATAATAATGCCATTTGTTTTTTTTAATTCAAGTCATTTTTATTGAGAGAAAAATACTAATAAAAGAAATACATATATGAATGGACACAGGTGGATGAATACAATTAATAAAATGAAAAGAAGAAATGAAAACAATAGCAATAGGATAGAAATGCATCTGATCTAAATAATACATACAAGTAAGTTGTTGCGTACATGATGGAGCACTCAAGTACCTATTGATTACACCCAATATCTACATCATAATCACATACTGTGAACATATCAGTAAATGAGAATAGCCATTACAAATGGCCAATCGATCAAGCATTGTGGTTATATTCGATACAGGAATAGCTAATACAAGTGGCCAAGCAATCAATCAAGCAAACAAGCAGTGTGGTTACACTCAATACATTGAAGTTGCAATAAGGATAGGTATGCTATTGTGATAGAAAAGGGCTCACGGAGGATCAAATGAGAATGAAGAAGCGTCTAGGGACTTCCAGAGTTTCTTGTGGGATCTACGCCAAGGGGAGTTGTGGAGGACCGGATTATCCGCCCCTCTTAGGAAGGACAGCCACTCTTGCCAAATTCTAAAGGACACATCTTTAGCGTTCTTCCATTTGCATAATATGACTTTGAAAGCTAAGGTGAGTAAGAGATCCAACAGCTGCCGGTCATTATCGTTGACTAGTGTTGTGTCTAGAGCCCCTAATATTATGTATGAAAATTCTCTGGGGGGATTGATGTTGAATACGTGTTCTATGCAATTATAAATTTTATCACAGAACAACTGTAAGGAGGGGCAGGTGAAGAGCATGTGGGTGAGATCACCGACAGCGGCGTTACAGTTACAGCATGTCGGATTATCTTTTAAAAGTAGTTTAAAAAGTTTTCCAGGAGTCCAGTATGACCTGTTGAGAATCATAAGCTTGGATTGAGATATTTTATTCGAGAAGGCTGAGCTATATATTTTATCCCATTCAAACATGAGATTGGTAGAGTTCAGTTCTGATTCCCAATGGGTCTTGTTACGCTTGTGTGACTTTCTAGGGTTGGGTAGAAGGGGTTTATATATCTTCGATACAATATGGCCTGCTTTCAAGATTCGTGAAAGCTGAGAGGTGAGCCATGGATCATAGGGCTTACAGGGACGTGCTTTAGGTAGGGCTTTCAATTTAAAAAAATCGTAAAAATCCATGGGAATCAAATTATGTTGGCTTTGAAGTGTTGAGAAAGGTAATGGATTAGGGCCTGAATAGAGATCTTTTACTAAGTTTATACCTTTCTGAGACCAGCGCTCCCAGTAGAGCATGGTACCTTCAATCTTTAGCGAGTGATTTCGTCATAGAGAAACTATATCAGATTTGTTTAATCTTAATTCTGATTTATGTAGGTGGTCTAATCTCAGGAGAGTTCGTCTAGTATTGAGGAGAACATATTTAGAATGAGGCAAGTGGGCGAGATCCATGGTGAGGATGGCAGATAAGGGCATATTGTCGATGAGTGACTTCTCCACATCTAGCCAGATTGGCTTGTAGTCCGGATTTACAGTCAGCCTGTTGGCTCCTTGTTTGCATAGAAATGCCGTTTGATGATTCCTGAATTAGGGAGACCCAGACCGCCTTTTTCTTTAGATAGCTGCAGCTTAGTCAGTGATATTCTGGGTTTCTTCCCCTGCCAGAGTAAGGTATTAAAGAGCTTATCGATCTTGTTTAAAAAGTCAGAGGAGAAAGTCATCAGCAACATGCTTGCAAAATAATTCACTAGTGGAGTCACCATCATTTTCAGGGTCTCAGCCCTACCCCACCATGAAAGGTATTTTGGAGACCAGCCGTCCAACAGGTTGGAGATTTTTTTTAAAGACTAGATTTTCGTTAGTGTGAAGGGTAGAGATCAAATCCTTGTCAAAATCCAGCCCCAGATACTTAAAACATTTTGGTTGCCATGTCAGGCCGGGGTCCCCCATGATCTCTTTGTTACCTTGGTTATTAGCAATTTTACTTCAGTTTTATCTTTGTTTAGTTTATACCCTGACACACAGGAACATTTTTTAATTGAGGACATGAGAGCAGGGATGGCCTCCTCAGCCTCTTCCGAAACCACAAAAACGTCATCAGCATACGCAGTAACTTTAACCGTACAGTCCTTAAAATGTCTACCTGAGATGCGATCATTGTTCCTAATGTGGTATAAGAATGGCTCAATTGCAAGTAAAAATAGTGCGGGGGAAAGGGGGCAACCCTGTCTGGTACCCTGTTGTAACTGGAAGGATGATGAGATTGACCCTCCCACCCGAACCCTAGCCGAAGGATTAAAATATAGAGACATTACCATCTTCGTGAAATTTTCTCCCAGCCCAAACTTATTCAGTGTTGCTTCAAGGTATGTCCAGTCAACTTTATCAAAAGCCTTTTCGGCATCAAGCGTTATTGCTACTGCGGGAGATGTAATAATTTTGGCCTTCTCCAAAACATGAGCTAAGTTCCTGGTGTTGTCACTGGAAAGCCTATTCTTTAAAAAAACAACCTGTGAAGGGTGAATAAGCTTGGGCAGGAATTTTTGAAGACGGTTAGCCAAGATCATAGCAAAGAGCTTACAGTCTATATTGATAAGGGAGATCGGTCTGTAATTTTTGGTTAGTGTTGGGTCTTTCCCTTCCTTAGGCAGCACTGCAATGATGGCTTCAGCCAGTGTGCCTGTGACTTTGCCTGCTTCGCTGAATTTGTTGAACAAGTGTAATAGCGGCGTAGATAAGAGAGAGGGGAAACACTTATAGAATTTTCTGCTAAACCCATCTGGGCCGGGTGCCTTCCCACTTTTAAGTGATTTAATTTAATTTTCAATTTCCAGGGTGGTTATTGGGCTATTAAGTTCCGATTGCTCTGTGTTTGAAAGAGACGGCAGGTCACATTTCTTGAGGTATTCTTGGATGTTAGTGTTATCTACATCTTTATTTTTGGAGTATAGGGTATTGTAATAGTCTTTGAAAATTTCCGCAATCTTTTCTGGGTCGGAGTGTGTTGCGTCAGTGTGATCTTTTATACTGTTAATCATATTCTTATGTACTTTAAATTTTAAGTATGCAGCTAAACTCTTACCAGCCTTATTCGATTCGAATAGCTTGAACCTTTTTTGTCTGTTTATCCCAACCCCTGCTCTATTGCTTATTATTTTATGTTCAATGTTAATTCATCTCTAGATGTAATAAGCTTACTTTCTAGGGCCGAGATCTCTTTGTCAGGAAGGGTTGTTTAAGCATTTGGCTGAAATGGCAGTTTAGAACGGATCTGAATATCGTTTGAAAAGAAACAGGAAAATTGAAGATTATGGAATTGTGAAAGGTTACATAGTTACGTTTTAAGGGCACAGGGTTTGTTTTTTTACTCACGGTGGACTGTAGAGAGCAGAGTTTCGGTTTAGTATTCAGTTTTAATAAAATAGCAGCAGGGATGTTCAGTGTTTACTTAAAAATGCGGGCATATTGGCAGGTGTAACATCGAGGATGAGTGGGGGAGGTTAGCGCATTCAGTAAACTCCAAACAGTGGTAGAATTTTATTTAGAGTGTGGGGTTTGGGTAATTGTTTAATCTGGAAGGGTAGGACTGTCATAACATTAATGCAAAGTTATTGTTCAAATATGCAAGTGTTTAAAAACATTTCATTAAGTTAGTATGAAAGATTAACATGGGTTTTCATTTTAATATTTTAACAGCTACCCATGACGAAGGGCAAAATGAATGCCCGAAATGCATTGGGACTAAGATTATTAGCTGTAACACATGAATTAATGTTCCAACGTGAAGTAGTAGGAGGCCTGGATTGGCACAACTACCTTATGTGAAACAAAGGGGTGTTTGGACCGTTTTATCGGGTATAAGCAAGTCAAGCTGGATGAAACATGAAAACTATGGAAAAAAATGAACTTGAACTTGAAAAGTTTGTAATGTATTCTTGTAGAAGCTGTGCGATTGTTTTGCAGCAACGTGTAGCTGCAATTCTTGCTTCACTTCTAAACTCGCTGCCATTTGCCCCACGCTGTATCTCAATTCCTTCACTCATCTACTCAGTGGTGTTGCAAGGATCCCTACTACATGACAACCCGTCAATTCCAACGCCTCCTGGCTCCTCTTCTTTCTACACATGTCTCATCTTGATAGAATGGTTTTCCTTCCCCGCTTCTAATCCCCTCACCCCTCACCCCCACCCCTCCCCTGACTTCCACACAGAATCCTCCCAGCCGATAACCCAGCCTTTCCTCTATCTCTGCCGATGAATCTCTCTTGCTTGGGTAGACCCGTAGGGTGACCAGAAAAGTGAAGACAATGTCTTCCTCAGCACCCACACTCAGACAACACTCGTGTTTACAAAAATACCTCCCATCTGAAGGAGAGTAGAGCAGATCAGGGCTACTCTTCAGACAGAAAGACTGTGGCTGCAGCAAAAAGAATGTTGATGCCTGATGCCTTATCTGTCTTTACACATCTAACGTTGCACTCTAGCCCTTCTACTCCTAGGACTGGCAAATGTACAAGTAACAGAATATAAAATGATTCAAGCTCCAGAATCAGATCTAGCCAAACAAAGAGTGACCACCCCCGTAGAATATCACTAGGCAATTTCTGCAGCTTTAAACACAGATATGGAGTTCTGGGTTTCTGTGTCTGGATGATTTTAGTTCATAGGTTGCTTCTGTCCATTGCCCCTGTCAAGTTTCACTCGAGCCCTAAGCACCCATTTCCCAGGGCATGTGTCATTGTGTACGAGCTTTGCTAATGAGGTAAACTACTGTCTTGAACCTAGCACTGGCTCACATGGTATGGGGAAGGAGTTATGTCCAGCCGCAAATCCTAAGTGAACAACAATTTCCCAGCGAAAATTATATAGTTAACTCAAATCTCCCACGATTGGGTAAAATGACTCCTATCATTTTACAATAGGTAGCAATATGCACAATACATATGTTCTTCTGCTCTTTTCCTTCTTACATTTTTGTTTCCATCCTGGCAGTAGCTTGGTTTATATCGTATTTAAAACACAAAGTACCCCCCAAACAACCAGAAACTGACCCAAGTCATTTCATATACCTCATATTTACTCTGGGTCTGTGTATCTAATTATCTGTAATAATGTCAAAATATTTTTCCTCCCCTTCCCATCTGTTAAGGACTTCCATTCTCTTCCTTTTAATAGTCAATAGGAAAATGGAGAATCATGCATTATGCGTAACAATCTGTTATTGTATTCTTTTTAAAACAACACATAGTCGGGACATATCATATACAAAAAACATAAAAAAGTTTCCCACACAAAGAAAAAATATTTAAATCATAAGAAAATCAAATCAACATCACAATATCACAAGGACATATACATTAAAGAAGTGTCCAAGTATGTGCATCACATAATCAAAATAGATATAAAAGTGTCCAACAAAGATAAGTCCTTTATATCAACCTATCAAATCGCCTTTATCTTTACTTTAAGGAATTACAGTAGCCCATGGCAGGATGAGGTGCCTAATTAGCAGCCTTTGGATTTGGGACCGGTCACCCTCACTCCCACTTGACCTTCTTAGAGACTGTATTTTCATGAAGGTCTTCCTCAGGGCTGGGAAATTTGATATGTGACACTCCTTTCAAGTCTTGTAACGTTTCTTAAATGGCTGTATGGGTGATATATCACGGTGTTACTGTAGGCTTTGTACCTTCATTCTAAGTGCAGCTGGCATCCTAAATGTGTCTCTTCTGCATCTCCTTTTCTTCTTCTGGCGTGTAGATTTAGTTCAAATGATTGACCCAGGAAGACTCCTACTGAGTGAGCACCGCCAATTCCTTATGATAAGGTGCTGTTGATGGAATTTTCTTATGATTTAAGTATTTGTACTTTTTGTGGACATTTAAAAAAAATGTTTTTGTAATGTAGTGTGTCAAGAATATATGTTATTTTCAAAAGGATGCAATAACAGGTCATTACGCCTAATGCATGATTCTTCATTTTCTTATTCGCTATCAAAAAGGAGACTGGAAGCCCTTAATTAATGGATGGGTATGGGAGTTAAAGAATTTTGCAGTTATTATAAGTGTTTTTATACATATACCCAGAGTAAGTATGAGGTATATGAAATGATTTGGATTAATTTATGGTTGTTCGGGGTACTTTGTGTTTGAAATGTTTACTGGGATATTAGCCCCTATTCCTGAACTGGATCCAACCACATGCTGCTTTAAACTTTGGTTTCCATTGGGGCACAGTTCGCCTGAGGTGATTAGATTCTCAACCGGAAGTAGTGAGTTATTGTTTGTGATTACCCAGGAGGTGAAGCAGCTGGTCTTATTACGTGCAAATTTGAAGTGGAACCCAATGTTGGGGTTACAAGGTTCAACTTCTCAAAACCTTGATAAGGGTTACCAGAGCATGGAGGATCACTTTCAGGGGTGTCTGTGTGGTCACTGGGAAGGTGTTGAATACAGTGTTGCCATTGTCTCAGTTGTAGATGACCAGTGCTTGTACTCTGTTTCTGAAGTCAGTTTCAGGAAGGAAGGGTTGCACGTTTTCCAGGAGGGAGAGCTGATACCATGCTTTCTTGGTTTTCTTGGTGAAGTACTTTTTTTATGAGAGGTCTGCATCAATGGTGAATACAGGTGATTACAAACTGGTTGTCCGATGTGAGCCGAGATTTGAAGATTTCTAGGTTCACATTAGACAGCTAAGTTTCAATCTTTTATTGTTTGGTGCGCTTAGTGAATAGGGGAAATTTTGTTTTGTATGGTTGAGCATTAAATGCGTACTTGATGTTCAGTTCTAGATTATTTTGAGGTAGGTTTTAAGTTGAATGCCATGAGTAAATGTAAATGTAAATGTATGAAGCTTATATAGCGCATGACTTACCCTGGGGCATCTCCGCGCTTGCTTAGGGAACACGTCCTGGTATTCCCCTGTGAGATAACCCTGGCAGGGTATCCACAAGGTGAAAGCCAGGCATCCCACCGCAAGGGGCCGATGTGGAGATTAAGCAAGCTATTGCCCAGAGTCGCAGAGTGTGAACCCATGAGTCGAGAAGGCACCGGAGCGAGAATTAACGAGTCCGTGGAATTATTGAGCCCAAGACCCGCCGAGGTGGGGGAATTGAACCCTGGTCCAGGGCCGAACTCAAGCTCCAGGTCTGCCGCCTCTAACCCCTGAGCCACACTTCTCCACACTTCTCCACGAGCAGAGATGTATAGATACAGTAGAGTGAGGTTGGTATATTGATAGATCTTCATGCGTTTTTTTTGTTGTTTTTTTTTGTGTCCTCTTTAGCCGTATAACCGATCCAACTGTGCTCCTAGCCGCAATAACACTAGCCCCGACCTCCCCTGTAGCACCAAGGAGCCTAGTACTAAGCTCCCGGTACCCAGAGAGTCAGCCCCGATGTCTCCAGCAGAGCTTGGATGGAGAATCTCCCTTCGGGCCGGTTCGGCCAGTTGTCCATTAACTGTACGATACCTCCATTTGGACAGGGATATTTTAGGCCTAATCATCGGACCCGGGGAAAGAAAAAAAAAACAAAAAACCCCGGGTTGGCTAACTATCCCTTCTCCAATTGATCAAAAGGTCCCAAAATCTCAGAGATCGAGGGCTACATGATCTAGCTAGGTCGACCTTCGAAGCTGCATATAGTGAAGACAGCCACTCTACATGCGTTGGAGGATTAGTGTTAACCCAGTTTTTGCAGATTTCTCTTCTTGCTAGTAAGATAGCATAGAATAAAAACTCTCTCTCTAAACCTTTGATGTTATTATTCAGGCCGAAGATGATTAAAGGCCATGACCAGGGGATAGATAATCTGAGGATAGATTCAAGTGTTATCCTGACTTCTTGCCAAAACGTGGCAATGTTCGGGCACTCACAGAACATATGGAGATCTGAGGCTGCTGGAAAGAAGCATTTGCAGCAACACTTCCCTGGTTGGAATTTCGAAAGCCTTTTGGGAGAGTAATACGCTCTGTGCAGCGTGAAGAGGTGATTACGCCTCAGCCATGCTGGCTTAATGATTTTGTAGAGGAGGGTAAAAGAATCCTCCCATATGTCCTCCAAATTTAGTTCACCCTCTGCACCCCAAAGTTTTTCCGGGAGGTTGAAGTCACACTCTCCATCTTCTATAATGCACCAGTAGAAGAGTGCGACCTCTTTTCTTCCCGCAGGTCTCTCAACTAAGATGTTTTCTAGAGGGCTATGTTCTCCCATCATTGCTTTCTTCTTGGTTTGAATCTGAAGCCAGCTGCCTAGTTGTAAGTATACTATCCAAGCAAGTGGTGATGTTACCCTAATCTTGAAAATATCCCAACCCATAACTAATCCTTCCACCAGCAAATCGCCCCACTGTGTTATACCTGCAGGTAATAGCACTCTTTTAACTGCATTGGCTTCTTGTGGTGATAGCCCAGGTAAGTCCCAGATCGGAGCATGTTTGGATAAGTATCCTATCCCGGCCTTGGATTTTATTTGAGACCATTCTTTTAAGGTGCCCCATAGTGTCTTTAGTCTGATTTTTTTAAAGAACTTCTGGTGGCCAAACTTAAAGAAAAAACCGTTCATTGGAAGGTCCGAGCCCAATAACATTGCCTTATACATAAGCCCGTTTGCATTTTCCCAGGGGATCTTGAGTAGCATCCTGGAGTGGGACAAATGAAATGCCCAGGCATAATATTCCAAGTCTGGTAATGCAAGCCCCCCTTTTTCTCTTCTCCTTCTCAGTTTTTTCCAGGCCAGTCTGCTTGATTTATATCCCCAAATAAATGAATTGATATTTTGCTGACATTTTGCAAGCTGTTTGGTATCAAAGGTTAGCGGGATGGTGTTAAAAATGAAAGTAAACTTCGGGAGAATACTCATTTTTATCAGGCTGGTTCTCCCGTAGATGGTAAGCGGGAGAAAAGACCAAGCTTCCATCAGGGTTTGAGATTCTCGGGAGATCCGGGCTAAGTTGTTTTGAGCCAGATGTTCTAAATCTTTGGTTATTGTAACTCCCAAGTACCTCATTGAGGATTTTACCGGGAGTTGAAGATTGTGAATGTTCCAGACCATGATTTCCGTTTTCCCTGCATTTATCTCATATCCCGAAAATTTTCCAAAGTCCTCCGCTTTCTTTATAATTATAGGGAATGCCGATGCGGGATCAGTTGTATAGATGAGTATATCATCGGCATAGAGGCCGACCTTCTTTTCCCAGCCCGAGAAACTGAAATGTGGAATATTAATATCCTCCCTGATACACTGAGCAAACGGTTCTACATATAAATTAAAAAGAAGGGGGGATAAAGGACAGCCCTGCCTTGTTCCTCGGCTAATTTTAAAAGGAGATGTTTACGTACCATTTATTAGTAGGGATGCTCTGGGGTTTTTATATAGTAAGCCTATGGCCCTACAAAATTTGGGACCAAGATGGAATTTTTTCATTATTAGATTTAAATATGCCCAGTTTACCCTATCAAACGCTTTGGTGGCGTCGAGGGTCATAATAGCCAGAGGTAGACCGAAAGTTGAGGCGATATCCGCGGCTCCCACCAAATCATAAGTTAAATCGGCCAATTGCCTGCCTCTGATAAACCCCTTTTGGTCAGGGTGGATAATCGATCCAATCTCGCTTCCCAATCTCGCTGCCAAAATTGACGTAAAAATCTTGTAATCATTATTGAGAAGCGAAATTGGGCGATATGATCCACACTCGGCTGGGTCCTTACCTGTTTTCAATATTAAGGCTATATTCGCTTCCCCCAGGAACTTGGTGGTGACTCCCCTCTAATCAATATATCATTAAAAAGATTCGTAAGGACTGGAGTGAGATTAGAATTGAGTACCCTATATAATTCTCCTGGGAGACCGTCCGGTCCCGCGGCCTTACCCTGTGTCAGTTGTTTAATAGTGTTAGAAACTTCTAACTCCGTTATTTCTTTATCTATATTCTCAGTTTGAGAGCTTTTCAATTCAGGGAGAATTATATTATCCAACCATTCGTTCCTATCATCCAAATTAACATTAAGTTCCTCTGTGTAGATATTCCGGAAGAACTCACTGAAGGCATCACCAATGTCCGTATCTGTTGACCTACTATTGATTTCCCCAGCGACCCTGACTTCTTTAATAAAGTTTCTGGACTGATCAGCTTTGATTTTCCAGGCCAGCAATTTTCCGGCAGATTTGCCATATTCGAAGTGCGCAAGTTTGCTTGCCTGCCATCTTTTATTTAGCCTCTCTTGCAGTAGTGTATCTAACTTAGTTTTTAATTCTATTTTCTCCTCTTGATTATCTGAAGGGTCTTGATCTGATGATTCCAACCGAGTCAATTCTTGCTCTATATGTAGAATTGCCTCCCCGTATTTCTTCCTCCTGTAAGAGGCCCTGCCAGTAATGCAGCCCCTTATAAAGGCTTTCCAGGTCTCCCATATAGTAACCAAGCTGGCAGAGCCTAAATTTAGCTCTAAAAAAGATAAAGTTTCTTGCATCAGATAATCTTTCTCCTCTTCTTCCAATAGAATTGTTCGGTCAAAGGACCAAGATGGATGAGTGGATTTCTGCTCTAATTTTACTGAAAAAAGAATAGCAGAGTGGTCTGACAAATGTAGAGGCAAATATGTTATGTTTTTAACCTGATCTTTAATGGAGAGGCTAAATAGGGCATAATCAATTCGTGATTTATGTCTATATTTGTAATTATGATAAGAGACTCCCATGGCTTTACCAGCTCTTTGTCTCCATATGTCCTGTAGACCAAGGTTCGACATACATCTAAGCAGTGTAGCCCTCATATTACTGTGCGCTACGGCCCTAGAAGTGGTAGATTTGTCTAGTTTTGGATCTAAGACAAGATTAAAATCTCCCACCCATATTATGGGATCAGAGCAGGTAATCAGATGGTTCTGCAGGATATTCAGATAAGAAGGATCGTCTTGATTAGGTCCGTAGTAGCTAATGATGGTGAGAGCCTTCGAGAATAATTGGACATTGACTATCAACCATCTACTGCTCGCATCTGTTTTCCAGTCCATAATCTGGGCCCTTACTGCTTTTTTGAAGATGATGACATTACCTCGAATACTAGCGTTATGGTCCGTACTAACAAATTTATCAACCCATTTAAGCTTCTTAAATATATCTGTGATCACTTGATTGTTTAAATGTGTTTCCTGGATCGCGATGATCTGCGCGGGTGAATCTCGTAGGTATTGTAGAATTCTGTTCCTTCTTGCCCTGACGCGCAGACCATTTACGTTCCAGGATAGGAATTTAATATCTGACATTGATTTTTAAACTCATCCACATAATTTCCCAAGCCTCAACTCTGATACTTTTTTTGCAAGACAGCTTGTCAATTGCTTCATCTTTCTATTTCAGCCAAACAGCAGCTTTGAGACAACATTGGATCCATATTCTTCGTGATTATAGAATTCGGTTTATGAGGACTTTTATGTTTTGCCTTTCCCTTCCCACCCCTCCCACCCCTGGAAACCCCCCCCAACTTACTCTGGCATGATGTATTGCCAGCTTGTCGTCTCTGACGTGTTCCTGTTCCGTGCCCTAATATCACTCTTATCGGTCATATATAAATATAAGTAGTGGTGATTAACGATTGGTGAAACTGTGGTTTAATCCCTTATCTAATAGCTATTTTATATCTTATTGTTGCTATTAATGATCCTCGAGTAACCAAGAACGGATTTGGGCGGTGATGTAGGGGTTAAGAGTTGAAAATTGGAAATAGGTGCCATTACAACCTAATGAAACTCTTAACTTTTGACAGTAAGTATACTGGGGGTTGAGGTTTATATTGAAATTCCCGCATTGATACCCGTTTATCTATTCATATCTCACCCAATACTATTTTGGTGACCTATGTTTTGTGAAAACAATGTATATATTTATCTTCCCCTCTCCTTTTTATTATTTTATTTATTTATTTATTTATTTATTTATTTTTTTCTTCTTTTTTCCCCCTCTCTTTTCCTTTCTTTCCCCTTTTTCTTCCTTCCCTTTTTCTTTCCTCACCCAAGTGTTCGTGTTTTCTTCCCCCCTCTTTTCCCTTATCCCTTTTTTTATATATTTTTTCTATTTATTTATTTATTTATTTATTTATTTTTTACTTATCTTATAGATTCCTCTAGTATTTTACCAATATTTTAGCCGCGGTCAGGGGGGTTTGCGTGTTCACTAATAGTAACAAGTAGCTCATCAGCTTCGAAGGGAGACTTGACATTGTACATTTTGTTATTGTACATTATCCTTAGGAAGGCAGGGAATCTCATTTGCACGGTAGCACCTAGACTTCTGAACTTCTCCATCCGTTGGCCTAACTCCCACTGCCTATCTAGTGTGGTTTTAGACAGGTCGGACCTCACTTCAAAAGAAAAATCTAAGGCTTTCAAGGTCTTGGCTTTTAGGGCTGAAGTCAGAATCTTCTCTTTAAGTGAGTATGTTAGAAAATTCACCAGGATCTTTCTTGGTTTTTCCCTACCTGGTTTAAGACGGAATGGATCCCGGTGTACCCTCTGAATATCTGTTTCTATCTCAGAGAGGGGTTCATCCAGATTTAGAGAGTCTTTTAGTATAGTTGCTACAAAATTCCTTAAGTCTCCTCCTTCTTTCCCCTCCGGAATTTTTAGAAGTCTCAAGTTGTTCCTTCTAGAAAAATTTTCGAGAGACTCAACCCTCTCTTTGACTGTATTGCCTTCCTGTCGTAGTGTCTGAATCTTCGCCTCAGCAGACTTCAATTTTGTCTTGAGATCTTCCACACAGACCTCTAAACCTCCGGTTCTTAGTGAGAGACCATCTACCTTAGACTCTAAGTTTTCGCACATTGTGCGAATTTCTGATTGAGTTTGTCTAGACTCCTCTAAGCTTTTTTTCGACTCCTTAAACCCATTTCTAATCTCTTCTCTCAAGCTGAGAAGTATAGCTTGAAGGGTATTGTCGCTACCATTTTCTTCGCAGCCCCCACTACATTGATCCAGCTCTTTTATCCCACTTCCCACCACTGGGGTGGAGGCTTGCTGATCCGGAGGGGAAGCTGCATCAATAACTCGCTCAACTGGATCCCCCATCTTTACTCCGCTGGGTGATTCTCCTGCCCTTGTTGCTTCCACCTCTTCTTCCCCCAAATTGCCAGATATAGATGTAGAAGTAGGTATAGTTTCAATATCTTCAACTGACGTAGGTGCAATTTGTATGTTAACAGATTTTTGGGGCTCTTGCTTTATATTTAATATCTGGGGCAGGACCTTGAAATAGGACTTCAATGAGGGTGTAATTCGGGAGAATTTACTAGCTTTTATTTTAGAGTCCCCCTTACTCAGGCTTGTCGAATGTGGTAGCTCTTTCGGGGCGGTATACCTTAACTGATGTCCCTTACCCCTTCTCGAATCCCTTGAGATTGGGTGTTGTGATATGTCAGTCACTAGCTCGAGCTCACGTTCTGACTCCGACTCTGTGAGGGGCTGTTCCCCTGGGCTCCTTTCAGTTGCTTGCGCTTGCGCTTGACCAGTGTCCCTGAGACCTGCAGGGGCAACTGATTCTTTATCTTTATTACTACCTTTCCCTTTCCCCTTAGCCTTCCGCTTCCCCAGGGTTCTGGTGGTAGTTCTGTATAAAGTCTCGCTAGGTGCCTGGTTAGAGTCTTGAATTTGTGCCTTAAATATGGAGACTCTGGGTGTAAGGTCTAAATTCTGCAAAGGGTGACAATCCTGAGTATCTGCAGAGCCCTGACTGTCAATAGACTGAGCCTCACCCCTCAATGCTCTCAACACCTTCCCCCCCTGCTGGCCCGCCTTACCGCACCGAATGATTGTTGCCACTCTATTTGCAGAGACACCATACGCTGCTGCCCTTCTGCTTATTCGGAGCTCCACAGCTGCGTCGCCCCAGCGGTGGGGTGCAGGGAGGTAAACCTGCCCCAAACACATCAGCAGCTCAGTCCACCTTTATTTAATGCAGCACAATTGTTTTCGGAAGCTCAGGCTGCCTCCACGTAGGCGTGATTTGAATCCTAGGACAAGAATCCCAGGCTCCCTTCTGCCCTCTCTTTGCTCTTGACCCCACTCAGCAGGGAAACAGTCTTGTATATCTGAAGGGCCTCAGCTCCGTCTGCTTTAACTCTTAATAATTCAGAAAAGGGGGTGGTGATGAACAGAGTGTCTGAATTAAGCAGACCACTCTTACCCAGTCCAAATATCAGGGCTTGATCCATCACCGTTATATATCTCACTGCACCATCCCAGTTCAGAACCTGGCTATATGCAAATCAGTCTGTCCCTGGCCCAGTGCATCATGGGAACAGGGCAGACCAAACTACCAAGCCAATTCTTCACCAGAAAGGAGACAAGCTACCGGGGACCGGTTTCTGGCATTTCAGCCGTCGTCGGCCCGGCTTGCTTGAATCCTGATGGTGCAGTGAGAAAGGGACTCATGTCTGAGTATACCCTGCCACACCTATAGTGGCCAAAAACAATTCAGAAAAGGGGGTGGTGATGAACAGAGTGTCTGAATTAAGCAGACCACTATTACCCAGTCCAAAGATCAGGGCTTGATCCATCACCGTTATTTATCTCACTGCACCATCCCAGTTCAGAACCTGGCTATATGCAAATCAGTCTGTCCCTGGCCCAGTGCATCATGGGAACAGGGCAGACCAAACTACCAAGCCAATTCTTCACCAGAAAGGAGACAAGCTACCGGGGACCGGTTTCTGGCATTTCAGCCGTCGTCGGCCCGGCTTGCTTGAATCCTGATGGTGCAGTGAGAAAGGGACTCATGTCTGAGTATACCCTGCCACACCTATAGTGGCCAAAAACAATTCAGAAAAGGGGGTGGTGATGAACAGAGTGTCTGAATTAAGCAGACCACTATTACCCAGTCCAAAGATCAGGGCTTGATCCATCACCGTTATTTATCTCACTGCACCATCCCAGTTCAGAACCTGGCTATATGCAAATCAGTCTGTCCCTGGCCCAGTGCATCATGGGAACAGGGCAGACTAAACTACCAAGCCAATTCTTCACCAGAAAGGAGACAAGCTACCGGGGACCGGTTTCTGGCATTTCAGCCGTCGTCGGCCCGGTTTGCTTGAATCCTGATGGTGCAGTGAGAAAGGGACACCTGTCTGAATATACCCTGCCACACCTATAGTGGCCAAAAACAATTCAGAAAAGGGGGTGGTGATGAACAGAGTGTCTGAATTAAGCAGACCACTCTTACCCAGTCCAAAGATCAGGGCTTGATCCATCACCGTTATTTATCTCACTGCACCATCCCAGTTCAGAACCTGGCTATATGCAAATCAGTCTGTCCCTGGCCCAGTGCATCATGGGAACAGGGCAGACTAAACTACCAAGCCAATTCTTCACCAGAAAGGAGACAAGCTACCGGGGTCCGGTTTCTGGCATTTCAGCCGTCGTCGGCCCGGCTTGCTTGAATCCTGATGGTGCAGTGAGAAAGGGACTCATGTCTGAGTATACCCTGCCACACCTATAGTGGCCAAAAACAATTCAGAAAAGGGGGTGGTGATGAACAGAGTGTCTGAATTAAGCAGACCACTCTTACCCAGTCCAAAGATCAGGGCTTGATCCATCACCGTTATTTATCTCACTGCACCATCCCAGTTCAGAACCTGGCTATATGCAAATCAGTCTGTCCCTGGCCCAGTGCATCATGGGAACAGGGCAGACTAAACTACCAAGCCAATTCTTCACCAGAAAGGAGACAAGCTACCGGGGACCGGTTTCTGGCATTTCAGCCGTCGTCGGCCCGGCTTGCTTGAATCCTGATGGTGCAGTGAGAAAGGGACTCATGTCTGAATATACCCTGCCACACCTATAGTGGCCAAAAACAATTCAGAAAAGGGGGTGGTGATGAACAGAGTGTCTGAATTAAGCAGACCACTTTTACCCAGTCCAAAGATCAGGGCTTGATCCATCACCGTTATTTATCTCACTGCACCATCCCAGTTCAGAACCTGGCTATATGCAAATCAGTCTGTCCCTGGCCCAGTGCATCATGGGAACAGGGCAGACTAAACTACCAAGCCAATTCTTCACCAGAAAGGAGACAAGCTACCGGGGACCGGTTTCTGGCATTTCAGCCGTCGTCGGCCCGGCTTGCTTGAATCCTGATGGTGCAGTGAGAAAGGGACTCATGTCTGAGTATACCCTGCCACACCTATAGTGGCCAAAAACAATTCAGAAAAGGGGGTGGTGATGAACAGAGTGTCTGAATTAAGCAGACCACTCTTACCCAGTCCAAATATCAGGGCTTGATCCATCACCGTTATTTATCTCACTGCACCATCCCAGTTCTGAATCCTGGCTATACGCAAATCAGTCTGTCCCTGGCCCAGTGCATCATGGGAACAGGGCAGACTAAACTACCAAGCCAATTCTTCTCCAGAAAGGAGACAAGCTACCGGGGACCGGTTTCTGGCATTTCAGCCGTCGTCGGCCCGGCTTGCTTGAATCCTGATGGTGCAGTGAGAAAGGGACTCATGTCTGAGTATACCCTGCCACACCTATAGTGGCCAAAAACAATTCAGAAAAGGGGGTGGTGATGAACAGAGCGTCTGAATTAAGCAGACCACTCTTACCCAGTCCAAAGATCAGGGCTTGATCCATCACCGTTATTTATCTCACTGCACCATCCCAGTTCAGAACCTGGCTATATGCAAATCAGTCTGTCCTTGGCCCAGTGCATCATGATCCATCACCACCCCCTTTTCTGAATAATTTTTGTCCACCTTAAGCGTGGAAGGGTATACTCAGATGTGAGTCTCTAGCTCATTGCACCATCAGGATTCAAGCAAGCCGGGCCGAAGACGGCTGAAATGCCAGAAACCGGTCCCCGGTAGCTTGTTTCCTTCCCAGTATAAGAATTGGCTTGGTAGTTTGGTCTGCCCTGTTCCCATGATGCACTGGGCCAGGGTCAGACTAATTTGCATATAGCCAAGTTCTGAGCTGGGATGGTGCAGTGAGCTAAAAAATGGTGATGGATCAAGCCCGGATCTTTGGACTGGGTAAGAGTGGTCTGCTTAATTCAGACACTCTGTTCATCACCACCCCCTTTTCTGAATCATTTTTGTCCACCATAAGCGTGGAAGGGTATACTCAGATGTGAGTCCCTAGCTCATTGCACCATCAGGATTCAAGCAAGCCGGGCCGAAGACGGCTGAAATGCCAGAAACCGGTCCCCGGTAGCTTGTTTCCTTCCCAGTATAAGAATTGGCTTGGTAGTTTGGTCTGCCCTGTTCCCATGATGCACTGGGCCAGGGTCAGACTAATTTGCATATAGCCAAGTTCTGAGCTGGGATGGTGCAGTGAGCTAAAAAACGGTGATGTATCAAGCCCGGATCTTTGGACTAGGTAAGAGTGGTCTGCTTAATTCAGACACTCTGTTCATCACCACCCCCTTTTCTGAATCATTTTTGTCCACCATAAGCGTGGAAGGGTATACTCAGATGTGAGTCCCTAGCTCATTGCACCATCAGGATTCAAGCAAGCCGGGCCGAAGACGGCTGAAATGCCAGAAACCGGTCCCCGGTAGCTTGTTTCCTTCCCAGTATAAGAATTGGCTTGGTAGTTTGGTCTGCCCTGTTCCCATGATGCACTGGGCCAGGGTCAGACTAATTTGCATATAGCCAAGTTCTGAGCTGGGATGGTGCAGTGAGCTAAAAAATGGTGATGGATCAAGCCCGGATCTTTGGACTGGGTAAGAGTGGTCTGCTTAATTCAGACACTCTGTTCATCACCACCCCCTTTTCTGAATCATTTTTGTCCACCATAAGCGTGGAAGGGTATACTCAGATGTGAGTCCCTAGCTCATTGCACCATCAGGATTCAAGCAAGCCGGGCCGAAGACGGCTGAAATGCCAGAAACCGGTCCCCGGTAGCTTGTTTCCTTCCCAGTATAAGAATTGGCTTGGTAGTTTGGTCTGCCCTGTTCCCATGATGCATTGGGCCAGGGTCAGACTAATTTGCATATAGCCAAGTTCTGAGCTGGGATGGTGCAGTGAGCTAAAAAACGGTGATGTATCAAGCCCGGATCTTTGGACTGGGTAAGAGTGGTCTGCTTAATTCAGACACTCTGTTCATCACCACCCCCTTTTCTGAATAATTTTTGTCCACCATAAACGTGGAAGGGTATACTCAGATGTGAGTCCCTAGCTCATTGCACCATCAGGATTCAAGCAAGCCGGGCCGAAGACGGCTGAAATGCCAGAAACCGGTCCCCGGTAGCTTGTTTCCTTCCCAGTATAAGAATTGGCTTGGTAGTTTGGTCTGCCCTGTTCCCATGATTCACTAGGCCAGGGTCAGACTAATTTGCATATAGCCAAGTTCTGAGCTGGGATGGTGCAGTGAGCTAAAAAACGGTGATGGATCAAGCCCGGATCTTTGAACTGGGTAAGAGTGGTCTGCTTAATTCAGACACTCTGTTCATCACCACCCCCTTTTCTGAATCATCTTAACTCTTAATAAAGCACTTTTATTTCCAGCAGCAGCTCAGGCTGCCTCCTTACCACCGGACTCGAGTCACAAAGCTCCCAGGCTCCCGTCTGCTCTCTCTCCACTATCGGCACAGTGCACTATCCACCGCGCTGCACAGCGTGACCCAAGCCTGCACTGATCCGCCTCCGATCCGATCCCGGTATCAAAGTACCTCTGCGGCACTATCCGATGTTGTATACCACCCTATGGATATCAAAACCGCCACCGATTTGAGCCGCGCTGTTTTCCGTGTTAGCTCAGCCGAGCTGAGCACAGAGCTCCCGGATCCCCCGAAGCCCCGCCTGCCCGTTCACTCTCACTCTTTTCCTGCTGCTCGGACCCGGACTGTCTTCGTCTCGCCTTCCCACCGGGTAGGGTCTCGATGTTTTCCTCAATCGCCCTAGCTTGCCATTTTACCACACGCCTGTTGGTAGTAACCAGTACGGCTGGAACATCCCCAGGGGCACGTTAGTAGGAACCTTCGTTCAGGACGAGCGCGCCGCACTAGCAAGCGGCCGCCATGTTTTCCCGTGCACCCTCTGAAAAGCAGATCTTCATGTGTTTGTTACTGAGTATGTACTCAATATATTCCACATAGAAGTTACAGATCACAAAAGACCATCGTACAGGCAACTATCATCTCCCACCTGGGCTCTGACAGCATACTCTATTTGGGTGTCTAGCCGTCCTACCTTAAACAACTGCAAATTATACAAAATGCTGCAGGGCAGCTACAACTACACATACCTAAATACTATTCAGTGATCACTCACTTTCCCTTACTCCACTGGCTTCCTGTGGAAAAAAGGATTATGTTCAAGTAATTATGTATTGCCTACAGGGCCTTCTTAGACTTCGGGCCTAGGTTCATCAGAGGCCTGATTTGGCTGTATGAGAAGTCCAGAGCTCTGCACTGAGCAAAGTCCAATTTAGCAACATATACAGGTTTAGGAAAGCCAGAGCTGGAAAACTGTTGTTTAATTATCTGGCCTCCACATTCTGGAACTGTCTTCTGGTTCAGATGTGGCTTAGCCCCAGCAAAGCACTATTTAGGAGAAAAATCTCAAAACATGGCTTTTTTAAGTGTGCATCAGTGTGTTAAGTGGTACTGCCTTTGTGCTGGGAAGCCATGGTTGTGTAACTACTTGGTCTATAAATAACTAAACATAACAAGAACTAAGCATAAGATAATGTTGGTGGGTGATTTGCTGCGGTACTCCACAGGAGTGCAGAATATGTAGGATTTTGAGATTCCCATCTAAAACAGGATTCTGCGTTAATTCTGTTATGTGGTTTTGCATGTTTTTTGTTGCTCAAGGGCAATCACCAGCCTCCATAATACTTTCACCCTGGGGCTAGTTTTGGAACCCACAAGGGATAACCCCCCACTCAGGGAGAAAGGACCAGAAAGAGTAGTGTCTCTGGTGGAGTTTGTACATCGCTCTGTACCCTGGTGTTGAATGCATGGGAAGAGTGTGCCTCAAAACCAGACATATTATTTGTAAGAAACTGGATTATTATTTGGGATGGATGACTAACCACAAAGAATAATCACAGCCCTTGTCAGGATGTATCTCCAAAGTCACTGAATTAACCTCAGCACAACATACTGGTAGCTAGGACACAGAGCAGACAGGCTTAACCTAGCGTAATGTGCAAAGTAAGTGTGCAGTACTAAAAGAGTAATAAAGTCAAAATACAAAACAATAAAAAATCTAATTAGAAAAATAGAGTAAAATGTATTAAAGAAAATGACAAAAATTCAATGAGGGATACCGGAGAAGTGCTAAGTAGAAATCACGCCATGTAAAAGTAAGGCACCAATAATAGGCTGGGATACTGGTCACAGTAGACTGGGACATAGACTAGGGTGACCACATGTCCTGGATTTCCATGGTCAGTTCCAGTTTTCAGAGTTCTGTCCTGGTGTTTCTACACTTTTAGCAAGTTTAAGCACATCTCCCAGTTTTTGAAAGAAGGTGGAGTGTGTATATGAATTACTGCATATTCTCTCATTTCCACACGCTCCACTGTCATTTGAAATAAAGCTAATTAATCTTGATGCTGTGCTGTATCGGCCTCATTCAAGCAGCACAGCATGGACCCAAAATTACACAGTCTTGTCAAACAATTATGTGACTTCAGATGTTGCACTTATGTTATCAATGATGCTATAGATCATGTCATTAGTGATGTAATATGTGGGGTAATTAACAGTGCATGGCGAAGGCGCAAGTTTTAGTTACTAAAGATAACTAACTTGCTGAATTTCATTTTTTTTTGTTCAATATGTTACAATGTCACTGAACTTTTCACCTAACTATAACATCCCTTTCACTTTTGTTTTTCCCAGTGAATTTCTATGTTTTTTTTGATAATCAATTTTATTGTTTTTTTTAAACAAAAAATACCAGCAATATTCAACTGCAGGATATAACAGCATTGTGAGAACACCTCTCTTCCCCATCTCCGAAGTGATGGTGACTCAATTACATAGGGCCGTAGAGAACCCCCCATGATATACATAGCTAAGCATACAGCAAACTCATTGTAGGTTCATTATATAAGCCCCAGCCATTTACCCCAAATCTTACGGTGTTTCGCAGGACATCCTCTGGCTTCAAACATCGGCTTTTCATGTGCTGCACACCAATCCACCCCACTATGCCACTTTGCCAGTCTCAGTGATGTTGGAGCTTTCCAGTTAGTGGCAATGTCATGTTTCACCACCATTAAGGTGGTAGTAAGGAATTATTTATCTGCCTGAGAACCATCTACCCCGTCTGTGATTCCCACGGGTATGTGTAGGGCGCTATGCGGGACCTCCCAGCACAGGATCTCTGCGAGCTCCATTTCTATGGAGCCCCAATATCTTGCTATTACCAGACTAGCACATACCATATGGAAGAAGCCTGCATGATCCTGATCGCAGCATGTGCATAATGTATTAGGTCTCATACCTGCACTGTGGAGGTGCTTGGGTTTTAGGTAGGCAGTATGCAAATAGTAGAGCTGAACCAGGTGGAGCCTGGCTGAAGTAGTGACAGTTTTGGGGGCCATCAGCGAGTCTCTCCGGTCTTCATCTTCAAGCGGACCTATCTATTGTTCCCATTGATTCCTTAACTGGTCTGGTGTGTTTGGAGTGTTGTTAGTGAGGGAGCAATTGTTACGTGAGACATCTCCCTTCCCCCAAGTCACCTGTCATAGTTTCAGCCACAGGGGTACTGCCCTTGTGATATGTGTGTTTGGAGGGCGTGACAGAGCTGCAAATATTTGTAAAATTGCGAGGGGTGTAGGGAGTAGCGGGTTTGAATGTCTTGGAAAGTGGGGATATGATCACTCGCCCACATGTCTCCTAGTTGGGAGATGCCAATGAGGTGCCATGCCCGGAATCCATCCAATCCGCTGACTTACCGAAGCCAAGCCAAAGTGGGGTGTATTGGGTCCGTTTATTCTTCCAGTGGGTGTGGCGCAGGGAGGCATGCCAAGCCAGGAGGACCGCCTGCGCCACAGTTGGTAAACTTTTGGGGCTATACCTCCCATACACCATTGCCTGGATCTTGGCTAGACCCAGGATACCTAGCTCCACTCTGAATGCTGGGTCGACCAGCCACCGTTGAACCAATCGTGAAGTGTAAGTAAGTGGGTTGCCAGATAGTAGAGGTACAGGTCGGTCATGCCTATGCCCCCATCAAAGGGTGGAATCTGGCATCGGGACTGGGCTAGACTGGGTCAGAGGAATTTGGTGATCAGGCTGTCTGACCAGGTGCGCAGAAAGTGAAATGGAGTGTTCTGGATCATGTAGAGGAACCTGGGGAGTATCATCATTTTAAAAAAGGGCGATTCTTCCCAGGGGATTAAATGGTAACTTTCGCTATTTGGGGAGGTCATCTCGGGCTTTCTTCAGCAGCAGAGAGACCTTGAGGGACCAGGCAAGATCAGGGAGTAAGGTCACCCAAATTCCCAGATATTTGAAGGACTGCCTTCTAATGGGTATCGTGGATTGCCAGTCAAAGCAGTCCCTTGACATGTGAAGGGGGACAAGCAAGGATTTACTGGGGTTGAGCTTCAGGCCGGAGACCTGCCCAAGGAGGCGTATTGGCTTGAGGCAGTGGTGACCGGATTAGGGCCATTCAGCTAGAAAAATCAAGACATAATCCGCATATAGTGCGATTTTGTCTTCATCAGAAATTGGCCATCTCCAGCCTTGAATGCATTCGTCTGCACGTATAATGCATGTTAGAGGCTCCATCGCCAGGGCAAAAAGGAGGGGTGAGAGGGAACGACCCTGCCTCGTGCCCCTTCTAATGGGAAACACGTCTGAGAGTGCCCTGTTGAGTAGTACTCGTGCCTGTGGGCGGGAGTATAACACCTTAATTAGGTTACAGAAGTGTTGACCCATGCCCATCTTGCTCAAAACATCCTCCAAATAACTCCCGTCTATCGAATCGAATGCCTTCTCAAAGTCTGTAAGAAGCAGTGCTAAATATGGGGTCAGTAACGGGTGATGGGCAAGGGCTAAATGGAGACGTCTGAGGCAGTGTCTGGTCCCACGAGATGGCATGAATCCACATTGGTCGGGTGGAGCAATTCGGAAAGATAAGGCTTCAGCCTGTGGGCTAGGATTGAGTCGAATATTTTAACCTCTGTATTTTTAATGGAGATTGAATGATAATCTGCACAATTTGAGGAGGGAGGTTGTGTTTTGGGGATTACCACAATAGTGACAGCATCTGTTTCCACTAGGAATGAACCAGTGTCCGCCACTTCGGTGGATACATCCACTAGATGTGGAACCAGTGTCTCCCAATAGGCAGTGTAGTACTCCTGTGAGAGACCATTGGGGTTTTACCTAACGCAGAGGGGAAATAGCATAGTGGAATTCTTCTCGGGTGATAGGAAAATCAAGGTCTTTTGCCTCAGCTTGGTTATGGTAAGGGAGGCAGAGGTGTTTTTGTCCGAGTAAATCAGAGAGAGAAAGTTCAGGGCATTGCATGGAATAGAGTTCGGAGAAATAAGTGATGAAGGTCTGGGCTATCATCGAGGAGTGGTACCCTCCAAGTCTGAGATTTCTGGGATGATACCATTGGCCATTGGATATGTCATTAAGTGGTGTAGAGGTTTCCCATTCTTATCCCCCCATCCATATGCCCTGGCAATAGAGGATCGCCACAGCAGTTTAGCGGCCTCCATGGATGCTTGTTTAATTTCTTCACACATGTGCAGTAGTTGCCTCTTCCATGCATTGTCTGGCCATTGAGCCGTCTGGCTTGCAAGGAGAGTTGCTTGGGCCTCTAAGAGAGTGATATGAGAGTCTTGAGCTAGAGGTTTGAGTTTGAGTTGACCCGTGGCTTTACCTGCCTCCTAAAAGGTACCTGGGGAGGGGACTGAGTCTGGGTTAGTAAAGAAGTTTTGTTGAAGCCCTGTACCTATGGCTTTCTTAAGGTCTTTGTCTTGGAGGAACCACGCATTCATCCTCCACATCGGGTGAAGTATATCAGGGGGGTCTCACACTCTCAAGAACACAGGCGAGCAAGTGGTCAGAAATGCCTCTAGGGAGGATGGTACTGTGTCTGACTTTCTGGTAGTCTAGTACAGGCATGAAGATATAGTCAATCTGTGCCTGTGTGTGGTGCGCAGTGGACGTGTGGGTTTATTGTTTAGTCAGAGGGTGCCAGATTCACCATGCATCGCAGATATCGAGGGTGCTCTCCCAGTTGGTGAGAATTCGTGCCTGAGCGGATCTTGTGGTGGAAACCAGGCCCATGGTGTCAAGGCTCGAATGCATAACTGCATTAAAATCACCCCAACTATCATCATCCATGGGGGTAGTGAAGCGATGAGGTCTGTGGTGCGCTGTAAGGTTGAGGTAAGTAGTGATAGAGGTGAGCATACGGAGAGCAAATTGAGAGTATCCCCCCCCTATAGACCCTTGAAGGACTATGTAACATCCCTGGGGGTCGTTAGTGGTCGCTGTGAGCATAAATGGAAGAATGTGTCGCATGAGGATTGCCACATCCACGAACTCCTAGTGAACCCTGAGTGCCACGCTCTGTCATAGCTATAGCGTGCTAGGAAAGGGCAGTTATTGTCCATGAGATGTTTCTTGGAGCACTATTACGTCCGCTGCTTGGCGTTGGGCATATCGTAGGACCGCGGTTCGTTTAACCCTATTCAGAAGTCCATTGACATTTCATGATAGTACGAGGAGTGAAACTCCGCTGTTACAAGTGGTTGTCATGGTGGGTAAGGGGTCAGGTGGGGCCTCAAAAGCATGTGCCGGGTGTGTAACCGTCTATGTTGTGTGTAGGTCTTAAAAACTTGGGTCTCATTCTAGGTCGCTGGCAGTGTCTGGGATCGTTCTGGGGTTGAGTGGAATCACTGGTGTGGTGAATACAATACAACAAGTGAAACTCGGGACAACGGTCCTGTTAGAAGGTGGTTCTGACACTCTGAGGCGCCCAGATTTTTTGCTTTTTGAGCACAAACTTGTCGAGCTTTTACTGTGGGAGAGCCTCATAACTTGGGACTCACCCACAGTGAACTCATGATGAAAGAGACTGCATGTGGATTTTACTGGTGTCTCCCTAGCTTGACTAGGCCGCTGCTGGTTACATGCAGACACATGTGTGCATACATGTACGGGCTGTACAGGGGAGATTCCTGGCGTGCACAGCCCAGGAGCAGTTACAAAGTGAATGGTGTGGCAGGACTTATGCAGAATTGGGTGGTGACATGGAATAGGCTTTATACAGTGGGAAGAAACATGCCAGGGAAAGTCAGTGTGTTTTACTGTTTTTCACTCTATTATTTTCCTATGGTGCTGTGGAGCCCATGGGCTAGTTTTACTTTCCTAAGGCCTACACATTCCAGAAACGCACTAATGTCCACTGTAAATTGTGTGAAAAGAAGTATTCTGCAGAGTCCAAAGTCATAGTTGTACTGCTTTTGGGTCATCCAGAAAGGTCATATTTCTCTGAGTCTGCTCATAACCAGGGCCTGGCAGGTAGGCTGATTCTAGCAGGCTGGATTAATGACCTTCCTTCCAAGAAGAGAAGATGGGTGGAGCTACAGGCTAATCCATCAGTAGCTGTCACCTGGTGCCAGGCGCCAGGCTGCACAAGGGAGAAGGCAGTGCGGGGGAAGGGGCTTTCGGAGACCATGTGGCAGGAGACCCCTGGACGACGCCATCTTGAACCAACCCAGAGGCCTGGGCAGGAAGGAGGGAACATGGGCAGTGAAGTGATGTGTAGCTGTTTAATAGGACAAACAGAGACTTCCTGCCAGCCCCCTCCCCAAACTTTAAAACTTGTTTGCACAGGAAGAGAAGCTCTCACTGGGGTGTGGTCTACTGAGGCAGCGGGTGCTGGAGCCTGGAGCAATGGGCAGTTGAAAGGAGGAACCTCCTGACTGTCCCAGGATCCTGAACAGTGCCAGGAGAGGAGCCCAGGACCAGTGAGCAGACGCTTGGGCCTCTGCGCAAGGAGAAGAGAGGCCCAGGAGGAGAGCCTGGTGAAAGGCTGGCGCAGGGAGCCAGTGAAGACAGCTCCCTGCTGAATACACCCTCCTCGAGATCAGGAGGGCAAAGGAAATTGCTCCCAGTGGCTAGGGAGCGCCACCAGGAGAAAGAAGAGGCCAAAACCAGGAAGATCGGACCCTTGGGGGGCTGAGATAGGCCCCCAGAAGGTAGGCAACCTATGACCTTTGGCCCACTGACGACGAATCACGTGGGGCTCTGCCGCCGGTCCAGAAAATGCCCCCCGGGTGGGTCAGGTCCCGGGGGCTGCCCCCACAAGAAGAGAAGTTGGGGAGCGCCGCTGCGCTCCCGGGGAAAAAATGCCCCATGGGGTGCCAGGAGCGCACCCTGGCCCCCACCAAAATTGGAGGCAGGGGAGCACCGTTGCGCTCCACTGGGAAGGGGGAGAGTGTTCCGGGATCCCAACTCCGGGCCCCGCCGAATCCGGGGAGCCTGAAAATGTGGTGCAGTAGAGGATGGAGCTGAAAAATAGGGGGCGCGCAGTCACGCAACCACCCTCGCGGCTGGGAGAAAAGTTAGGGCGCGCTGTCTCGCTCCCGGTGAAGCTGTGAAAGCGGGATGCCAGGAGCCCTCCCTCGGGGGTGCCGTCACGTCCCTTCGTGAAGGCAGTCCAGGGTCCCAGGACCACATCTCCGGAACCGAAGAGAAGGGAGCGCAAGGCGCTGTCGCACCAGCCGTGAAGATTCGCTGGGGGCCTGGGACCCCATCTCCGGACCCCGACGCTGGTGGCGAAGCGTGGAAGGGGGGAGTGCTGTCACACTCCCCCATGGCTGCCAGAAAAGGGGAGTGCTGCCGCACTCCTTCAGGGCCAGTGGGCCCATCGCGGGTCTCTGTGGTGTCTACCCGCCGGAGCGGGCAAACAAGAAATGTGGTGCCGGCTCCCGTGGCTGCACGTGAGGGTGCTAGCCATGCGGGGACCTGGCGGGAGCCACCGGGAGTGGGCTCCCCAGGTGGCTCTCCAACGCAGAGGCAAGTGGGGGTCCCAGGGGGGACCGGGACCCCAAAACGTTAGGAAGAGCGACCGGGGGTGGGCTCCCTGAGCCGCATAGAAGCACTCACCTGGGGGTCTAGCTGGAAACGGACCCCCTCATCTAGGGTGGAAGAGGTGGCGGCAGGCTGCCAGCACCAATCGTGGCTCTCCCCGAAAAAGTAGAGGAGCCGCTGATACCATATGCACAGGGAAGACAAGGAAGTGCCCTATAATGGCTTGTAGGCTCGGACCAGCCTGCAAGGGTAAACGGCTTTACCTCTGCTTGTGGTGGCCCCAGAAAACGGGGTCACCGCCACATGTGTGACGAGTTGCAGGGGTAGCTGCAGGAGGATGCAGCCTCCCCTAGCACGAAGAAGTGGAGTCCCTCCCTAAGTCTCATGGGGACTTGAAAAGAATAACCCGTCATGGGATCAGCCAGTCTTTATCAGCATCTCCATGGCTGGAACTTCTACAGCTGGGGGTGCCTCAGGGATTGCCTCAAGGAGTGAAGGGCTGAATTGGTGATGTCTGGAGAAGGGCATCCCCTGGAGGTGAACAGGTGTAATTGCACCAGAACTGCATTTACTAACGTTATTTATTTTACAGGGACTAAGAGTCACATGTGTAATGTGAAGTACCTGTGTAAGGTGATGTCATAAGCAAAGTGGGGTTATGTTGCCAGACATGCCTGCTAGGGTGTCTGCCTGTATATGCTTAATCCTGTGATTTCATCTGTGATGCCTTTAGGGGCTGTAGTCTAATGATCAACAAATGTGATGAGTACTGTCATTCTAAAGTGATGCTTAAACATGTATTCTTGCTGCTGCGCTTAGGTGAAGAACAATCCAGACTGTTAGCCCCTAAGATGTAAAGGTGTATCCTGTATGGCCAGTGGGAGATGCTCAGTCAGGATTATGTGTCACCAGGGCAGGGGTGCCTATTTAAATGCTTGTTGAGGTAATGGGGTCAGTAGCCACTGGGATGGTGCCAGTGCGCAGGGGCCTCGCTCCAGGTTATGTTCAACTAACTGCATTAGGGGGCAAGATGATGTGCATACTTGGGAGTGGTGGTACTAGACCCCACCCTCCCTGCGGGAGGGGTGGAGATGTCATGCAATGTCACAAAGTTATTCCAACAGCTTATGTATTTTTGTAAATTGGTGCATAGCATTGAGTAGTGTGTGTGTTTAATAAATGTACTCTTACTTTTATAAGGCAAAGTACAGACTGGACAATCAATTATTGAGTGTTATTCATGTGCACCTGTAATGGCGATTACCAGCCCACACCACCTCCCTTGAGTAAGCCTCAGACTGCTCTGCAACGCTTCCCTCTGAGAGTCAGGCGCTATAATGGGGTGTTTGGTTCCCAGTGAGGGACAAATTTAGTCATGTTATTTGTGCAGGCCTGAAAGATACTGCCTTGTTTTCCAACAGGTCCCCACTCCCAACTCTATCGCCTCTCCCACCCTATACTTTGAGAAAGAAAGCATCTGTCGTCCCAAACAAGCAAAAAAAGAGAAAGAACCAAACTAAAACGCTTGGGTGCGAGTTTGCGTGGAGAAGACTACTTCTTACATAAGGATTGTGTCGCTACAATGGAAAAAAAGGTTATACATTACGATAGCAGTCGTCTTTCAGACAATGTTCCATCAATATGTCTTTGAGAAGCTCGGTGGCAGCCCGGGTGATCATTTTAGAAGTGTTGGACTTCGAGACAAGTTAGAGTCCATGGAAACCAGGTGTGAGGCCTCTGGGGAGACATCTCCGGGGTCTGAGCTGGCCACAGCATTTGATCTTCTTGGGGATCGGGAGATGTTCAATGGTGCATGGTCTTTAGGATACACTCTGGGACTGATAGGTGAGTCCGATCCTGCTCAGCATATTTCTCGCCCCCACTGGGAGCGCGAGCATCTTCCACTCGGCTTGAATGATGTTGCTTGGGTGTCTCTGTTCCGGGCCCCCGCAGAGGGAGCCGGTGTGTGTGCCTTCAGTGGTCGCTCTTGAGTCAACCAAGTCCAAGCCGCCTCTGGAGAGTTAATAAGAGATTTATTTTGGAACACCATCCGGAGGAGGGCCGGGAAGAGCAGTCGATATTGAAGGTTCAAGGCACGCAACTTTTGTTTCACATCAACGAATAATCGTCTTTTTGTTTGAACTTCCCATGTGTAATCTGGAAAAATCATTATTAGCTATCCTTGGTAAAATAGGGATTTTTGGGTGCACACCTCAGTCAGGATAAGGTCTCTATCTTTGAAGTTAAGGATCCTGGCAATAATGGGTCTGTGTGGCGCTCCAGGGCAGGGTCTCGGGCTAGAGAGCGGTGAGCGCGCTCGACCGCAATCCAAGTGGATAAGAAGTCTCCAGGCATCCAGGATTTTATCCATTGTTCAATAAAGTTGCTCATTGGGCCTTGCTCTGGAAATCCCACCAGGCGGAGGTTGTTACATCTCGAGTGATTTTCTGCATCCTCTGCATGTCTGTGCAGTTCCTTGGTGTGGGTGGGCAGGCGAGCGACCTGTTCCTTCAGCTGGCTTACATCATCTTCGACCATGGAAATGCGAGATTCAGCCTTGGTGATCCAGGCAGTTGCGTAGGTCTTGCCAGATGAAAGCCATATCGACTCGGACCTTGTCAATCTTGCTTTCAACTGAGGTTTGTGAGGGTCTGATTGCCTGCAAAATGGTGTTGAGGTCTACCACAGCTGGTGGTGGTGTCTCCGTAGTTCCGCTCAGCGCTCCCGGATCATTGGTCGTAAATTGGTCGATCTTAGTCTGCATAGGAGAAGGTTTAGGGCCATTGTCCTTCCCCATACCGACAGAAGGACGTGCACTGCGTTCACAGACAGTGTTTCAGGCCGGCACTCGGTGGATCCATAGGTTCCAAGGGAGAATGGAGTTTTGGTATATTCCCCACATTGGCACAGGAGTCTTCTTGTTGAGCTTATTGACTAGTAGCGAAGGGTGAGAAGGCTTGTGAAACTATAGCTTCCAGCAGTTCACCTCTGTTCGGGACCACTGATCGTGTTCCAGGATTCAGCGGTGTAGACTGACCGGGAGACACTCCCCCGCCAAATATGTAGGTTCTCAACTCGGGTGTAGGCCACTGCTGCTCCCCCTTGAACCTTTTCAATTGTCCAGTACCTCAACACAGGAGAGACAGCGAGAGAGGGGACGGGGGGGGGGGGTTTGCCTCAGAAGGATTCTCAATTGTGCCGAGTCACAGGTAGCAGGGAGTCACACTCTTAATGGGTGAAGGCACCGGTTACTAGGAAGGGGAGGAGAGGAAGAAAGAGATTCTGCTTCCCTCAGGCCAGGTCCCCTAACAGCCCACTGGAGGACAACGACAGGCAGTTAGGTTACTGCAATGGTTTTCACACTACCTGTGGGAAAGACCACAGATCTTGTGTCAGGGATCTTGTGGCAGGATAGATCTATGACCCCAGGCGTCGACCTACAGCGAGCTGCATAGAAATCCTTCTCAAAGTGACAGGCACGCCAGCTACGGCGGGGGACCCCACGGTGCGGCTAGCTCTCTTTAGGTTACTCCTACCGCCACAGCATCAGTTGTGCAGCCGCGCACCATCTCCTGCGGGCCGCATCAGCCGTAGCAGCCAGGCAGCGCAGGTGAAGACGCCTCGACCGGATGCCAACTACAGGCACTTGCAGTAGGCTTAGGTGCACTCTGCAGCCGCCTCAGTATGGGTCTGTCCCCTGACCTGAGTGCGCCTCGGCCGGGAGGCAGTCCTCGGCTTTGTTAGACCATCAGTCCCTTGAGGTATGGGCCTTCGTGAAGTCGGACCGTATGTGGTTCCCACAGTGGTTTGTTGGTGTACTGAGTGTAGGAGGGTCTGAGATCCACCCCGGCCCAGTCAGTCGCTTGGTGCTGCGTCACGGGGAGGCAGCGTGAGGTCCAAGTCCCTCTGGCCACGGCTCGCCCTCACCTGCACCGTGCGGTGAGACAGGTCACAGGTTTCAGAGCCGCCTACGTCCCACATCCAGTGGCTCTGACAACACCTCAGTCCGCTGGCGCCAGCTCATAATCAACACTCGAGGACCCGCTTTGCCAGTCTCACCACCATCTTGGGTAGGTTACGGCCCTTTGTGTGTGGATGATAGTGCTGGCTTCCAACGGCCCCACAGCTCACTTGAGCTGCCGCTATTAATATATATGAGTTTCACTAGTCATGGGGTGGTGTAAGTCGCAGCGAGGGATAAGGATGGCTGGGCAGATAACAGAGGGGTCCAGAGGACTCTTAGAGTGCGACCGCCATCTTGACGCTCCAAGACATGCCTTCTATGTTTATTTAATGTAAAGTAAGATATCATTACAATTTCTAACTATAACATTACTTTAATTTTTGATTTTGCCACTGAATTTCTAGATTTTTTTAAATTAAAGTAATAATTTATTACCATTTGTAAAGCCAAACTCACGCCATCCACATCCTTTGGCCTTCCATGGCTTGGGTGTCCAGGTACCAACCTGGGTCTCAGCTGGAGCTCTGTTCTCTTCAGCTGGAGTGCTAGTCCCTTTTGTGGATGTTTTTTAACATTGCATGTTGTGGGCTAAAAACGTTATAAGAAAGACTCAGAGACATGATGGTTTAATTTTAAAAAATGAAACATGTCTGAGCTTTTCTTTAAACATTTTTCAGTCCACCAAATGCAATCATAAAAACAATGATAAAAGAAAGACTCACAGACATGTTGATTTCTATTTGTATTAAAGCTTTATTAAACATTTGTATAATAATCACTATTATTAAACATTGCATTGTGTGAATTCCTGAAACATATATTTGATAAAAAATGTTGATGTTTTTTGGAGAAAGATGATAGATCTGCTTTATATGTATTGATATGCTTACGCCTTGATAAAGCAAACTAGCCACTTTTTATGTTTTGGTGTTAAAGGCCGTGCATGGGGTGAGGTTAGCAACTTGTGAGAAGTTGGATGCAGCATGGCATTGAGTTGGCTGCTTGTGCCTTTGCCATGCCATGCAGTGCTAATTTTAACACATTGCATCACTCATGACATATTCTATGACATCATTGATAATATCTCTGCAGCATATGCAATAATATTATTGATGACAACCTGTGCATGGCGGGAGTGCAAGCTATAGTTACCCTAGGGCACGAGTTATTGTGTAAGTTACTTGAGATTACTTTAACTGGTGAATTTCAGTTGTTTTGTTCATTTAAAACAGTATGTTTTAACGGACATTTTCATCTGACTATAACGTTCAATTAACCTTTTGTTTTTTGTCACTGAATTTCTACTTTTTTTATGCACATTAAGATAATTTTACCATACTTAACTATAACATCACTTCAACCTTTTTTTTGTGAATATATCTAGAGTCTAGTCCAGGTTCAGTAGCCACTGGTCAGCGGGGTAAATAAAGGGAAGGGCCTCTTGTAGCATATTTTCTCCACAAAGAAGCTCAGTCAACTGACCATTGGAGTACACTTCTTTGTCCTGGGTACAAGAGGGAACAGGTTCAGCCCTTCATGGCTCCTATCAGGTCACAGACAGCAGGACCAGTCCTTTTCTGTTCATCCGCAGGTCCAGAAAGTGGGCTGAAGTGGATACCCTGGAGGTGCCACACTTATGCCTGTCATCAGCTAGTGAGTGGGTGACCTCTGGTGCCTCCCTGGCCAATTGAGAGAAAGTTCTGATTATCTTACTGCAAACAGGCCCACAATGCCGTGTGCCAGGGCATTTCAAGAAGGTGAAAGTCTTCAGCCATGCCACAATTGGGCTCTGAGGGCTGTGGTTGTGTGTGGGGAGTGTACTATGTTGATCTTAGTGTCCGCCTCCATAGAACACTAAAAGCCCAGGAGTTTTTGGCAAACACTATACCCACAACAAACACAGAGATGGAAGTCTGGTAGTGTCTTTCAGCAACCAGACAGAGGATAAAGGAGTTGTCTTGGAATACTGGTCTCTCCATTTCAAGTGTACCTCAAGTGTTGTATGTGGCTCAACAGACCTATCAAGTAGGATTTGACACTGTGCTGTCAAAAGAAGGCACACAGCCCCACCCTATGCATTCTGTGGATTTCAGAGGAGTCATAACTGCCTATTCAGATGAGCCTATTGTTTGCTTCTAGGATGCATTTCACATCTATTCAAGACTGAGCACAGGCTGTGGGCTGGCAGAGGCTAATGATAATAGACTGAGCACAGGCTGAGAGCTACAGAGGCTTATAATACTTATGATAATTAACCTTCTGACTGTTCAAGGATGTAAAGGATAACTTTCTAAAAGTAACTTTTCCCTAATATTTATTCAAAATCTGACCTCACCGTTCAATTTGAATCTTTAATAACTATTAAAAATAGCGGTTTAATTATTTTTCTAGCTGGCCCCTTTTCGAGTTAGCAGAATTTGGCTTTTAATATGCATAGTTTTCTACATAGGACTGCAACTGTGAAAATAGCTTTTCACAGCTGTATGGACATGGTAATATTAATTTTCTACTTGTCTCACTTATATATATCATGCACCATACTAGGTGAGCTACGAGGTGTATACAGGGTGCGCCCTACTAATATTTAAAAGGGAGGTTTTCTGCCTGTAAAAAAAATTCTTTTGACAAGCAACACTGCAGGGTAATACTGCAACAGTCAGCTACAGAGGCTCGGCCTGTAGCCACGTATGCACTGCCACAGTAGTAAATGGCACAATAGGTGTTGCAGTTCACAAGTGACATTTGACTTCCAGGCCGTGAGTTCACATTTTCCAGCACAAACTAGGGACATACACGCAAGTTTAATGTGCCAATCAGGAATTCACTAATTTAACCATGGTTAAAAGGGGAGCACAGGCACTGTGCTACTGGTTAGCAGGGGGTAAGGGCACAGAATTCTAAAGCCAGCAAAAACATATGGTCCAGAAAAAGGTGAAAAATCCAGATAACCACTCAGAAAAGGCAGATTTCCCACATTGTTCCTACAAAGAGATGGACTAATTGTGGCTCACGGAATCAGAAGACACCCTAAAGAGAAGACAATACTTGAGAAACAGACACATATATTATGTAACAAGTAAAACAAAATAAGGCATGTTCTATAGTATAAACCATTTGATGAAACCATGTATGGAACAAACAATGGGGCATATTACCAAGCCCGCGATAAATGCGTTAGCGACTTTTTTAAGTCGCTAATGCATTTTTTTTATCGCACTATTCCCAATACGTCTCTAACCTGAGTTAGAGATGTATTCTTGACGTCATCTATCGCCCCGCGCCGGGGGCGATAGATAAAGCTAATGTGATGCAGGGTGGGCGTTCCCACGTCCAACCACATGTAAAATGGGGTTGGAGGTGTTAACACCCTATTATCAAGGCAGGCGTTGGGAGAATTTTGTTTATCGCAGGTCTCCCATCGCCTGCTTTGATCAGGTGTTAGGCCTTGATAACATGGGGGTGTGGATCATAAAGCTGAATCCACCCCCCATATTATCAAGGCACACATTAGCACGTGAAAACAACGCTTGTTTTCATGCGCTAATGGTCCCTATTGCCGACTATCGCCGGATTTAATTTCGCCTACGTGTTGCGCATTGATAATTACGCGCTATTACGGCAATTAAATCCGGCGATAGCCGCTGATATGGAAATGTGCGATGCGCTTTTATTAACGCACATCTTGGTAATATGCCCCAACATTTTTTTTTGCCATCAGACGGAAGTAAAAGGTTAGTCTGACAATGCAGTGCATTCCATTTCCTAGTGGTTGGTAATTTTAATGATCACAGCTAGTCCCCTTATGTAAATTACAGTGCTGTTGATACATGAAGTTGATCTAAGGTAGGATTAAACATTAGAGGGTTCCATTAGTGGCTGCATCCTTCAAAGCCTACGAGAGGTGGGGAGGCAGTCTGGTTCCAAGTGCCACAAAGAAGGCACAAGAAGTTTTAGCTGAGATGTCAGAGATGTTGCTAACGACATGCAAGTCATGTCCAAATGAAGGAGTGAGGATTGGATCTAAATGTGGGGGCATAGAAGTTAAGAAGGGGCTCAAAGGTGGGTGATGATGTAGAAGCAATGGGGGCCATTATAGCAGTGGTCTAAGGCTGAGCAAGAACACAAACAGTCTGGGTGCAAGGGAACAAAAGTAACCCTGGGCGTAGTGTGCAGAGTGGGGCTACGCGGAGCTACGCGAAGTGGGCACAAAACTACGCCCACCCGCGCACTCCGCGTAGCCCCACTACGCGCCGCCCGCCTCCCTCCCGCCCTCCCTAAATACTGCAATAAAAGGATAGAAAGCTTTTAAAAACACTTACCTTGTCCGCCGCGTCCCCGGGGCTCCCTCTCGCCATCCCTGGATTCGCGCCGTCATTTCGAATACTAATGCGCATGCGCGGGCGCCCACGCATGCGCATTTCTCGTGAGAAATGCGCATGCGCGGGCACCTGTGCATGCGCATTAGTATTCGAAATGGCGGCGCGAATCCAGGGACGGCGAGAGGGAGCCCCGGGGACACGGCGGACAAGGTAAGTGTTTTTAAAAGCTTTCTAGCCGTTATTGAAGTATTTAGGGAGGGCGGGAGGGAGGCGGGTGGCGGCCGGCTACGCACTGTCTGCGGAGCGCGGGTAGTGCCGCCTGGCTACGCCCGCTACGCAAAATGCGTAGGAGATGGCACTGCGCACACTCCGTGCACGGAGCGTAGCTGGCCGCCCACCCTTAAACAAAAGGTGTGCTGGAGCATAAGTCCCCCCCCACCCCACCTTAATGGTCACAGGGTGTCATATTCCCGTTTTTGAGAGGGGAATAATCTGTTGGTGTTGGAGGACCTCATTATAGCCACACTTCTAGACATTGTTTTAAACTGCCCAGTCCCACCTAAGGTGACCCAGCACAAGTAACAACCTTCAAAGAGCAAAATTCCATCAGAAACTAGCTTGCACCCGCTGTTGCTTTTAGGTTTCGCCTGGCTGTAGCACTGCGCAGCAGTGCTCGCGCTGGCAAAATCTTTTGATCTACAGTATGGGGCTTTGTCCCGCCTTTCTCTTCCATTGGCTAGCTCCATAAATGGAGGCTAGCCATTGGAAGAGATGGTTGTCAATTACTCTTTCCCCCATCACAACGCGATTCGGGGGCGTTTCTGTGTCTTTTTTTAAGTCCCGTCCCTTTTGTCGTCATGCCTTTCTGGGCGTTTTTTGTTGCCGGAGTGATTTTTTCTGTTTGTATCTTTTATGTAATCCTAAGTCCTTATGTATCACAACTGGTTCTTTTGTAAAGCACTCGGACACCTTCGGGTAATGTTCGCGCTATATAAAATCACATTAAATAAAATTAATAATTCCATGATTTATTGAAGTTAGGCTAGATTTGGTAGAAGTTTAGGGATATTTTGGGCTTCTTTCATAGAGGCAAGTGCTTGTTTTCGAATTCGAGTTTAGAAACACAATTGGGGGGGGACCTGTCGGTTTGCGGACGGAAATTCCACATATCCTCGCTAACTTAACTACTACTGGTGAGTGCAATAGTTTCAGAGGCAAGTATGCCCTTTCCTCTGATCCAGATCCGCCTGGCAGCCAGTGTGGCTCTAGACACTGCCCAGAGCCACCCGGGCTATACCATGGTTGGGACGACGTCTCTTCCTGCGCCCAGCCTTCTGTTGCTTGCTGCTGCTGGCCTTGGCGTCTCCCCGCCAGGTCCTGTAGTCTCACCCCTCCCTAACGGTACCAGTAATGTGAGTGTTCTGTGCGGGGAGGGCGAACTCTGCCAGCCCCCGTTTCTTTGCCACAGGCCCCAAGTCACGCTCCTTCTTGTGACCGCGCTGCTGAAAGTGCTCCAGTGTGCATGGCCATCTCCTAGCCTGGCCAGACAATCACCACCTCTGGGCTGCCTGGAGCAGCGGTGAGTATTACTTTCGGTTATAGAATGGGTCTGCCCCTTCATCCCCGCATCTATCCCAGATAAGGGTGCGTGTGCCTGCTAGATGCATAGCATCGCTAAGGATCCAGGCGCTATACCATGGTCGGGACGATGTCACTTCCACGTGCATAGTGTTGTTTGCCTGTGGTTTAAATTGGGAACTAGTAGTTAAGCCTTGTTGCTGCTCCCTATAACTAGACATGGAAATGAGTTAGAAGGCATCACGCAGGTGTTAACAAAAACCTGGCCAAAAACGTCAGTGTCACTGTATACTTTATCATTACTAATCGTTATATACTATACCCTCTGGGGCCCGCTGCAATGACACTAAATAAAACCAAAAACAGGGAGAGGGAAAGAAATAGTTTTATTATTAAATGTTAATTTGTTCTTCTGTTTTCCTGGACAAGTTTTATACAATGTTATTTTAGCCTCCGCTTTGACGAGTATCTATCTATCTGTCTATCCTTGCCTACTCACTTCTTTTCCTCACTGTTTACCTCTTACCAACTGTCACCATTTATCCCTGCAACCATCCACCCACGCATCATCCATCCATTCATCCGTCCGTCCATGCAGTCATTCATTCATCCGCACATCCATCTCTCTTTTGGTCGTTCTTTCCTGCCTACCTTCCTCTTTCCCTACACCCCTCATTGCATCCACCTGTCCATCAATCAGTCCAATCACCCACCTATCATTATATTTGTCATAACTCCCACGCATGTTAAGCTACCATATTCATTCACTTTTAACTCACTTTTAATATCAGTATTCACTGAGGGCTCTATTCTTATCTACATTAAAATAAACTTGAAAATAACTGGTGGTTTCTGAGGGGACTAATCTTCATAAGCATGCTCGCCCCTTCCGAGTGCTGGATGCTGACTTGTAAAAGAAATACACACCAGGTGCCCGCCAATAGTGATTTCTCTAACAGAGCCTAGTTATGATGGTTGTTTTGAGATCTGGCCTTTCAGGCAGATTTAGCCGTATCACCAGTCTACTGTTTTTTTTTGTTCATTCTGGCCTTTAAGACATTTGTTTTCTCTAAACATTTCCCTCATAATCTATCCACTTAGAGGGGCTTTGGTCAGAAAATCTTCTTCCGTAAATCTGTTAAAAAAATAAAAAACAGCCATCCAGTCCAGACCTAATGGTTTTGCCAAAGCTTGTTTGCTGGTGTTTGTCTCGTTTCTGTCTAGTGTTTGTCTGTCGAGCAGTCTTTTCTCCTCCGCCTTTATTCCCTCTCTCCACTTCAGTCTTCAGAGCTTGTTGCTTCCATTCCCTCTTTTTTGAGTTCAAATCTTTTTTATTGAGCAAAAACAAAAATGATAACGGCCATAAGGCACCAGTAGAGTTACATTCGTATTGGAGTGAGCCGTGGTCAAGCATGGATCAGTGCATATAAAACAATACATACATACATACAGTAACGGAAAATAAAGCATAATGAAAACAAGAAGGTAACATCAGACCGGATCTGTAAATGAGATGAGATGAATGAGATGAATGAATAAATAAATGGATAGATAAACAAATAAATAAATGAACAGGGTAAACAATAAAATATGCCATCATTGCAATCTTTACGGTTGTGCACAGTTCCGTAGAGCTCTCCATCCAAATCTTGTCAGATAATACCAGGTATACTTTGTCATCCCTGCACATTGTGTCTAAGTCTGGTAAGCCCATATGGGCAGGATATAACCAGTACAATTTGTGCATCGGGCACCCCCACATTTACCAAGTGTTGATTTCATTGGTGGTGTATCATGGTGGATCGAAGGTAAAGGAGGCCTGGTCTAAAGAAGACCATAGTTTTTTGTTGGTAACCTGCCATGGTGATGAGTGAAGAGCGGGATTGTCAGTGCTCCTAATGCAGGATAGCCATTCCCTCCAGGCATTAAAAGAGACCTCAGATGCTGATTTCCAATTGCATAGGACTACCTTGCATGCTAGTGTTAGCAGGAGATCCAGGAGCTGACGGTCATGATCCCACTTTAGTAGTGGGTCTAAAGCCCCCAGGATAATGTAGATGAATTCCCTAGCAGGGTGTATGTCAAACGTGTGCCCAATGTAGTCAAAGATTTTAGTCCAATATGTTTGGAGCATGGGGCAATTAAATAACATGTGTGGAAGGTCACCAATACCCGAGGAGCAGTTCCAGCAAGTCGGTGTGTCTCGTAGGCCAACCTTAAATAATCGTTGTGGGGTCCAGAAAGCCCTATTAAGAATAATATATTTGGTCTGTGATAGTATCGGCGAGACCTTATGTGTGAGTGCTGATGCATGTATCCTGACCCAGTCTATGCTTATGCCAGTGTTATTTGGTTCTGATTCCCATTTGGCTTTGTTACGCCTCATCGATTTGTTGGGTGTTGGTGCAAGAAGTTTATATATTTTTGAGACAAAATGTCCAGAGGATTGAAAGTGAGAGAGAATAGATTTTAGCCAAGGCGTCGTTAGTTTGAACGTTCTGCTGGATAAGGCTGACTTTAGCTTCAGGAACGAGTAAAAGTCAATCGGTAATAGAGAGTGTCTAACCTGCAGAGTCGAGAATGGTAGTGGCATGTTATTTTCGTGTAGATCTGCAATCACATTAACACCTTTATCAGACCAGTGGTCCCATATTATGGGCGATCCGCCAATTTTGATTGACGGGTTACGCCATAAAGAAGCAGATGATGAATTATGGATTTGTAGACCAGTTTTGTGAGCGCGATCTAACCGCAATAGAGCTCTCTTGGTATTAAGTATGATGTATTTAGAATTCGTAAGGTGTGAGAGATCCATTGTGAGCACAGCAGAGAGCGGGGCCTTTCCGATACTGGATCTCTCAATGTCAATCCATAAGGGCATATAAGTAGGGTCTTCGGTAAACCAGGAAGCTCCTTGTCTGCAGAGAAAGGCGGTTTGGTAGTTTCTGAAATTTGGTAGACCTAAGCCCCCTTTGAGCTTTGGCAATTGCAGTTTCTTCATGGCAATTCTCGGTTTCTTCCCTTTCCACAGGAAGTCCGTTAACGACTTCTCAACTTTATGTAGAAAATCCTCTGAGAAGGTCATGGGGAGCATACATGCCATATAGTTTACCAAGGGACTGATCATCATTTTTAATGTTTCCGCCCTACCCCACCATGAGAGGAACTTTGGGGACCAGCAATCTAAGAGGTTTTGAATTTTTTTGTAGAGTATCTCCTCATTAATTTTTAGGGTGGTTCCAAATCCCTTTCAAATTCCAGACCTAAGTATTTAAAACTCTTCGGCTGCCAGGTCAGCCCGGATTCGCCCAGGATGTTTTTATCACACAGATTATTTAACGACTTCACCTCAGTTTTATCCTTGTTCAGGGAGTACCCAGATACACTTGAGAATTCTTCGATTGTGGAGAGTAACGCCGGTATAGCCTTATCAGCTTTTTCACTCATGACCAATATGTCATCAGCATAGGCCGTGAGTTTGAGTGTACAGCCTGTGAACTGAACTCCTGAAATTTCAGGGTTTTCCCTAATATAGTACAAAAAGGGTTCAATCGCCAGGAGGAATAAGGACGGGGACAATGGGCAACCCTGCCTAGTGCCTTGTTCTAGACTAAAGGGGGAGGAAAAGGCGCCACCAGCCACTACTCTAGCAGAGGGACAGGCATAGAGGGACATGACTAACCTAGTGAATAGGGGACCCAGGTCGAACTTGTGTAGCACAGCATTTAAATAAGTCTAGTCAACTTTGTCAAACGCTTTTTCAGCGTCTAGTGTGATAGCCACGGTGGGCGTGGATAAGAACTTCGCTTTTTCAATAACGTGAGCCAGAATTCTCGTGTTATCGCTCGAAAGCCTGTTCTTCAGGAATCCCGCTTGCGAGGGATGTACTAGGGTCGGCAGAACCTTCTGGATGCGTTTTGCTAAAATCGATGCCAGGAGCTTACAATCTAAATTTATCAGTGAGATAGGCCTGTAATTTTTGGGGAGTTTATGATCTTTGCCATCCTTGGGCATTACAGCAATTACGGCTTCAGCCATAGTTCCCTTGACCTCTCCTGTGGTGCTAATTTCTTGAAAAACTTCTAATAGGGGAGTTGCAAGAATATGGGCAAAAGTCTTATAAAATGGTGCAGTATAGCCATCAGGGCCAGGGGCTTTCCCTTTTTTAAGGCATTTGATCGCGCTAACAACCTCCGATTCAGAGATCGGTTCATTTAAAGCTTCCTTTTCTGCGGTCGTAGGTGTTGGTAGTGTGCAGTTTGAGAGATACTTCTCCATTTTTTCACTGTCAACGTGTACGTTCCTAGCATAGAGTTTCTCATAAAAGTCTTTGAAAATGTTCGCAATCTTAGTGGGATCAGAATTAGGAGTACCATTGCCATCGATTAAGGAAGTAATGGTGTTCTTCTGAATTTTAAATTTAAGATAAGCCGCCAACCCCTTCCCTGCTTTGTTCGAGTCGCAGATTTTAAAACGCTTCTTCCTGTCCAGCCAAATTCCTGCCTTCTCACTGATAAGTTTATTATAGGTGTATTTTTGATTGGACAGTTCATTTAGGACTGCAGGGTTCCTACTCATCAGGTATTTGTGCTGAAGTTTCGAAATGTCCTCTTCTAACTTCAACAAGGCCGCAGTGCGGTTTTTATTAATAGCAGAGGATATTTTTATAATAAGTCCCCTTATAGTGGATTTCAGTGCGTCCCAACGGATGGTGTCTGAAGTGTCCCCTCTCTTATTGGACAATAAAAAGTCTCTAATGGCGGTATCAAGGATTTCTTTGTGTTTCGTGTCATTAAGAATAGTATCATTGAATCGCCACATAGATTGACGGGTAGATGGTTTAAGATTAGATAGTGTAAGGGAGACGCATGAGTGGTCAGAGACTAATCTGGGAGCAATGTCTGCGTCCTCAACTCTTGCCACTGCATTTTTAGATATGAGTATATAGTCAATTCTCGAAAACGAGTCATGTGGCGGGGAGTAGAAGGAGTAGTCTCTACCATCAGGATGCAGTAAGCGCAACGTGTCCACCATATGGAATCTATTGCATAGTTTCATGAATGCCTTATGGGCTTTGCCTGGGCGAAAGACGCATTTAGAGTCTCTATCCAATACAGGGTCATATGGGAGATTGAAATCACCTGCCAAAACATGGAGTGCTGTGTCAGGAATGGAGATGGTCTGCTTCGAGAGACCTACCCAGAAGGACGGATCATGTGTATTTGGGGCATAAACAGTTGTGATAAAGGACTCAGTGCCATCTTTGCGTAATTTCGCCAAAATCCATCTCCCTTTCGTGTCTGTTGTAGTAGAGACTACGTCCACATTTGCATTCTTGGCCACTAGCATCACCACCCCATTCTTTTTTGAGATTGCTTCAGAGCCTATCACTTTGGTGTAATATTTGTTACGCAATGTGTGAAATAGCTTCGCCTCTAGTTTTGTCTCCTGCAGTAAGGCTATATCTCCACGTTGCCTACGTAGATAATCAAGTACCTTTTGACGTTTAACTGGCTGGTTGAGACCTTTCACATTTAACGATAATATTCGAAGATTAGCTATAGTTGTTGTCCCTATTGGAGTGTCCATTACATGAGCCATCAATTATACAATAAGTGATACCGTCTCATGACCCATGCGTATGCGCAAAAGTTGGATCGAGAAGAGGGTCTCATACCCTTGTGAAAGCCAGCAGAGTCATATCTCGCATTGAATACAGGGCTAGTACCCTTTGTAGGGAATCAGCAGACAGAGTTTAAGCTCCGGAACACAATGTGGTGCAATGTACGCAAGTTAGGATGCAAGATGGACAAAACTAAACAAAACAATATACAAAATGCAAAAACAATCCCCCCCTTCACTCCCACCAACCTCCCTCCACCCTCCTCCCTCACCCACAACCCACCCCTCCCTCCCCAATAGTAGAAACAACAGAACATGGCGACTCGGGAATGACGACCACGAGGCCGCCTCCAAGCAGCTTGCTCATAACTATTAATCTTTTGGGGCTGCAATCCCAATCTAGTGAATAATAAGCCAAGTATGTAGGCAACAATAAACGACAAACAACAATGGTGCCATGACCTTGAGCGCAGGAAGGTCAATGCCTTGACTTCAGTATCATAAACCAAGCACAACAGCAACTGTAGAAGAGTTATTGTGGGTGCACCTGACACCAATGGGAGTGCTATAAAACAACACCACAGCACAGTACTTCATACTTCAGTACTCAGTACTTCATAAACCAAGCACAACAGCAACTGTAGAAGAGTTATTGTGGGTGCACCTGACACCAATTGGAGTGCTATAAAACAACACCACAGCACAGTACTTCTTTGAGGGACTCGGGCAGTGTCGTGGCAGCACAGATATAATCATTGTGAATCAATTTCAAATCAAGGATACAAGAGGTCGCTCTGAAACAGATCCGGGTTCCAAAGGATACGCTGGCAGGGGGCCCAAAAGGTACATAGACCATTAACTTGACAGACAAAATTGGCCAGAACCAGACCCCATGTGGGCGTGCCCTTATTAGTTACTTTCAATTACAGACGTGTTAATCAAACCTTTAGCAATACCAGACAAGAGACCCTCATGTCAGTTCCAGATCCAACAGACACTTCAATGTGGATTCAGGAGCATGAGAATAACAGTACCAAAGGTTCAAGCCTAAACTCATCCTAAGCCAGCTGAAGAGGCTCCTTGTTGAGCTGAAGGGGAGACCTCCATGGTGCCATCGCCGTGGTCGAACAGGAGTTGTCGCAGTTTTCTCGGGTCAGAGAACACATGTGTCACACCTTGTATGGTTACTCTAAATTTCGTCGGACCAATAAATCCATACATGTGACCAAGTAATTTCAATTGGGGTCTCATTGCGAGGAAGGCCTTCCTGATTTCCATAGTCTCCTTACTGAAGTCCTGTGAGATGAAGATTTTGTGACCTTTCCATAGCACATGGTTATGCTTGCGGGCGAAGGTAAGTATCTGCTCTGTGTGCTGATATCTTAGCGGTTTACACACGATCGCTCTTGGGCCCTTCTGATCCTTAGAAATTCGACCTGGTACCCTATGTGCTCTATCAAACTCTAGTGGCTGAGTGAAGGTTCGATTTGTGGCCTGCGTGAACCACTCCTCGAGGAAGGGTATTCATGAGCCATGTGATTCCTCTGCTTTTTCCGGCATGCCAAAAATTCTTAGGTTACCCCTTCTGTTTCTGTCTTCCAATTCCGCAACTTTTTTCACAAGGTGGTCTGAGCATAAGGAGAGGTTCTTGATAGCTCCACACGTTTTATTCTCAAAGTCTTCCAGTTTGCTTATCCTGGCCTTGGACTCCGTAATTCTTGAGTTGATGTCTTTGATATCCTGGCGAATAGCTACCACCTCTTCCTTGGTGGATTTGGCCAAGTCCCTAACCTCTTCTAGCCTGCTCAAAATTGTTGCCATGGCATCCGTCATTTCTTTATTCCCTTTGACTGGCGTCGGTGGGTTAGATTTCAGGCGTTTAGAAGTTACGGCGTTTTCTTTGTCCCCCATCCTTAAGTTGTAGTTGTGCGTAGCGATTTGACCTGACGCTGTCTTGTTCTGAGTCCCACCAACTCACGGCGCAGATACTGAATTGCGTTGCGTTGCGTCGTGAATTGCGCTGCGTCGTGAATAGTGAAAGACGATTTTTATTGAAGAGAGATCATAGGTGCACATTCATCAGCAGGAGCCGTCGTTTGCACAATGCTCGTGTTGCTCCTTGTAAATATCATTTAAATCATTAAATGTCATTCGTACCCTTGTAAATAGCACTAGCAATAGTTGCTGCAGAGGTTCAACCAGCACGTCATACACAGTGTCACAGACTCAGTCCATATACATGCCACCAGCTTTCCTAGAGTTTCCGCAGGACTATTCAGTGCCTTGATATCAGCTGCGACAGAAATTCAATCTAGGCTCTGTGGATGGTTGCAATGGTTGTTCTTATATGTACTTGCAGCATTATTTCCAAGGAGCGTGGTTGATTTTTCTAGTAACCTGCTTACAGGTCCTCATAGCATATCAGAGGCCACAGTATACATCATGGTATTCAGGCGCAGGGTCGCACAAACACGATGTCAGCTTAGCAAGGGACCGCCATTTTAAACAGTCATCTCAATCATTCATGTAGTGTAAAAGATCCTGCTTGCAGCGTTATTTCAGAAAAGCTGTATCTGAGCGTTGGTCGGATCTTTATACTACATCAGTTTTCTCATAGGCATATGCATTCATCTGCAGTTTCGCGGTCTTGGTGCAGGGTGCTCGAGTCGCGGAGACAGGCTCTCTGGGTGGCCGCCATTATGATTCGCCAACGAGGTATTCTATACCAGCGCGCATTCAACCGCCACACTAACAGCCTCGCCTCCTACTCACTGCGTTGATGCCGTGTGGGTTCACGGTCCTGCACTGCCCAGGGAGAGCCCCAACAGCTCGTAGTGTGCAGCGTGGTCGAATCTCCGGGAGACCGGGGGACCACGCGGTTGTGTCCGCGATCGGGTTCCGCCACGGAGTGCAGCCTCCCTCGGTCAGGGCAAACTGGCAGTCAGCTCCTCTCCCTTCGGTCGGATCCGATTCAAACTTTCACCATCGCCGGATCAGGTCTTCCGACGCCCGGGTACCCGTTTTAGTCAGGATTGGAGGCTGATTGCAGCTTCCCACAGCATATTCGTTCCAGTCGCTCGGAGGAGGACAGAACTACGCCACCATTTTCGCCGGCGTCCAAGCCACGCCCCGCTTCCATTCCCTCTTGAAGCCGGCTTCTCTCCTTAACTCCTTGCTGCTGACATCAGCCATTCGTACCTCTGCTCTCGGCTCATGCTGTCTCTTCTTCTCTGCCCTTCTTCCCTCTCTCCCTTTCAGCCTTCAGAGCTTGTTGCTTCCATTTACTGTAGGTATCGGTGTCAGTATCCGGCAGGACAGATATAGGCACCAAATCAGTAAATGGTCTATTTTTCAGGAACTCGATAGAGCGGCGACGTTCAATCCTACGCTCAGTCAACAGGTTATCCTTATCCAAATCCACAGAGGCCCTGGTGAAGTAGTTCTCTAATATACCTTTGCTGCCCCCCGCGGTTATAGGTTTGTCACAGTTTGTAGACATAATGATGTAATCCTACCTTCTCCTTGAGAATGAAGGCGTAAGAGGGGTGGCCCGTCCCATCCTCGGTCGTCCCCGGACGGCCACAGACGGCCCGCCCTTTGCCCGGGCTTCTCCCGGTGCGTCCCGCGAAGCGTGGAGAATGACTGACAGAAATAGAGAAAATGGCGGTCCGGGGGCGGGGCTCACAGGTGCGCAGGCCAGGTGGTCAAGGCCGAGCAGGGACTCCTGGGAGAGTGAGTCCCTGCAGCGCTACAATGCCCGTCCTGTGAGCAGCCCACACGCTCCTTGACAGAATGCCACAGAGATCAGCGCTGCCTCCAGGCAGCGCGAGGAGTGGGGGCTACAACAATGCCCAGGCGAAGAACAGGAGCTGAAGCCGATCCCAACAGGTACGGGCGGCAAGCACACACACGAACAGGAAAGCGTCTTCTCTCCTTAACCTCTCATGCTGTCACTCATGCTGTCACTACAGCAGTCTCTACTCCTCCGCCCTTCTTACCTCTCTCCTGTTCAGTCTTCAGAGCTTGTTGCATCCATTCCCTCTTGAAGCCAGCTTCTCTCTTTAACTCTTTGCTGCTGACATCAGCCATTCGTACCTCCGCTCTCGTATCATCTCATGCTATCACTCCAGCAGTCTCTTCTCCTCCGCCCTCATTCCCTCTCTCAAAGCTGCCAACTTTATAGCTGGAACCCCTTTTGAACCCCCAATAATAGGCTGGGTCTCTGCAGGGCCAGTCGTTCTGATGCCCAGTTGGGGAAAGGACCTGGACTCCACTGCCACCCGGCTGATCTTCAAATTGCCAGGAAACTTTAGGGCCTGGGGAGTGTGGCAAGAAGGGTGTTCTGCTAGCTGGTTGTTGTGAGGCTGCACATGATAATGCCACTATCAGGAGAGGGGTACAAAAGGGGGTGGTGATGGACGGAGCATCTGAATCAATCAAACACTCAGTTTAATCCATCACCGTTCTTTAGCCCACTCTGCCACCCCAGTTCAGACATGGCTATATGCAAATCAGTCTGACCCTGTGCCTCATGGAAACAGTCCAGCCCGAACTGCCAAGCCATGTCTTCCCTGGACCGGAAACAAGCTTCCAAGGACCGGTTTCTGGCATTCCAGCCGTCTTCAGCCCGGCTTGCTTGAATCCAGTGGAGTCAAGCTATCCAGGCTGATGAAGGCTGATAGCCAGAAACCGGTCCTTGGATGCTTGATTCCGGTCTGGGAAAGACATGGCTTGGTAGTTCAGAGTGGACTGTTCCCATGAGGCACAGGGTCAGAGCTGATTTGCATATAGCCAGTGTCTAACCCAGGGTGGTGTGGAGTGCAAAAAAACGATGGATTTTGGCCCAGATCCTTGTACTGGGGTGAATGTATGACATTGTTCTATATTCTGTCCATCAACTGTGTTTTTTGCAACTACCAGGAGAGGAGCACTAAGAGCCAGCCAGAGGAGAAGTCTAGCCAGTGGGCCCGAAAATCCAGTTCCCCACAAAATGTCAGGAGGCCTGAAGAAAATGTTCTTAGTGGATAAGCAAAACTATTCGAAGATGAAGAAAATGGGCCCAATGGGGCCAGAGATATGCTGATTTACATTTTGCTGCAGAGAAAGAAAAATGAGAAAAATGTGTACATAGCGCTCCACTGTTCTCATGATAGCGGCTTGAAACAAAATCGCACAAAGCGGGAAATGCGATAATTATCGTGTTTCCTTGTTAATGTGCCCAATTACCTCAGCAGTCCAATCCACCTGCCATTAAAAGTATGGCTAAGTCCGTTTCTGACCAGGCGTTGCAAACCCGCGATAATCGCGGTTAGCGCGGTTTATTCTATCGCATCGCCGGTTTGCTTGAGGCTTGATAATATTGCGCTGCCGTGTCAGTGCGGATTTCAAGGGAGACATGTAAGGGAAAGCTTACTGTGCATTTCATTAGCGATATTCATCGCTAACATGCAAAGTGGAGTTTAAAGGGCTGCTTACACAAGGATACTGCAATAGAATTATTGCCGCTTTTCAGACAATAATTCTCTTGATAATATGCCCTTAATTTCCTCCGGAGGAGCATGCATAGGCCATCCATCCTAAGGAAATTTCTGGACACAGGGACTCCATCTCTAGGGGCTCACCACAACAACTAATGTTGTGGGGCACACCATCCCCAGGACTCAAAACAGAAGGTGCGGGTGCCTTGACTGCCCCTGTGCCCGTCGCTGGGGCGGCGGGGCACGATGAGAGCAGAGTTGCTCCCATCTAAAGGCAGGAATGGAAGACAGCTCTTGTGGTTCCCACCTGCGGTGGGAGCAGCAGAAAGTGTTGCTGCCTTTCCTGGAATACATGCAGGGAGTCTTTTGTGGCTGTAGGGAGTTGAGCCCCACTATGACTTCAATTGTGAAATAAAGTATCTGGGTACCCCGAGTGGGAAGGGGCACCCACAACAGCCAAAAGCAAAAGGGAAACAAATGAAAATAATGGGGTGAAGGCCGCTTTACTCACTCATAAGATATTCAGAAGATCGGGAAGAAGCGTCCTGCCCCCTCCCTCTCACAAGGGCTCCTTCACATGTTTTGTTTTGCTTGTGGTGTCCAATGGTGGTATAGGGGCACCACCAACGCAGTTTTCAAGTGTTGTTCGGGGCTGCAAATAGTGCAGCAACCCCCCCACCCCCCGTAGTGATTTGAGAAAACTGACCATAAGTCTCCTGGGTCCTTATAAGCATGACCCAAGAGAGGTTTCCATTGATTTCAAGCATTCCGCGAGCTGAAGCTTTTGTTCTTGTATTCTAGGGTGCAGGGACCTCTTGTGGTTGGTCTTACAGCTGCATTATATGGCCTGTAGAAAATGAAGAAAGGCGTTGACCAACAATTTTATGTTGAATTTGAAAGCTTTATTAACAATCCTAATCCGATGATTATGCCTATACACTCCATGGCCCTGGTCGTGGCATCGCTCAAGAAGGTCATCAACGAACCTGGGTCAGCAGGCTGAAATCCGCCTAGATGGAGTAAAACTTCCTTGAAAACATCTTCTGCCAATCTGGTACATATGTTCTGGGCTTGGGTAAGGAGTATGTTCTTGCCCCGAGCCTAAAGGACACCCAAGGTGGTCGGCGTTTTTTCTTTGGAACGAGGGTCTGGCAAATGAGGACAAAAAAAACCAACAATCCTAATGTTAAATAATGTAGTGGTTACATTTATAATGAAGACTTAAGAGTACTGGTGTAGTTCTTATTCATTTTTAATGGAATTCCATTGATAAAGTATAACCTGGTTGCTTTTATTAATGTGGGGACAACCTGGCAAACCAGTTGGCCTGCCTTATTTATACTGACACCCTTTTATATCGTGGTGTAGCATCTGGTATAGGTTTGGGGGGTAATGTGGTTGTAGGTTTCAGGGCCCACTGGGGTGTCATGTGATATGAGGGTGTCAACAATGGAATCTCCATCCACTAATGTATATGTTTTTAATTTACAGCATTGTATTTACTAGTGTGTGTAATAAAAGTACTTTTCCTTCATAGAAGAAAAACACTGTCTGGACAGTAACTTAGTGAGTGTTTTGTTGTGTGCCAGTGGACAGGGATTGCTGGCCCGCACCACCGGGCCTGAGTAGGCCTTAGAATGCTCTGCGTTGCAGCCCTGGGAGAGTGAAGCGCTGTAATGAGGCACTTGGCTCCCAGTAAAGAGATAATTGTGGACTTTTTACTTGCAAAGGACTCCGTTCATTCGCAGCTAATAACCTCATTTCTTACAGTAACTATTCTCTCTTTCATTGCCACGAGCTGATTCCGTGTGTGATAAATATGCAACGAGTGAACTGAACTCAAAACCAGTTCTTTAGATTCATTTTTTAACAAACAGAATGAAAGGACGAGTACCCAGCAACACTCTAGCAGCCTGACCTTGTTTTTTCTGATCCCTGGGAATTCCCTGACATAAAATGTCTGCAGGCCAAACAGTAGTCCGTGCACCAACCGAACCAGGCATATTAATAATCAATCTCGGTTATTACATGTGTATTTTCAGGGGAAATCACAGACTCCTTCGGCAGAGATCTTTTACAGAATGAAGTTTGCTTTGAAAGTTGTGCTGGTGTTATGTGTCCTAATCCATTAAGCATCAATAAAAGCCTCGTGAAACTTCAATCCACGGAAACGTAAGCGTGTGAAAGACGCTCTGAGCAGCCAGCCCTCTCGCTCGGCTTTGTGAGAGCTCTGCACAGCCAAACCTATCTTTCTTCACACACACGGATCAACAAGCAACGGCAAAGGCATTTGGCACTTGGATTCAGAGGATTTCTGTGTTGTGATGATGTTTTGCGCTGAAACCGGGACTCATCCAGGCAGCATCTAAAAGACATGCCCTATTCCAGGATCTACACAGACCCTCGAAGGCCAATTGGCGATAAAATCTTGATCTCACTGTGTTGACTTTCGTAAAATGGGCAATCTTATGCGGGGACTTTATGTCGGCCGCTTTTTCTGTTTGTTGGTATTACATTGCTTTTTTGCTGGTACTGCTGAGTGCATATTTCGTGTTCAGAGCGTTCTGCTCTTTAGCAGCGATTTGTCCTGCTTTTGTCAAATTCTACAGATGTTCTACAGTGGCAGCACTATTGGCACCAGGAAGCATGAGTGATCAAACTCTTTGCCTGCTGGCACTCTTGTTGATTACTGCAACGTGATAGGAACCTGTGGTACTAGACGACAAGAGGAAAACAAGCATTGGCAACGCCAACAGGTCTGGTGTCGGCTGTTTAGTCACAGTTTTGCAAAACGTTATTGCTGGGAAAGATGCCGGGCACCTATCATTACATTTTTTTTTAAACATCTAAAATATTTTTGGAGGTGTAGGAAAGATACATTGCCATTGTAGTCACTGCCACGGGATCTGCTTGCTTAGAGGAAGTGCCCTTTGTAAATTGGCAGAATACCGTCAGTCACAGTGAAGTGAGGGCATGGCTGATAAGTGCTGACCTGTTGCTCCACACTATATGCCGTAGAGGCGTATTTAAAATGTGACTTACACAACAACAGGCGAAACAGGATGAAAGAGTCGGGCTATAACTCCTGTATTTGAGTATGTTATACATATAATTGTAGAAAAATCAAAAGGTCATGGCTAACTGCAGACCTTAAAATATAACTTAGCCACCTACACACTCCTTCATGCATTCTGTTTATAAGAATTCTGAGACCTCCAACAAAGTGTTATAAAAAGTAACAAAACCATGGCAGGGTTTTTAAAAACATGTTCAATGGGAGAAGGGAAAACATAGACCAAAAAAGAAAGACAGTAACGTTTGTTATGTTGAAGTGGAAAATAAAGTAGCAATACTATGAGATACGTCTGCGAAGAAAACAGAAACATTTACAGCAGGGGTAAAAAACATTATGAGAAAGTCAATAATGAAAGAACGTGGCAAGCAATAAAATGAACAAAGAAATAAACCACCACAGTTTTATCAATGCTAGTGTTTATTAACCGGGAGGTGGCCATCCCTGATGCAGCATGTTCACTGGCAGGGAGGGAAAGGGAATGGATGGGTCCACTCACTCCATTTGTAGAAGTCTTTATATAAGCATTTCATATGACACCCTTGCTATGTCAAGGTTGTCATTGAGTATGGAAAAGCAGAATTAGCTGAAAATAAAAATAAAAATAAAACGTTAACATTCGAAACCATCCCCGATACCTCCATCCAAAGCCCCCCAAGCCCCCACCCTTTGAAGTACTAAAGTAATGGAATGCAATGGGTGAAAGTGTAGCAAGGATAACTTTGGTGAATCAGGGAAGCGTCGGAGTTCTTAAATGTATCAAAACAATGGGGTACTTGGGTAATGTCGTGAAAAGTCACTGTTCGTCGCTAGCTACAGACTGTAAGAGTCCCAAGGCATTGAGAAGGAAGAAGTGAAAGCGAGGGAGCTCCATTTACTGTGGGCTAGCTTCCCGCAGAAAGACATTTTAGAGTGAGCTTGAAACAGACACTGTTGTGTCCAGTGGCAACAAAGTGTCAAAGGGCACAAGTCAAACTTTTGACATTATCAATTTTGTGAAAAAAATACATTACATATTATACAGTTGGAACTCTCTAAACCTGCTCTAAAGTCCATCTTTCGCTATATCAAATCTTGCATCCTTTTTTTGCTACAAAGACGATGGTAAAAGCCTTTGGAGCCTTTGAGGAGGTTGTGATGCTGTTCTGGTGGGAGGAGACAAGTATGCTCAGACGACTAAGGGAATTGTCTTTGAGGTGGGTTTGAATTTATGCTGCGCTGAGGGAGATTAATATGGCTCTGAAAACAAGGGAAAAGACCTTTGAGCAGATCACGATGCTGCACTGGCCGAGGAGAAAAGCATGGCTCAGACGACTACAGTGGTCCCCTGGTATCTGGAGTGGCCGCGTCAACACTCGTCGGATGCTTCTCGGCACCTGAGCACCACTGGGGGGACTCCTGTAGTTGGCATAATAGGGGTGCTCTGGGCAGCGGATGGAGGCTCTCACCCACTCCAGGCCCCCAGGGAGCACTTGTCATCAGAGCGGCCTGTCCCGCCACGGATCGGGGGGCCCCCACCGAGGACTTTAAGCACACAGCCACAGCTTCCAGGACTGGAGGCGCGAGGACAGCTGAGCCTGGCCTTCTTTCAGCCCTTCAACCCCCGTGTGCCCCTCTCCAACAACTTCTGTTACTGTCAAACAAAGTGCTGCAGCAGCCGGGCAAGAGTGAGGAACCAATGAACTTTTCCCAGGTGTGGGGGCGCGAGAGCCACGACCAGCTGATACTGATTGTCGTCGACGTTACTCCAGTGGATCCAAGCCTACATGCCTCCTCTCCCTTCCTGACTTTGATTTTTGAATTATGTCAATCTGAGGGTCATTTTTGCAATGCGCAGTGTGGCGCTGGCATGGCCGCTGGATGTAACAACTTTAACTAGCAGCTTGCGGTAGGTATAGCCCCTTATGTTATTTGTGTTAAAAAATAACATAAGGGGCTATACCTACCAATAGATCCACTACCAATTACCAAATAACCAGTCAGTTGGCAGTGAAGAAAAGTCAATTGTTTATTATACAAAATACTCTATAGAGGAGCCTCTCCCATCCTCACCCATCAGGTGCGCGGAGAAGACTGCCAGCTTACAGTCAATAAATTGCATATATACCTTCAGATCAACACGTGAAGACACCTTACATGGAAAAGTACTACTTGGCTACAAGGAAAGACCATATATGGTACACAGGATTAGGTCGAAACTCTGCTTCTGCTATTATTGGGGAAGGTCAGGAGGGGTGACTCCCTTTCATCCCGGTGCCTGGAATCACAGGCATGGCGCCTTCAGTAATGACCTTATCACCTCTGAAGCCAGATGCGACCTTGAGTCTCAGGACTGCGAAAGAATAGTGTGCATTCATTTGTGCTCTCTATAACTCAACTAACAGGGCCTACTGACTACTGGAAGATAACACGTGACCACTGCCCAGGTCTGACGCGGACGAAGCAAAGATGGGGTTTGTGTGGTTTTCGGCTCGTTTCATAATGGCAGAATACGAGAGAAATGAAAACCTTTACTAACCCTTTAGAATCATAACAGGCAGAGTCGATAAGCATTTATATAGATACATCATGCTAACAAAAGATACCTTATACCTCGATAACTATAAACAAATTAAATGTTATCTCTCAGAACCACCCTTTTAGCATGATGTAGCTAACTAAAATATGTTAGTCCTCGAAGATGCCCTTATCAATTTGCATAATATCCCTTATTTCCTGCTGGACCATTTGAGCCTTTGCTATAGTAGGAGCAGAACTTGTTACAGAGGAAGTAATTTTTGCAGCACAGTAAGAGCAGCAAGCAGGCCCGCAATGCATACAAAAGCAACAGGTAAAGATGACACCTGCTATGCCTGCTAGTATCATTAAAATCTTCCATCCCCAAGTGGACAACAGACCCTAGAACCACCCAGATAAGGACCAAGCACCAGTATCTGCATGTACTTCAGAAGCCAAACGATGTAACTTTTGAATGGCCAAATGAACAGACGGGGCGGAGTCAGGGATATATATACACAGCAGGAACTGCTGATCACTTGGCATGCTCCTCCTCGATTTGCCAAAATAACATCTAAAACCATCCTGTTCTGAAGCGAAACGAGTCTCGTCGCTTGAAGCTTCACAGTTAAGTTGGTCAATATTTCTGCAGTGTTATTGATTACCCTCTCAACTACCCTAGACAGACGCCGTACTTCTTTGCTAGTTATGATGGGGCCCCAGATAGGAAATACTCCCTTTCCGATATCAATAAATTGCTGTTCAGTGATATCAGTTTGTTCTATTTGTTATGTTATGTTATGTTAAATTGGTCTTCTATAGCGCACGACTACTCCGATAGAGTGTCCCAGCGCTTTTATTAGCAACCAGAAAAAGACAAACACAGCACAACAAAAACAGGACCTCTACAGAAGGAATAAGAAAGATCCAGCAATAGAAAGAAAGCGCACTAACGGGCAAAGAGCCATGTTTTATTTCAGTAGTGTCGATCTCTCTTTTGTCTCGAACTGCTGAAAGACCCTGCTCATCTAGTCGATGATCCTTATGATAGCTAACGGGGGCTATATAGACTAGTTGATACAGAAAAGACAAATAACAGCGGCCTGTCCAACCCCGGGGAAGCCAGGTGTAAGCATTTTCACCACAAACAAAATATACATTTGGAGGTGTTAACAATGGCGGACTGCTAAAGGTGCACAGCCGATAGGTATATTTACACAGACTGTCTCCTACTGAGATGTGTCCTGCTCCCTGGACACAAAATGCTGAAGTACTATTCAATATGGGCACTGGGATGGCTTTGTCATCGATAACATTTCTGTCTTGAAACTGCTGAAAAAACTGGGTAAAGTTAAACTCTGCAAAATCAAGTATTTCATTTCGCAACCAAATGACATTCTCATATTCAGTATATTGGTTCATACAGGCATTTGGATCTAATGACCCCTCCCCATCATTCCCCTGCGGGTCAAAACCTTGATGTACTTCTATATAGGCCAAAATCATCTCGTAATCCCTCTCGGAATAACGAGCAGTATCTACTGTATAATGCATAGACATCATCAATAATAACTTAAACCAAGCCTCACAACTTCCCAAATATGATAAAGGTAATGAAATGAATAGATCATGCCTGTGCATCACGGAAGGTAAAAGACCACAAACCCAACAATTTTTCACATTAGTAGCACTATGTGTCTGGTGCAGCATTTCAATGAATACATTTTTAGCATATGTCTGACGATGGCTTTCTTTATGCGGGGCTAAGGTAAAAAAGAAGTGTTCCGGAGGCGGGGTAGTTGTTCCCAATACTATGTACATAGAATGACAAAATTCTAAATACACAAATACACTCATTAATATAATCAATAAAATTGCAACTGTGACTACGAAAGCTACTTTTACACGCATGGTCCAAGAAGAAAACACAGGGACATATATAGGCAAATAATGGGGTGCAAGGGGGCGTTCCTCTTCAGGAACAAAACAACCAAAAGGGTATATGCTAACTAAAAGTCCAAAACTAAACTAGGGTGATGCAGTCCAACCTGCCATAGGGTGCTTCTTTCCTGTGTCCGTCTAGAGTCTCACAGGCAGGCTCCTATCGTTCATCAAAAGAGAAATAAGGCAAATCCTCATGTCGGAGTTATACTCCACACAACTCTGGAAGAAAACTACAACCTGGGCCCCTTTTCTTTTTACATTTTAGTCTTTCTTTCTGAACAGAGCAATACAATGTTCCAGGCTCTCAACGTGTTCCGTCTAGTCTCTCGCTCAGTACCACATATAGATTCTAGCAAACCCTATTGCTCAAGTCTCTCTCTATCTCCTACCAACTTCACCTGGGGTACCGTGTCATTTTCTGGGCTGCAGGTTGTATTGATCATGGCCATGTATGCATGTATTTCCTGATCAGTAAACAAAACAGAAGGGAATACTTTTGCAGCAATTGGAGTATCATGAATCTCTCGTGCAACTGTGGGGGCAACTAAATCCGGGGCAATTACTGGTGCAGATGATGCCCCTTCCGTGCCCAACGCTCCTTCTCCTTGCCCTTCTCCAACTTCCTGGGTGTCGGAGAAAAGGAACAAAATGAGTGGATGGGTCCACTCACTCCATTTGTAGAAGTCTCCATATTAATTTCATATGACATCCTTGCTACGTCACTGTTGTCATTGAGTATGGAAAAGCAGAATTAGCTGAAAATAACAATAAAACATTAACATTGAAACCATCCCAGATACCTCCATCCAAAGCCCCCCAAGCCCCCACCCTTTGAAGTACTAAAGTAACGGAATACAATGGGTAAAAGTGTAGCAAGGGTAACTTTGGTGAATCAGGCAAGCGTCGAGGAGTTCTTAAATGTATCAAAACAATGGGGTACTTGGGTAATGTCGTGAAAAGCCACTGCTCGTCGCTAGCTACAGACTGTAAGAGTCCCAAGGCATTGAAGGAAGAAGTGAAAGCGAGGGAGCTCCATTTACTGTGGGCTAGCTTCCCGCAGAAAGACATTTTAGAGTGAGCTTGAAACAGACACTGTTGTGTCCAGTGACAACAAAGTGTCAAAGGGCACTAGTCAAACTTTTGACATTACCAATTTTGTGATAAAAAATACATTACATATTATACAGTTGGAACTCTCTAAACCTGCTCTAAAGTCCATCTTTCGCTATATCAAATCTTGCATCCTTTTTTTGCTACAAAGACAATGGTAAAAGCCTTTTGAGCCTTTGAAGAGGTGGTGATGCTGCTCTGGTGCTGCTCTGGTGGGAGGAGACAAGTATGCTCAGACGACTAAGGTAATTGTCTTTGAGGTGGGTTTGAATTGATGCTGCGCTGAGGGAGATTAATATGGCTCTGAAAACAATGGAAAAAACCTTTGAGGAGATCACGATGCTGCGCTGGCCGAGGAGAAAAGCATGGCTCAGACGACTACAGTGGTCCCCCGGTATCTGGAATGGCCGCGTCAACACTCGTCGGATGCTTCTCGGTACCTGAGCACCACCGGGGGGACTCCTGTCGTTGGCATAATAACGGTGGACTGGGCAGCGGATGGAGGCTCTCACCCACTCCAGGCCCCCAGGGAGCACTTGTCATCAGAGCGGCCTGTCCCGCCACGGATCGGGGGGCCCCCACCGAGGAGTCTAAGCACACAGCCCCCGCTTCTGGGCCTGGAGCCGCGAGGACAGCTGAGCCCGGCCTTCTTTCAGCCCTTCTACCCCTGTGTGCCCCCTCTCCAACAACTTCTGTTGCTCTCAAACAAAGTGCTGCTGCAGCCAGGCAAGAGTGAGGAACCAATGAACTTTTCCCAGGTGTGGGGGCACAAGAGCCACGACCAGCAGATACTGATTGTCGTCGACGTTACTCCAGTGGATCTGAGCCTACATGCCTCCTCTCCCTTCCTGACTTTGATTTTTGAATTATGTACCCCCCCTGACTTCTTTTGGCACTCTAATTCGCCATCTTGTCCATTCCCTTGTCCTTTACCCTTTTCCCTCGTTTCCCTCTTGATGATCCTCTGATTTGCCTTTTCTCCATACCCTTGTATCCATCCCACCCTCCCTTGGTGCTGTGACTGCGTGCCCCCTCTGACCTCACTTAATGGAACTCTGCTCTCCTGGTTTTTTGGGTCTTGACCTGAGAAAATCTACTATTTGTATATATATGTATATAGAGATAACTCTAATCACTAGTATATGCAGTAGACCTTTGTACTCCCTACCATTCCTATGTGACTCTTAGAGTATATCCATTTGTATCCCTTCCTTGAGTGACTTTACTACTTGCACATTTGCAATTTTTTCAGTTTATATCTCTTCCTTGTGTGACTTTTTAACTTGTACATTTGCAAAAAAATTTCTGGTTGTATCTTTTATGTAACACATGTGATACTAAGTCCTTATGTGTCGCAACTGGTTCTTATGTAAAGCGATCTGACACCTTTGATAATGTTTGCGCTATATAAAATCGCATTAAATAAAAATAAATAAATGAATACAATTTGAGATGGCCCAGTCGCTGTATTGGCCTGGAATACTATAATGTCTCAGAAGACAATAGAAACAGCCTTTGAGGAGCTCCTGATGCTGCGCTGGGGAAACTAATTTGTTTCAGAAGTCAATGGTTATGCTGCACTGGAAGTGGAAATAGGTATGTCTCAGAAAACAATCTTAAAAGCCTTTGAGGAGGTCCTGATGCTACTCTGGTGAGGGGAGACAAGTAGGCTCAGAAGACTAAGGTAATGTCCTTTGAGGTGGATCTGATGATGCTCTGGGGGTAGCCAGCGTCGGATTGGTAACGAGGGGCATTCGGGCAATGCCCGAGGGGCAGGTGTCCAAGTGCTGCTGTGGGTCTCTTTTTTTTTTTAGCAGTCTGGGGGGCCATTTGGGCACTGTCTCTGTTGTTCGAATACAGCCAGCGGCCCAGTGGGTGCCTGAGTGGCCTTTCTAGAGGCAGATGGGAGCTCATTACCTCCGTTTAGCAAGAGGTGTCACTCCCTTTTTCTCGCTGGCCGGCCCATTAATGTGTGCACATACTGAGCGGGTTCAGGGGGCCTGAGTAGAAGTGGCCTAACTTGTTTCACCACTGTAAACTAACACGTGCATTTTTTTTTACCCCCCCTCCTATGGTTCTTTTTTTATAAGTTTAAGCCAAAGCAGTGATTTGAGGAGTGATTATGCAAATGTGGGCCGATTTTATTTTTGCGTGCCCGGGCCGATTTTCAATCCCAATCCAATCCTGGGGGTAGAGTACGGCTCAGAAGAATATGGTACAGCCCATTCAGGTGGTCTGGATGCTGCACTGGCAGGGCAGATGAGTATACCATGAAGGCTATACTAAATTCCATCAGGGTGGTCCCGATACTTGGCTGCTGGGAGACAGGGCCAGTCTGGCCCGGAACCGAACAAGCATAGTAGTCATGCGTGCAAAAAAAGGTTCTATCTAGCCCAACATGGAAGTTATTTACCAACGTTTTGCACTGGCTGTGGTTAATGCAAAGTGATTCAAATATGCACATTTATTTGGTTGCCACTTAACAAGCCAGTTAATGCAGCGCATATTTGTGCCCCGTGGCGTGACCCATGGCACAAACCTTAGTGAACATAAGCCAATATTATTTCCAAGCAAGGAGCACCCCTCAACCCCCTGTCCTCCATTGGGCATTCGTTGTCTTCTCTTCTCGTGCCCGCAGCAACCCCGTTGTTCACTCCCTCTCAAACCATTGGGGGTTTCTGCCTTTCTCCAGCTCTCAGGCCTTTGTCGCCATCTTAAAACCAAAGGAGAAACCCTAACTCCTGTCTCCCTACCGGCTGGAGCCACCCAGCTAACTTGGCATATGTCATATTATAATTCCTTCAATTTGAGATCAGAGAACTGCAACCTTACTGCTGTCTGTGCTACGGGGGTGTGCACTGCACGGCGCAGCGATAAGAACATGCGAACGTCTCATGAATACTAAACAATGGAGAAGCAGATGTGGGTAGTCGTGGTTCACTGACATTAACATTTCTTCACCCACCTAGGCTGCCGCGCGCCAAGTACTTCATGCATATTTCTTATCAGTCCCAGCTGTTTCATCGAAGCAGTCTGTGACTGCGGCGCCCTCGCGCTTTACCATTTCCACACTCTGCCTAAGTGAGCCCCAGAGAGCCCGGCGCAGGCACGGGGCGCCTTGGTAACAGCAGAGCCGGTGTCATGGCGGACTCGCTAGGCCTGTGGGTGCACAAGAGAGGGTGGGCAGGGGCCGTCTCCACCTGTTAGCCCTCTGAATGCAGGGCCTCTCGTTCCGCACAAGGAAGTTTCTGTGGCACTTAAACTCAAGAACGATGACTGGAAGTAAGATGGGGCAGCAACAATGCTGGCAACTTGTGTCACAGTTGTGTACTCGTTTGATATAGAAGCAGAATGACACTGATGGAGTGCAGTGATGTACACTCTGCTAAGCAACAATGGTGTGAATGAATAGCGATGAAAATGCACGTTTCTAAGCGCTACCAAATACAAAAATTCACGCCAAGAAAGGGAAATAAATACATCTCTAGCTTGCAAAATAAAGATAAACGCAATTCGTATGCTTTAAAGTATACAAATACCGCAAATAAATCGAAGTTGGTCTCAACCCGCGGGGAATCCGGCGGGCACTCAAAAGTGTAAATGCAGGCAGCAAACACCCGAGCTGCAACTAACCTGGGACCGGCTGTCTGCTGGCCTACATAACACCTTCCTCACGCCAGGAGGAGGGAGGGGCGGGGGAGCGGGGAATGAGTCGCGTCAGTTATTAGAAGGTGACCCCTGAGGCAGCTGATGGAGACACCGCTCTGATTTTAGACCATGAACAATAGTTGGACAGTGTGAAGAGAGAGAGGCCCCAGGGCGCCCAACCACTGACCTTATTACCAATGTCAACGAAGACATGCACTGGAGTTTAAGAAGGTTCGGCAAGGAGGATAACTGAAAGCCTCACATGTCCTCTTTGTAGAAGCTTCTGAGTTCAGGTATGTTACCACACGTTTTCAGCATTTGTCTGGCACGTTCTATCTTTTTATCATTAGTGTGTCATACAAACACTCAAGTTTAGGCATCTAGGCATCGTTTTTGTACGTTTTAGGATTTCCATGGATAGTCGGTGTATTGCTTTCTGGTTGCATAAGAGTACTGCAGATTTGTTTAATATACTAAGTGGTTTGCGGTGGTAAACTTAAGTGAAAGTAGAAATAGGTCGTTTCAATAAATATTTGTGTAGGCTATGTGTAGGGATGACCGTACTATGTTGAGATTTGGGTTGGTTGTCGATAGTCCAGCCTATGTGGATTGTTTTCGCTCCTCAGGTAAACATCTACCTTACATGTATATTGTGATCACAGTGCTAGACTGCAGATGGAACTGGAGGTTAAATGAAATGTATGCCATTACAGGGGAAACAGCCTCTACAACGAAGCCGTTTCCACGAAAACATTAACCACGCATGCATTACAACGCATGCGTGGTTACCACAAAAGCCTTTACCACGCATACCTTTACTACGAGGTACGTAGTAAAGGCATGTGTAGTAAAGGCTAACATTAAAAAGGGGGCTTGGGGGGGTCTCCCCCCCCAAAAAAAGAAACTCACCTAAAGTCACTCAGCGTCGTTTAAGAGGAAACGGAAAGAAACTTCCGCTTCCTCTTAACGACGTTCGACGTCACCACGAACAAAGAGAGGAAAAGGTTCTAAGTTGAAATAGCATTCCGTTGTAACGCATGCGTGGTAAAGGCATGCGTTGCAACGGAATTCGTTGTAATAACATACAACCCCATTACAGTAGCCAGAGAAAGCAGCAGGCTGGTTCTGTTCACTGATCAGTTTCATGTCTTGTTTGTTGTTTGTGTACCACACCTTTTGTAGCGTGTCGTTGCGGCAGGAACCGAGACGCCTCACGCTTCCACTTCGTCTTCCGGAGCAGACAAATAATTCAGGAAATAAGCCTTCCAGTCCTCCCAGTTCATGGCTGGCTCCCCCTGTTTCGGCAGGAAGGGGACTTTATTGGTGAGAGAAATTGTCTGTGCACACATGCTGGCTGAATGATGGGACCGAGGTCCACAGAGTGTGTACCAGTAGATGCAGGGGGGGTGTGACTAGCCAAATAGATGGGCCGAACCAGCCCAGTGCACCGGCCGGCGACAGCGTGTGCTCCTGATGACTCTGCTCAGAGGGCGAGTCTATGATTGGCAGGAATGCTTCACTCTTCAATCCTGTATGTGCCCATTGGGTGTTCTGGGGATTAGCAATGCGAGGGATTCAGGCTGAGATGATCCCTGTAAGCAATCAGCTCCCCAGGCCCACCTCTAAGGGTAATCAGCAGGCACTGTAGTGCGGCTGCAGGATGTGGCACCTAGTAGGGATGGGAGGTCCCTGGCGATGATCCACTCCCAGATCAGGCAGGCAAGCTCCCTCTGGCATTTACTGTGGAGAAGCTGGTCCTTGGAGGTCTGACTTGCTAGGCTGCAGGGCCCAGGATTCTCGGCGTGCAGCTCCCTGCCTGATGGTTGCCTCTAAGATGTGGGTGCCCAGATTGCCATTGGTGTCGCCTTGTATGCTCAGGAGCCCTCTGCCACCCTCTCCCTCTGATGCTGGATGTCCATGCCAAGCGCGGGGCTAAATTACCGGTGCACGCGGGGACAGCGCGGCACAAGCACCAACCTCATCGTCAATTTGTAGCATGTCGTTGCACCAGGAAATGAGACGCCACACGCGGATTGAAGCCTATAAGTACTTTATATCCTGGATTATAGGGAGAGCGCCAGGGTCACTCACGCACTTCGAACCTTCTCTGCGAAATGGCCGCCGGTGCTCCCAGCATGCCTCAGGCCGCCACGTGGTGTAACCAGGGCCAGACTGGGATCCAAAACTGGCCCTGCCAAAGTGCTCGGCCAACCCCCCCCCCCCCCCCCCCCCCCTGCCCCCGGGGGTTGGGGGTGCACCGAGCTCTGTGCTAGGGCCGGGTTTCGGACGATTTTGTTAAGGGATGATTTTGTAGCTATGCTGCAAAAAAGGCCCATAACAAAATTGCCCCCCAGGGCCCCAAAACCGGTCCCCACCCGTGCGACGCACCGGGGGATTGCTCGGTGCCCAGCCCGGCCCTGGGTGTAACCACTATAATGCTACACCACACCTTTGTTGGGCCATTTAAAAGCACTAAGGAGAAAGGAGAATGAGAAGGCAAGAGGATAAACATGCATTAGAAAACTAATAGGACACACCTTTAGGCTTTGCCAATGCTTCTTTACAATGCTGTTCCACATCAGCAAAAAGAAAATGGGGAAAAAAACCTTTTTTGCCACTGCTAAGCTATATTGGCAAAAAATGGGGAAAAAAGTACAATGTTAAGTATGCATGCATGCATCCTCAAGCAGGCGTGCATATCTGTTATGACACAACCGCGGCGTAGCTTGATGACATATATGTGCGTGTGCATCAACACGCATGCATACACATACAGCATGACAAGTCACTGTTGAGCTTTGTTTTTTTATCTTGGAGCAGTAAATAGAATTGAATAAAATATATGTGAAAGTGGCTCACCGGTTAGAGCAGGCAGTCCCTGATGCAGAGGTCAGACCCGGGACCAGGGTTCAATCCCCGACGCGGCAGGGCCTGAGCTCAAAATGTCCACGGACTCTATAATTCTCGCCTCGGTGCCTACTCAAATCGTGGGTTCACACTCTGCAACTCTGGGCAATAGCTTGCTCAAACTCCACTACGGCCCCACTGTGATGGGATGCCTGGTCTTCACCTTGGGGATGCCCAGTAGGGGTAATCTCGCAGGGAAAGGCCAGGACGGGTTCCGAAAGCAAGAGCCTTGAGACCTTACAGTGAAAGGCTATAAAAGAACATATGGTTTATGATTTATTTATGATTTACAAAAGGAGTACCCAAGCAGCAAAGTGGAACACATAAGCCCTAATAAAAATATTCAAAAAAAGGAAGTGAGGGCAGGAGGGACAAAGGTAGAGCGGGTGGGGGAAATGGAAATGCTGCACAGTGGCAACAGCAAGGGGAAATAAAAATGGGAGAGATGGGGGTTTAAAATAACATAAATGAAAAAAAATTCAGGGAGGGTTGGGGAAGCAACAGAGAAACTTGGGTGTGTGGGTGGAGTTGAAAAATAAATTAAAAAATAGCTGGGTGGAGGAAACGGGCGCCCTAAGGGGAAGAGTTTAACAAAAAAGAGAGCACAGGGCATCGGTACTCAAGGTAGGAAACTTAGGGGAGAGAGCAGAGCAAGAAAACACACTACTATGGCATGCTAAATGCAGAAGAAAAAAGTAGTTCCCTGAATGTGAGAATTAGAAGGATACAAGCCATTCATTCAAAAGTATGGTGAAGAAGTTATGCTCGAGGGGAGGTACAAACACAAAAAATGGACAAAGTAATTGAAAAAGAGGCAAGTAAATGAGAGTGACAAAAAAGCCAACCAACGGGGAGTATCAAGCTGGCCCAAAGAGTACTTTAAGCATTCAGTTGTCCTCACAATGTCTAGAACAGCAGACAGCGAAAAGCTAAGACCTAAAATGCTAAAGGGGTTTGAGGGGAAGGGAAGGTGAGAGTCTGCTATCATGCCGTACTCACTGCTTGTGTAGGGATTATGACATGGTAAGGACACTTTAAAGATGCTAAACTGTAACATAAATTATAGGGGGACATTAAATGAATGCAGGGGCCATATGAGATGTGATGGAGGAGTGACATTTGGTGACAGTCAAACTATCAAAGTTTGGCAAGATATAAAAAGGGAGAAAAACATGATATAGACCGTTTTTTGGTTAAAGGAGTGGAAGACTCCCTATAAAAGAGAAAGTTGGTAAGTATAACTAGACACACAAGGGTGGTTGTGTTATCGTTTTCTTCAGGGCTGTGCAGTACTTAATTAAAAAAAAAATGATAATAAATAAGTGTCAGGGCTTTTGTCAGGAAGCCACTGCAGCTTGCTCTACACATTGCCCCTTGCTGCAATGATAGTAACAACACAACTACTAACCATCACACTCCTACAAGTGTGACAATTCAGAATATTTAAGGCCCCCAAAGCTATAAGAATGGCGTGAGTGGCAGGTAATCGTAATTTTTTAAAGTATATTGCATTAATAATTCGTTGTTGTAGTCATCTCTAAATTAGCCAGACAGCGCCACCTTGTGCTGACATTTAAGTGGCGGTGCCGAGCACCAGAAACCACCAGCTCAAATTAAACACTCAAGCTGTGCAAGCTGTTGGCCTACTCTCCCTCACCTTCTTGTAAAATGATGCTTATATCGGTATGAATTTGGATGTTTTAATTGACGTCGGTCATCAGCGGCTACACAGGAAGGGCGATAAATTCAGTACACTAACATTCTTTAAAAATGGAGAATATTCAGACATATATTGTAGCAGAAAGGCAAACTAGGCAGTGCTAGCACATACATAATGAGATATTAACCATATCATTTTAGAATATCTTATGGTGTTATACTTCATTACCACTCCCCAGACAACTTCTGACACAGACAGTTGCCTGTTTGTAACCAACCATGTTTGCACCAGAAAAGCGGGATAACTTAGAAATATTGTCAACTAGTGAGAAACTTCTCTTGTACACCAAAGCGAAGAATTTGGGTAAAACACAAAGTGCTGATCAGCTGCGGGTGAAATGTGCATGGTGTAGATGGGCACACTGGCGCCTAGATTGTTGACAGTGCTGGATGAGGCAATAGAATTGGGAATTTTATATTAAACGATGAAGAACGTGCCAATTGTTATTGTTTCTTACCCTAACCAGGATGTTTCTTATCACAAGGCATATCCTCCTATGTTAATGCTCAATTGTATGCCAGAAAATGGTGCACAGAAATATTGTCTAACTTAAATATAGTGCCCTAAACATTGTTTATTGAAATATTGTCCTATTGGTTGAAGGCTGTCTATTGTTATCTCCAATCAGGCTGTATTTGTGTAGACAATATTTAGGAAATGCTTTTTATGTGCGATGATATTCTGACGATGATATTCTTGCACCGTACCTGATGCTCAAAGGTGACAATAAAATAATGCACCATCCAGACTAGTTAGGCTGAATGCCGCACACAAAGGCTAGAATTTCCAGAGGCTAGTACATGTCATAGGGAGATCGGTGAAAGAGGATGAGTAGTGGGGTTATTTCATGCTGGAAAAGCATTGACGATTCAGAAAAGGGGGTGGTGATGGACAGAGTATCTGAATTAAGCAGAACACTCGTACCCAGTCAACAGATCAGGGCTTGATCCATCACTGTTTTTTTAGCTCACTGCACCATCCCAGCTCAGAACCTGGCTACATGCAAATTAGTCTGTCCCTGGCCCAGTGCATCATGGGAACAGGGCAGACCAAACTACCAAGCCAATTCTTTTACTGGGAAGGAAACAAGCTTCCGGGGACCGGTTTCTGGCATTACAGCCGTCTTCGGCCCGGCTTGCTTGAATCCTGATGGTGCAATGAGCAAGGGACAAGCATTGACATCATAAATTGGAAGTCATTTCGAGGACCTACATAAAATGGTGTTGGGTACAAACTTTCTTAAAGGATAAGACTGTTATATTATGATTATAATCACGGGTAAAACTGAATTCTTTCCTGATGATGTCTGTGATGGGGTATGAGACAGAAATTACCACTATCATCACTAAATGTTTGCTCCTGGCGGGGAACCACTATCCTTCCTCCTGAGAAAAAAGTTGGAGGGTAGCAGCCGCGGGTTCACACTCTGCAACTCTGGGCAATAGCTTGCTCAAACTCCACTACGGCCCCACTGTGATGGGATGCCTGGTCTTCACCTTGGGGATGCCCAGTAGGGGTAATCTCGCAGGGAAAGGCCAGGACGGGTTCCGAAAGCAAGAGCCTTGAGACCTTACAGTGAAAGGCTATAAAAGAACATATGGTTTATGATTTATTTATGATTTACAAAAGGAGTACCCAAGCAGCAAAGTGGAACACATAAGCCCTAATAAAAATATTCAAAAAAAGGAAGTGAGGGCAGGAGGGACAAAGGTAGAGCGGGTGGGGGAAATGGAAATGCTGCACAGTGGCAACAGCAAGGGGAAATAAAAATGGGAGAGATGGGGGTTTAAAATAACATAAATGAAAAAAAATTCAGGGAGGGTTGGGGAAGCAACAGAGAAACTTGGGTGTGTGGGTGGAGTTGAAAAATAAATTAAAAAATAGCTGGGTGGAGGAAACGGGCGCCCTAAGGGGAAGAGTTTAACAAAAAAGAGAGCACAGGGCATCGGTACTCAAGGTAGGAAACTTAGGGGAGAGAGCAGAGCAAGAAAACACACTACTATGGCATGCTAAATGCAGAAGAAAAAAGTAGTTCCCTGAATGTGAGAAGTAGAAGGATACAAGCCATTCATTCAAAAGTATGGTGAAGAAGTTATGCTCGAGGGGAGGTACAAACACAAAAAATGGACAAAGTAATTGAAAAAGAGGCAAGTAAATGAGAGTGACAAAAAAGCCAACCAACGGGGAGTATCAAGCTGGCCCAAAGAGTACTTTAAGCATTCAGTTGTCCTCACAATGTCTAGAACAGCAGACAGCGAAAAGCTAAGACCTAAAATGCTAAAGGGGTTTGAGGGGAAGGGAAGGTGAGAGTCTGCTATCATGCCGTACTCACTGCTTGTGTAGGGATTATGACATGGTAAGGACACTTTAAAGATGCTAAACTGTAACATAAATTATAGGGGGACATTAAATGAATGCAGGGGCCATATGAGATGTGATGGAGGAGTGACATTTGGTGACAGTCAAACTATCAAAGTTTGGCAAGATATAAAAAGGGAGAAAAACATGATATAGACCGTTTTTTGGTTAAAGGAGTGGAAGACTCCCTATAAAAGAGAAAGTTGGTAAGTATAACTAGACACACAAGGGTGGTTGTGTTGTCGTTTTCTTCAGGGCTGTGCAGTACTTAATTAAAAAAAAAATGATAATAAATAAGTGTCAGGGCTTTTGTCAGGAAGCCACTGCAGCTTGCTCTACACATTGCCCCTTGCTGCAATGATAGTAACAACACAACTACTAACCATCACACTCCTACAAGTGTGACAATTCAGAATATTTAAGGCCCCCAAAGCTATAAGAATGGCGTGAGTGGCAGGTAATCGTAATTTTTTAAAGTATATTGCATTAATAATTCGTTGTTGTAGTCATCTCTAAATTAGCCAGACAGCGCCACCTTGTGCTGACATTTAAGTGGCGGTGCCGAGCACCAGAAACCACCAGCTCAAATTAAACACTCGAGCTGTGCAAGCTGTTGGCCTACTCTCCCTCACCTTCTTGTAAAATGATGCTTATATCGGTATGAATTTGGATGTTTTAATTGACGTCGGTCATCAGCGGCTACACAGGAAGGGCGATAAATTCAGTACACTAACATTCTTTAAAAATGGAGAATATTCAGACATATATTGTAGCAGAAAGGCAAACTAGGCAGTGCTAGCACATACATAATGAGATATTAACCATATCATTTTAGAATATCTTATGGTGTTATACTTCATTACCACTCCCCAGACAACTTCTGACACAGACAGTTGCCTGTTTGTAACCAACCATGTTTGCACCAGAAAAGCGGGATAACTTAGAAATATTGTCAACTAGTGAGAAACTTCTCTTGTACACCAAAGCGAAGAATTTGGGTAAAACACAAAGTGCTGATCAGCTGCGGGTGAAATGTGCATGGTGTAGATGGGCACACTGGCGCCTAGATTGTTGACAGTGCTGGATGAGGCAATAGAATTGGGAATTTTATATTAAACGATGAAGAACGTGCCAATTGTTATTGTTTCTTACCCTAACCAGGATGTTTCTTATCACAAGGCATATCCTCCTATGTTAATGCTCAATTGTATGCCAGAAAATGGTGCACAGAAATATTGTCTAACTTAAATATAGTGCCCTAAACATTGTTTATTGAAATATTGTCCTATTGGTTGAAGGCTGTCTATTGTTATCTCCAATCAGGCTGTATTTGTGTAGACAATATTTAGGAAATGCTTTTTATGTGCGATGATATTCTGACGATGATATTCTTGCACCGTACCTGATGCTCAAAGGTGACAATAAAATAATGCACCATCCAGACTAGTTAGGCTGAATGCCGCACACAAAGGCTAGAATTTCCAGAGGCTAGTACATGTCATAGGGAGATCGGTGAAAGAGGATGAGTAGTGGGGTTATTTCATGCTGGAAAAGCATTGACGATTCAGAAAAGGGGGTGGTGATGGACAGAGTATCTGAATTAAGCAGAACACTCGTACCCAGTCAACAGATCAGGGCTTGATCCATCACTGTTTTTTTAGCTCACTGCACCATCCCAGCTCAGAACCTGGCTACATGCAAATTAGTCTGTCCCTGGCCCAGTGCATCATGGGAACAGGGCAGACCAAACTACCAAGCCAATTCTTTTACTGGGAAGGAAACAAGCTTCCGGGGACCGGTTTCTGGCATTACAGCCGTCTTCGGCCCGGCTTGCTTGAATCCTGATGGTGCAATGAGCAAGGGACAAGCATTGACATCATAAATTGGAAGTCATTTCGAGGACCTACATAAAATGGTGTTGGGTACAAACTTTCTTAAAGGATAAGACTGTTATATTATGATTATAATCACGGGTAAAACTGAATTCTTTCCTGATGATGTCTGTGATGGGGTATGAGACAGAAATTACCACTATCATCACTAAATGTTTGCTCCTGGCGGGGAACCACTATCCTTCCTCCTGAGAAAAAAGTTGGAGGGTAGCAGCCGCGGCCCGTGCAGGTGAGAGCGGCAGGGCCGGTTTGGGGGAAACGGGGGGTGGATTTTCGACTGATGACCACAAAGGAAAATTGATTATTTATTTAATTTTCCCTTGTGGACATCAGTCGAAATAACCCCCCCCCCCCCACCCAGCCTCACCAACCCACTCCTCTTACCTGCACTGCCCGCAGATGGAGGGTAATAAGGCACATGTAATAGCCCTCTATATAGATCATATCCTCACATAATGCAAAAGCCTGCCCACAATGTGGGTACGATTCTGGATAGTGTATACCAGTTGGCATGTTATCCGGCCTTAGACTAAACTGGGATAATCACTCCTTTTCTCGCTTAGATTTCTGAAGAATTTTTCTCCTACAACACTTCCATTGCTACCTAGGAGATGATAAACCATGTTCCTCGGCTATTGGTAATGTGATTGTGAACTCAAAAACTCAAATGCACACACTAATTCTAGACAGGATCATTACTAATCTACACAAATGCACTGATTTCTGGATCCATTTACCCTTATTGATATTGGAATAATAGTTATAGCCAAGATCATTGACAAGATCATTGTTTTACCAGAGTTCAGATATCTTGAGTTTGAATTTAGATCTCTTGAGGTGTTGCACATGCGTGTATCCCCAAGTGGGGTTTAGGCAATTAGAGGGTATAGCTGCCATTAGGCTCTACTTTGAACATTAAACTGCATTTCGGCCATTAGGCTGTACTTTCAATATTACACTGTTTTTTGGCCATTAGACTGTATTTTGGCATGGCACTGAAAAGAAGCAAAGTAAAACTGGACATATTGAAGTGGATTAAAGAGGAGGGTGACTTGAAACTCTATGATATACTTAGAATTTTGCGTCATATTTACAATACCTGAAATGAGGGTTAACTGACTGACCAGGATTAGGTATGGATTTACTGAAAGGGCTGCATGGGTGATATACGATGGGAGATCAACTGTCTATCCCATAATGGATGGATGTAAGGACAGTATTCATGATACGACTAGCTATAAGTGAGTGAGTTCAGACGAAGTAATGACTATACATGCATGCTTTCTATTCACTTCCTGCCCCTCCTTAGGACTCCCTAAGTGTAAGAAAGAGGTCAGTACCATGGACTTTTCATAATGGCTCGGTGTAATCTTGATCTGAACGGTGACTTATTCATAACCTGCAGGTTTTTCACATTCCAAGCTGCTGAGCCAAAATTTGGAGGTGTATGTACCCAAAACTCGATCAGCCAATCAGGGAGCTGGGGTCCTGTGGTCCTGCTTCCCTGATGTCTGGGATAGCAAGTAAGGAGTTGTGTAATAGGATTATTTCATACTTACAAGATGCTCTAGGGTCTGGATATCATTAGTGACAAAGGCAAAATGGAAGCAGACTGTGATTCTGCTGTGACTGAGCAGAGGCGTAAGGAAAGCCTAGTCGCTGTGTGTGCCCTGATTATAACCCCCTATGCCAGGTGTGGAATATGGTGAAGAGAGATGACCACTGCCTCGGAGCACCATGCAACCATGAAGCATGTTGGTTTGCAACCCCTGGAAGCAGAATATCAAATCAATCACTCGAACCCCAAAGCACCCGATACCTGCAGCCAGACTGAGGAACACTTACCACACAATCGGAGGAGCATTGTTGACACCTACCAGCTAACCCGTAGGTTCCAGGCTTCTGCTCAGTGCCAGTGGTGTAACACTGGCCCGGCGGTGCGTGGGCCCTCAAGCTCCAGGGGGCCCCCTCAGCACAATACTCTGGCTGGAGAGCTCCTGCTTGAGTCCAGAAGGGGACCCTCCAGGTACCTTGCAGGGGGGGCACCTCAAGTTTAGTTACACCAGTGCTCAGCACCAGGCCACTGACGCACACCTTGGCCTGCCAAACCACAGCTCCAGCGAGAGTAGGTAAGACTGTTTGCTGGACCACCGTACCCCTGGGTGAATTTGCTCTGACTAAAAGTTCTACCAAGCTGAGACACTTTGACTTTTAAAAAGCCATCATGGAACTTCAATGACTTGTACTTGCTTGAATGGTGCCTCACATGAATAAAGATAAAGAATAGTCACAGTCCTTAGACAGGGAAGTGGGACACAGGGGTTTACCTGGAAAATGCTAGAATGACAGCTCTATGAAGACTGTGTGTATTATTTGTTGTGTGCCGTATTTCACTTGTGTTTGTATATAAATACTACATTTTTCATTAAAACAGGTATCTAGCTGGACATTCATTTATTGTGGTTGCTGGGCATGTTTCTGAGTTGTGAGGCTTTGTACACCTTGCATCTATCCCTTGCCTTGCCCATAAAACCTTGGACTGCTTGACCCTTGCTATCACTCAAAGTCAAGTTATAAAGTGGAAGTATTTGGCCCTGTTACTCGGTACCCGTAGTTGGTCGGGCCACTGGACTTCAGGAGTCGAGTACCTCAACCACAACGGTTAGGCTCAGCAGCTCCTTCATGCTCCGTGGCCCTCTGATGGGGACTGACACTAGTATTAAACTTACAGAAATCCAGGCATTGCACCTTACCTATATGACCTCTGTAATTCTGCATAGGATTAGGAATAATAGAAGTAATCCTTCATATGGTGCTCCTGCCGCAACCTCAAACGTGTAATGCAGGAATGCCCAAGGACAATGCAATACTAGGAACTCACTGTAAACAGGTTTCCATCAAAAGCAAATCTGCACTGTTAGAAGCCCCTAAAGACCCACATATGTGGAATTTCGTCATTCAAAACTAAACACAAAACGAAAAGGCTGATTGTCTGTCTAAACTCCCTTCAGAGGGCCACAGGGAAATCAGGGCTACTGGGCCAAACAGTGGTGGCCGAGGCCTTTTACTCCTGAGGTCCTGGGGCATGACCTACCATGAATCCTGAGCAAGTGGGCCAAGTACCACTTCTGCACTTGACTCCCAGTAGTAGCTGTGGATGGGCAGTCAAAAGATCCCTCAAGGGGGAAGTGTGGATACAGGTTAGTAGACACAATTTACTACTCCAAGTGCACGCAGTAATGTCAATACATCAATGTCAAGCCAAATATTTGTTTTTATTTTAAAAATAAGTATTTTATTTCTAACTCTACGCATTCAATGAAGTATTACAACATTCAGAAGCAATAACACAACCCCCTTGAGGTCGTGGCCCTGGTTTTGGTCTAGCAAATTCCTGTATCACTCTCTTCCTTGTAATGGGTTTGGGGTTATTCCCCATTCACTGATGGCCACATCCAGGCAATGCTCACCAGCAGGCCTTACTCAATAGTCCACTCTGAATCTTAGGAACTAGTTAAAATTGTCTCTGGTTCAGTAGCACCTCAAGCGGGAAACAACACTTACAACGCAACTTTTACAACGCACTACCTTTACAACAAAACTTTTACAACTCAACATCAATTACAACGCATGCCATTACAACGCAACCATTACAACGCATGTCAGTACAATGCATACCACTACAACGCATGTCATTACAACGCAGTCATTACAACGCATACCATTACAACGCATACCTACACTATCCAACACTTACCCTACTGTTGTACCCCCTGGAGTTAGAATAGTAATTTTTACCCCTACACTATCCAATACTTACCATACATGCAATGTAATGGTATGCGTTGTAATGGTTTGCGTTGTAAATGTAGTATGCGTTGTAGTGGAATGCGTTGTAAAGGTAGTTTCAAAGAATTCGTTGTAATGGAATGCGTTGTATGGATGTTGCGGTGTAAAAAATGCGTTGTAAAGGTATGCGTTGTAAAAGTATGCGTTGTAACGACATACATCCCCTCAAGCAGCGAATGTTCTGGGGCTCTTCGGGCCCAAATCAAGTCTTACCAACTCCAGCAGCACAGAAGCATTCAGCATTTTAGCGGGTGCCCTGACCGCAGGCACTTGCAATGCTCCAGTCCTGCTCGGTCGAGTTGGAATGCATGTGGGACTCGCAGCAACAACCAGCAAGCGCAGGTTCTCCCCTGAGCGTCAAGGCCAGCCTCGACAGTGACCAGAAGTGCTCCAGGCTTCCATTGGCATGGTAAGTTCAGTTCTTCCCCACACGGGGTGAGGAGGTGGATCTTCATGCTCCTAACAGGGTCCCAGGGATGGAGCAAAGAGCTCTCAATGTCCTCTGAGGTTCACAGGGTAGATCAAGGGTCAGCACTTGGTGCTCAAATTTGACCTGCAGGCCGCAGCTTCAGTTTTACTTGGTGATAGCTTAAACTTGGCAACACAAGGTAATGGCATCCCCTCCTGGCATAAGGGGTTACTAAGGTACCCGCAGGCAAGGGGTAGACCTCTCTTGTGTAGTCACCCATGCAAGGATGAAATACAGGCTTAGCGCTCCTCGTACGGCATTCGATTCATGACTCGGTCCATGGCGGTCCTCTTCCGGTATATTGGGGTCACAGACTCAATCCTGCACATGGACAATGACCCGTTCATTTCACAGCCATCTACACACACCATGCACTGGGAGTCCCCTTGACATGACTTCCCACTGAACCTCGCTCCCCAAACGCTCTCCTCTTCCTTACAGTGCACACTGATCTTAGCAAGCAGGCAAGCGCTCGTGATCCAGGCTTCAGGGAAGGTGGTCTTGGTTTCAATGGGTGATGTTCCTTTACCAAGTAGGAAGGCTAGCAGACCTTGGCCCCCATTCTTGGTCACAGGCAGAAGCCTTGCAGAGCTTCTCCCCCTCAAACTGCCCATCTTGCCCCTTGGCAGATGACACATTTTGGGGTCTCAACCTTCCCCTCTCATAGTCTATTTTCAGACAGCAAATGTGATTTAGGATATAGGTCTTTGAATTGTTATGCTGGGGTTCTACTTCTTTTGAAGTGTACATTTTCTCTCTCTTCTTCCTTTTTTTTCCCTTTTCTTTTTTTCTCCTCTTTCTTTCCGCCACTCATGTATGCTCCATGTAAATATATATTTTTTCACATACAATAAAAAATTACAGAAATAAAAAAAAAAGAAAAGCTGTCTATCATAGCAGGAGAGACTCCAAAGCGGATAGTCCCACGACAGGCCATGGGAGTGACTAGAGTTCACAGCTGGATGTCAGCCACCGTGATATGTGCAATAAAAGGTTAATGCGGGGCTCCCAGCCCTACACTTTATGTTTTCTTATCAGCCCCATCTTCTTCCTGGGATGTGTCCAAGCCCATTCATCGTGATGTATCACTGAATAAAAGAGCACCCTTTTGAAGTGTACAGGTGTAGTCTGTCTCACCCTTCCTCCAGTGTGTCTCGCCCAGATCACAGGATTCCAGCAATACACACATCTGTCTGAGGGGATTCCTCTAATCCTCATGTCTTCACCAGGCAGCCTGGGCTTCCCAAATGGAGCACAGGGTCCTCCATGTAATGTACCATTACAGGCACACTTGCACTCAGTATATGGCCATAGTACATACACTATCCTGTACTGTGAACCCCATGCATTGTACTATCACAGACACATATAAATCCAGACCCCACACTCATTCTGTGTGTATTGCTCAGTACTGTAGCCTCTATATATTGTGTTATGGTGTGTTATTTGCAACCACACACACTGCCAGCACACATCATATGATGAGCATGCTGCCTAACACTTCACTCTTCATGTATTGTACTTCTCACACGCACACACAAACCTAGTACATGCTCCCACTGCGGACTCACTGCATAGCACTACATCTCTCATGTAATGTTTCCCTCGCAGGTATACACACATCCATTCCTGTGCTACACATCACTCTATATCCAACTGATGTAGTCCAAGGGTGAGGTGAGCACACAGCAGCGGAACTTTAAACAAGCATGCGCTAAACCAAAAGGTCTCGTTTTGGGACCCATTGGGTTTCCCAATGATTTAGCCATGCTGCACAATATCTGTGATGCTATGCAGCATGACTAAAAACAGAAATAAAAAAAGCCTACACGAGTTTCTGTGTAATTTTGTAGGTTCTCACACCAAAGTAAAGCCAAAAGGTTTTCCCTATGGGAGGTATTATTTCCTGCTTCTAAATCAGGACTCAAAACGACAAACTCAATTCACACCATTCATATATCTTGCATTTTGTTGGATGGGAGAACACTTACCAGAAAGGAACACAAACAGTCTATTTTTAAAAAAGTATACAATTTATTATAAATAAAAGCATATGGATTCCAAGTTAAAAACACAAATTACACAAATAAAACCACCTAATGTGGATGTGGAGAAATGTTTTTTGAAAAAGACACTACTATCTGTCTTAGTTATGTCATTTCGGGCCCTCGTTTGTCAACATTGGGGGAATAATATTCCTTTACACCAGGTTATTTGTTGGCAACACCCAATATGACTCGATGAAAATGCGTTGACGCGTTTTGGAAGCTTAAGTTGATAATGGCTTCCTTCTTCAGGACAGTCTCTATATGTTTTCTCCACTGAATTGTATCATACCTAATGCACAAATAAAATATGGCTATTAGCTTCTGATTTTACAATTACTATCTACACGTGTTTGAATGTGATTTTATCAAGGTGGCTTGATCTTGCATTGCCCATACTGAACTTAGCCCTTACATATTAAAACATGTACTCAAATCTGTATGGAGACACACAATTCTTTATGAAGACACACAATTCTCTATGAACGCAATTCTATATAAAACACAATTATCTATCAACAAGGGGCCTATTTCCAATCATAGAGGGCCTATGTATAATCACCAGTCCTTTGTATTAACACATTTCTCCAGATGCCAACATCTTAAACACCTCAAGTCAGCATCATACTGTTTCATATAGCCATTTTATTTTTTTAGGGCCAGTAAGTTGTATTGCACATATCCTTTCTAAAAAAACATATTGAACATACTGAAAAACCATACATATCTAATTTACTACCTATAGTTATTGACAATTTTCACATTTTTCTGGAAACATTGTGCTTAAGTCTAACACCCTCTGGTTAGTGTTGTCCACATCCTTCCCACACTCATTCAAATCATTCATACACCAGTCATATTACATTTAGTTGTTACTGACCATTGCAGTTGCGTTGTATGGAGAAATCTACTGAATGCGTAGTATTCCTGTGGTGACCGCCTATAAGGTTCGCAGACTCCCACGGTCCTATATATAGTTAAGGAGAGTACAGCGTTAAAAATTACATTTTAAATCTTAGCGTACTCTAAATTAATAGTTAGAGGGCATTTGTTTACCTCAATATGTAGGAGGTTGCTGTATCCAATCAGGTCTTTTTAGTAGCTTTTTTAGATGTGATACTATCCTCACATTCCTGCATAGGTTAAGGGATACGTGTTAATTTTTAACATCGAGCGTTAGATGGGTCATATCTTACAGCTCAGTTGGTAATACAGTTTTAATGGTATAGGGATTTCTCAGCATGATTCTCGTGGGGCGTGGATATTTTAATGCCTCCCACCGAGTGCTAGTTCTATGTTGAATCCTAGAATAGGTATGAATATTTTACAGGAAGCCTCCACTCTCTTCATCACCAAATTACATAGACATATAAACCGGTCCTTACCGATAAAGACAACACTCTGCCTCGAAAACGGGGGTCCTTTCACACAGCTCGGTAATATTATGCACGTGGCTGCTTAAAGGTAAATGCTAGTTCTGCGTTGTATCTTGAAGAAAGATATACTTATTTTAGACAAAGAGGAAACATCCACTATCCTCATCGCCATATTAAATAAACATGTTAACAAGTCCTTACCGGAAATAACAACGATCTGTTTCAAATACCGGGGGTCCTTTCACGCAGCCGGGTAATTTAATGCACGTGGCTGTGTAAACAAATATAAATTGGTGTCACTATATATATGACACAAGCTGCACGCAGTATGCGTAATTGCGGCGGGGTATTATCTTATTTAAATATTGCCCACAACAGTGTTACGATATTGGCTCTAAGTCGCCTTCTTTCCCCCACTAACGTCGTTCTGTTAAGCATAGCGGGTCGGATGTTGTTCTCACCTATTGGGTGCACACGGCAATCTTTCCCGGGCTGCAAAACGTCGGCGTCTGTACGATCACCGCTCGCGTAGTAGTTTAGAGGTTTGCATGATTCCACTAGTCGCTTTTAAAGTACGTCAGACAGTCACGTGATTTAAATATTATCATCGAGGCCGGCCGTCAATGCGTGCGTTGTATTTCCTTTTCTTTTTTCGAAGGAAAACCAAACTTTATTGTAAAAGCTTGATGGACGCTTCCAGAGTTTTGTTAATAACCGCACCTATACGTGCGCGTGGCTGTATTATGGCTGTTCTGCACATGAGGGCACAGCGCAGGGCAATAATAAATTGTGGCAGCCTTAAATTCTATGTTTATAATGGTAATTCTAACATAAATCGTTTTAACCAATAAAAATGGTCTCCTCCTTTAAATATATCGCCTATGTATTATTTCGTCTTTTATTATGATAGTAACTAAATGTTCCTATCTTCAAGGTCGGGGGGGTCTCAAGCCCTAAATTCTAAGCTATATAGGATTTATAAATGGGAGAACGGGGTCTATATGATGCATACCAGTTTTTTTTCCCTTCAATTGTGTGCTCTGGTGCTGTATCTGCTTATACTTATAGACAGTTTTATACTACTATCCTTATCCAGTCTTCTTTAGTGTTGAGACCACGATTAACTGTGTCTAGCTTGGAAATATACCACTGTTCCCTATTTTTCCTTTTTATATCAAGGTTTCCTCCTCTTTTGGAAGCTGTAATCCTCTCTATTACAAACCACGAAAATTCCGTATGTTTGTGTTGCAATTTGTCGAAATGTTCGACCATAGGGGCATTCTCTTTTCTTGTTTTCAGCGCGGATCTATGTTCCAGGAGGCGCAATCTTATTTCTCTGCCAGTCTCTCCTACATAAGCTAGTTTGCAGGGGCACATTATTATATATACAAGATTGCTGCTTCTGCAATTATTCAATGTTTTCGAAGTCATCGTATAATTGTTATAGGTCAGAGTTTTTCCAACTATGCAGTTTTCGCATATTGAGCAGTTACTGCACTTATGGTTTCCTACTGCTTTGGTACCATTGATTGTAAGCTGGTTGATTTGATTCTGTTCTCTATATGTGTGGACAAGATTCTGCCGAATGTTTTCATTCCGCCTAAATGCAAAAATGGGTTTCGAGAGTTTGACCTCTTTACCATCGTTTAAGATGTGCCAACTCGAGTGGATTACATTTTTCAATTTATTGCTAATGTTTGAAAACTGGCTCACAAAAACTAATTTAGAGTTGGTCACGGGTTGTTTTTTTGAGACAGAATCTGGATGTATCATACTGTCTCTATTGTAAAATCGTGCCCTTTTGCATGAATTCCTAATGAGTTTTTTAGGATATCCTCTATCCTGTAGTTTCTCACTCAGTTTGTTTGCATGTTTCAGGTAGTCCTCCATATTTGTGCAGTTCCTCCTGAGTCGGAGGAACTGTCCAAATGGGACATTGTCTCTTTGGGAGCGAGGGTGATAACTGCTGTAATGCAGTAAGGTGTTTTTATCAGTAGGTTTGGAATACAATTCCACCTCTAACTTACCTTCTTTGTTCTTTATGGTAATGTCCAGGAAGTTAACTGAGTCTCTATCGTATACTGCTGAGAATCGAAGATTCTCATCTCCCAAGTTTAACCACTCTAAGAATTCCTCAAGGGTATCCACTTCTCCTTCCCAAATGAAGAAGATGTCGTCAATGAAGCGACGCCATAATGAGATGTTCTCAAAAAATGGCGACACCTCATTGAACACATGCTTCTCTTCGAACCTGGCTACGTATAAACATGCCAGGCTCGGCGCGCAGGTAGCCCCCATACTGGTGCCCTTGCATTGGAGAAATAACTCATCTTTAAACAGAAACATATTATTTTTCAGGACTAGGGTTATGCCCTGCATTATGAATTCCTGGTTTGCGCCTCTAAGGTCTGCATTTCTCAGTGTCTCTTCCACCACGCTAATAGTATCATTTTGTGGTATATTGGTGTACAACGCCTCTATATCGAGGGTCACCATAATCTGATTATTGGGGTTGTACATCAATCCTTCCACTATAGAGATCATATGTGCCGAATCTCGCACGTATGATTCTTGTCTTAATACAAGGGGTTTTAGAAAGGTGTCAGCGTATTGACTCAGTGGTTCAAGACGTGAGCCATTACAACTGACTATAGGCCTCATGGGGGGATTTTCCACACTCTTATGTATTTTGGGGAGACCATATATCGCTGGTATCCTAGCATCTTTGCAGTATAAGAATTCAAATTCTGCTTTACAAATCCAATCCTTATCAAAGGCATTTTTCACTATTTCCAGGACCTTTTTATTCAAAGACTCTAATTTCGTAAAGGGAACTCTTTGATAGTGTTCTTTAACTTCTAGAAGATCCAACATTTTCTTATTGTAATCTTCACTACTAAACACCACCACCCCTCCGCCTTTATCGGCCGGCTTAATGGTTAGTTGTAGGTTATTCTTTAAATCTATCATGGCTTTTCTATGTTCTTTAGACATATTGTTCTTATCAGGGTATGTAAGTTCCAAAATGTATTTCACCTTAGACTCTACCACTTTTTCAAATGTTTCTACATTTTTACCTACCTGAGAGATTGCAGGGGTGAAGGTTGATTTTTGTTTGAGTCCCGAAATATTAGTGGTTGGATTATAGTCCCTTTCTTCAAAGAATTCTTTTAGTCTAATTTTGCGGAAAAATGCTTTTAGATCCTTCTCTAAATTAAATTTGTTAACATTAGCCGTAGGTGCAAATGTAAACCCTTTTTCCAAGACTTCTACTTCTATTTTATTCAAAGGGTAGTGTGAGAGGTTAACAATTGGAAATTTGTTTGTATCATTGGGAGTTATTGGCGATATCGTTGACTCCTTGTGTTGGGATATTCCTGAGGGGCCTGGTTGTACTGATAATTCGTCCTGTGTCCACCCCTTGGGGCCTGGTATTGTTTTCTCTGATACTGTCCTCTGTATTGGTATGGTTTCGCACCTATCCTTTGGCGGTTCTCTAAAAAATGATTTCCCCCATTCTGTTAGCTAGTATAACCGCCATTCCCTGAGGTGGAGCCTTCATTTTCGCTACTTGAGCCAGATGTTTCAGAGAATGTGACACTTTTCTTAGCTCCTCTGTTGTATATAGGTCGATTCTCAACATTTCTTTCTTCTCTTGGTTGTTGGAAGTAATCTTTATTTATATAAGGGTAGACTAACTCTATGCTGTATTTATTCACATCCTTTTTAAGTTTTATAGTTTTTTTGTTTATCAAGTAGTCTTTGTATCCATCCATTTCCGCATTTAATTCCTCTAACCTCTTTTTTGCATCGTCAACTGCTGACATTTCCTGAAGTGCTAGTTCTAATTTTTCTATTTCTTTCCATTCTAATACTACCCTCTCTTGTGCAGTTTCAATAATTAAAAGGATCCAATCCCTACTGCACCTATTTGCAATGTGTGTCCAGGTTTCTAAAAACTTTATATTATCTGTAAAGAGCCCTGGTTCATTACGGACCTGGAGTCCCATGGGTCCGTAATGAACACCTGATCTTGCATATTGTATCAAGAACTCAGCGTGGAGTTCAGTCCTCACTGCCTTTTTTTTAAGGTTTAGAACGTTACCCCATTTATCGTTATTGCCTGTAACAACCACAATCTTGTTGGTATTGTTGGTTGAAGAGCCAACTATTTTATTAAATTGGTCTTCTGTAAATCCAAAAACTTTAAAGTGGTCCATAGTGTGACCCAGGAAAAGTGAATTTAATGGTGAATCACTAAAAAGTGATCACAAATTTCTCTCCAGCACAGGGCTGTACCAAGTAGGTATAAATAAAAGAGAGGGGCTCGTAATAACCCTTAGGGAAATAGAGCACCAATATACTGCAAAGTAAAGCCAAAAGGTTTTCCCTATGGGAGGTATTATTTCCTGCTTCTAAATCAGGACTCAAAACGACAAACTCAATTCACACCATTCATATATCTTGCATTTTGTTGGATGGGAGAACACTTACCAGAAAGGAACACAAACAGTCTATTTTTAAAAAAGTATACAATTTATTATAAATAAAAGCATATGGATTCCAAGTTAAAAACACAAATTACACAAATAAAACCACCTAATGTGGATGTGGAGAATTGTTTTTTGAAAAAGACACTACTATCTGTCTTAGTTATGTCATTTCGGGCCCTCGTTTGTCAACATTGGGGGAATAATATTCCTTTACACCAGGTTATTTGTTGGCAACACCGAATATGACTCGATGAAAATGCGTCGACGCGTTTCGGAAGCTTAATTTAGCTTAATAAAGGTTCTCACACCAACCATGTGCATGGCTTCAAAATGACACAAGACCTTTATTTTGTTTTGCTTACCAATCTGAATTGAATCTGTAAACAAAAAAGTCACAGGAAGGGGGAAACAACTTGAGTCGAGGAATCATTGTGGGTGGGGTAAAAAGCACAGGTGGTGGAAGCAACAAGGAGGGCTGAATCACGTAAGATTGAAATGAGGGTGTGCACATCACGGAAGGTGGAGGACAAGGCAACAGGAGTGCAGAAGAGGGAGATAGGTGCATAAAGGAGCAGTGAAACACATACACTCTTGTCGAGTACTTTGACAAAAAGAGAAGAGTAGCACCTGAAAAGTGAGCAGTGGAAGGCCACAAGTAATGGTTCGATATTCTAGAGAGACACAAGACAAAGAAGTAAATCCCACATAATCTGATGAATAAGAAGCAACAACCAAATGAAAGTGACAGTAAAGGCAGCCAATGGTAATTAATGGGCGGCTTAAAGCCCAGCATAAGGTGACAAAATGTTATTGGTGATGCCAAATAGTCTTGCTTCAGTGGAAAGGAATGGCTTCAGAACAAACTACATATTTTTATTTTTTACAATTTTTATTAATCCTTGTGTGTTTTTTATTATGCTATATACACCAAACTACTCCTTCTCTTTACAAACAAATGAGACAGATTGGCATGGCCAAATCTTGTTAGAAGGATAGGAGGCAAGCCAGAATGGGATTGATTGATTGTGCTTCCAGAGGCAGTCAGAAAAAACAGTGCTGCAGTGAAAGGCAAACATACTTTCTGGTCCTAAAAAGTTCAGTGTCCATAATAAAATGCGAAACTATTATGTATGAGTAAACAACAAGAACTAGCTATTGGGGTAGTGTTTGCGTACTATGTGTTTAATATGGGAAACATTTGGTTTGTTAGGAAGGCCCTCACCCACCAGCCTAGTTGGTGGCATGCTTCATCCTCGGGCCCCACCCGAGGCACCGAGTGCGCCTCAGGTGTGCTGCAACACCAGGCTACTGCGGAGCGGGTTTTTGGAACGTGAGTGTGCTGTGCTTATGTGCTGCGTGAGGTTTAAAATGCTGACCTTGGGGTCCCAAAGCATTACGTTTATTGGTGGGCCCCAGGCAGAAATTAAACACAAAGTCTAAGGACGTGTAGGGGTAGACTTATGGTCTCCCACGTCCAGTGTGGTCGACTAGTTTCAGCCAGGCCTTCTATTTCAACTGGCTTTCATCAGGACCTTTTATGTGTGGGTGTATTTACAGTGATATATATGAATCAGTACCCTGAATGTGTGACACACGCTAAGGTGCTGTATGTGTGAGAGGTGTATCCTCTCAGTTCCTACCTGCAAGGAAAAGGAAGGACAGTACAAACAGAAAGAACACATATTGTTTAAAACATGCAAATTGTTTAACCACATAAATAGTGGCAGGGCACCTTGTGCCTAAATGTGAGCGAATAAGGCACAGGTGTCCGGCGCTTGTGGCGAAACGTGGTAAATGCCGGTTTCGTGAAATATGCGATAATAGTGCTAATATCAAAATGCGGCATATTGTGGTGAAATTGCAGCGAGAGAAAGATGCACTTTAGTTGGTAATGTTGTGCTTACTCCTATCTACAGGGGACAAACTCCCAGGATCTCCTGTCTGTAGGTCGGGACTCTATGCACTCTTAAAAGTTAAAAGAGAAGAAAGAAAGGGTATGAGTAGTTGTGGCTAAGTGCTATGAGCGGTAAAGTCCTGCTCGCACAGTCACGGCCATAGGCAGCACGACTGGTGGCTGTACCGCGAGCTTGGCAAAGCCTTCCCACTTACTTGCTATGGTCTCCTGACCTGCTGAAACACCTGTTGTCCGGCAGAGGGATCCGTAGGAACTGAGCTCCTGTGAAATCACAACAGAGCTCAAGTGACTCTTTCAACTACAGCACTTTAAGTGAGAGTTGACATTGTGGAAGTCAAACAATAAAATTCAGGATACTTCAAGGCAGTCTGAATGCTGCTGTAAATAAAGTAGCACAGAAGGTCAATGTGTCTGCTGCAAAAAATGCAAGTCATACATATGCATTTTATATAGCTAGGTCAGTGCGTTACTGCTTTTATCACACAAATCCTTTGGTCAGTGAATCACTGGAGGAGGTCATGGGGGGATTTAAGGATGCGCACTGAAACTGTTGCATCTGGTGCCAAAAATACTAAAACAGGCCCTGCACAGAATACAATTGTGAACAGGACCAGAGTCGCTTGTCTTTCTCCTCACCTTTTAATCCCTCTCTCTCTGAGATCAGTTTCAGATTACACACAATACCGTGATTGGACTGTCACTAAAACAGTTTTCATTATCAAACAGCAAAGCAATAGCTTGGCACACAACTGAAGCAATGTATCTACTACAGGCGGGTTAGAAAAACACCACCAGCCAGCTGGTCCTAAACTGAAAGAGTACATCAGCAAGAGAAAATCAACGGGCCTGGCCTTGCATCAGTTTTGCACTTCTGATGCGTCACTTTTTGTGACGCATCGGAGGTGTAAAACATGCCTCCTGTTGCGCACTATTTACAAAGCGATGTAAACCCCTGCACTACATTATACCTGCGTCAGGTATAATGTATGCAGTGGGGCGTTCCCCAGCAAAAAGCCTTGTAGAAGTGACGCAGTGAAATCTATGAGATTTCACTGAGTCACTTCTAGGATGCAGTTGTGTCAAAATCTTGCGCCTGCCTCACAAAAGGCGTAAGACTGATGCAGGCCCTTTCACATGGAGCTTGCCCCACGTGAAAGGACGCATTCCTGGAGTTGCGTCTCTTTTGTGACACACTCCAGCAATGCGTCACTTTTGCGCTTTCAGATACGTCAGAAATACTGACATATCTGTAACTCCTTGAAACGTGATGCGTCATACATTACATATGACGCATGAGGTATGTCGCAAGGAGTACGCACTGAGAAGTGACGCATCGCTGCTTTCACGCAACGATGCGTCATTTCTCATAAATGAGGCCCAACATGTTTACCAGCACTCTCCTCAGACACCATTTGATATATTTGCTGGCATTTAGCAAAATTACAAATTTTTAACAATGTTGGGCTTTAGATGGGAACATAATATTCAGCCACATACGTATCTTGGTTCAAGCATCGTGTGGCTCAAGGAAACACTGCCGCCAAAGCATTCCATGGTGTGCCAAGGAAAATAAATGTATCTCTGCCTGGAAAAACAGATGTCAAGGCGCAGTGCAACACAGACCGCGGAAGGTCTAGAGAATATCAGGGAGGGTGAAGCACATGAGCCGACAGAAATGAGCTCAGGAGGGCGGTGGGTTAAGTCAGAAAGCAGACGAGAGAGTGTGCACACAACCTGGGGGAAAACGTAAAGGACAGGAACATGGATAGTTGGTCAGGGGTTCTGTTGGGGCAAACACACGAGAGGGAGAACTGTAAAAACATATGCACTTGTGGAGTGCTCAGTGGAGCAATGAAACATGAGGGGGCCCCCTGCAAAGTATATGGAGGGGTACTCCCCTCCATGGCCCACCACCTATCACTTTTGCCGAGTGGCCATCTGGAGCTTGGGGGCCTCCACAGCGCGGAGGCTGCGGGGGCTTATGTTATTCCACTGGGTGTGCTACAGAAAAGATAAAACAAGAAAAAAGAATGGAATATGGGAGGGATGCGTTGGGTGCAACTAACAATGGAGATTACACTTTTTAAAAAAAGCAAATGGAATCCAAGATCTCAACGATGGGTGGGGGGGAGGGATGGTTGATGATGGGGATGCAGTAATAAAAAGAGACAACGCAAACGGAGAGCGAAAACACAAGTGAAAACACGAACACCTGTGTCTAGTGCTGAAAAAGAACGAACAAAGTAGCTCCTAACATGGTAGCAGTGAAAAGATACAAGTACGATGGAAGTACTTGGTCCATGCTCTTAGGGAGTGCAAAACACAAGAACACAAGAAGAGGCATGACCGATGCACGGGAAAACAGCGTTTACAACGCTGTCATCACATTGTGTAACTATTACAACGCGGTCGTTACAACGACCGCGTTGTTAGAACACAATGCCTTTACATCACAAGTCATTAGATCGACTTGCTGTAGGGGGCGCTCTAACCTAAGGAATAATATAATTTACTATTCCAAAACCTTCTCTACTGTTGCACAGGCTGGAGTTGGCGTAGTAAATTATACTATTCCTAAGTCCAGCGCACCCCCCTACAGCAAGTCAATCTAGTGACTTGTGATGTAAAGGTATCGCATTCTAACAACATGGTTGTCATAAAGACTGCATTGTAATAAAACGCGAAGTTATAGCATGCGATTTAACATGCTATATTCCATGCATGCTATAAACCAACTGGAATAAAGGATATGAAAGCAACGAGGGAGCGAACAAATGGCAAGCTTATGGTTGGGCTGAAGCTCACATATTGAATACCAAAACACACAAGATGATGGACGGAATGTTGCACAATGGCAAAACATTTACCCCCAGTCACAGATCTGGGTTTAATCCATTGGTATTTTGCACACCAAGTCACCCCAGTTCAGACATGGCCATATGCAAATCAGTCTTCACCCTGTGCCTCATGGGAACAGTCCAGCCCGAACTGCGAAGCAATGTCTTCCCTGGACTGGAATCAAGCATCCTAGGACTGGTTTCTGGCTATCAGCCGTCTTCAGCCAGGATAGTGAGGTACTGGGTTTTTCAGAACCGGTACTAATCCGGTAACCCAGCGGTGTCAGGGCAACACCCAAAGACCCCGGATTCCCCTGTCTTGGCAAACAGAGATACGGGATACTTCTTGATGACGTCAAAGACTAAAGTTTATTGGTTGCAACCAGGGACAGAGATCTACGAAGTACACACGGGTAGTTTGTCAGAGACTGCACACTTAGATAAACGGAGCTCGGTCTTTTATGCAGAAAATTACGCCTCTGGCAACATCACAATTTACATTTGGTGCATACAAACTGACCAATGACCAAGTGGCATTTCAAAAAGTAGCAAATGACGAAAGTCAAAGATAATCCCACTTTACGTTGTCCAGCCCACAAAACGATCGCACACATGCTTGTTTTCTTGTTCGATCAGGCCGGACAAACCCATCATAAACCCTTCACCCCAGATCGATGAACATGTCGTAAAGGAAAGGCAGAAACAGATGGAAAGGAGATAGAGGAGGTGGGAACAGTGTATCATGAACTCGGGCACGTCCTGCCCTTTGATCTCTATCAGGCCAGCTGCTGAACAAGGAACTGGCTCAGCGGGATTCGCCCCAGGCGAGGAGTCAGTTCGGCCAGGTCAACCAGAAGTCAGCTAAGGCGTACGTGTCAAGGACTTTCTCGGCCGTAGTCATCGGGCCTATGTTAGGGCAACCACACAAAATGGCTGCCACATACAAAATGGAACCCGGAGGTTCAGACTAAATCCTCAAATGCAGAGTGTTCTCCTATATCGATTCATACGAAAACACTCAGACATGTTACACTCGCCATCTGCGGTCTGTCGAGACCAAAATCGTCCATTTCCGACGATCTTTATAAATCGGGTTCAGAACTATCGAACCCAATTCGGAACCACAGAACCACAGACCCTCCTTTTGCCCTATCATAGGCAATAAACCCAGACCCATTTTAATCTGAATCCGGATCTATATTCATCAGATCATCGATATGCTGCTGTAGCATCATCCAATTACTATGCATCTCTCTCCCGACAGGTTTCCGTACACACAAAGTAGCACAAAGGCCACAAATAGCCGGAGCACACTGTACACAGAGACAGAACATGAACAGGATTGCTAAGACCATCCCAATGACCATCAGAATCTTCAAACCCCAAGTGGATATCAATCCCCATAACCATCCCATCAAAGACCAATCTCCTTTGTCCAGATGGACAGAATCGGAGATTTTGTGCAATTTGGAAATGGCCTGGAAGACTGATGGAGCGTTGTCTGGAATAAAAACACAGCAGCTTGATTGAATCAATCTACAAACTCCACCTCGATCTGCTAGGATAACGTCTAGGGCAACTCTATTCTGAAGTGTCATAAGTCTATCCGACTGGAGCTCAGCAGTCAAGTTACCCAGGGCACCGGCAGTTTCAACTATAGTGGACTCGACCACTCTTGTAAGCTGACGAATATTCCTACTGTTATCCATAGGTCCCTAGAACGGCAGAAAACCCTTAACGAAATCTCCCAATTCTTGACCTGCAGTGTCTTCCTGGCTAAAGACACCTCTAGCAATTCTCGTCTTGTGGTAATCCGCCGCCGCTGTAAAAGTGGGGGGTAACAGAAAGGAAACAAAACATGTGCCCGAAAAGTCAGGGGGCAACCATGTATAGGCTTTGTCGTAGCAAACAAAGTAGGTACCCTTAGCAGCTAAGAACGCTGGGGAAGACTGAGACGGAAACACATAGGTCTCAGCACAAACGCTCTTCCCTAACTGAGCCTTCGGATTCTTACCATTGCCCTGCAGACAATAGTAGCCTTTATGGGGCACTATCCAGATCGGTGGAGAACTTTTCGCTCGCTGGTTAATACTCAGACTCACTCCATATCCAGTAACGTTCCAACCACTATATGGTTGCCTCTCATCTTTCGGAATAGTCTCTACTGCATTAGTCCCTTTAATCATGTCGACTATGCCTCTAGCTATAGGACTATTCTTCGGATTGCCTTTCGGTGAACGTAGGGGGTCAACACTGTGGGCATATATGAACATGGTTCTGTAAGCTCGAATCGAACCATTTAAACTGAAGGGCCAAACCAGATAAGGAATACCCTTATCGGTTGTATGGGGCGTCAAACCACAAATCCAGCAGTTCGTTGTATTAATCACTAACTGATGCTGGTGGAAAAGCTGTATGAAAGAATTATTAAAGAATTCCAAACGTCTGACTACTTCATGTTGTCAGGCTCCACGCTGCAGGATCCGATTGTAGTACATAGGGCTCCACCTCCCGACCACACAAACACACTGAGGTAAAAGCACAGTGTGTTCGAGGGATAGGGCGAGGGAAAAAAATAGAACAAGGAGGGGACGGAAGGGGACTGCAGGGAAGGGACAGCTGAAAGACAAGAAAAGGAAACACACAGGTTAACGTTATTCACTACTCAACCTACTCTCATTGCATTCTCGCTAAAAGGACAACCATGTTCACCTTTGTGAGTGAGGTATTTTCCTCCTTTCCCTTGTATTTAGTTCACGGGTATCAGTACATCTAAGTCCTAAAGAACACAAGACAACAGGTTATACTCTGACAACAGAAAAGAACTCCACCTAGTATTTGTTGGAATCTTGGTAGAACATACGCCTCCTTGTATATATTGGTATCCTTATGCTGCTTCCATGACACACTGCATTCCCCAAGTGTAGATCAATAAGAAGTGCGAAACCAAAAAGTTCTTTTCTTTAAATGCACACAGAAATATCTCCAAAGTAGAAACGGTAAGACGTAGCATACAACCACTGTCCTCCGCTCTCTTAATTTGTTTCCACAAGATTCCAATTCTATTTTCCTCTCCAAATACGGCAAGGTGTAGGGCCCCACTACCTTCCGCTTTGACACTGAAAAGAACAGGACACTAGTGACCTTCTTCTGAACGGTAGCGTGTAGGAATGACCTCCCACTACGCTCCGCTCTACCGCTGTCCTTAATCCAGGTAAAACTGCACAGCCGTGCCAGTTCAATAAAACCACAGGCTCTGTCCCACACAAAAAAAGGAATCTATAACCTTATAATGCAATTCACAAGACACGCGTTAAACCCACGCGCTGTCTTTGACTGTCGGGAAATGTTAGTAACACCACTCCGCTTCTACTCACTGTCTCCTTTTCCTCGCCGGTAGAGTTTGTCAGCTCAGAGTTCTCTGTAAATAATCCTCTCTATGAATGCATCTTTGCTCCACTCTCCCTGCTTGTAACAGTGACGCCAGCCGCTTCTTAACTGCAGTTAATTAAAGCAACAATGTAGCGAGCTCTCTCTCTCTCTCGCCTCAGTATTTCAGCCTAGAAGCAGCTCTGTAATATATCAGGAACAAGAACATGAAGTGCAGCTCAAACCAACGGACTCCGATTCTCCATGAACACCAACAGTACAAAATCACGAGCAATGTCAGGTGGTCCCTCCCCTCCTTTTATTGCGCCACTCCCACTACCAGGACTTCTGGGAGATGTAGTTTAACAGTTTAGGTAGGCGCCTTGCTAGTTCCTGACAGTATGTCCCCGTCCCTAGCGCCTCCTAGGACAATGCTTAGCAGGAAACCTTCGATGAAAAATCCGCACCTCCCCATGAGCAGGCACCTCGGAACAAACCACCCCTTGCATGTACTCCTCCTTGACCTTGTTCAAACACACCTGCACCCCCTTGTGAACCCTCTTCAGCATTAATACCTTCTCCTTAACAGATGTCTGAAAATGGAGATTAACAGGAATAACAACCGGCAATGTGATGGCGTCAATTCCGGAATTAGCTAGGAAGGGTAGCACTCCCGTGGAACTATGCCCCGCCTTCTCACAGGATCTCTCCGCCCTCACCATGCAATTAACCTTCCCTGTAGGAATGATAGACTGTTTATCGTCCACTCCCTCCTTGATTGGCAGTGTCTGTCGGTTTAATGTGTCTGTCTTCTGACTTCCCAACCCAGTGCAGATGGTGACCACCTCTTTCTCCGCCAATGTGGCCACCCTGAACTGACATGCGGCTACCGATAAAGATGAGGATGCATAAGACACCAGATGTTCCTGACAATACCCAGACAAAAAATGCACTGTTCGGGTTTTCCAGTCTATAGAAGGATTGTGGTACGTAAACCACGGCATCCCCAATATGATCTCATATTGAGGAGCTTCTATAATGTTCAACGTTATCTTTTCCACATGTCTCCCTTCTGGCACATCTATTGACAACACTACCTCAGCTGTTTTCTCAACTATTAGACCTGATTTTATAGGCTGTCCATCTACTGCCAAAACCTCCTCTGGTATATCTCTAGGTACTCTGGGTATAGCTAAGCGAGACACTAACCCATTATCAATAAAATTACCTGTGGCTCCAGTGTCCAACATAACCCTAACTTGATGAATTTTCTGCTCACACTCTAAGGACATGTTAAGAACCAGGTGTGACTCGTTCACTCCTATCCCAGGTGAAGATAGGGAAGTAAGTCTCCAATCAGGTATATCTTTCTCTCGGGATGAAGGTGCTAACAAGTTGTCTGTCTCCCTTCCTATAGTGGAAACAGCTACTCTTTTATTCTTGTTCCAACTAGAGGAGTTCTTGGGCTTAGAAGGGCATTCACGCACGTAATTCCCTTTTTTGCCACAGTACATACAAAGGCCTAGTACTCTTCTGCTTTCTTTCTCATCATTGGACAGAGGGGGTCTAAGAGCTCCTATTTCCATAGGTTCTGACCCGTCCTCCGCTTTCTCTATAGCTCCAGGAGGATTACTCACTACACGGTTGTGGCCCCTGTCCCAGTTTCTTCTATCTCCACTCCGCTCAGTCAGTCTACCATCCAGCCTTAAAACCAGATTCACCATGTCAACACACCTAGTGGTTTGGGGATCTATATGCCCCACCCCATCTTTTAATTCATCCCTTAATCCCTGATAAAACAAAGACATTCTTTTTCCCTCTGGCCATTCTGTTTCAGCCACCAATCGATTAAAAGTTGTTAGGTACGTTATTAAATCACTTCTACCCTGACGCAAAGTCAACAACTCTTTATCGGCACTGAAGTTTGTGGCCCTCCTGTCAAAAACCTTTTCGAATTCGTTCTTGAATGCTGTCCAATTAGACAAGATAGCATCGTCTCTCTTTATCAGAGGTACTGCCCAGTTAGCGGCATCCCCCACCAAATACGAAATAGCAAAGGCAACCCTTGAGTGATTAGTGGGGAAGGAAGCTAGTTTACAAGAGAAATGGAGCATCACCTGAGTCAAAAACACCTGTGTTTTACGCGGATCACCTGCATACCTTTCTGGGGTAGCCAACGGAATAGGGGGAGGAACTGTAACCTGTATTTGAGAGGGACTAGCAGAAAAAGGATTCTTGGATAACTGCTCTACTCTGTCTTTAAGTACAGCAGCCTCGGTCTTGGATGATGCCAACTCTTGTTGAACCAGGACCAAAGCCCGCATCACGTCCTCCAAGGTGGCCATATGTACAACAACCGGACCAGGCAGAATGCAATTCGTGGGCTCGTGATTCTGTCAGGCTCCACGCTGCAGGATCCGATTGTAGTACATAGGGCTCCACCTCCCGACCACACCAACACACTGAGGTAAAAGCACAGTGTGTTCGAGGGATAGGGCGAGGGAAAAAAATAGAACAAGGAGGGGACGGAAGGGGACTGCAGGGAAGGGACAGCTGAAAGACAAGAAAAGGAAACACACAGGTTAACGTTATTCACTACTCAACCTACTCTCATTGCATTCTCGCTAAAAGGACAACCATGTTCACCTTTGTGAGTGATGTATTCTCCTCCTTTCCCTTGTATTTAGTTCACGGGTATCAGTACATCTAAGTCCTAAAGAACACAAGACAACAGGTTATACTCTGACAACAGAAAAGAACTCCACCTAGTATTTGTTGGAATCTTGGTAGAACATACCCCTCCTTGTATATATTGGTATCCTTATGCTGCTTCCATGACACACTGCATTCCCCAAGTGTAGATCAATAAGAAGTGCAAAACCAAAAAGTTCTTTTCTTTAAATGCACACAGAAATATCTCCAAAGTAGAAACGGTAAGACGTAGCATACAACCACTGTCCTCCGCTCTCTTAATTTGTTTCCACAAGATTCCAATTCTATTTTCCTCTCCAAATACGGCAAGGTGTAGGGCCCCACTACCTTCCGCTTTGACACTGAAAAGAACAGGACACTAGTGACCTTCTTCTGAACGGTAGCGTGTAGGAATGACCTCTCACTACGCTCCGCTCTACCGCTGTCCTTAATCCAGGTAAAACTGCACAGCCGTGCCAGTTCAATAAAACCACAGGCTCTGTCCCACACAAAAAAAAGGAATCTATAACCTTATAATGCAATTCACAAGACACGCGTTAAACCCACGCGCTGTCTTTGACTGTCGGGAAATGTTAGTAACACCACTCCGCTTCTACTCACTGTCTCCTTTTCCTCGCCGGTAGAGTTTGTCAGCTCAGAGTTCTCTGTAAATAATCCTCTCTATGAATGCATCTTTGCTCCACTCTCCCTGCTTGTAACAGTGACGCCAGCCGCATCTTAACTGCAGTTAATTAAAGCAACAATGTAGCGAGCTCTCTCTCTCTCGCCTCAGTATTTCAGCCTAGAAGCAGCTCTGTAATATATCAGGAACAAGAACATGAAGTGCAGCTCAAACCAACGGACTCCGATTCTCCATGAACACCAACAGTACAAAATCACGAGCAATGTCAGGTGGTCCCTCCCCTCCTTTTATTGCGCCACTCCCACTACCAGGACTTCTGGGAGATGTAGTTTAACAGTTTAGGTAGGCGCCTTGCTAGTTCCTGACACATGTTCAGGCAAAGGGTGGAAAGAATGAGAAGAAATAGTAGGTGAAGGTGTAGGTTGCACAGTGGAATTAGACGTCATTTTAAAAACAAATGCTACATAACCAGCTATAAAGATCATGGCACTTAATAGCAAAAATATACATGGTATCAAAAAGCATTTCTTTGATATTATTTCGCATATAGGTTTTCTAAAAGTCAATGTCTGCACAGGTCTCTCCAGCTCAAAGAAATCCATCCTAAACTAAAGGTGCTGCCCGCGGTGGTTGGTTGATTCTGCTTGAGAGTGCCTCTGCTGCACCCAGGAAGGCTGCCTCGGGCCAACAGAACCCTCGACCTAGCGTCTCAGGCTTTCACTCCCAAGACTGGTAGCAACCGCGACTCTAGCAGCGAGAACCGGATGGCAGTTCAAGAAAAACAAAAATGAGTAGATCCTTGGTGGAGAGTTAACCTGCAAACAGTAAAAAAAATCAACTTTATTAATCTTTATTTGTCCTTAATTCTCGATCTCAAATCGTATCGGTTTCTTCCAGGTAATTCTTGATTGGTGAACAAAAGATGAGGCTCGGTAATGTCCAATTGTTCTGCAGGGGGTACTGATGCTTGCAAAAGTTGATCACTCTCCTTTTCTGAACTAGTCCCAATCAAACGAGCATCACTGAACGGTACAAACTTCGGGATTGTCTCAGTTTCAGAATCTGCAAGACCATCCTGGACCCACTTGTCATAAGGCAAAGGCAAAGGTGCCTTTTTGGTATGGGAGCCGTGTATCCAATGGCGCTTCCCACGCACTCGCACCGCCGATCTTGTAGATAGGGTCCAGTCCAGCGGGGCTGCTCGTTCTTTGTACGCTGGAAGTTTCTGACAAAGACCCAAGCGCCGGGCTCAATAGCGTGGCCTGGATCCTCTGTAGCTTGAGGAAGAGTATCGTATACCTGTTGGCGTAAAACACTAATTTTAGTTGTCAATTCACGCAGATAGTCAAGCAAAACAGGGTATTCGAGGTTGCTAAACCTCGTCGGTCTTGGTACGCCCCAAACATTCGCCAGGCGACCAAACACTTCCTCATATGGACTCAAACCCATTCTCGAGTGCACAGTCATTCGGGTGGACAAAAGTGCTAATGGCAGAGCATCTGGCCATTGTAAACCAGTGCTTTCCTGAATCTTGGCTAACTTTAACTTTAGAGTGCCATTGTAGCACTCAACTAAACCAGCTGATTGGGGATGATTTGCAGCGTGGAATTTCTGCCTAATTCCGAGACCATCACACACTCTCTTCATAACTTGACCCACAAACTCACTTCCGTTATCACTCCAAATGATTCTCGGCATGCCAAATTTTGGAAAAAACTCTTTTATCAAAACTTTTGCTGTGGACAAGGCAGTATTGTCCTTAAGGGGGTAAGCTTCTACCCATCTAGAAAAAGAGCAAACAACCACTAACACATACTTTAAGTTGTTGCATCTTTCCATATGGATAAAATCTAGCTGCAAAGCCTCGAACGGATACGTAGGAGGAGCAAAATGACCAGCTGGTGTTGGAGTTCCATTACCAGGATTATGCATCAAACACACCATACAGTTCTTGACCAAATTCTCTGCACATCTGGGAATTCCTATATTCTGCCAAACCAGAGCCAACAACTTGCAAATCCCTTTCACACTAATGTGTGCCATTCCATGTGCCATGGTAACAACTGGAAGCACATACGCGTTAGGCAACAACCATCTCTGATGTTCGGACAAATCAGTCCAACACCCATTCGAGTCTAACCTACCCTTACTTTCTCTCCATTCATCCAACTCTTTCTCTGTGGCCTCACTCTGAATAACCTTCACGCTCTCAATGGTGTCTTCGCACATACTCTTCTCTGGAACCCATCTTGCCGGACCCACAACATACATTCGACTCATCACATTCCTAGCAGTTTCTTTCGCAACTTCATCCGCAAACGCATTACCACGACCAACATCATGCGTAACCTTTTTATGGGCACTGCATTTCAGAATCGCTACTTGCAAAGGTAACGTAAGAGCTTCAAGGAGGTCATTCACCAGTTGTCCATGCTGGATTTTCGGCCCATGCGATGTCAAAAATCCACGTTCACGCCACAATCGTCCAAAACTATGGGCCACACCAAACGCATACTGACTATCTGTATACACATTCACTCGTTTTCCTTTCGCCAACACACATGCTCTCGTAAGTGCAATCAGTTCAGCCGCTTGCGCGGAATTATGTGGGATACGTGCAGCTTCGACAACTGTATGCAAAGTCGTCACAGCATATGCTGCAGTTGTATCACCATTCGGTAATTTAAAACACGAACCATCAACCCACAAAGCATCATCGCAGTCAGGGAGAGGAGTATCCTTCAGATCTATTCTCCCTTTCGTCTCTTCTTCGGTTCTCAAGAAACAATCGCGTTGCTCTTCGCTATCATGGTCTGTCTCATGCGAAATCGGCAACAATGTAGCCGGGTTTAGAGTATTGCACCTCTTAATGTGCACATGACTCGCTAACAACGTAAGCTCATACCCTGACAACCGAGCACTAGTTAAGTGCTGTGTCTTCGTACGATTCAACAAGGTATCCACTGCATGTGGAACCATAACCACCAACGTATTGTCCATAACCAAACCAGCAGACTGTCGAATCGAAACAGCCGCTGCCGCTGTGGCTCTCAAGCAACTCGGCAACGCTCTAGATACAGGATCTAAAGTCGACGAAAAGTACGCACATGGGCGTTGCTTCCCGCATAACCGCTGAGTCAAAACCGATAATGCACATCCCTCTCTCTCATGAACATACAATGTGAAAGGCTTACTGTAGTCGGGTGTACCCAACACAGGAGCCGAACACAGCGCATTGCGTAATTCAGAAAAGCTCTTTTGACATTCCTCAGTCCAAGAAATAGGATTTGGAGTATCCTTAACTGTAAGAGCTATCAAAGGCTTCGCTAGAAGAGAAAAATTCGGGATCCACTGTCTACAGTACGACGTAATGCCCAAAAACGCACGTACTTCTCTCTGTGTCGTAGGGACACTCATTCTCGCAATAGTCTGAATTCTCTCTGGGGTCAGTTTCCTTCCCTCCTTCGATAAGACGTGACCTAGGTAGGTAACTTCTTGGCGATAGAATTGTAATTTCGAGAGAGAAACTTTATGATGGCAATCAGATAAATGAGACAACAAGGACACAGTGGCATCCTTACAGATGTCTTCGGTATCAGCAGCAACCAACAAATCGTCAACATACTGGATAAGGGCTGCACTGTCAGGAAAAACTAACGAGTCAAGTTGAGTCCTCAGAGCTTGACTGTAGATAGATAGACTCTCGCAATAGCCTTGAGGAGCGCGTTTAAAGCGAAAGCTTCGTCCTCCTAAAGAGAATCCAAAAATATCTATACTCTCTATGGCAATCGGAATGCTAAAGAAAGCATTCATTAAATCTATTACCGAAAACCAATTGGCAGAAGCTGGAATCAATGTCAACAATGCAGTTATTTACAACAAGGGGTGGTGAGGGACAGAGTCTCTGAATTAAGCAGAAAGCTCTCACCCAGTCAAGAGATCAGGGCTAGATCCAACACCGTTTTTTAGCTCACTGCACCATCCCAGTTTCAGAACCTGGCTGTATGCAAATTAGTCTGTTCCTGTCCCAGTGCATGATGGGAACAGGGCAAACCAAACTACAAAAGCCAATTCTTACACTGGGAAGGAAACAAGCTCCCGGGGACCGGTTTCTGGCATTACAGCCGTCTTCGGCCCGGTTTGCTTGAATCCTGATGGTGCAATGAGCAAGGGTCTCACATCTGAGAATACCCTTCCACGCTTAGGGTGGACAAAAATATTTACAACAAGGGGTGGTGAGGGACAGAGTCTCTGAATTAAGCAGAAAGCTCTCACCCAGTCAAGAGATCAGGGCTAGATCCAACACCGTTTTTTAGCTCACTGCACCATCCCAGTTTCAGAACCTGGCTGTATGCAAATTAGTCTGTTCCTGTCCCAGTGCATGATGGGAACAGGGCAAACCAAACTACAAAAGCCAATTCTTACACTGGGAAGGAAACAAGCTCCCGGGGACCGGTTTCTGGCATTACAGCCGTCTTCGGCCCGGTTTGCTTGAATCCTGATGGTGCAATGAGCAAGGGTCTCACATCTGAGAATACCCTTCCACGCTTAGGGTGGACAAAAATATTTACAACAAGGGGTGGTGAGGGACAGAGTCTCTGAATTAAGCAGAAAGCTCTCACCCAGTCAAGAGACCAGGGCTAGATCCAACACCGTTTTTTAGCTCACTGCACCATCCCAGTTTCAGAACCTGGCTGTATGCAAATTAGTCTGTTCCTGTCCCAGTGCATGATGGGAACAGGGCAAACCAAACTACAAAAGCCAATTCTTACACTGGGAAGGAAACAAGCTCCCGGGGACCGGTTTCTGGCATTACAGCCGTCTTCGGCCCGGTTTGCTTGAATCCTGATTGTGCAATGAGCAAGGGTCTCACATCTGAGAATACCCTTCCACGCTTAGGGTGGACAAAAATATTTACAACAAGGGGTGGTGAGGGACAGTCTCTGAATTAAGCAGAAAGCTCTCACCCAGTCAAGCGATCAGGGCTAGATCCAACACCGTTTTTTAGCTCACTGCACCATCCCAGTTTCAGAACCTGGCTGTATGCAAATTAGTCTGTTCCTGTCCCAGTGCATGATGGGAACAGGGCAAACCAAACTACAAAAGCCAATTCTTACACTGGGAAGGAAACAAGCTCCCGGGGACCGGTTTCTGGCCGGTAGCTTGTCTCCTTTCTGGTGAAGAATTGGCTTGGTAGTTTAGTCTGCCCTGTTCCCATGATGCACTGGGCCAGGGACAGACTGATTTGCATATAGCCAGGTTCTGAGCTGGGATGGGGCACTGAGATAAATAACGGTGATGGATCAAGCCCTGATCTTTGGACTGGGTAAGAGTGGTCTGTTTAACTCAGACACTCTGTTCATCACCACCCCCTTTTCTAAAACAATGCAGTTATGTCGGGTACAACAGGGAATTGCGGAACAACAATTTTGTTCACTTCACGGAGATCGATAACAAACCTATATACAGGAGGCTGTGAAGAATCAGTTCTCTTCAAGACAGGCAAGACCGGACTATTACACACATTACCTCGAGTTTCTTCAACAACACCTTTGTCAATCAGATCATAAATGATCGCCAAAAGTGCACACTCACCATCACTTGAAATACGATATTGTGGAATGCGCGGTAACTTAGCATTCGCCTTCAACGTCACAACATATGGGGGAATATCTAACAGGCCCACATCATTCGGACCAATAGCCCACAATGAATCCGGTAACGAAGACAATTCAGGTGGGAGACAATTCTTCGATACATATATTGGAGAGATCACATTCTCACCTAGAGTAAGATGTACTCCTAACGGAGAACAGTACAAAGTTGCATACAATCTCTTCAACAAGTCAAGGCCTAGCAAGTTCTCATTACAACCTGTAGTCAAAAGAAGGGGTGCTTCAAACCTATGAGGACCACCAGAAAGAGGCAATGGAACGGAAATCGGATTCGTAACGGGGGTGCCAGAAAAACCTATAGAAACATTATTAAAGCCAGACAAAGGTGCGCCAGGGAGCTTAGAACGCATAATAGAACTCTTTGTAGCACCAGTGTCTAGCAGAAAAGGCTCTGACACACCTGATGCAATCACTTCCACGTAGGGTCCACTCTGATCTACTGGAATCGAAACAACTCCCTCTCTTTGTCCATGGCTGTCCTAGCAATCATTGCCTTGCGCTTCATCGCCTTCAACATAGTAATCATCTACGTAGTACTGTGTAGACCTACCAGACGAATTCTGCTGTTGGTCAAAACTGTTCATTGAATTCTGGGGAGGCAAAGGGCGCGCGTTCTGTCCGCGACCTCTACCTCTAGGCGCTTGTTGTTCACCTCTACCTCTCACACCAAAAGCACTATTTGCACGTTGCAACAAAACGGGACAACTATTCTTATAATGGCCCTCTTCTCTACAATACGCACACTGATTAGGCCCATACTGAATACGCTGTTGAGGAGTCTCGTCTCTTTGCGAGTTCCTCGAATACTGTTGAGGCTGCTGATAATCGCGCTGATTATTAACACGGGGCGGATAAGCTTGTTGTAGAAGAACTTTAGTCTTCAATTCCTTAGTCTTCTTATCCGCTTTCTCTAACTCATCCTTACGCCTATTCTCGTAGTACTGAGCCGTAGCAAGAATCAGCGCCGAAGTAGATGCAGGCCAAGCACTCTCGGAATCTTTCAACTTAGTACACAACTCAGGAAGAAGATTGTGCACAAATTTATCAATGAATAATCTCTGGCCACCCTCGGTAGCCATGTCCTGATCACTATGGTCAACAAACGTTTCCTCGAAGCGCGAGAAAAACTCCGAAACAGACTCATCTTTCTTCTGCTTACAAGCAGACAATTTGTCCCAATTAACACGGACCTCAGGCATCAAAGTCTTCATAAAAGTGATAATTCTACCAGGATGTTCAGTAATAACCTTGTCAGGCTTAGCACCTCCAACTTGTCTATCATTTGCAGCTACAAGATTCACCCACGAGTCACCCAATTCATTATCATGATCCGTATGTCGAATGACATTCCAGATGGGCTGTGGAACTACATTACCGAACAACATGTCTATGTCCGCCAAATTCATGACACACGAACTCACAGTTTGCGTAGGTTCTTTATAATATCCTGCCGGATTCTTCCGCGGATCAGGTAAAGTCTGCTTAAGTGCTAAAACTTCTTCACGTTTCCATGGAACATGAACCCACACTCGCTGAAAGTGCGCATCAACAGGCGGATTGGCATTAGGATCAGCTTGTCTCCACACCGGAGGAACCTCTCGCATCGGATATTGACGCACATGTCTCCTAACTGACGAATCTGGCTCAAACAGCCGTTCAGTAGGAACATCACTGCGAAGCGACAATAACGTCGACACCGCTTTCTCGATTTCGAGTAAACTCACAATCGTTCCTTTAGCAAACTCGGAACGCAATCAGAACAGTTCCGCAGGAACTCTACCCACTTTGTCCGTCCATTGTTCATGGAGAAACGCACACATAAGCTCAAAAACATAACGTTGCTTTGGTGCTTCCCATTGCCGGAAAACATCCATGATACCCTCGAGATCGTACTGGGACTTATACGTCACCCATCTTCGCGCCATATGATCTAAAACCACTCGCTCATCTGTATCAGGCAGTTGGCTACGCAACTGTCTACGCTCACTAGCAGGAGACATACCCATTTGTCCCAACCAAGGAGTTAGAAAGTTAGAAAAGGCAGCAGTCATCCGCTGTCTAGGAGAAGGAGTAGTCGGAAGGACAAGAGGAGACGAAACAATAGTAGAAGGATCCATAGTCGGAACAGGCATAGAAACAGTAGTAGCAGGAATAGGCAAAGGTGGCAACCCCTGAGGAGGCTGCGCATAAGGAACAACAGCCCCTTTTCTGAATCATTTTTGTCCACCATAAGCGTGGAAGGGTATACTCAGATGTGAGTCCCTTGCTCATTGCACCATCAGGATTCAAGCAAGCCGGGCCGAAGACGGCTGAAATGCCATAAACCGGTCCCCGGAAGCTTGTTTCCTTCCCAGTATAAGAATTGGCTTGGTAGTTTGGTCTGCCCTGTTCCCATGATGCACTGGGCCAGGGTCAGACTAATTTGCATATAGCCAAGTTCTGAGCTGGGATGGTGCAGTGAGCTAAAAAATGGTGATGGATCAAGCCCTGATCTTTGGACTGGGTAAGAGTGGTCTGCTTAATTCAGACACTCTGTTCATCACCACCCCCTTTTCTGAATCAGGCTGTGGAGGAATAACAGGAGGCAAAACAACAGGCACTTGCAAAGCCACAACCGGCGGCGGTGGTGCCGTAGCATTCTGCACATAAGGTGGTGGTGAATTCAACAAATGTGACATTAAAGGGTCTTTCACAAGATCCTTCTCGTCTTTCTGCTCTTTAGCCGGCAATACCGGGTAGCATCGGTCTACCGCTAACTTCTTCACTCTAAGCATCTGCTCACTTTCTTGCTCTTCTTCATTATCTCTGTATGCAACGGCAGCTTGCACCATTGACATACCCTTTCTATTTTTCTTCGCTGACTTTAATTTCTTTCTGTTTGGCTTCTTTGCGCCATATGCGGAAAGAGTCAAACATCGCCGGCCGGGCTTTCTTCTTGAACAACTTCACTTCAAGATTATCTAGGACTTCTGTCTCAAAACTACCGTAACGGGGCCACTGTGGGACACCGTCACTCTTCGTGTATTTTACCCAAATCTCATTGTAGCTAATAGGACCTACACCATGTTTCACATACAACTCGTATCTAGGAGTTCCGATCGGAGGAACCGGACACGAATCCTCTAACCGGGAATCCCTCAAAGTACCACAACTAAACAAATTCCTAAGACTGCTAAAACCAGGCATCTTGCTCACTAGTCTAGCTTCAAACAACAAGGGGAATCTAAAAACGATAATCTCGTGAATACACGAATCCAAATCAAAGCTATCCACTCAAGGATACAAACCAAACTAAGGACTAGGAGACGCTCCGTTTATACTTAACTGAAATGTCGATGGCGTCACCAGAAGACCCGTCAATCGTCTCGCTCTACAAACGTCTAAGGCTCCAAAACAGGCCGACAGTCAGGGCAGCAGTCCTTCGTAGCCGTCGGAAAGCGGGAAACCTTGCAGCAAAGACTTTTGGACCACGGCGACATACAGGGGTCGATTAAGTGGCTGGCCTTCCTCCAGAATTTTCTCACGAAGCGTCTCACGAACCTCTGGCTTGGACCGGTACCGCTGAAGTCGCCCTACGTTGGGTGCCCATTGAGGCACTGGGTTTTTCAGAACCGGTACTAATCCGGTAACCCAGTGGTGTCAGGGCAACACCCAAAGACCCCGGATTCCCCTGTCTTGGCAAACAGAGACACGGGATACTTCTTGATGACGTCAAAGACTAACGTTTATTGGTTGCAACCAGGGACAGAGATCTACGAAGTACACACGGGTAATTTGTCAGAGACTGCACACTCAGATAAACGGAGCTCTGTCTTTTATGTCGAAAATTACGCCTTTGGCAACATCACAATTTACATTTGGTGCATACAAACTGACCAATGACCAAGTGGCATTTCAAAAAGTAGCGAATGACGACAGTCAAAGATAATCCCACTTTACGTTGTCCAGCCCACAAAACGAATGCACACATGCTTGGTTTCTTGTTGGATCAGGCCGGACAAACCCATCATAAACCCTTCACCCCAGATCGATGAACATGTTGTAAAGGAAAGGCAGAAACAGATGGATAGGAGATAGAGGAGGTGGGAACAGTGTATCGTGAACTCGGGCACGTCCTGCCCTTTGATCTCTATCAGGCCAGCTGCTGAACAAGGAACTGGCTCAGCGGGATTCGCCCCAGGCGAGGAGTCAGCTCGGCCAGGTCAACCAGAAGTCAGCTAAGGCATACGTGTCAAGGACTTTCTCGGCCGTAGTCATCGGGCCTATGTTAGGGCACCCACACAAAATGGCGGCCACATACAAAATGGAACCCGGAGGTTCAGACTAAATCCTCAAATGCAGAGTGTTCTCCTATATCGATTCATACGAAAACACTCAGACACGTTACACTCGCCATCTGCGGTCTGTCGAGACCAAAATCGTCCATTTCTGACGATCTTTATAAATCAGGTTCAGAACCACAATATCTTGACTCTAGCGGCATAGTGAGCAAGGGACCCACGTCTGGGCATACCCTTCCGACACAGGGTGAACAGTAAAAACACACAAGACGATGAACGGAATGTTGCACAACGGCAAAACATTCACCCCAGTCACAGATCTGGGTTTAATCCATCGTTATTTTGCTCACCAAGCCACCCCAGTTCAGACATGGCCATATGCATATCAGTCTTGACCCTGTGCCTGATGGGAACAGTCCAGCCCGAACTGCCAAGCCATGTCTTCCCTGGACCGGAATCAAGAATCCTAGTACCGGTTTCTGGCTATCAGCCGTCTTCAGCCAGGATAGCTTGACTCCAGTGGCGTAGTGAGCAAGGGACCCACGTCTGGGCATACCCTTCCCACATAGAGTGAACAGCAAAACACACAAGATGATGGACGGAATGTTGCACAATGGCAAAACATTCACCCCCAGTCACAGATCTGGGTTTAATCCATCGTCATTTTGCTCAACAAGCCACCCCAGTTCAGACATGGCCATATGCAAATCAGTCTTGACCCAGGCTGGACTGTTCCCATGAGGCACAGGGTCAAGACTGATTTGCATATGGCCATGTCTGAACTGGGGTGGTGTGGTGAGTAAAATAACGATGGATTAAACCCAGATCTGTGACTGGGGGCAAATGTTTTGCCATTGTGCAACATTCCGTCCATCAATTGTTGTTTTTACATTTGTCACTCCAATTGGGACGGGTATGCTCAGACGACAGTCCTGTGCTCTCCATGCCACTGGAATCAAGCTATCCTGGCTGATGACGGCTGATAGCCAGAAACCGGTCCTAGGATGCTTGATTCTGGTCCAGGAAATACATGACTTGGCAGTTCGGGCTGGACTGTCCCATGAGGCACAGGGTCACGACTGATTTGCATATGGCCATGTCTGAACTGGGGTGGTGTGGTGAGCAAAATAACGACGGATTAAACGCAGATCGGTGACTGGGGGCGAATGTTTTGCCATTGTGCAACATTCCGTCCATCAATTGTTGTTTTTGCACATATTGAAAACAGCATGTCTCATCGAGACTGCGCATGTGCTGTCTAGCGGAGACTTAAAAAGGTGAGTGAGCCTGTAGACCTCACTCCAGTGACACAGGGTAAAAAGAACCAGTTCACTCCTACTGATGACTACAGGTATGCTGTCACCTCCACGCTTGTGCAGCTTAACTCCTGGTGAAGACAGTAATCTTCCACCACTATGAGGTCAGCTCGTTAGTTGCTCTTCCCTGTCCAAGTAGACTGCAATCTGTGAGCAAGGCTTATCTTGTGGCGCAGATGCATGATCCTTGTTTGCCTATGACAACGAAAATCAGCAGTAGGGATCCAGATAACAGTAGACTTGGGCACTCCGGGCCGGGGTACATGTCCTTCACCATGCAGAGGACTTTTCCAGCCCAACACTGTCCTACTGGTAGTGGTGCCCGCTGAGAAAGGAATTGCAACCAGGAGATATCTGGTATGGTGGTTGTACGACTTCAACATGTCAGGAGTGAATACAAGTTAGCAGAGGAGCTAAGTGCTTTGAAATTGTTAGTGAAAGTGGTTTTGCACCCGCATGACTGCATGACATCCTAAACCATGTTTTCAATGGTATATTTTGAATGCACCGTGTGGAGTATCTCAATGTCCTATTTATGATCAAGGTTGGCAGTATGTAGGAGCAACTTCGGACTGCGTGAAAGAATGTGTATCCCTTTTTGCACTGACCCTATTCACTTACCCTTCTACAAGTATTTTACCTATTAGTGTGCGTAAAAATGTATGTAATTTGAATATTTCATCATTATTTGTTTCCTTCTGTGGACGAGTCTGTGCAACTTCTATTGCTTATTACTCAGCATAAATGAAAATATGAAAAAAGATGCGTGCATTCCAAATCCATCCATCCGTCCATCCTGTTTTCCCCTTGAAATGCGTCAGTGAAGACTGTCTTGCATTCCTCTCTAGTCAATGAGCATGTTTGAGAAGCCGGTTTAATTTAATTTAATTGTGTGGATACTTTTCCAAGCGCTCGTCGCCATCATTAGAGGGGGACATGTGAAAAGAGCTGGTTTGGGAGGAGGCACGTCACTCTGGCAGCAGCAGCATCCAGCTGTTGCTATTCTGAGCCGCATTAGGCTTCCTAGCACACCACACTGAACTGTCTGGAGCACGGGGCCTGCCTGTCTCTTCCTTCTAATTCGCGCCTCGTCACTGTGCACAGCCATCAGCAGCCACTGCCGGTGACACGCGCAGCCCCGCCAGTTAACGAGCCAGGGAGGAGTCTGGGAAGAAGAGACAGGAGCGGGACTGACTGACCATAATGCGCGCATCCCTCCACACCGAAGGAGCGAGGAGAGCGCTGAGAGAGAGAGAGGGTGACACCGAGAGCCGACTGAAGGAAACAGAAAGACACTGGGGCATATTTATCAAGCAGTTAAGTCGCCCTTGTGCCATGCAGTGAGGTGCAAGGGCAACACAACTACACGGCTAAACTGTTGAACGCCCTACCTCTCAAACTCAGGAGCGAATCCTGTCATCTCCGCTTCAGAAAACTTTTGAAAACCCACCTCTTCCCCTGATCCCCTCTTTTTCCCTGGTCACCCCACTGAATCAGCTGTCTTGGTTTTAGCGCTGGGATGCTTCCGGGTTACTATGCGCTCTATAAAACCCACATTCATTCACTCAAGTAAGATTTATTAGGCCATAAAAGGCCTCCTTGCGTGGCCCTGCATGGCTTGATAAATCTAGACTAAAGCAACGCAGCACAAATTGCTGCGTTGTGTTACTCTGGTCCAAGGAGGCGTTCCATGGGTGGAGAGCGGGTGTTCTAGCGCATCCACCAATGAATTTTTGCGCATTCCCAGATTTACCAACACGGGTAAACATGGGAATGGGTCAACATGCTACGTCTCCCCAGGTGAGGCCTCAGGAGGATAAATATCTTTATTTCTCCTCTTTTCTTCCTCTTTCTGTGTGTGCTGGTTTCAGCAGCACACACAGAAAGAGGAAAATGCCTCGGAGTATTGTTTTTGTGCAGGAAGGCGTCCATTCCTGCACAAAAACAATCCTGCTCTCAGTGCAGGCATCCGTGCTCAACAGTGCACAAGGGCCTGTGTTTGTGCTGGGCAGCACACTGTGTGTCAGCTCAAGGAAAAGACAGGAATGATCTGTGTAATGTTAAGTACAGTGCATTCCTGCCCTTTCCGTACCACGCAGCGAACCCAGGTGACTGGCTGCACTGCGTGATTTTTGGTTAAATGTGCCCCTAAGGGTATGACCGTGGCGTATAAAGGGAGCTATGCGCCCTAACGCAGCAAGTAAAACGCGGTACCCCTCCCAGGCTGTATGGTAAAATTCCAGTCATAACTGGGCCCCTCTCGCCTTTCAGCCCAGCAGCACTGCACATAGGTTTTGTGGTGGATTTGGAAGCCGTGCAACAAGAAGGCTTGCGTAGAAGCGCCGGCTTTCAAACTGCAAACTCTTGTGAACAGATCACACTGCCGCATGGGAAAAGCCTCTCAGTTTCATAGATTTTGCACTCCTGGGAGATTCTTTCATAGCCCACCAGCGTGAACGGATCCCACTGTCAACAGCACCAGCTTCTACACACTACCCCATCCTCACCAGCTGTTTCACACTGCCCCATCAGCACCAGCTTTTCATAGTATCCACCAGTGGGGCTTCTTCCACTGCTTGTCAGTGCCAGCTTTTTGCATGGCCTGTGGTATGAATTTCACACAGTGCTCAGCATTTTAAGCCTCTTACAATACCACCCTGGGCAGGTTCTCTTCCTGCCCACCTGTGGCATCATCTGGCATCGTGCACTAGGGGCATCCATTGCACTATTATCCATGCACACTACTCATATTGTTCACCAGTACCGGTTATCAAACAATGGCAGCTTTTTCCCCCATCCACTCCCCAGCATGTACATCAATCCTAACCAGGAGGGTCCAGACGCCACACTTGCTCACAAAAAGCTCTTTTAAGGCATGAGCAAAATAGGTAATGGGCTAGGTCCCCTCGCCACCTTTCACGGCCCCCTCTCAACCTTCCAGGGTCCCTGCTCATCCTTCCATGGCCCCCGGTCCACCTTCCATTGTTCCCTCTCCACATTCCAAGGTCCACTTTCCACCTCCAGGGTCCCTCTCCAACTTCCATGGCCCCCTCTCCACCTTCCAGGGTCCCTTCTCCACCTTCCAGGGCCCCCTCTTCACACTCCAAAGCCCCCTGTCAACCTTCCAGGGCCCCCTCTCCACCTTCCAAGGCCCTCTCTTCTGTGGCGGCTCGCAGTGGGAGTGCTGCGGGTGGTGGGGTGGGAGTAAATAGTTTTATTTATTTATTTATTTACTTACTGTACTCGTGGATGTCGTATGTCCATCTCCACTACCCCCCACCCTGCCTCTCCTCCGCACTGCCCCGCAGCACTCCCACTGCGAGCCGCCACTGCCTCACTCAATCCTGGACCAGGGTCCTGTTGCTAAAGTGACTTTTCTCTTTAATCTGTTTCTTTATCTCACTTTCTCTCCATCTGTCTGCCTGACTTCTAAATCTGTCCCCACCTCACCTTCCTGTATTATTCTAGATAGGTGAAATACTTAAATACATCTCTCTCTCCCACCACGTATCTTGTGCTCTATAATCTCTCTCTCTCTCTCCTTACCTGACCTCACCCCTCTTTACCTCTCTACTTCCCTTACTGTTCTCTCAAATCTACTCTTCACCACCCCTCCCTCCTTCTATCTTGCTTCTCTCTCTCTGCCTCTCCCATCTCTTTATATTATCTTCATGTTATATACTTCACCTCTCGCTCTTTACCCTGTATCTTGTTGTACATTGGCCTCGTCGCTCTCTCCCTATCCAATCACTAATTAACCACCCTTCTCTCAATCTTCCGTATCTATCTAGCCCTATTTATACCAACCTCTACCTCTTTTTCTCTGCCTCATTTATGTTTAGGTCTCATGTGTGTCTCCTTACTCCACCTCTTCTAACTCATTCATCTCTCTTTCCTTCTCTACATACCTTTACATCTCTGTGGTCTTATCCCCTCTATCTGCACTCTCTCTACTGCACCTCTCTTAAATACATCTTTCTACCTCAAACCTCCATAGCTCCCTCTCATGACCTTATGTCTCTATCCTTCAACGACTGCCTCTAAATCCCACCCCCTTCTCTAACCCACTCCACTCTCTCTACAACTCTTTGCTCAGTTTCCCTCTCACTCCCCTGTCTCTCTCCGTCCACTTCTCCTCTCTTTCAACCTCAGGTCTCTCTTTAGTTCCCCTTGCTCTCTCCCTTCATTTCCCAACACCTCTCCTCCTTACCTTGACGCTTTCTCTCCCTCACCTCCCACTTTTTCACCTCTATATACCTTGTTTCTTTCTCCTCATCTTAGTCACTGCCCCTTCACTACAAACCCTCCCCCCTCCCTATCCAACCTCCTAATTTTCATCACTATTCATTCGCTAACTTAAAAAAAAAATTAGATAGCGGGAACTGGGCCCAAAGGTATCAGAGCGCTTTACATGAGCACCAGTTTCGTTACAGACGGACACATTTATTTTGTTAGGCACGGGGAGAGTTAGTGATTTGCCCAGAATGTTGATGGTCCCTTTTGAGACTCCCACCCAGTTCCCCCACTTCGAGGTCATCTGCTCTAGCTATTAGGCCACATCTTCTCCCTTTCACTTACCTTTTCACCTTGCCTCTCTTTCTGCCCCATTCCTTCTACATCACTCCCCTTTCTACAGTATTCCTTTCTTGTGACCTCTCTTTCTATATCACCATCTCTTTTTTCTTTCAATACCCCTCTTTTTCATTTCTCTCTGACCCTTCTATAATGTAACTTACTTTCTCTACCTAACCTCCCTCTACCTCTCACTTTCTGTCTCGGCGTTGTGTGGAACAAAGCTCTGGTGCAGGCCAAAAAGGTCATCTGGTAGCCTGGGCTACTAATGATTTAAGAGCAGTAGTAGTCAGATAAAGTAATTCAAAAAAGTCCCAGTGGGACTTGGATACTCAATATATGTAAGGACACAAGGTTATGTGGAATGACAACACATTTTTTATCAGCATAAATGAAATATCATATACTTAGGTAATAGTTCTAGTGCTCATATAGAAAGTGAAAGTGTGTGAAGTGGGGAAGTGCTGATGACATTTAAAAATTTACATCGCATTGAAAAACAACAACAGTTGTTAGCAAAACGCTTAAATAAATTGAATGCAATAATGGAGTTTTGGTTGGAGAGGTCGACGGAGTTTCGATCTCATAAGTGTGAGATCTTCATCAGGACGAGAGAAGGTGAGCAGATAGAATTGGTAGGTAGAGGGATGTCACGCTCCGAAGGCCCGGGGGTTGGGCGTAGCTTGAGCTCGTAGGTGGGTGCGTCAACATCAAGTAACTATGAAAGAAGGAGCTACATGTTATCAATGTTTTTTCTAAACATTTACAAGTAGTAGAGTCACTTGTTTAAGATCTGAACACAACATTGTATTGTATTGTAGTGCAATGCCATTTTTATTGCTCATTCTAATCCCTGACAAGGCCAAAAAAATATTAACCAGAGAACTCCTAATCTGACAGGGCAGGAGAAAAATGGGACAATTATGGACAAAGATGTCCTTTAGCTAGGAAGGGAATGTGAACCCCAAGTAGTCCATCCCAGAATGGTGACTTCAGGCAGAATATACATTTGCCATCTCATGGGGAATTTTGGGTAAACGATGACAAAAGGGTTCATAAAAGATGTTTTTGATAACGTCACAAAGAAGGGGTTTGTAGATTATTCGAGCAGAAATACACAACAGGGAAGTTGTATAATTCGTTTGTCTTGTTCCCACTGAGTAGAAATGTTGGAAAAAATACACATTTGAAGAATTCAGGTCTATCGATCTGATACCCTACAATTAGACTGACTGAACATTTAATTACCGAACATGTGCTTAAATATATATTCCCTGTGGTGCACAAGATTAGGTCACTTCACTTACCCCGTGCATTAATTAAATGAGAATAATCTAAAAAAGCTGTATCTTCACCTATAATATTTAAATACAATTATATAATAAATGGTAATTATTTCGATTAAAAACCTGGCAGGGTGTACTTCAAATACTATTTGGCATGCTTTCATGGAACATCATTAAACAGGTTAAATGCGCATATTTTTAGAACTCCGTAAATTAAAGTGTAATATCTTCTGGCTATGTTCTTCGGGTAGGATTTAACTCCAATAAGTCATTTCTGGAATATTGTACCCTGCTCTGAACGCCACATCTTAAGTATTTTGCAGGACACTTTTCAAGTAGTTGCTCAAGTGTTAAACATGCACTCACAAGGCACAAAACGACCCAATGTCATGCAAACTGTTGCATGGGTTTACGGTGTTCCCACCGGTCTTATTCCAATTGGAGATGTTTCCCAATGGACCAGAGTAGTCAGAAAATGGAGCTCACTGCTTGCCTCAACCAAAAGGCCCAGCTGCTGCCAGCAAGACAACCAGCGTTGTGAGAAAATGGAAAAGATTCCCAGGCAAATATGCTGTGCTCGCCCTACAACAATGCAATGCAGTGACTGTGAACAGTGTTGGGTGTCCTGAATATATGGGGTCATTGCTAGAGGGCTGGAGGTTAAGTGCAGTTTGAAATAATGGTGACAAATGCATAGAATCAAAGGCTTCAAACACATCCTCTTCTGACATATATTAAGTAATTGAATTGTTTTGCAGCCTCATCAACACACGCAGAGCAATGAGTGTTTCTGTCTTTTTAATGACTGAGTGGGATGCAGTAAATTAATTCATCACGATTCCTTGCACCACACCACACTGAGACCAATGAGCCGCCTGCATTTTGGCTCAAGCGCTTCTCCCACAGGCACCCTGAAAACTACTGCTGTATTGTCTGTTGTCAATAGCAGAGCGAGGCGAAAATGGTGTTATAAATGTGTATTTAACACATATTTTTAATGCGTTCTGGATATTCTAATTGTGTCATTTTGTTTACTCAAAATACGACTAAATCACAAAACTATACGCTCAGAGAGAAAGGGATTCAAAGCAAGCTCAAACAGTACAGGGAAGAAATGAATGTGGGTTAATGCACCTCCTTTTGAACATCGGGTCCAAATTAAGCACGTTAGGATCTCTTCTTGGTGGTTCTAACATCTTTTAGGGTCTGAGGCTTTTTAAGTTGGACTTTGTTAACGTCAATAAGAGCCCATCCAGGCTATGGCGAGCTCGTGCCATGCAAAGTTAATTTCAGTGATGCATTATTGCTTTTATACAGATCATTTTAAGTATTAACTCCTTATTTTCGAAACGTAGGATAGCCAGCCTGCCATGGATCCATAACCCCTTATATGTGTCTTGTCTTGCACCAGGGTCTAGTCTCACCCTCCCCCAAGGAGTGCAATGGTTCCTCTATTCACGGCACACAGGACTGACTCCGTTTTTCTCAGATCTTGCATTCGAAGTGGCTGTGTCTTCGTGTGCCTGCACCTCTCTGCATCCTCAAGTGCCTGTTTCTTGTTGTCATTTCACAGTATCATGTTTTCCCACCCCAGAGCTGTCCACAGTCCCAGGCCCAGCACCTTCACTATTTGTATGTCTTCCTTGCCTATATATGTATTTCGTCCTTACGTCTCATGTCATTGCGTTCATTTATCTGCAGCCCATCCATTTGCCCTTCAAGGCATGCCCTAAATGTCAACATATCACCTCTGTCCAGCTGCCAACCTCTGCAGCACAGCACCTCTGCCCACGCCTTCTTTTCAAGTGTCTCTTGAGTCCACCATGCTCAGGTGGTTTCCTTCCAAAGTGCCTCCCTTGAATGTTACTGTGTAGTGTGGATGAGAGTAATCTCGTGTGGTTTGGGGTGATATGGTGAAAAGTTTGATGCTGTGATTGAGACACATGTGGTTTGGTGTGGTGGTGTTTTGTTTGATATATTAGAGAGGTGATTGGTAGATCGTAGTATAGTGAAGAGTGGAGTCCTTTGCTGAGACACTGTTTGATCTGCTGGGGTATGATGATTCAGGATATGGCATGGTGATGTACGTTTGTAGGCGATATATGGTGCCACGCAATGGAGTATTTTTATGCATGTTTTTATTCAATTGTTGTGCTTTGTGGGTGACTGCTACTATCAGATCAAACCGAGAGCAATGCTCCACGTTACGTTTTAAAAGGGGTGGGGTTTTTAGACATTGACTAAGGGAAGTTTTGGGAAGGCATCTTTAAAGATGGCTCATTTCCGGTGGGTTTTTTTTAGTTTCGAGCTTAGATTGGTTCCTGATGTATGGGCACACAGCATTCCAAAACTGAGCCCCTCTTCGGCAGATTGACTTCTCAACACGAGTCTTTGAATTAAATCTGGCCTGAAAGATCGAATTGTCATTACTGCACCTCGCTTCGCAACTAGAGTGCAGCTCAGGAAAAGCGACATAAGGTGTCTTTGCCCCTAACCCATGCAGGCTTTGAAGACGATGCTGCTAAGTTTGAACTTTACTCTCTGCACCCGGGGAAGGGAATGCAGTTCTTCAAGAGCTGGTGCGACGTGAGATGATTTCTTCAAGTTGAAACATAATTTGACTGCTTAGTTCTACAGCCTCTTCTGAAGGTCAACATTTCTTTCCTGTTCCTGCGTAGATTACAGGCAGCCTTGGTAACACCATTAAAGCTTCATGTTAAGGGCTGCTCATCTGATGCAGTCAGCTCGATATGAGGAAGGAGTGAAGCAGGGGGGAGTCTACTTCTCAGCAGCTTGAGGTGAAAATGATAAGTGTGATTACCTCTGACATACCATGGCTACACTAAAGGCCCAAGTCGAAGAATACTTTGAGTTATTTACTGTTTTATTGAGTACCAGTGAGACACCAGGTTGCTGAGGCTGTGTGGACCTTGTACCCGGTCATTCTTGTCAACAGGCATTTTGTCTCTTGCACCGCAGCACAGAATATAACAGAGCGGCAGCTGCAGGTGCCAAAATGCCCATTGACAGCATTGGAAGGGTAGCGGAAGTACCAGGGGCACCCCACATGCAAACAAAGTCGGTAAGCACTTAGGGGCAAATACCGGCGTTGAGACTGAGTTAGTGTTTGCCCCACGGTGAAATAACCTCAAATCGTTCCTTAGGCCGATGAAGGCCATGTGGTGTGTTGGAGTAAGAAGTCATGTTGGTTGTAACAGGCAGGGGTGCTGTGCTGTTTTTTGCCGTGACACAGAGTTCGTTGGTTTAATGTGGTGTAGTCTAATAGTGGAGCAAGGGGAAGGCCACTGATATTACCCCCAGGTCCCTTATGTCCTCGTCCCATTCATTAACAAAGTGGAGATAACCATCTCCCGATAGAAAAAAGAGCAGAGGAATGCTGGAGACCCTAACCCTGCCCCTCCCACTGGGAGTACATTTGCAGTACTTACCCAGCATTCCGCCTGTTCTTTATTTCTGTCTTTCGACAAAAGTGGGACGAGGTGGTGGTGCTGCTCCTGCTGGGCTTGAGTGGCTTTCTTCATTGGAACTCTACGTCCAGTGGTCTGGCTGCTCGGTTGGGGTGTCTGCTGTCCTGCCTCCCGGCCTGCCGTGCTTGCTGAGTGGCTGTGACCTTCACAGCCGGCTCTTGGGTGCCAGCAACCCTTTGTGTCGGGTGCGCCAGCCTTCGGATCTCTTCTGAGTGAAGGGGCGCTCTTCCTGTGACCTGGCCGGGTGTAAGGCGCGCCGGGTTAGTTGGTTCTTCCCTGGATGTCTGCGTTCCCGGCACTGGCGCGGATCCGGGTGGTGCGCCTTAGGCTGGAGAGGAGTGGGGGGCCCTTGTTCCTATCTCTCGCCCCCAAGTAAGAACCGCGTTGCGGTGTCTATTTTACCCGTCTTTTGGCAGGTTTGCTTTGGCTGTTGCTCTGCCTGTTCTGCGGTGTGGGGATCTGCCATAGGGGTCCCTTGTGCATCCTTCTCTTGCTTCCTAAGCTGCATGTGCACGGGGTCTGTCTCGTTTAACTTGGGGTCTGTCGTCGGTACCGGTTGCCAGAACGGCTGTCTGTGTGTGCTGCCCCTCCCTGGGCTCAACATCGTCTATACTTCGGGGATCGCGGGCCTGGAGGCTTCGCATATTGTTTCTGTCTTCTTTGCTTTCGGTGCTTTGTTGCCAGTCAGTTTTTTAGCTTCTGGTGTGTGCTGGTGCACTGTGGTACATGCTCGGTCAGCACGAGTTGCCGATGCTGGTGGGTTCCGTGTTTTATTACTGCGTGCCCATCCTGGCCTTCGCCGTGCTTTCTGACCTTGGTTCCCCGGTCCCCCTCACAGCCTGTCTCTTGGCTGTGGGTTGGTCCTGCTGCCCCACGTGTGTGTGGCGCCCGGGCTTGTTGCACCACCTGTCCGGGTGTGGTGGCTGGTGGTCAGTGCTTTAAATGGGAAAAAATAAGTGCAGGTACTCATTAATATGAGCTAGAGGTGTGGCAAGTGGGCGGGGCTAGTGGCGGGGCTAAGAGCAACATATGATGATACATAATGAATTCTGTACCAGTTGCAGCCACTATAAAAACACATGAAAAATATGTGTATGTAAACGAAACAGGTTAACTCGTTACACAAAATGAAATCCAAACAGGATGATATGTGAACAGTTCCTCATTTTTTGTAATATTTGCTGCTTTTTAATGCCATACTTTTATTTGTTGTTGTTTGGCACAATACTATCTACTCTCAGGCATACACATACACACTCACACACATACACACTCACACTCACACTCACTCACACTCACTCACACTCACTCGCACTCACTCACACTCACACTCACACACACTCCCTCTAAAATCTCCTGAGTGTCCTGATTCTCTCCCTCTTTCCCTCACTTTTCTCTCACAGAAAAACAGGCACACACAAGTCGGCAAGCACATAGACATAAGCAAACACTCAAAAAAAGTCTCAGGTGGGATTAAAGCCATTTTAAACTCCTTACCTCCCATGACTTTCTAAATTGCTACTGTCCATGTTCTGCCTCCATACCTGTGTTTGCCCAAATGCACACAATAGTGGGAATGTGATTAACAGCACAGGGCCTAAATGGGCCCTCCACTGTCAATACTGTGTGATGGTGAACACAGCAACATCATGCAAATGATCCCAATTTGAATAGTTCAACAGCGGCTCTGCTCAGGACTATAGAAGCGCTGTGGCTGTCAAATAGGTTCCAACCATGGCAGCCTCGTGCTCACCAGCACTAGCAGCCAGTGAGCCTACCTTTCATGAGTATTGGTACTCTCCTCAGCAGTAGAGACGTGCTAGTACACACATTTAAAACAATGCCACTGCCCTTTTCCCTACGACCAGGCTCTTCCTGGTTCCATGCCTTTACATAGGCATGTCCTCTCCATTCGCCTCTAATCTTTACCCATCCTCTAAGCTTATCTCCCTAGTTCTGCTTCTCTTCTTCCCACCTTTTGCTTACTCTCTCCGCAAGTCTTCAATTTCCTCACTGTTTATTTCCCTACGTGTCTGCTTTTCTCCCCTCCATTCTGTACTCATCCCCTAAGTTTGCCATCTGGCCAGTATTTTGTTCTGCAGTGTGTGTGTGTGTCTGTGTGCGTCTGGGTGTGTGCGTCTGGGTGTGCGTATGTCTGGGTGTGCGTATGTCTGGGTGTGCGTGTGTCTGGGTGTGTGTGTGCGTGTGTGTGTCTGCGTGTGTGTCTGTGTGTCTGTGTGTGTGGTGTATCTGTGTGTGTGTCTGTCCGTCTGTATCAATCTGTGTGTATGGGTGGATGACAGCACGACATGATGACGTCACTGAATTATGCCAATTACTTTATAACCGGGATCACTTTTAAAACTATTAGCCATGGGAGATGGGATGCGCAAACATGGAAGATGACAGTATGACATGATGACGTCACAGAATTATTCAAATTACTTTATTAACAAGACGTATCCACGGGACGGGCCGAACGGGATAAACATTTCAACTGTAGATAATTATCATGGGAGGGCACGAACACGGAAGAAGGCACTTGGATTATGCAAATAGAATACAAATTTGAAAATATTAATCATGGGAGATGGGATGCTCGAACACGGAAGATGACAGCACGACATGAGGACGTCACGGAATCATGCCAATTACTTTATAACTGGGATTACATTTAAAACTAATAGAGATGGGATGCACATTTTAAAATATTAGCCATGGGAGATGGGATGCACAAACGCGGAAGATGACAGCACGACATGATGACGTTACGGAATTATTCAAATTACTTTATTAACAAGATGTATCCACGGGACGGGGCCAAACGGGATAACAATTTCAACTGTAGATAATTATCATGGGGGGGCACGAACACGGAAGAAGGCACTTGGATTATGCTAATTACTTTATTAACAAGATGTATCCACGGGACATTCCAGACATCATATGCATATGCAAACGGGATAAAAAATGTAAACTATAGATGATTATCATGGGGGGCACGAACACGGAAGAAGGCACTTGTATTATGCAAATTACTTTATTAACACAGTGATTAATGTTGGAGGGGCTCACAAAAAGAAGCAGCGCCTGTCCTGAACAAAAAGATGCAAAGAAAACCGGCTTTGTCTGTCTTTCGGAACCCATTTACACAACTGATTGAGAGAGGCGGGGGTGAGGCTAAAGCACTTTCAGCTGAACTGTTGTTGCGCATGTGATAAACAGGGAAGGGTATGTCTACACCCTGCACTGTTAATCACAGCGTGACGCAAGGCAAGCCCTATTAGACCCCTGTTGTCTTAGGCCATTCACATGGGCGCGGCTGGAATCACCAGCAGGGACTCTGTAAGAGGCTTGGCGCCCTTACAAGCTCATGAGAAGCATGGCGTCATCTATCCTGTGCAAACGGGGAGACATACCGGAGCCTGCAGTCCCGTTTAATAGGGTACCGGTACTCTATCTGGCTAATGAAAAAGTGCCGGTACTGAGGGCCTGAAAATTCAGAAGTGCCGGTACTCAGTACCGGTGAGTACCGGCCCATTTAAAGCACTGCTGGTGGTGCATCTTAGTCCGGCTGGTGAGGTAGAGGGTGTCTTGCGGCCTTGTTCGTTTCTCCCGGCCCCCTCCTGGTGCGTGCTGCGTTGGCCGGTTTTTCTTCCTCTTTCTGTTGGTCCCTGGGGTCTGTGTTTCGTGACCCTGCTGTGTGGGCCGGGCAGTCTTTTTGCTGGTGCTGTTTCCTGGTCGTTGGCACCTGGACTCCTCTTTTCTCTGTGGTTCTCCCTGTTGGGGGTCTGCCTGGGAGCCTGGTGCGGTTGCTTGGGCTTGTGCCTGTTTTCTGCCACCTGCCATTCCTCCCTGAGGCCCCTGGTCTCGTCTGGTCTCGGGCATTCAGCTGAGTCGGGCCTGGTTGGTGCCTGGGTGGCCGCCTGGGACTACCTGGTCCTATGGGCTTTCGACACCTATCGGTCACTTTCCTCGGCTCTGCATCCTTGCTTGAGTGCTCTCTGGGTGTCCTGCCATGGCGCTTCAGTGGTTTCGGCCTCCGCTACTGCTTTCCTTGCCCGTATCTGGAGGCCGCTGGTTCCGTTCTGTGCATGGCCAGCTCCGCTTGTCTTTGCTTGCCTATTCATGCTCCTGGGGTGGTTGCGTCCTCCCTCGCATGCTTCCTTGGATGCTCTCTTGGACCTGCTCTTCCCCGCTGTTCTCTTCACGGGCATGGTTTGCCCCTGGTTGGGTGCCTGCGTTTTCCTGCCTGGTTCTGGCAGGGGTTGTACTCTGGGTTTGCGTTCCCCAGTTGCCCCGGCGCTCCTCCTTCGTTTGCCCTTCTTGTGGTCGTGACCTTTCCACCCTGTTTGCCCCTGGGCTGCGTCTGGACTTGTTCTTGCCTGTGTAGGACCCTGGTGTTGTGTACTTCTGGGTCGTTTCCCATTTTTGGTCTTCCTTGGTCTGTTGTTCTGTGGCGCAGTTCTGCGGCTCCTGGGGTCCCCGCCACCTTCTTTGAGTGTTTTGTTTCCTCCTGCGTTGCGCCGCTATGGTTGTTCTTCTTTCTTTCCCCTTGTGTGGTTGGCGGTCCGGGGTTTATCTCTGGTCGCTCCTGGTCTACCGTCTTGCGGCTTGTTCGGCTTGGCCTCCGGCGGTGCCTCCTTGGTGTCACCGCCTCCTCTTCTATCGGTGGCTTCCCCTGGTTCAGGCCCGGATGCGGCCTAGTGGGGTGCTCGCCTGGGTTTTGGTCCCGTGTTTTTTTCTTGCCACTTTGGGGGCCAGCCCGCCTTGCTGCTGTTTGTCCGGAGTTGGTGCTGGGGTTTGGCCGGAGTCTTGTGCCTCTGGGTGCTTTGCTCCCTCCGGTTCCCGGTCTGTTGTCTCTCAGCCATGGGCCTCTGTCTTGTTGTCTCCCGGACTGCTGCCTGGTCGGGTGGTTCTGTGCCATGGGTCTTTGTCGGCCTTCCTGCCCTTTTGCTTTGGCCAGTGCTCTGCGTGGGCTTGTCCCGGGTGGTGGTTGGGTCACTGGGTCCTCCTGACCGTGCGGGTTGCTTGGCTTCCTGGTTACTTTTTGCACTCTGTTGCGCTACTTGTGGCTGGTTTCTTGCCCTCTGCCCTGGAGCTTTCTTCCCCCTGCTCCTGCTCGCCCTTGGTGCCTGCTGGGCCTTGGAGTTTGAGTGCCTGTGAGGTCTGTTTGGCTTCCGCCCGGGCTTCTGTTGGCTCTCTGGCTTGGCTGGTTTGGGGGTTCGTCTTCGCTCCCCTTGGGTTTGGGTATTTCAGGGTTGTGGCCGTTGGCCCTCTCCTTCCCCTTCCGCTCCTGTGCGGGTTATGGGTGGTTGCTCCCCGGGGCCTGTCTGTTGTTGGTCTGGCTGTCTACCTGGTCTCTTTGGGGGCGTCTCTGGCTTGTTCTCCTGCCAGTTCTCTTTGCTCGCCTGCCCTTGCTGCTCAGGCATTTTTGTGTAGGGCCCTGGTTCTGTTGGTGAACTTGTTCCGTGTGGGACATTTGGCTTCCTGGCGGTTTGGTCTCTGGCTCTTCCCCATACCTTTTCGGTTTGGTTGGGGTCTGGCTGTCTGGTCCTCCTGGTTGGTCTTTCACAGAGGCTGGTTCTGTTGGGTCCTCGGGCCTGCTCCCTTCTGGCTCTGAGGGCCTTGTGGGGCGGCTTTCCGGGGGTTGTGTTCCGGTTTCCTGGGGTTTCTTCCTTGTGCCTTAACCTTTGCTGGCTCTTGGTGGTTGGTGCTGACCATTCTTTCCTGGGGCCTTGTCCTCCTCTTTAGGGTTTTGGGGGCTTTGCCCTCTGGGCTTTCTGGGGGCCGGGTCGTTCTGGTGGGGGAGGGGAGGGGAGGGGCTGGTGCCTGGCCAGTGCTTCCCTCCATCCTGTTTTAGATTGGGTGGTCCTTCCCTTGAGTGGTCCTTTGAGTTTGTGCCTCTGCCCTGTTGGCTGGCTCTGCCCTCTTTCCTTTTCGCTTTCTCGGATGTGGCTGCCTGGGGGTATTGGCGTGTGTTCTCTGGTTGGCTCTCTTTGCCCTTCGTACCTGGTTGTGTTGGTGGCTTGGCTGTGGGGCCTTTCTTTCTTCCCGTCGTCTTGTTTGGACTGCTTGTGTGCTGCTCCGGGTCTTGCGTGCTTTCCTGGCAGTGCTGGGATTGTTGGCCTTTGTCTGGTCGGTTCCCTTGGCTGTGTCTTGTTGGGGTTTTGTCTTCTCTGGTCCACTGCGGGACAAGGTGTTGGTGCTTTGGCGCCTGTTTCCCTTCTGGGCTTTGCCTTTGGGGTCTCTTTTGGGCTGCCTTGTTTTTCAGCTCCCTTTTTTGGCCTGGTCGACTTTTTTGGCATGCTTTCCTCCGTTTGGCTGTTCGGGCTTTCCCTTTGGTTAAGCCTGGGTGCTCTGTTTTCGGTTGTTCTCTGGTTGGCTGCCTCCTGGTTGTGGATGTCGCCTTCTGTTTTCCTTGTTCCGGTTTTCTGATCCTTGGTTGTGTCCCTGCTGACCTGTTCTGGCTTGCTGGCCGGTGGGGCCGCTGGGGTTTTCTTCTTTTTGTGGCCTGCTTGCTGTCCTTTGTTGTTGGCGGCGTCTGTTGTTTTCTTTTGTTGGCATTTTCTCCCTCTTCCTTGTTCGCTGGGAGGGGGGCTCCTGGTATGTGCTGGCTGACCTCTGTGGGTTATCCTCTTCTTCGTCTTTGGTGGGGTGCTTCCTGTCTGGTTGCTCTGCCTGTAGTTTCCTGCGGTTCTCTTCTTTGTTCCCCTTGGTTTGCTGCCTAGGTGTGGTTTCCTGGGTATGTTTGAGGGTTTGGAAGGCTGGGCTTTCTGCTTTGGTATTCTCCACTTTGTTAATGAATAGGAGGAGGACATAAGGGACCTGGGGGTAATGCTCTATTGCTTACCGGTAATCTTCATTACTCCGTGTCCCGTTGTCCTCGTCCCATTCATACGCCCGCCCTCTCTGCAGGACGACCGGCCTTCCATCCTGGGGCTTGGTGGTTCAGGCGGAATGCTGGGTAAGTACTGCTTATGTACTCCCAGTAGGAGGGACAGGGTTAGGGTCCCCAGCATTCCTCTGCTCTTTTTTTCTGTCAGGAGATGGTTATCTCCACTTTGTTAATGAATGGGACGAGGACAACGGGTCCCGGCGTAATGAAGATTACCAGTAAGTAATAGAGCATTATGCAGCAACAGAGAGCCACATTATGTAGCAGAGTTGACTAACATGCAGCAAGGAAAGGCAAATTATGTGACATTATGCAGCATTTTTCTAACAGTATTATTTCACTTTATTGTAATACAATATCTGTGTAGAACATACAATGTTGCACTCAGCTGAAAAAAGCTTACGTGAACGCACATTGTCAAATAAGTTGTGTCTCTTTTATTGTGAGTGTCCTATTTATGGGGAATAATAGTCTTCAGTGTTGGGTTAGTCTGTTTCCACACAATGAACCTCTGTTAGCCTCTCCATCCAAAACGACTCAAAACAGTATTTATGTTACATTTCTAACGACTCTAACGACTCAAAACAGTATTTATGTTACATTTCTATAATGCAAGTGGCTCGCTAAGAGGCAATGTAACGTTCAAGAAGACAGAAGGCCTTAAAAAGAAAGTAAAATGCCTCTGACATTTCTGTATCTTCTCTCCCACCCCCCTCCTGAAACACATGTTTCCTTGGGGTACAATGCATTTGGTGCAACGTGAATTTTCCTGAAAAATTGTAACAATTTTTCATGAAATAGAAGGGATCATTATTTCCACTCAGATTGAATTATATTTAAATACCTTTATATTTTCCAGGCTGCAGACAAAATTACTTACCCAGTCCTCTACATGGGGCTTGATACTATCTGGGGAATTGTTTAACTTTAATGGTCAGGTTTAACATTTCAATCCAGTGACAACTAATGAAAGGTGACCAATTAACCTTCGCAGGGATTTCATTTCTGCGTGAATCGGTTTGAGCTAGAAAAAGCTTTTTTTTGCTAAAATCTGAAAATTATGCAGCACATAGTGACATATGTGGAAGTGAGTACACCACAGTTGCATAAGTGTATAATTCCAGGGGAGAATTGTGACAGATGTTGTTTGGTAAGTTACAGTGACTTATGGTAGAGGTTTGATGTGCTATGTTGTGATGCTAGATTTGTAGGTGCAGTCTGGTGTTGTGTTGAATGAGAATAGAGGGGGAGGGTGTGCTGTGGTGTGATGTGGGTGGTGTATTTCATCATATGTGCTAGGCAATCAAATGGATTGTAAGTTGTGTGGTATTGTAGAATATTATCATGGTGTGATCGGATGGGGTTCTATGTAGTGCTTTTTTACTGCAGAATGCTAGTGTTACCTGGTAATATGTGCAATTGGATGTGGAATGAGTATACTGCAATATGCTGCAGTACATTGGTATTTATTGTGGTGTGGTGCTGTGGTGTGGGATGGTGGGTTGCACTGAATGTTAGCTAATTAGAGGGGTAGTGTAAGAAATTGGGTTACTAGTTGAGGGGGTGAAAGTCTACTCCTTGTCAGGCTGAAGTCACAAACAAAACCCCAGTTTAACCTGTGCTCAACCCTCTTTAAGAAGCAGGTCAAACAGTAATAAAGTGAAAACACACCACAAGAACAATCCCATACAAGTTTAGAAAAAGTAAGTTAATGTAAAAAAAAGTAAATCAAGACCATCACAACAAAAATCCAACAAGTAAAACTGGAGATAAGCAAGTTTTAAGATTTAAGTGACAATAGTGCTAAAAGCACAAAGCGGCAACTGTGGTAATCTGGTTGCACCAGACTGGGACAAAGTCATAGGTTCAAGCTGACAGCGATGGAGTGCGGGCCAGCTACAGGGTCCCAGTTAAGCCTGCTAAGCAAGAGTACCTTAAATCTGGGTTGTGAAGAGATGTGGAGTCCTATGCTGAGATGAGCTGCAATGCAGGGAGATTCTTCGTGCAGCGGCTGCAAAGCTGAAGGCGAAGTCCTTGCATGGAGATACGTTGGTCATCAAGGGTTCCAATGGGCTGCGATGGGTGATGAGAAGTCCTTGCATCAGGGAAGTTCGCATAGCAGGCATGATGCGTTGGTTACGCGGGCGATGCGTTACACAGTAAAGGTGATTAACCAGTTCTGTGGGCGATGCACCGTGCTATAGAGGGGATGTATTGATTCTGCTGTATCCACAAACAGGCTGGCAGAGCACCTTCAGGCCCATATGCAGGGGTCGTGGACTGGGGTGGCACCACTTGGAAGGGAGTAACTCATAGATGACAGAGTCCAGGTGGTGGTTTCAAGGTGTTGGAAGCCTGTTCTGTCCCTGGGGATTCTGAATAGGAGGTCAGCCAACTAGCTCTTGAAGTCAATCTGGGGTCTTGTGTTTAGAGCTGCTGCAGGTCAGCACTGCAGGGCAGTAGTCCTTCAGGGCAGCCATCGAGCGGAGTAGCTGTACTTTCAGCAGCACAGCAGTCCTTTTTCCTGGCAGTCTTCCACAGGTCCAAAAGTGTACTGAAGAGTTAGGTGTGGTGTTCACTTTGAAGTGTAGGAAACGTCTAGGAGTTTCCACCCTTTCAGGTCTAAGGCACCCCCTTCCTCCCTGTTCTGCCCCCCCTGTCTCTGGTCACAAAAGACCAGTGTCAGACCTTTTGTGAGTGTGCTCAGGCAGGATCTTTGTGCAAGTGTGGTGTGGAAGGTGACAGCTCCTCCCCCTCGTTAAGTCAGAATGGCCCATCCTGCCGTCACCTATATTCCCTTATTTTCACTGTCTGGGAGCAATACACAAAGACCAACCGCCAGCTACACATAGTCATGTGACCGAGGATCAGGCTACTTAAGTGGGCGGCACAATCATCACTGCAAGCCCAATAGTAGCATGCAATTTACGGGCCCTGAAGCCTGGTAGTACAATCTTACTAGGGACGTACAAGTAACTTAAAAAGGTCACTTGGGTGTAAGCATATTCTACTATTTTATAAATAAGAGAGCACAAACACTTTAACACTGTCTAGGACTAGTAGACTGTGTAGAGTCCTAAAAGCCTACAAAAACGGGTGCAGAAAATAAAACAGGAGGGTGAAGGCAAAAAGTTAGAGTTGACCCAGTAGCAAGGGCCAAGCCTAACACATAGTATGTTGTGGAATGTGTTTGCAGGGTTTAGTATGAGGTGATACGATTGGGCTTTGTTTGGTTTGATGCTCCTGCAGGTGGTATGATGTTCTTAGCAGACTTGTAGACTGTTTACCTTAAACTTCCCCAAGTACCTTCAAGGAGGAGTAGAGGTGAACGAAAACAAGACACTTCCAAAGTGAAGAAAATAGGGGAATGTAGGCAGGCCGAAACAATACAAAAGATGCTTTCAATATAATGAAAGGAGACTCCCCCCTCAATATTTCCCAACAGAATTTCTCCCATCTGAATCATCCTGAAAATCATGAACTGCACCAATGACTTCATTCTGTGTGACCCTTGTTGTTTTAATGGTGAAAGAGTGACTCTAGGGTTATTAGATTATGTTATTGGAAGCTGAGGATTGAATTTTTGCACATGTGTTTCTGGATTGTCGCCGACCTTAGCAAGAGGAAGCAGAGAGGTTAGAGATGCTTGAAGGGCCGCTTGAAGTACATCAAGTGTAGTATAACACCAAATAATTGAGGTGCATCCCGTACCGGATTGTCAATCACATGATGCCAGGAGGAGTCTAAGAACCAACCACTCTCAATAACCCCCCACTCTCGATAAGTCAGCAGCAGTTGTCCCACAGCATTCTGGTAGATGAAGCTCACAGTGTTTTTGAATTGCATACAAGTAGAAAGGTGCTTGTATCCAGTCCTGGCACAACCAGCAGGACAGGACTAGTTAAGAAAAGCAGTGGTTGTGTCCATCATGTTTGTGGTCCACAAGCCTTCAGGAGATTACCATCCCATTCTAGTGCTAAAGATAGTGAATCATTTTGTAGACATCAATCTTTCAAAATAATGACTCTTCAAACATATTTTGCCACTCATCACCCCTCCTGACTTTCTGGCGTTTCTGGATAAAGGTACACATATTTACTTATTCAAACCCATCCAGACTCTGTCAGATTCCGTTGTTTTTTTGTCATGGAACAGTAGTTCCATTTTCTAGTTCTATTATTTTGACTGGCTTGTACTCCCAGAGTCTTTGCTAATGTGCTAACTGTATTTTTACATTTGCAAGGCTTTCTGTATCTAGATGACTGGCTAATTTGCACCTCTTCTTTTTAGGTAGAGGACCTAAAGGCTGTGCTTGCGCAGTCTGGGGTCGGAGAATTAATGTCCCTTAGTAGCGCTTTGGAAACCGCCTCCCTGCCCCGTCTCTCCTCCATTGGCTAGCTTCCTAAACGGAGGCCAGCCATTGGAGGAGAGATGCGTCACTCCGATTTAGCCCCGTCTTTTTCGGATTTGGGGGCGCAAGTTTTGCTGTTCTTTAGCTCGTGTCGTCGTCCGTCACTCAGGACAGCAAAACACACCCCCGAATCCGAAAAATTTCGGAAGCTTGAGGCCGCCATTTTGCTGCTGGCAAGGTTGTGGTAGGCTGCTCTCGCTTTCCTCGTTCCCGCCGTCTTTTTTCCCGCCCCCTTCCGCTGTCCGTGTCTTTGTTACCGTTGTATCCCGCCCCCTCCCGCTGTCCGTGTCTTGGTTCCCGTTGTATCCCGCCCCCCTCCCGCTGTCCGTGTCTTTGTATCCCGCCCCCCTCCTGCTGTACCCGGATCGCCACCTGCGCCGCCATGACCCGCTGCTGCTCCACCACCAGCAGCCAGTTAGCACACTGACAGTCCCGCCAGCGGCAGAAGAGCTTGTGCCCCTTTAGGCAGGACACCACCTCTGTCAGCTTCCTTTGCTCCCCGCAGCCCTTGTCGGTGCCCGTCAGGGTGCCCTGTGCCGGGGGGGAAACCCCGGCGGCACCTCCTCCTCTTCGTCGTCTTCCTCCTCCTCGCAGGTGTCCCCGGCCGGCGGAGGGCTGAGGCTTGGGGGCGCGTCGCTCTCCTCGTCTAGCTCCAGGCTCTCCACGTCAATCTCCGAGTCCCCGGCAGCCGCCTGCAGCTCGTACATGGTGCCCAAGAGAGAGACACACAGACAAGAGAAATACAGAGATATAGAAAGAGAGGGGAAGAGCGAGATACAGAGAGACAAAGAGAGGTACAGAGAAAGAGCGAGAGAGAGACGGAAATATAGGGAGACAAAGAGGGGGAGAGAGAGAGACAGAGAGAGTGGTGGGGGAGCAAAGAGAGAGAGAGGGGCACACTGCACACCACTCCCGGCGTTCAGCACCCATGATTTCCTTTCACTGGAGTCACACAGCACCTCTCTCATGACCTGTAGCCCCTCACCTCCTGCGCATGCCATGGTTGGGAAGACGCAAGCACCTCTGTCAAAATATTTCAGTCCTGACCCCGCTATCCAGGGTCACGCGCGCAGCTCTGCTAATGTACTTTACTCGTGACCCGAGCATCCGTGTATCTTTAATGAATCACACCAGCAGCTCCAGCAATGTGCATTAATGTTGACTTTCAGCCCTCCCTATCTCATGACTGCACCCTAGACAAAGCTCTGCTGGTGCATCTCACTGCTAGACTTCAGCGCCCCCTTGTGTATGCCTGGATCACACACACACAATCCTGCGCCAGTGAACCCCAGCTCTGACCTTCAGGCCCCTCCCCCTCTCTGTTACCAACCCAGGATCACACATGCGGTTCTACTGTGCGCCACTACCGTGGGCTGCGGCTTCACCTTCATACTCCCTCGGTGGCCCAGGGCCCTCTACATTTAATAGAGGTAGAAGCAGCCCCTACGGAACCTGTGAGGGGCCAAAAGAGCAACTAAAAGACAGAAAACATGAAAAAAACATTGCTACAAGCACTCATGGGTTGAGTGAGTTTATGGAGACTTGAGGTGAGGGGGAAACAGAAACAGGCAGAAGGGGTGAGGGAGGGGGCGAAGGATTAGCAACAACAGGGAACGAGAGGGGAGGGAGAGAGGTGGAGATAGATGGACGGTGCACCGTTCCCGAATATGAAGTCCAGGATGTAAGTAGCAAAACCTTTCACGTGAGATCCTTGGGTACGCTGTGGCGAGAGGTGCTGCTACTCCGGGACCTCGCCTTGGAGGAAGAGGAGGAAGTCGATGCGGAGGAGGAAGAACTCGCAGTGGTAGAAGAGTTGGGCTGCAACATGGAGATTGCGGCGGAGCTGCGAGTTGTCTGCAGGTAAGGATGTTTCAGTGGAGGAATACATTCTTACAGAGTAACAGGAACTGCGGACATAAGCCAATATATGTTTCATGGCGCTACGCTTCCGCCAGTAGGGTACGTTGCTTGTTGCCCACACCTTACATGGCGGCCTCCTCTGTCCATGCATTATGTGTTCTATTGATAATACGGTGACCAGGTTTTTGAAAGCCAAAAACAGGGTTGTTTAGTAGATGTCGAAGAAGGACTACAATGTTATCTCTGAGTGGTAGTGGCGACTTAAATGACAGCGCTTATCAACATAGGAGTACATACAACGATGAGCAAAATGACTACATAGATGCAGCTTGTACACCTAGCCTGTTATGTACTAATTAAATTGCTTTCTGATAAGAACTGCTGACTCGTCCTTCCTTGGAATACATATGAAGACAAGCCTCCCTCTGTTTCCAGTCGCTCCTGTGTGAAAACCTAGAGATCCGCTAAATTTGCCAGGATAGCTTGCTCCCCTGCTCCCTGGCTGTGCTTGCTCCCCTGCCCCCTGGTTGTGTTTGCTTCCCTGCCCCCTGGCTGTGCTTGCTTCCCTGCCCCCGAGCTGTGCTTGCTCCCCTGCCCCCGGGCTGTGCTTGCTCCTCTGGCTGTGCTTGCTCCCCTGCCCCCTAGTTCCCCTGCCCCCTCGCTGTGCTTGCTTCCCTGCCCCCTGGCTGTGCTTGCTTCCCTGCCCCCTGGCTGTGCTTGCTTCTCTGCCCCCTGGCTGCGCTTGCTCCCCTGCTCCCTGGCTGTGCTTGCTCCCCTGCCCTCTGGCTGTGCTTGCTCCCCTGCCCCTGCCCCCTGGCTGTGCTTGCTCCCCTGCCCCCTGGCTGTGCTTGCTCCCCTGCCCCCTGGCTGTGCTTGCACCCCGGCCCCCTTGCTGTGCTTGCTCCCCTGCCCCCTCGCTGTGCTTGCTTCCCTGCCCCCTCGCTGTGCTTGCTCTCCGATGTGTGTATGTAGCTCTGGGTGTGTGTGTGGCTCTGGGTGTGTGTGTGGCTCTGGGTGTGTGTGTGGCTCTGGGTGTGTGTGTGTGTGTGGGGGTGGCTTTGTGTGTGTGTCTGGGGCTCTGTGTGTGTGGGGCTCTGTGTGTGTGTGTGGGGGGCTCTGTGTGTGTGTGTGGGGGGGGCTCTGTGTGTGTGGCTCTGTGTGTGTGGGGGGCTCTGTGTGTGGGGGGCTCTGTGTGTGTGTGTAGGGGGCTCTGTGTGTGTGTGTGGAGGGGGGCTCTCTGTGTGTGGGGGGGGGGCTCTGTGTGTGTGGGGGGGCTCTGTGTGTGTGTGTGGGCTCTGTGTGTGTTGGGGGGCTCTGTGTGTGTGGGGGGGGCTCTGTGTGTGTGGGGCTCTGTGTGTGTGTGGGTGGCTTTGTGTGTGTGTGGCTCTGTGTGGGTGTAAATGCAATAGGTAATGCATTTGCGAGCGATTAACCTATTGGCATTGTACATGACAATGCCATGTATTTAACGATTAAGCTATTGGCAATGTAAATGAAAATGCCATTTATTTAAGATTTTAAAAAAAAAATGTCATGAGCAATGCCAATAGCTCTACCTTTGTTAATGCGGAGACCATTGCATTGTAAATGCTTGTTTAAAGCAATCCTCTGGTGTACATCAGGTGCAACGTTTCATCAGTACTTTTGCGGGGGTCACATTTTATTCCATCTCACAACCTCCAGTTAATAGGAACAGTCTTCAAAACAGACTTGGATTGAGTGTTTCGGTTTGTACTTTATCAATAGAAATTGATTTTCTGCCTGACAACTTTTCTACCACATATCTGAATATGAGCTAGAGAACGGCTTTGGGTACAGGGAGAGATGACAGCCTTTCTCTTGGTTGTCCCTGGACATGCCATCCCTCAGTTCAACACCTTCTGCCACATTGGGACCCATGTTCAGAGTATTACGAAACTCTGATTCATGTAACTCTCACTAGGACCTTCAGTGGCGGCTGGTGCATGCGCATCGTTTCAGAGGGGTTTACCTGGCACCTTCACAATTGATATGTGCAGCAAGAGGAGGGGCTATCTCTATGAAAGGATACAGTACGGGGCTTCTGGACAGCAAGGGGGGAGAATTTATCTTTTGACTGGAGGGAGCTAGCAGCCATATGACATGGCCTTCTATCTTTCGTTCCTTTCCTGCAGGGTCAGGCATAGATTGTGTAGGCAACCAAGTAGCCATGTCATGTATAAACTGTTATGGGCGAACAAGAGCCCCCAGACTAGCTGCATTGTCTTGGGAAGTTGGAAGATGGTGGAGAACAATCTCTTCTTTCACACAGCCGTCTATCTATGTGCAGATTTGGATCATGTAAGTATGGGTCTGATTCACAGAACTAATTTAAGACAAAATCCTAAATTTACTATAATTTTGGTATTCACAGAAGGCACTTACTCATTTTGGTATTCACAGAATGCGCTTACTCATTTCAGTATTCACAGAAGTTAGTACTCCTAACTTAAGGACTCCCAACTGCCTTCTGTGAATACCAAAAGTCTTAAAGTTAGGATTTTTCACAGTTTAGGAGTAGTAAAGTTAGGAGTCCTAACATCTGTGAATACCGAAATGAGTAAGTGCATTTGTGAATACCAGAATGAGTAAGTGCCTTCTGTGAATACCAAAATGGTAGTAAGTTTAGAATTTTGTCATAAGTTAGTTCTGTGAATCAGGCCCTATATTTTTTCCTCCTCAGTGTTTATCTGACTCCCGTTCTGTTTCAGTGCAAAATGGATCAGTTCGGTAATCGTTGGCTAAACCTATTTGCTTCGGCCCATAAACATGCCTTCCTCGCCTTTGGTCCCTGCCACCCACACTCAAGGGTTCTTGGGCAATCTAAGCACTATCAGTGCCTGGACAAAGGGGACTTCTTTGTGCACTGCTGGGAGAGTCCCTGGTAAAAGTCCTTCTGGTGGCACCTTGGTGGCCCTGAAGAAGTAGTTTTCCTCTTCTCAATCAGCTGTCTGTGTCCTACCTGGATATTAACAAGGTCTTCGTCCCTTCTTTGACCTCCTCTTGTGTTAGAAACCTCTCTTTGATGCACCCGAGTGGGGGTCTGGGAATTGAAAGGTTACATCTTTATGGTAAAGGATGTTAATCTGATGTAGCCATCCCAATACAACAGTTAGGATGACAGGATACCCGTAAAGCATATGCCCATCACTAGAAAGATTTTGAAACCGGGTGTTCTTCTAAATATTTAGGGGCAGATTTATGTTAACTGGCGCATCCCCAGGGATGCGCCAGTTAACATGCGCCACAGTGCTCCGCCACCCATGGTGCGCCGCATTTATAATGCGGCGCACCATGGTGCAAAAACGGCACAGATGCGTGACGCATCTGTGCCGGAAATGTGGCGCATTGCTGGAGTTGCGTCGCAAGCGCGACGCAACTCCAGCAAGGCTCGGGGGTACACCATGTGCACAATGCTGCGTCAAGACCTACGCCTGCTTCAAGCAGGCGCAGGGTTTTGACTCAGCATTGCCCTGAAAGTGACTGAGTGAAATCTCATAGATTTCACTCAGCCACTTTCAGGAGGCGTTCCTGCGCAGGAACGCCCCCCCCTGCGCAGGAACGCCTCCTTATGGCGCAGTGCTTTACAACGTGACGCATCTCCTAGATGCGTCACATTGTAAATAGGGCGCATTGTTTGCGCCGCAGTTGCGTCAAATAAAGTGACGCAATTGCGGCGCAAAGAGGCGCAACGTCCTCATAAATCTGCCCCTATATGACTTCTTCTTGTGAGCCATCCAGGATTTTCTCATAGACATTATTTTTCGGGGCTTGCAGTTTCCACTCTTCCTAGCCAGTGGGCAGCTATTCATGCTCATATTCGGAGTGAGGTTCATTTTGTGGCTTCTTTGGTTTCCCGACTACTGAAAAACTCAGTTAACTGATGTCCAGTTATTCATTCTCCAGTGCCTTCTTTGGACCTGCCGTTGGTGCTTCAAGGGCTCCAGGGGGCCCTGTCTGTGCCACTAGAATTCGCAGATCTAAAGTTTTTAACAGTCAAGCTAACTTTACTGGTCGACATTACCTTTCGAAGTCTTCTGGGGAGCAGTGGGGCCTTGCTGTCTCACACACTTGTTATTTGTTTCTTTGTGCATTAAGTGGTGTGGCATTCTGACACAGAATTCATTCCAAAGATTGTCTTCGTTTCACTGTTCATGAGCTGGTATCGTACCATAAAGTAAACCTATGGAATGTCAGTACAACCCCTTGTCAGTTTTATTCAAGTGAAAGAAAACGATTTTTAAAACCAATTTTTATTGCACATAACATTAGAGATTTTAAAGTTGCCATGGCTTTGTTGTTTAGCTTGGAATCCCCTGCCATTTGTTTTTTAAGTGGCCTCGTTTATTTGTAAAGCAATTTGCTTAAGTGAACGTTTTAGGAAGGAGGGTTTGCATGAGTTTGAAGCCGCCTTCTGTGTAAGATTATTGAACGAGACATATTTTATGCAATGGATTATGAATGTTATTTTATTCATGAATTTTAAACAAAATGCCTTTTATTGTTTCATCATGTGCTTTTATGGCCTATGCCGTTAATGCTGTAATAAAGTTTTGAAATTTAAATTTGCCTACATATGTGGGAGATGCTGCTTCAACCTCTTTTGGTTCCATGTGTTGAAAGCTGTACACAATTGATTCATTTTTGGTTGGTTGCAATGGATTTCACTGGGTGTTGCATTCATTTGTTTCTGTTTTTCTGTTCAGAATTATAGTCAGTGGTTATATAGGCTTGGCTATGTCTTCGTGAGATGAGAACCGGCACCAGAAAAATGGACAAGGGGGTAATGTCCCAATTATAACCCGGTAATGTTCATCACCCAGTTCTAGTCCTCCTCGTGCTAGTTACCCAGCCCACTCTATGGCCCACATGCATCAATATCGGCTTGTGCGATTTCTAAATTGCGAAAAATAGCGATTCGCAATTTAGAAATCGCAAAAGCCTATGCATGATTATTTTTTCATTTTTTATGCAATTCGGTAAAAATCGCTATTTTTACCGAATCGCATAAAAATGCGATTTTCAAATTGCGAATTCGCAATTCGCAATTTGAAATCGCAATTCATCAATCCATTTCAAGGGTGGAGAGAAGGGTCCAAATGACCCCCCCTGCACCCATGAAATGTGCTTTTCAGTAGAAGTTCCATACACACATGTCCTAAGGACATGTGTGTCTGTAACTTAACAGTTTAAAAAATGCATTTTTGTGCATTTTTAAACAATTTCGCAAATTACCACGAGGTTGAACTTCGTGGTAATTTGCACTTCCAATTTGAAAAATCGCACATTTTTTTGAAATGATGCATAGCATTTAAGAAATCGCAAAATTGCGATTTCTTATATGCTATCGCAATTTTAGAAATCGCAAAAAAGTTGCGATTTCTAAAATAGCATGATGCATCCCAAACAGCACTTTTGGAATCGCAAACGGCCGATTTTAAGGAATCGCACCGTTTGCGACTCCAAAAATGCTTGATGCATGTGAGCCAATGTCTTTAGCACTGGAACAAGAGCGTGGTATTCAGGAAGGTGAAGATTACCAGCTACTAACAAGGGCAATTCCCACTACTAGTGTTTACATTGTGGGCTCCCCACCCTCTCGCTGCACCATTAGTAGGAATCGGATGTTTGTAGCTTAAAAGGGGGTCTTGCTGTGTATGACAGCTTCAGCCACTCTCAGCCTTTTTGCTAGGAGCACTTTGCAATTTGGTATGTATAATTTAGCTTTTCCTATTACAACTATTGGTCAGAAAGTCTCTAAATGGACGTTTTATTGCGTAAAAAAAAGCCAGTACTGGATGACTGTCACACATGACCAAGGTTTCGTTGTCAGTGATAAGTGTTCACAGTTTAGCCTTTTCCTCCTGATGTCAGAGTAACAAATGGTGCATTTAAAAAAACATTTTATGCTTTCTTTCTCTGGTTGGAATTTAAATGAGAGCTTTTCCCAGGTCCAGCAAGTGAACTCCTCGCGTTGGAGGACCTGGAAATCTGTATGTTCCATTGAAGACTTCCATTCACAATTGTGTAATCTCATGACACTCTGCAGGTAACAACATCCCATGTTAGCTCTTCTAGTCAATGTTTTTTCTCTGTGCTCTGGGACTTGCAGACCTAATTTTATAATGCAATAAGCATGCCTACAAATCCTAAAGAGCAGAGAGAAACCTTTACTTAATGGCATACTCACGAATGGAGCTGGGAAATGTGAGAGCTCTGACCAGTCTGTGCATTACAGGTACATTCAGACAATACTCCTTATGGTGATCGCTGTAGGCGGGATGCGACAAGTGGCACCCATAAATAAAATAAAAAAACGTCTTTTTAACTGCTGCAGTTGGGAAAGGTTAGCCATGCAAGGTAATGTCTCGATTCTGAATTGAAAACAAACGACGAAATTCATCGTGTAATTGAACTGTCCATGTGAACGTTGGATTGTGGGTCAGTCTACTATGGAATCTAACAAGAGCTGCCGTTCGAAAACGAAACCATTCAAATCACTGTGCACTTCTTTTGCAATAATAACATTTACAGTCAATTGAAAGTTTCGCCTGCCGGCAATAACTCAGTGTTTCCTTCGTGTGGGCCCCACCATCACACGCTTTGCTGTGATCAATCTACAGTGGTTCGGGTCCCGCGGGTGCTCACCGACCTTTTAAAAAATGAAATCTTACATATGACAATTCTAATAGGCATATTTACAATAAACTGGCGGGGCGCGGTGTTACTCTAACATTGGTAACGCCGTGCTCCAACAGTTTTAAAATGCAGGGATTCGCCATATTTACAAAAATACAACACACTTCTGCATTTCCACTAGCACTGGCGCTAAAAAAGCTGTGCTGGCCAGCGCAGACACTCTAGCACCATTTTGCTAGGGTGCCTATGATGCAGGGGCGATTGTGTATGTGCAGGAAGGGACACCTTCCTGCACAGAAACAATCTTAACAGGCGATTTGCTCTATCCTTGTGTACTGCAGAATGCAGCACATGTTGAAAGAGCAATATATGAGGAGAAATAAAACATTACTCCTCATATCGCCTGTTTAAGACAAGGTATTTCCTTGTCTCATTTTTGGCACTGCCCCATACCTTGTAAATATGTGGGCGGAACGGCCACTGCAACACCCATTGCCTGCCCCTTTCATGCTTAGTGCTGCGTAAATAGGGGCATTATTTACAAGGCAGCCTTAAGGAACGTTAATTGGCTTAACACCATCTTGAAAATAAGGCAAAGGTCTTAACGACACCAGAACATCGAAAAAAGTGATGTTCTGGTGGTGTTACCTCCCTGTAAATATGCCCCAAAGTTTTTCGTTTATTTGATAACTGTTGTCCTAGAGAGAGTAACAGGTGTGTCCTCTTTTTGTTTAACTTCCGGTTACTCATGCAGATAATGCTTTTCCTCAGAGTGCTGACATTGCCTTTGCATACATTTGTGCAGTACAAGAGATAGAACCACTGTCTGCCGGATAACCGCCATCCCCCATGTTCACAGTTTCTTACGACCACAGCACTATATCATGGGCAATAAACATGAATTCCTTTCCTCCAGTGCCCCCTCAGGATTTCTTTGTGCCTCTTCCACTCTACAGGCAGTAATAGGCAAACCCGTGAACACTAACGTGACAACAGGTTACATGGTGTGGGATCATTATCTTTATCAATATCAATATCAATTATCAGGTGGTTTTCATTGTTATTTTTTAATAATTTTTTACCTATTGATTAATGTGGATCTAATTTAACAGCTCTATTAAGCAGGAAACATGTTACATTACTTTAACGCAGTTTAGATATAGCGCATAATTTCCAATTACGTGGCTTTTAGCGCTTTTTTATTGAAAACCTACATGTACAGGTGTGGGTTTGCCCACAAAGGGTCGTCCATGGGGCTCTCTGTGTGCGGTCTTTGCTCAATAAAGCGAGAGAAAGGGGTTTTGTAGGGTTGCCTCAGTGGGGTGTATCACAGCGGGAATGTGGCCTCTTAGCTCTCTGACTAACTTAGGTCAGCTCTGTTTGGCCGTCTGCTTGAGATCTTGGTAGTTGCTGTGTAGGCTATGACCAGGGCCACTGGAATTATGCACATGGGGAGTACCACACTATGCTGCAGGGTAGACTAAAGTATGTGGCAATTAAGATAAATTATAGGGCACATTTTTGACACTATTACTTCACCATTTTGTAATTTTCACGCATGGTAATGCTGTCTGGTCAAATATTTCACCTCCTTAGTACCAGTTTAACAACCAAATGCAGAAAAAAGCAATCAAAAGATGACCAGTTAACCTTTACAGAGGGCCTTCCACTGCACACCGACACAAGGCGTCACGTTTTAGTAACCTTTGATCCGTTTGAGCTGGAAACACATATTTTTGTTAAAATCTGCACATTATGCAGCAGATGGTGGATTAAGTGGCAATTCCATAATTATGTGACAAAAGCCACAGCCGCAGAATCACATAATTTGTGAGGCCCTGGCCATGACATGACTTTCCTGGGTGTCAGTGAAGCGTTTATGTGAGATGGTGTCAGCTGCAAGAGGCGGATTGGAATGCTGACAGTGCTTAAGTAGAGACTATTGTTACTTAAACACTATGTAAGAACAAATTATGAGTATGGTTAGCATTAATAGTAGTGGTACTATTTAGTGTGTCACTCACTGATGTGTAATTAGTATTCTTATTAATTAATATTCTTATTATTATCGCTAGTATGATCATTATAATTATTATTATATGAAATTATTGATGGGTAACAGTGCACTACGAGAATACTTTTCACCAAGGGGCTCTGAGTGACGTGAAATAGACAAGGAGAGCGAAGCTCGAGTTGTCTATGATGTCACTCAGAACCCTGAGGTGAAAAACATCCCCATAATATTCTTTTTACCCATCAATAATTTTATGTTTTGTATGACCCCCATTATAAATCGTATCTCTAGTCGGTAGTGGTTTACACCTTGTCCAAGTAGGGACCCAGACTCTAGTCAAGGTAAGTAAATTACACCCTCAGAATAACCCGTGCCCACCCCTTGGTAGCTTGGCAAGAGCAGTCAGACTTATCTCAGAGGCAATGTGTAAAGTATTCATACACACACACACAGTAGCACAGTGAAAATACACCAAAGGACTCCACATCAGTTTAGACATATATCCAATATTTATCTGATTGATTAAAACAAGATCAAAACAACAACAATCCAACATACACAACTCAAGATGTGAATTTTCAAAGTTAAATAAAGTTATAGGGGTATATCTACAAGCCCCATGCACCGCCGGTATGTCACTTTTTGTGAAGGACCAGCACGAAACCTGCAGCCCCATATTTAAAGGGACAAAAAAGACACCCTGCCTTGCTTTTCGTGTCTTTGTAAATATGGCCCCTTTACACAAAACACTTTGCGTGAAAGGAGTGTTTCATGGGTGTTGCTGTGGTTGTTCCCATGCAACATCCATGGCTTCTGCCGCATTTCCAGATTTACGAGAAATTGTAAACCTGGAAATGTGTCAGAATGATATGCCTACCCAGGGGAGGCGTAGGGAGGTCCAACAAGCAGAAATGTTTTAATTTCTCCTAATTTGTTTCCTCTTTCTATGCGTGCTGCAATCTGCAGCACACATAGGAAGAGGAAATGACGTCTTGAGCTTGTTTTTGTGCAGGAAGGCACAGGGGAGAGCAAAAGATTCCGTGATATAGTTGTAGATATGAGGCATCACTTTGCTTCAAAATTAATGCAGCACGGCGCAGCCAAGTGGCTTGTAGCACCGCTCCGCGTAAATGTCTTGTAAATAAGGCCCGTAGTTCTTTCGAAATCCATGGTACCTTAGATGCATAAAAAATCAAAGACGATGCATGATGCAGGGGAGGGGAGGCGTCAAAGTGGCAGGTGATGCGTCAGTTCCTTACTGCTATGCAGGTCGGTGGCACGTTGGTGCTCTGGAACAGTGCGCTGCACAGAGGAGGTGATGTCTCCCTGTAGGCAGCCGCAGCCGGCAGTGGGAGTACCTGCAGGGCTGTGACGTGGAGAGGGGGAGGGGCAGGGTGGGGGGTAGTAATGTAAGGATTATGGAGTTTTACAGGTAAGTAAACATTTAAATAGCTAAAACGAATTTCAATCCGCGCACTGCATCGCATTTGGGGATGCAGTGCACTCAACGAAATTTGTCTTATTTATTTAAATGTTTACTTACCTGGGAAGCTCCGTAATCCATACATTACTACCCCCCACCTTACCCCTCCCCCTCCCCACGTCACCGCCCTGCAGGTACTCCCACTGCCAGCCGCGGCTGCCTGTAGGCAGTGATACTTCGGTTCCTTAAGGCAGTGCAGAGTCACTGAGCCACTAAGGCCAGGTGACGATGCGTGGAGCAAGGGAGGTGATGCGTCATTTGCAGGCCCATTACCTTGGTTCCTTACTGCGGTGTTGTTTCGTTAATAAAATTGGCACCCAGAGACGATGCGTCGAAAGTCAGGTCACGCTGTGTCAATTTCACAGCAGTGAACAGGCGCTGCGTCGAGTCGGAGCAGTGTGCGCTGCAACAGAGTCATAGTGGTAATGCAATGTTTGAGACTCACTCAATGGTGGTTCTTCAGAGGTGCTGTGGGGAAAAGTCATAGCCTGTGTTGAGAGCTGGGGTCGTTGCATCATGCGGGGACCATGCTTTGGTGCCGGCAGAGCCGATGCATCGAGTTTTGTGATGATGCCCCAGTTCTGCATGACGCTGGGAGGTAATGCGTTGACTTCTCTCCCTGTTGCACCAGAACTCACTTCCAAGGGCCCAGGAACTGGATTTGGGACCAATTGGAAAGGCAGGGCTCTCAGCAGTGGACCCCAGATGCTGGCAGGTAAAGTCTTTGATAGCCCTGAAACTTCTTAACAGGAGGCAAGCACAGATCAAGCCCCTGGAGAATCTCAGAAAGCAAGAAGTAATAAGCAAAGTCCAGTCCTTTCACTCCCAGGACAGAAGGAGCCAGCAGCAGGCCAGCTCAGCAAATGGGCAGCCCCACCTGAATTAACACAGCTCTTCTTTCTGGAAGAATGTCATCAATCCAGAAGTGTTCTGAGTATATGGTGTCAGAGGTCCAGTACTTACACCCATTTCAGCCTTTGAAGTAGACAAACTTCAAAGGAAAGTCTTTGTAGTGCACAATACCTGGCTCTTCTCTGCCCTGGCTCCAAACAAACTGCAGGGGGTGGAGACTTATTTGTGTGGGGATAGGCACAGCCCTATCCAGGTGTCAGTGACAACTCCTTCCACCACTCTAGCTCAGGAAGCCATCAGCCGGGTGATGGGCCATAGGATATGCAGGGCACACCTCAGCTCCCTTTGTGTGAATGCACAAACAGCCCAAACTGTCATCCTGACCCAGATGTGTATTCAGAGACAGGCTGAGGCACAGAAAAATGCCAGCATTCTAAAAGAACTTATACAATAATGGGAAACCCAGTATCCCCTTGCGGGCTTGGGTAAATAAGTGTCAGGTAATGATCCCTAAAGGTATATATTTGAAACATATGTCCCTAGCCTAAAAGCTAGAGCAGTCAACATTGAAGCCGGGTTTAAGTCTCGGCAGGGAGGCTCAACATCCTGTGATTCTGGGCACATCACCTAATCACCCCGTGCCTAGCAAATAGAATGTGTCCATCTGTAACGCAACTGGGCTCATGTAAAGCGCTCTGATACCGTCGGGTCGAGTTTGCGCTATATATAACTTTAAAAAAGGTAACATCTCTAATTATTCTTTAGACATCTGATCATGACGTAATGGAAACCAATTCAAAACAAAATAGTCTTGATTACTTAAGCTAAGAAATAAATCAGAACACCCAGGTATATCTATTATATCTTTATATTTGAATCATAGACAAGTGGTTTCATTAGGAGTTCAAACATAAGAAGATACTTCAACAACATTGATAACAAAACAGAAAAGAAATTCTAAACGGTTAGATTATACTAGTTTTCAATGTGCAATAGCCCATTCCTAAGAATACATAGTTTGGAGAATGTCCTAGGCATAGGAACAAATTAATTAATCTTAATAGAAACTAAAGGGAAATGGGTTAGAGCGTTGACTTTTTGATCTCGACCAAGATGAATCTAGAAGACCATAATGTAAATGTAAACTGATACTTGTATAGTGCACTACTCACCCGCAAGGGTCTCAAGGCACTTGTACGAATACCGCTGTGGAACCCATCCTGGCTATCCCTGTGAGGCGTCCACTCCTGGGCACCCCCAGGGTGGAGGCCAGGTATCCTTAGCGTTGTGGGGGCCGTTGTGGAGATTAAGTAAGCTATTGCCCAGAGTTGCAGAGTGGGACTCCAATATTGGAATAGGGACCGAGGCGAGAATTATCAGTTCCGTGGAATTTTGAGCCCAAGATCCGCCGAGGCGGGGAATTGAACCCTGGTCCCGGGCTAGACCTCTGCATCAGGGTCTGCCACTCTAATCATTGAGCCACACTTCTCCACGTCAGGATGTTTCAATTGAAGATCCACGATGCCTCAGGACAAAGGTGAAAGTCCTTTTAGGAAAGAAATTCTTGTAGAAAATTGCTGGATATTTGCGCCGTGTGAGAGGCGTCCCGTAACGTGCTCAGTTACATCCAAATATGTTATTTAGCAATGGTGTTGCAGTCACAGTCAGCAATCCCCGTTAGTCCTCCAAAAATGTTGGAAGCCAAACATTTTGAGGAGGACTACCAGGGAAGTTGGCATTTTCTTACTTTAACCATTCTGGGCCTCTGCCTGTCCCTAGAATACACGTCTGGGTTGGATGACAGTCAGGCTAGGTGAATTCACTCTAGTCAGTCACACACAAAGAGAGTTGAGGTGTGCCCTGCATATCTTGATTGCCCACCACCAGGCAGATGGGTCTTCCTGAGCTAGAGTGGTGGGAGGAGGTCACGCTTGCACCGGAATAGGGCTGTGCCTATTCCCACACAAAGAGCTGCACACCTCTCTGTAGTGTGTCTGAAGCCAGGGCCAGGAAGGACAGGGTCTTGTGCACTACAAAGACCTTTGTTTGAAGTCCCCTCCTTCAAACAACATAATGGGTATAAGTACTGGACCACTGGCACCAAATACGCAGAACATATTTGGACTGATGACATTCTGATAGGAAGAAGAGCTGCTGTACTGCCCATGGACTGTCACTTTGCTGCTTGGTTTACTGTGTTGGCCTGCTGGCTGCTGCTTCGTGCCTAGGAGTGAGAGGACTGGATTTTACTCCCTGCATCCTGCTTTTTAAAGTTTCTCCAAGGGCTGAGTTGAGCTTGCCTCCTGTTTGAAGTCTCGGGGCATTCAAAAACTTCACCTGCAGCACCTCAGCTCTTCTGCTGAGAATCCTACTCTGCCAAGTGGTGTCAAATCCAGTTCCTGAGCCCTTGGAAGGGAGCTTGCTGTGCTAAAAAAGAAGAAGAAATCAGCACCGAAGCAATTTGTGGACAGGAGGGATGTGTACATGCTGACTACCATCCATGATGAGAGTACTTCACCTGTGCCTATTTGGGGTCAGGTCGCTGATGTGCACTAACCTGTGTGCATTCTGGACTACAATAAGCACATGGGTGGTGGTGACAGAGTAGATCAGAGGTTGGAACCTTATACTGCTATTCGGAAGGCTTATGTTTGGTATAAGAAGTTTGCCATCCATTTTTTCAACTTAGCAACTTACAATGCTTTTATTGTGTTCAAGGAGTGTTCTCCTGTGTCCACGTTGACATTTCTTCAGTTTCAGCACTCTGTAATATCTAGCCTTGTTGTTGTGGAACAAGTAAGTGTTTCTGGATTTGGAGTGGTGGAGGGTGTGGCTCGATCGAAAGATCGCCACTTTCCTGATTACATTCCTCCCACATCTACTAAAGACTTTCCCTCTAGGAGATGTAGAGTCTGTTGGTGACGAGGTTTGCGGAAGGAGACTCATCTTTTCTGCCCTGGGTGTCCTTCTAACCCTGGGCTGTGTGTGCCTGCTTGTTATAGAGCTTACCACACACAAAATCATTTTTGGGAGTATCCATGAGTGGTAAAATGAACTACCTGGTCTGCATTTTTTAAAATTTGTATTTTGTTTTAAGGTTTGCATTAGTGCAATGTATTTAGTTTCAGATTTTGTGTTACAAGATTTGTATCTATTTGCAATTTGTTTGTGTTTGTTTAGTAAAAAAAAATTCAAAATGTGATGGCGGTGTGTGTAGGCTGGCGCTTGGCTGGTGGTGTGCGTGGACTGGCGATTGGCTGGCGGTGTGTGTAGATTGGCGCTTGGCTGGCGGTGTCCGTGGATTGGCGCTTGGCTAGAGGTGTGTGTGGATTGGTGCTTGGCTGGCGGTATGCGTGGAGTGGCGCTTGGCTGGCAGTGTGCGAGGAGTGGCGCTTGGCTGGCGCTGTGCCTGGACTGGTGATTGGCTGGCGGTGTGTGTAGATTGGCGCTTGGCTGGCAGTGTGCGTGGATTGGCGCTTGGCTGGCAGTGTGCGTGGAGTGGCGCTTGACTGGCGGTGTGCGTGGAGTGGCACTTGGCTGATGGTGTGCTTGGCTTGGCTGTGGTCCCTGCTCAACGCAACAACCATGGCTTGCAATGCAGGCCTTAATGCTGCCGCAGCAATTCTAAAGAACTGTCACAGTGGGAGTCTCGAGGACCATGTCATCAACATCCGTGTCGCCTGACTCCGACTTCGCTGCAGCACCTGCGGTCCCGTGGTGTGACCTTGACACTGCGAAGTCGATGCCTCGCGGCTCGCTCATCAGAGCTCCATCGGCACCACACTGCCTTGGAACCGGTGCATCACTGCAACCGCTGCATCACCTCTGCTGCAACATCCCGATGCATCAGTGGATCAATGACTCTACACCGCCTCCAGGAACAGACGCCTCATTTGCTTCAGTGCCGCCTCACCTCCGTTGTGCAATGCACCATCCCCAAGTGCCGACGTGCCAATGGCCTGCAAAGCAGTAATGAACCGACGCTGCACTTACCTACGCAAATCATCACCTCCCCGGCGCTCCGCGCCATCTTTGATTCTCAACATCTTCAAAATACTGTACCGGGGGTCTACACGACCCTGCAACCGGCCCGCGCTCCATTGTGGTTGCCCCAAAACTTGTGGATTCAACTTCATCAAGCTTGTCGATAATAGCTCCAGCTGGAGCAAGTGTTTTCTTTTTCTTTTTTTTTCTTTTTAAAAACCTTTAATATGTAAAGAAAGAGACAATTACAGACCTACAACCACGGAGGCTGGTCAGTAGCACACAACAATATCCACAGCAAAGTACACAGCTCTTCAGCCGACAACCCGAGGGTCCGGCAGCGATATCTCGTTTACTTGTAAAAGCATGTGGTATAAATAGGATTAGTGAAGGTTTCGCATTTTAGATTTTATATAAATAAACAACAACAAAACAAAAAGAAGATCGAGGCATTACTGTATGATAAATTGGCTGTCCCTCATGGCAGTGGGAGACGGGTGGAAAACATGCTACAATAAAAAAGGAGGAAAAATCCTGGGGAGAGTAGGGGGGGGGCCCAGAAGCAAAACAATGCAGTATAATCAACGAAGGCTAAGTATTGGGAACGCACAGTCAAGGGAGAAGAAGCGGATCTGGAATGTCGGTGAATGGGGGGTACAAATCTCTCCACGATACGCGTTCCACTGACCCCAGATCCTACCCCATTTCTTAGGTCTGCCACGGGAGACATATACAGTTCTTTCCCTGAACATGGACCAATCCATGTGTTCTTTCCACGCTAGGAGTGATGGCGGCCTCTGAGAACCCCACAACTGGGCTATATCTCGTTTAGCAACCATATTACCCAATGTGACCCATTGAGTTTGAGCAACAGTACAGTCATTCGGCTCCCAGACATTCAACAGACAGCGTCTAGCCTCAGGCAATAACTCAACACCCATGACCTCACCCATAACCGCATGCACACGGCGCCAAAACGTCGCCACCTCCGGACATTCCCAAAGGATATGCAAAAAAGTACCCAACATACCACATCCACGTCTACATAACCCATCTGCCGAGAAACCCATATGTACCAGTCGTGGGCCCGTGACATGTACCCGATGCAAAATTTTAAGTTGCACCAGCCTAAGACGTGCCGGAATCGCGACCTCTTTGGGAGGAGATATCGCTGCCTGCCAATCTTCATCATCCAGTTCCAACCCGTCACTGGTCCAGGCATTCCGCAATTGTAGAAGAAGATCCGAGCGATCGTTAATCAGCTTCTTATAGATAAGAGATATCGTGCTGTCGGGGACATATCCGTTAAGCACACTATCCTCAAGAGGAGAGGGCTCCGGGATCGTAGTACCAGCCGGGAAAACCGAATTAAGCGCATGTCTGACTTGAAGGTACCGGTAATATTCCCTGTCATTCAGTTTATATTCCCGCTGAAGTATCTCAAAGGTCTTAACTTTACCCTTGGCCCAAAGGTCGCCCACCCTACTGATACCGATGAGATCCCATCTGTCAAAACCCTTCGACGTCCATAGGCCACCTAGCGCTTCCGCGGCGTGCAACGGGGTCGATTTCATCAGTTTATCCGTCCATCCCGTGGCGGCAGTTGCACTTCCCCAGACTCGCACCGCGACTGCAGTAGGGCCCGTGAGATACCTCCGGTCGTCTCTAGAATATAGCGCTCGATTATAATCTCCCCGGGCAGTTGCCATCTGTCCATCTCAAACGCGGGGTTCAGGACAGGGCCATACATAGCGTGGTTCACAGCACTCTACTGGGAGGCCCAGTAATAGAGCTTGATGTCGGGCAACGCGATACCTCCATCGTACCATGGCAAAGTCAATTTCGCCAATGCGATACGCGGTCGCCCACCCCACATCAACTTTCTCTGCAAGCTCTCGATCTCTCGAAAATAGCTAGCAGGTACCAAATCAAGTGTGTTTTGAATGGCGTACAGGAAGCGGGGGAGAGACATCATTTTGAACAGGGCCGCCCTTCCCAAAGGGGAAAGTGGCAAGCCACACCACGCTGTAACATCCGACCGAAGCCGGGAGAGCGGAGGCAACAAATTCCGCTCGTAACGGGCTTTGGGGTCCAGAGAAATGTAGATCCCCAAGTATTTAAAGCCATCTCTAGAAACCGGTATCGGACAAATGCGCGGAAGAAGAGGCACACCGTCCGTGAGTGGATAAATACAGGACTTGGCCCAATTAATGACCAAGCCAGAATTCCTCCCAATGGAGCGTAACACATCAAACAGGACACCCAACAACTTACGAGGAGAGGTAAGATACAACAAGATATCATCAGCATAGAGCGATATCCGATCCTCGAAGTCAGGCGACCATCGGATGCCCTTAAGCGATGGCTCCCACCGTAGCCATGCAGCCAGGGGCTCAAGGGCAAGCGCAAATAGGAGCGGTGACAAGGGGCACCCTTGCTCGTTCCGCTTCCGAGGGTGAAGGGTTCCGAAGCCCTGCCATTAACCACCACCTGCGCCAGCGGCTGCTCATACAAAAGCTTAATCCACCCAATGAATTTAGGGCCAAAACCAAACTTCGCAAGGGCAGCCCACAAATATGGCCACTCCACCGTGTCAAAGGCCATCGAGGCATCCAAGGAAACCAAGATGGCCGGCTCACCAAGAGACCCTGCCCTTGCTAAGACACCATAGAGGCGACGTAGATTGAGCACGGTGTTACGGTGGGGTATAAATCCAGACTGATCCGGATGGATCAAGTCAGCAATCACCGTAATCAGCCGATTTGTCAGAAGTTTGGCGAGAATTTTAGGCTCAACATTCAAAAGCGAAATCGGCCGATACGACGAGCAATGATCACGGGGCTTGCCATCTTTGTAGATGACCACAATAGATGCTAATCTCTGATCTCGAGAAAGAGATCCGAGATCTCGCGAGGACAGGAACATCCGACGAAGATGCGGCGCCATTTTGTCGGGGCATAGTTTGTACAATTCTACCGGTATCCCATTCGGGCCCGAGGCTTTCCCGGAACGAAGTGAACGGATAGCGAGCGCTACTTCATCGGTGGAAAAGTCCGCCTCCATAAGCTCCTTGTCCGAAAACGACAGGCTAGGCAGGGCAATATCCCGAAGCAATAAATGCGAGTCCTCATCCGGCCTGTCAGAGACCGGCGCATACACCGTCTGGAAGTGTTGGGCAAAAACTCGGACTATATCAATCGGGTCCACGACACGCGCACCATCCATCCGTTCAACAACAGGCACCACCCGGTTCAATCTGTCTTTTTTGTCCAACCATGCAATCAGTTTTCCCGCCTTATCACCCACATCATACAAACGCCCCTGTTGCTCACGGTGCATCGCCTTGGCTGCATCAGTGACCAGCGCCTTATAGTCAGATTGTTTCAAAGCCAGAGAATGCACCACCTCTGGAGTGACCCCGGACTCCATTTGCCTTTCCAAGTCAGTGATTTCATTTTCCAGATCCACCACCTCAGCATTCTTACGTCTCCTTTCGCTAGCAATGAGGGACAATACTTGACCACGAATCACTGGTTTGTAGGCCTCCCACAATGTAACAGGGGAGGATACCGATCCCTCATTCTCAGCGAAGTAGTAGTCCATACACTTCACCACCTCCGACCTGATCTTAGGATTACGAAGGTGCCAGGGGTTGATCGGAGCGATCCGGCCCTCGGCACCCAACTTTATGTCGACTGTAAGCCAAAGCGGAGAGTGATCAGAGATCCCCCTGGCCAAATGCCTAATTTCCCGGACCAAGACCATCTGTGCTGCTGGCACAAGAATATAGTCTAATCTCGATAGACTCCCAAGGGCTCTCAAATAAAAAGTATATTGGAGCTGTCCAGGGTGCAGTTGCCTCCAACAATCAACTAGACCAAGCGTGTCCAGGAGCTTCCCGAGCCAAAGCTGTGCCGCAGGCAGGGCTCTTGGGGGGGCTACGGTCTTCATCCCCACTAACTACAGAATTAAAATCGCCAAGCACTACCAGTATGCCATCAGGAAGCCCCAGGTTCACATCACCCAAATCAGCAAATGTGGTGGCCTGCAGGCCAGGGGGGATATACACAGACAAAATGGAAATCGTTTTCCCTTCCCACCGACCCTTAACAGCCGCATAGCGGCCCCTGTCGTCCAACACTATGTCATCAATCTCCAGGGGGAGGGTAGTTCTTACCATGACCCCCACCCCTCTCGACCCGGAGGTAAACCCTGAATGGGCCACCATACGGAAGCCCCGTCTATTCAGTGCGTGGCATGTATTGCCAACCAAGTGCGTCTCCTGGAGTAAAATCACATCTGGGGCACAGCGCTTCAAATATTGCAATACAATTCCCCGCTTTATTCTATCACCAAGACCGTTAACGTTCCAACTCAGCACCCTAAGCTCCCCCCCCCCCATCCCCGTACTGGGCACCCAGCCCCCCCCCCCGCCCGGGAACAAGCACACAGGATAAAAGACAGACCATAGCGCAGCCTCGAACAAAACAAAAAGGAAAAGACCCCCCCGCCACCCCCAAGGAACCCTGAAAAACACACACCCCCACCCTGCACCCCTGCGGTAGAACAAAAAACCACCCCAACTTGCAGTGTGCCTGTCGCCCCATTAAACTAACCTACAAGAAGAGAGAAAAAGTCCCCAGAGGAGGAAGAAGAGGCCCGAATCCCCCCACCCCCGGGTATCTACAGTAGAAAGCAAGTCTATTATAAAGCCACTGCTAGAAGTCCATAGTAACCGGCTCGCCGATGCAGACTCACTACTCCTGTTCAGCCAGGCCCCCCTCGGCACCTCTCGAACTCTCGCTGCTGGTACGGTTTGATGGCAATGTGTCCAGCCAGTCACTGACCACCTCGGGGCGATCGAAGAAGAACGCCCGTTCCTCATACTCGATCCTCAGTCGGGCTGGAAAAAGCATAGCATATTTCAGTCCCTTATCCCTAAGCCGTCTCTTCACACCGGTGAAACCCATGCGTTGTTTCTGCACCGCCTGGGTGAAGTCAGGGTAGAAACTGACTGAGGCATTGTCATAATTAGTGGGACCCATGGTACGTGAGGCCTGCAGGATAGCGTCCCGGTCTCGAAAATTAAAAATCCCGGCGATGATAGGCCTTGGTGCGGCCCCCAGCTTGGGCTTCCCGCCGGGAACTCTATGTGCTCGCTCCACAGTAAAAAAGTTACTAAGGCCCTTAGGTACAAGATGTTTCAGAACCAAATCCTCCACCAGAAGGTCTGTGGATACATCCGCAAAGTTCTCCGGAACTCCCACGATGCGGACGTTATTGCGCCTGGCCGGGCTCTCGAAATCCTCCAGCCGGCGGGTAAACTGGTCATTGGAGGTACGGAGAGTGCGAACCTCAGCCTGGAGGTCCAAGACATCAGTGGTCAAGCTTGCAGTTTTAATGTCCAGGGACTTGACCCGTTCATTCGTCTTACCCAGGTCAGCCCTAATGAGGTTAACCTCGATCGCCACCGTGTCAATCTTCGCGGCGAGAGTCTCATATTGTTGGCCCATATCCGTCCGAACACTGGTGATGGCGCCCATGATGTCCTTCAAAGTCGGCTCCTCCGTTGAAGGCGTACCATGTCCTGTCCCCTCGAGAGCCTTGCTCGCTCCACCTGGGGATCCTTTTGGGCGAGTGTAGCGCTCTATGGTTTGAGTTTGAATAACACCACCACGATGCGTGCCCTTGGTGTTCCGCTTCTCGGCATCTGCTTTGCCCGCCATAGTGGGTGACGAGCTCCCACAAAACCGGTGGGATCTGGTCAAAATGATCCCGCTAACGATGATCCTCAAGGGCAAAAAGGACTAAGATCCAAAATTAGCATAGAATCCGTGGCAGGACCGAGAAGTCGAATAGGGCGACTGTAGAGCGCCGTCAACAATGACCCAAAGCGAAACCGAAAGTACCTCAGGGGCTGTGGGCGTGGCACACTGGCCGTTGTTGTTGATTTGCCACCTGGGTATCTCGGGGACTCAAGCCCGGGGATGGTCTACGATGTAGGCCGCAAACCTCAGGAAGCAGCAAGTCCGGTTCTCGGCGTCCGATTTAATTCCGGATTTTTTTTTTCAGAATCAGCAGGGCATAAGCAAGAAATACCCGTCGTTCAAATCAGGATGTGTGGCAGGATAGATGCGGGAGGTAAAGAGGGTCTCAGGAGCCCTTTGCTCACGCGGCCATCTTGTAACCGCGCGAAGCTCCTCCTCGAGCAAGTGTTTTCTAAGCGCTATGAATATTGCCTAATTTCTAACCTGTTGTAGAGTACTTTTGTGGTGTTCTCACTGTGTTCCTGTGTGTGTGTATACAAATACTTTACACATTGCCTGTTTAGTTTAGCCTGACTGCTCTGAGCCAAGCTACCAGAGAGTGAGCACAGGTAAACTTAGGGCTTAATTTATGAGGCCCTACCAGCACTTTTAAGCCGCCAGAGCATAACTTTTTTTATTATCCCATGGCTCCGTGTGCCACAGCATATTCATAAGGCCACGTAAAGCAAATGTACGTGGCTTTTTTATGGCCTTATAAATATGTGCCCCTTTCACGCAGAAAACTGTGTAAAAGGGTGTTCCATGGGTGTTATTGTGGGTGTTCCCACGCAACACCCATGGAACTGGACACATTCCCAGATTTATGAGAAATCGTAAACCTGGGAATGTGTCAGAACCTAACGCCACCCCAGGAATGGCGCAAGGGAGCCGCAAAAAGGAGAAATTTTCTAATTTCTCCTTGTGCTTTTTCTATGTGTGCTGAATTCTGCAGCACACATAGAAAAAGGAAATCACCTAAATTGATTGATTTTGTGGAGGAAGGGGTCTCTTCCTTCCCTTAGACAAACAATCACCTGCGCAATTCAGGGAGCCTTGCACCATGGTGCAAGGGTACCTCATTGGCACACAGCAGCCCATTGTGCGCCAGCACTGGGAAAAAAACAGGAATGCGCTGTATCACTTAGATACAGGACATTCCTGCCTTTTTGTTTTGACGTAGGGCAGTGCACCAAGATTTCTTGCAACCTGCCCTACGTCAAAACCTCATAAATTAGGCCCTTAGTGTGTACTACGCTTATCCTGACTAGAGGATGGTTATCACACACTGTTCAAATAATAACTCTTACTTATTTAGAAGGCTACTCCAGCCTACTAATTACAGGCAGGTTAATTTACACTTAACTAATATCCCCAATGAAGCATAGCATTATCAGTTTCAACTCCAAACACAGCCATGGCCACCAGGAATAACACTTAGGGGCAGATTTACATCTTCTGGCGCATCTCTGCTAATCAGCAGGGATGCACCAGAACAGTTGCAACACGCCAAACCACCGGTGCGCCACCAATGATGCGCCGCATTTACAATGCAGCGCACCGTGGCGCACTGATGGTCAGATGCTTGCCGCATCCCCCGGCGGAAAAGCGGCGCATTGCTGGAGTCGCCTCAAAAGCTCGATGCAGCTCCAGCAAAGCTCAGGGTACCCCAATGCATAACATGCTGCGCCAATCCTTACGGCTGCTTGAAGCAGGCGCAGGGTTTTGATGCATCATGGCCGTAAAAGTGACTGAGTGAAATCTTGTAGATTTCACTCAGCCACTTTCTTGAGGCGTTCCTGCGCCGGAACGCCCCCCCCTGTGCCGGAACGCCCACATGTGGTGCAGGGCTTTACAACGTGACACATCTCCCAGATGCATCACGTTGTAAATACACGGCAGCATGGCGCTGTGACGCAACGGAAGCGCAAATGTGGTGTATGGGGCTTGCAAATCTTCCACAAAGCTTTTACTCTTCGGAGAAACACATGTCATCAGAGTTCCTTGTGTTTTTCTCTCAAACATGGATTTATGGTTCATTCTTTTAAATGCTTAGAGGTGACACTATATCCCCATCAGTGGTAATCCACACATAAAATCACTCCATTTAAGTATACATTTCTATTATTTTTACTCAAATATTCCATGAATTTCATAGAGTAATTTTCGTAAAATTCGGAGGATCACCTATTGCTGCAACACTCTCCAGCCGTAAAAAGCAAAACAAACTCACTCCATCAACACTCGTGTTTATCAGAGACAATGTAAAAAACAAACACAATAATGAGCTGTCAATCTGAGCTCTTATTGTTGGGGCAAAACTGATTTTTAATCAAGAGGAAAGCAGTCAAATATCATATCAATCCCCAGATAGCCTATTCAAATTGTTAACTAAGGAGGTGAGTCCCACTACTGTGCTCGCAAACATAGGATCCATTGTTTCACTAATTTTATGTGAGGAGTAAAAATAGGATGTGCTGCAGAGATACATCTCTTGGGGGCGGGGGTAAATCATGGATTTAAGTGTTTTCCTGAATTAATTCAGTAGGAATATTAATTTCATAACTGAGGCGGAGAATCTACCTGATATGTTTCTAAAGAAAGTATAGTAGCAACTTGAGAAAATTGGGACTGATGGATGCAGCATCAGGACGCTATGCAGTGCTACCATTTTTTTTAAACCAAGCAATGGCATTGGCTTAGAAGGAATGTTGTATAGTAATGTGAAGTATTACAAGGAAATAGCATAGGAAAGGATATGTATATTTGTGAAACCAAAAACCTGTAGAATGCTATAGGTTTAGCTTAAAAGGTCAGGTAAGAGCTTTACTATCAAGCCAGACCTAAAAATCCAGGCAGGTTAATGACTTCCCTTCTTCCAAGTGTGCTTCATCCTGAGAAAAACAATATAAATTATGTAGCTCTCTAAGACATGTTAATAGCATGTGTGTGCCCCTGAAAATTCAAGCTCAGGCAGCTGAATAAATAAACACAATAATCACAGCTGTTTGGAGGTAAAGCCCTCTTTTTGTGGAAGCACACAACTTCTGCCCAATCAAAACACGTAATCCTGGCTCCAAAAATTTGGTGGACTCAAATCTTCTCTTCAGGTATTCTCACATAATTGTCTGGTGACAGCTGCACTGTCAAGCCACACTATGAAAATCTGCATGTGTCAGAATACATGTGCACACCAGCGGAATGACGTGGATGCTATTTGTTTTAATTTTTTATTGACCGATCAAAGATGGTGGACACTACTTGGATTGTTAAATAATTTCTTTTAGCTCTAAAGTGCAAATGAAAAAAAAAGAACAGCAGGAGTTTGGGGGCATTGGAGGAGCAGATGGGCGGGAGGAAGAGAACAAGCATTGGAAATGCAATAGGTCTCGCATTAGAAAAGTTGGAGCTGTTGGTCTTGTAAATGACAAATATTTTATTTATGTGTTGGTTTTTAAAATAGCTAAATTGATAGCTTTGTCATTTACAATGCCAATAGTTATAACTTTCGCGAATGTGACACCTATAGCCTTTGTAATGCAACATGTTTTGTATTTACGTGACTTAGATGGCAGCTCTGGTCGTTAGGCCACATCTCTAGAGAGATGTACGAAGTACTGATGAAGACAAGATAAACTGCACTTCGATAATGATGTCGAAATTAAGTTAGTACCTCTTTGATCGTTTTACTGTAAAATTATGAAAATTATGAGACTCTAGTTCAGAACAGTTTGAATTTAGCTGTAGGACAAGAAGTGCCAGTGCAAAGTGTTGGAAGTAACTGTGGCCAAGCATCTACTGTAAACAGAGACCACGTTGTCAGTAAACTTGGGAAAATATGTAGCCTGGCCCAACATTAAAAGTGTTGCAGTCACTGGGTGTAGGCCGTTAAAAAAACAAGAACAGAACATCTTTTTGTGACATTTGTAATAAAGCTTGAAACATTGAGAGAACATATTTGAACCAATTGTTGAAGGGAGGGCGATAGAGTGAGGGCGATAGATAGATAGAGTGAGGGTGATAGATAGATCGATAGATGGTTGTGTGGGGGGGTTGTGTGTGTGGGGGGATGTATGTGGAGGGGGTTGTGTGTGTGTGGGGTTGTGTGTGTGGGGGGGGGTTGTGTGTGTGTGGGGTTGTGTGTGTGGGGGGGGGGGTTGTGTGTGTGTGGGGGGTGTGGGGGTTCTGTGTGTGGGGTCTGTGTGTGGGGGTGTGTGCAGGGGGGTTTCTGTGTGTGGGGTTGTGTGTGTGTGGGGGTGTGTTTAAGGGGTTGTGTGTGGGGGTGGACAATCAACAGATGAGAAAGGAGAGAGCGAGAAAGAGAGAGAGAGAGAGAAAGGGGGGAGTGAGAGGAGAGGTATAAAGGGAGGGAGGGAAATAGAAGGAGGGGGAAGAGAGAGTGGGAGAGAGAGAAAGAGATAGGAGAGAGACAGAAAGAGAGTGAGGAGAGATAAAGAGAGAGGGAGGGAGAGAAAGGGAAAGACTGAGAAAGAGAGTGGGGAGGGAGAGCGAGAGAGGGGAGTAGAGAGAGCCAGAGAGGGGGAGAGAGAGCCAAAGAGAAAGAGTGGGAGAGACAGAAAGTGTGAGGAGAGATAAAGAGAGAGAGAGGGAGGTAGAGAAAGAGAGAGATAGAAAGGGGAAGAGTGAGAGAGGGGGAGAGAGGGGGAGAGAGAGAAAGAGAGTAGGAGAGACAGAGAGAAAGAAAGAAAGAGACTATGTGCCCTGGTGGGAGCTGTGGGAAACAGGTTCAAACAAATTCTGTTGAAAAGAAAGGGTGACATACGTAATATTATTAGATGGATTCTTGAAAAGCATCCCGGCTTCTTGCCTGGGCTCTCAACAGGCATCAGCTTTACACAGCGTGTTTTTTTTTTTAGCCTTCCTAACACAGAGCACATAAGGTGTTCAAATGGGGGAGGTGATGTTGTTTAAAGGGGAAAACTGCCAATGAACGAGTTTGAAAACTAGATTTTAATGTCTGATTGTGCTTAATAGCCTGTGATTGTGGACGTATTCTTATACACACCAAAAATAAATATGACCTAAAGTGGAGCTACGCTACTAATTTTATTTGTGTATAGCTGCAAACACACAGTGACAGCCGCCGTACTAGTGCTTAATTTGTAACAAAGGAAGTGCCGGTGTTGTGATCAGGCAGCAGCTTCATACTCTATAATTCTTTTGTTAGTTTGCGTAACAGGGAGAGCGCACATAAACTGAAATTTAATAATGACTTGGCTACAGCCGCTTTCAAGTGGCTGTAGCCAAATTACTAGTAAAATTCGGTTTATGTGCTCTCTGTTACGCAAATTAAAAACGGAAGATGGGGGGGTGGCGGTTAGAGAGATGCGTGCGAGAAAAGATGCCGGGAAACAGAAGGAAAGAGGGAGGAGGTTAGAAAGGAGGAGTCGAGGGAGACATGAGCGCCTGGAGCGGGGCGGCGAGGCAGACATGCACGAGGGGCACGGGAAGAGGAGACGAGGGGTCAGAGAGAATTTAAAAGTAAAATTAGAGATAGGGTGAGGGTGGGAAGAGAGGGTGAGTGGGGGGAGGGCGAAGGAGACGTACACAGAGCACATAAGGTGTTCAAATGGGGGAGGCGATGTTGTTTAAAGGTGAAAACTGCCAATGAACGAGTTTGGAAACGAGGTTTTAATGTCTGATTGTGCTTAATAGCCTGTGATTGTGGACATATTCTTATACACACCAAAAGTGAATATGACCTAAAGTGGAGCTACGCTACTAATTTTATTTGTGTATAGCTGCAAACACGCATTGACAGCCGCCGTACTAGTGCTTAATTTGTAACAAAGGAAGTGCCGGTGTTGTGATCAGGCAGCAGCTTCATACTCTATAATTCTTTTGTTAGTTGTTAGTTTGCGTAACAGGGAGAGTGCACATAAACTGAAATTTAATAATACCTTGGCTACAGCCGCTTTCAAGTGGCTGTAGCCAAATTACTATTAAAATTCGGTTTATGTGCTCTCTGTTACGCAAATTAAAAACGGAAGATGGGGGGGGGGTTAGAGAGATGCGTGCGAGAAAAGATGCCGGGAAACAGAAGGAAAGAGGGAGGAGGGTAGAAAGGAGGAGTCGAGGGAGACATGAGCGCCTGGAGCGGGGCGGCGAGGCAGACATGCACGAGGGGCACGGGAAGAGGAGACGAGGGGTCAGAGAGAAGTTAAAAGTAAAATTAGAGATAGGGTGAGGGTGGGAAGAGAGGGCAAGGGTGGGAAGAGAGGGTGAGTGGGGGGAGGGCGAAGGAGACGTACACAGAGCACATAAGGTGTTCAAATGGGGGAGGCAATGTTGTTTAAAGGGGAAAACTGCCAATGAACGAGTTTGGAAACTAGGTTTTAATGTCTGATTGTGCTTAATAGCCTGTGATTGTGGACATATTGTTATACACACCAAAAATAAATATGACCTAAAGTGGAGCTACACTGCTAATTCTATTAGTGTATAGCTGCAAACACGGAGTGACAGCCGCCCTACTAGTGCTTAATTTGTAACAAAGGAAGTGCCAGTGTTGTGATCAGGCAGCAGCTTCGTACTCTATAATTCTTTTGTTAGTTTGCGTAACAGGGAGAGAGCACTTAAACTGAAATGTAATAATGGCTTGGCTACAGCCGCTTTCAAGACCTATCTGCTGCCTTAATGCCTTCTAGTATACTGATGCCAATATCCAAGTTTCGTTGTTGTTGGAATAGATGCAAGTTCAACAAGTGAATTAACAGGCAAGCTTCTGTGTTCTGCGACACGGCGGGCAGGGAAGGGGGCGGAGCGGGGAGAGGTGTGACACGGCAGGCAGGGGAGGAGAGTAGGAGGAGGAGGGGGGAGGAGAGTAGGAGGAGGAGGGGGGAGGAGAGTAGGGGAGGCACGGCCTAGCGGCCGTGCAACCAAGAAGTGAGGAGGCGGAGCTGGGGGAGGCTGTGAGAGAGAGAGTGGGCAAGGCAGGCGGCTGGGGGCATGTGCACGCGCTTTTAAGCTCAATGCCCATGCGCATTGAGCTTAAATTTCACGGGCACTGCAAGGAATCGCCACGATTCCTTGCAAGTTGGTTAAAGACTGTTTAAGCCCCCATAGTCTCGCAAGCTCGATGCGCATGCGCATCGAATAGCGAGACCTAAAAAGCAGCCCACGTGGGGAAGGGAAGAAAAGCATAAATGAGAGAGAACACCACAGAAGTACACAGGCAAGAGAGAGCAACACAGAGTACAGGGTGGAGGAAGAGAAACACAAGGATGAAAGAGAGCAGCATGGAGGAAGAGGGGGAGAGAAGCACAAAAAGTAGACAGCTGGAAAATACTTGAATTTGGGTGGTGCTTAACCAAAAAGAAACAAGAGAGAGCAGCGTAGGGGAGCAGAATGAAAATCACATGAACAAGAGAAATACCAACGTGGAACGGCTATAAAACACACATACTCTCATGGAGCATTTAAGCAGGAAGGAAAATGAGCAGTAGAAAGACAAAAGTAAAAATGAAATGCTCTAGGGACTGAGGAATACAAGATGAACAGGGCAAAACATCGAATAAGAATGAAATCGATTAAGAAGCAATGAGCAGGCTTCAAGCTCACCAGTGGCGTAGCTAGACCTTTTGCTGCTTGTGGCAGCCCCTGCGGTTGCCACCCCGCGGCAGCCATATGTAAGAGCAGGGGGCGCTAGCGAGTCCCGCGTTCAACTACCCGGGTGGCCACAGGTAAGAACAGGGGGGACGCCGCCACCCTGAAAACGAGTGCTGCCTGGGGCAGACCACCCCCCACCCCTTGCTATGCCACTGAAGCTCACTGTAAGTTCTTGGTGAGCTGACAATAGGTATTTTGCAACCTGACAGCTTGCACTAGCTGGTAGGCTCCCCCTAAAAATGTCCAATGGAAGCCAATGGGTATTTCTGTGTGTGCATTTTAACCATCAACCAACCTGATGCGTGAATATTCATTCCCACAGAGCTACTATCTTCGATAGTTCTGATCTAGAGGTGCTGTGTTCCTGATTTTCATCAACTTCACATGGATGTGGTGAGTTCTTGTCGTTTCTCTCACTTTACTCTCACTACGCAGTGCCATTGTCTGCCACTTTATGAGTTCTCTTATTGGGTGTATCATTGTGGGTTGGTCTCTTGCAACAGTTTGCTAATCCATGCATGAGAAATTATGAGTCCTGTGAGTGGGCAGAGATGCACGTGTCACTGAGGTTATATTGGGTGGATTGGTGAAGTGTTAAGTTATATGCAGGTTGCTTTGTAAGTGTAGTGTCATTCTATACTACTTTTTCAGTATCTTCAGGTTTGTAGTTCACAACACAAACTGCAGCATAGTAGAGAGCAGGCTGGCAGGTTTACTTGAAGAGAGCATTTGAAGATTGGTGAAGGAACAGTTGGAAGAGCATTCGGTACGTTAGCTAAAGGATGATATTAGAATGTTTCTGAAATATAGAAAGGAGGGGTAAGAAGATGGGAGGAGAGTGGAAACATGTGTGATGAAATGAAAGAGGTAGGGGAAAAGAAGCAGGGGCATAGCTTGGACAGTAAGACTGGGAGGTGCGCTTCAGATTTGTCAACAATCACGCTGGCCTATCATGTTAACTATTAAATGAGAAGCAGCGTATGTTGGAGGGATTTAAGGGCCAATGGAAATGAGTGCAGATTGTGAGGGGTATTTAAAACACAGTATTTTGTAAATTACCCATGTTTTAAGATATCCAAAACAGAAGAGGGGTGTGTGTTTTTGTCAGAGTGAGTATACAAAAATCCCAGCAGAAATCCGACAGACACCTTACCATACCCGAATGAAAGCTCCTGTACCCAACTATTCACTAAATAATACATTTATTATGGGGGACTAACACCTTAAAAAAACTGAAGTTATGCCCCTGAAAAGAAGGAGGGCTCTTCCACCACAAACTGTACATTTTTGATCCTGCCCTTAATCTGGTATTTCTACCTAGATATATTAGCTGTGCCAATATAAGACTAGAAATTGGTCTAAAAAGACAAATATTGGCCCGACAATCTACATTTTTAAAAACCTTATTGTCATTGTCTTGTGCTGAAGAGGTTTCTCTTGCAAATCAGTGTTGACATGAGATGATGAGAAGTGAATACGCGAGTAGTTGGCAAACATACTTAATGAGTGTCTACGTAATTTTGATCCTCAAAAATCTAAAAGACGAAATTAGGAGTAAAGTGGTTTATAAAAAATCAATTAACCAATCAGCCATTTTATTGTCGAGTATAATAGATAAAGATGAACTTAGGAAAAAAACACGTATGGTCAATTGTAAATTCCTTTGGTAAACTGGCTCCCCAACCATATTTGCTGTTACATTTAAAACCTTTAATTAAGAACAAATCTATGCTACTACGGTTCGGGAGTGATCACTGACATAATATCGAGGGACAGAATATCGACCTACAAGAATATCGTTGAAAAAATCTCGACAGACAAAATATCGCGTTTCTATCTACAAACAGGTAAGTACAAAAATATTGAGTTAAAAATATCGTTTACTAAAATATAGTTTTAAAAAATATCGTCTTTACTAAAAACAGGGTTAAAAATACTATTCCCACTCCAGTGGTTGCAACAGTAGGGAAAGCGTTGGATAGCGTAGAGGTAAAATTTACTATTCCCACTCCAGTGGGTGCAACAGTAGGGAAAGCATTGGATAGCGTAGGGGTTAAAATTACTATTCCCACTCCAGTGAGTGCAACAGAAGGGAAAGCGTTGGATAGCGTAGGGGTTAAAATTACTATTCCCACTCCAGTGGGTGCAACAGTAGGGAAAACGTTGGATAGCGTAGAGGTAAAATTTACTATTCCCACTCCAGTGGGTGCAACAGTAGGGAAAGCGTTGGATAGCGTAGGGGTAATAATTACTATTCTCACTCCAGTGGGTGCAACAGTAGGGAAAGCGTTGGATAGCGTAAGGGTAAAAATTACTATTCCCACTCCAAAGAGTGCAACAGTAGGGAAAGTGTTGGATAGCGTAAGGGTACAAATTACTATTCCCACTCCAAAGAGTGCAAGCGTAGGGAAAGCGTTGGATAGCGTAGGGGTTAAAAATACTATTCCCACTCCAGTGGTTGCAACAGTAGGGAAAGCGTTGGATAGCGTAGAGGTAAAATTTACTATTCCCACTCCAGTGGGTGCAACAGTAGGGAAAGCATTGGATAGCGTAGGGGTTAAAATTACTATTCCCACTCCAGTGAGTGCAACAGAAGGGATAGCGTAGGGGTTAAAATTACTATTCCCACTCCAGTGGGTGCAACAGTAGGGAAAACGTTGGATAGCGTAGAGGTAAAATTTACTATTCCCACTCCAGTGGGTGCAACAGTAGGGAAAGCGTTGGATAGCGTAGGGGTAATAATTACTATTCTCACTCCAGTGGGTGCAACAGTAGGGAAAGCGTTGGATAGCGTAAGGGTAAAAATTACTATTCCCACTCCAAAGAGTGCAACAGTAGGGAAAGTGTTGGATAGCGTAAGGGTACAAATTACTATTCCCACTCCAAAGAGTGCAAGCGTAGGGAAAGCGTTGGATAGCGTAGGGGTTAAAAATACTATTCCCACTCCAGTGGTTGCAACAGTAGGGAAAGCGTTGGATAGCGTAGAGGTAAAATTTACTATTCCCACTCCAGTGGGTGCAACAGTAGGGAAAGCATTGGATAGCGTAGGGGTTAAAATTACTATTCCCACTCCAGTGAGTGCAACAGAAGGGAAAGCGTTGGATAGCGTAGGGGTTAAAATTACTATTCCCACTCCAATGGGTGCAACAGTAGGGAAAACGTTGGATAGCGTAGAGGTAAAATTTACTATTCCCACTCCAGTGGGTGCAACAGTAGGGAAAGCGTTGGATAGCGTAGGGGTAATAATTACTATTCTCACTCCAGTGGGTGCAACAGTAGGGAAAGCGTTGGATAGCGTAAGGGTAAAAATTACTATTCCCACTCCAAAGAGTGCAACAGTAGGGAAAGTGTTGGATAGCGTAAGGGTACAAATTACTATTCCCACTCCAAAGAGTGCAACAGTAGGGAAAGCATTGGATAGCGTAGGGGTAAAAATTACTATTCCCACTCCAGTGGGTGCAACAGTAGGGAAAGCGTTGGATAGCGTAGGGGTTAAAATTACTATTCCCACTCCAGTGGGTGCAACAGTAGGGAAAGCGTTGGATAGCGTAGGGGTTAAAATTACTATTCCCACTCCAAAGATGGCAACAGTAGGGAAAATGTTGGATAGCGTAGGGGTTAAAATTACTATTCCCACTCCAGTGGGTGCAACAGTAGGGAAAGCATTGGATAGTGTAGGGGTTAAAATTACTATTCCCACTCCAGTGGGTGCAACAGTAGGGAAAGCGTTGGATAGCGTAGGGGTTAAAATTACTATTCCCACTCCAAAGAGTGCAACAGTAGGGAAAGCGTTGGATAGCGTAGGGGTTAAAATTACTATTCCCACTCCAGTGGGTGCAACAGTAGGGAAAGCGTTGGATAGCATAGGCGTTAAAATTACTATTCCCACTCCAGTGGGCGCAACAGTAGGGAACGCGTTGGATAGCGTGGAGTTTAAAATTACTATTCCCACTCCAAAGAGTGCAACAGTAGGGAAAGCGTTGGATAGCGTAAGGGTTAAAATTACTATTCCCACTCCAGAGAATACAAAATTAGGGAAAGTAAATACTACATATATTATTTAAAAAATAAAAAATGAATATCTATTAATAATTAATTAAATATATATAAAAAGTGTATATAATATAATAATTAATATATTAAAATTACTAATTACCAATAATTATTTCAATTAATCACCTATTAATACAAAATAATTAAAAATTAACAATTAATTATTTAATAATAAAAAAGTATTTAACAATTATATCCAATTAAATAAATATAAATAAATTTAATTATTTAATTACTTATTAATAAATTACTTCCCACCCTATTCCCCTATAAACCCACAACCCACTACAGAAAATAAATTAGTACAATTTACATAATTACCAATTAATCAATTAATAAAATTTAATTACCAATTAAAATGTCATTAATTAACAAATATCAATTAATTAACAAATATTTAAAAATTACTATCAATAAATAAATTTACATATTTAATTAATTATATTTGAATTACTTCCCACCCTATTCTCCTATAAATCCACAGCCCACTACAGAAAATAAATTAGTAAAATTTACATAATTACCAATTAATCAATTAATTATAATGAATTACCAATTAAATTTTAATTAATTAACAAATATAAATTAATTTACAATTAATTAAAAATTACTTTCAATAAATAAATTTACATATTTAATTAATTATAATTAAATTACTTCCCACCCTATTTCCCTATAAACCCACAACCCGCTACAGAATTAAATTACGCAATAATTATAAAAACAAAATTCATTAACTAAAAATAAATATAACATAAATACACACTTTTCACACATATTATAACATAAAAATACACTATAAAAAATAAGATAATATAAAATAATCGATATTTTTAACTATCTATATTATATACTTCGATATTTTAACTTTCTATATTTTTAACAGTCGATATTACATCACTTACCTTGAAAACGATATTTTGGTCATCTATATTCTGTCCTGTCGATATTTTGTCCAGTCTATATTTACAACTCGATATTATGGCCACTCGATAATTTTGGAATCGATATTATGTCTGTGCACCGGTTCGGGAGATATCCGACTAAAGACGGAATACCAAAAGAGGAAAACAAGTGGCCCTCTAAAGTGTGTAGGTTATGTGGTTTTTGTGAGGAAACCTTAGTGCATATGGTAACTTTATGCCCAAATTGTTAAAAGAGCGGAAAACTATATTAAAGTCTATTTTTTAATGAATTGGGGGTAAGAACTTGTAGAAACGCCATCATCTTATGTCTAAATGGAGTCAACACCCATTTTATTTCCCGATTTATTAAGTTTATTTTTATAGCTGAAAAACTACATAATATTGACAATTGAAGTGAAGATATTTACGATGCGAAAATGATTTAAAATGCTGCAATGTATTTCTTGGGTTATGCACGGTCTTTAAACCGTAGTCATTAGGGTCTGATAGCCCAAGTGTACTGTTGCTGTTTGTTATATTGCTATTAAATGGTTTTAGGGATAGTGCTGGCATACTTTAAATTAAAACAGTTAAAGTCTGCTTAGCGGAAACACACACGATCTCTGAGTTTTGAACAATTGTAATCTACTACTACTTCTCCTTGTCTCTGTTTACATTGTTAGACTGATATATGGTATATTGTAAGTCAAAGTTGCCAGGACTAAGCAGTTTATTTTTATTGCTAAAGTCTATTACTACAAATGCACTGTATTGCTAACGTCGTTCCTAATGCAATTTTACTATGGTTGGTTGTTTTTTTGTATCTTTCACTATTTTAACCCCTTGCATGTTGATGATGGCTGGGAGCCGTCATGGCACACAGTGCTAGTGTGCTGATGACGGCTCCCGGCCGTCATGACCGCACCCGCGATCGGAATGTGCCGCACAGGCGCAGAATCGCGTCAGCATGCAAGGGGTTAAAGTTTTTTGGTATATTGACAACTTTAGCTGCTAGCACAAGGCACTTTAGTTTCTGCTGCTAAAAGTTTACTAGCACTATTGCACTTTATTGCTAAAGCTGTCTTAAATGTTATTTTATTGGGCGTGTTTTTATCTTCGCAGTTTCCATTTTTATAAAGTTTTTTTTAGAGTAATGTATCGTATACTGTAAATTATAGCTGCTGGCACAATGCACTTTATTTTTGCATGCTGATTATTTGCAGTCAAATAAACTATGTTAGGGCTTAGTTGTAGATTTTTGCTTGGATATAACTGTACACTGTAGCTGCATATTTTTTTAATCTAATTTTATTTTGTATATGTACTTTGCTGAATGTAATGATTTTAAGTAATTAACAAATAAATACTTACTACTACTACTGGTATTTCTACCTGAATGTGAGCACATTATTACTGTTAACCAAGTTAGTTAGGTTTCACCTGCACATGCTTGCGTTGTGCTTGAGAAATCTATTGTTTTTAATAGAAACTTAAAAGAGATTCTCTCTCCTGGCTTCTCATTGGTTCCTGTGCTTGCCACTTACCTTTCCTCCATTTCTATTGGCTGTATCATATTTTCCTGCATTTACCAATGCCTGTCCTTCCTCTGCTTCTCTTATCACTTTCCTGCCTCCGAAATACTGTTAACATCCGCTTTGGTGGAACTATATTTTCATAAAATTTTGCTATTTAGTCTTGCAGCATATTTATATTACAATTTATCATCCGGAGAGCTTAGGTGATTTGCATAAAATCGCAAGCCACCCAGACTCGAACCAGGATCTACAGCTCTTGAGTCAGCAGCTCTGGTCACTGCGCCACATACTCTCCACTCCTGTGTTATCAGATAGGGAACTCTTTCCTTCTACCGGACAATGATTGATTAAAACAAGCGTTTATTCATTACATAGACGAAACTGATGCATTACTAATGCTTGTTGTTGTTTTTGCTTCCAATTCCCATGTTTAGGTCTCGCCTAGCGACACAGCGCATGCGCTGCTCGCCTTGCCGAGATCTATTGTCGTGTCTTTTTCGGCAATAAGGGGACAGGAGCTGTGCACGCACCGGAGAGGCGATGTGCACATTCACGGCTCCGGCCGGCTCAGGCGCACACTGGTGACAAGGGATAGGATTTCTTAAAGCCTACTTTGCTCCTCAAAATCACCTTTGGCTACTGCAGGTAGACGTAACAAGACATGGAATGAAGTGTGTCTACTTGAGTCAGAGTCTCCCTGGAAACAGGAATGGCAGGTTATTGTGGAGGTGTTGCAGATCCTCGCAAAGGCCGCCTGGACATACATTTTTCGAGAAGTACTAGTAGTGAGATTTTAAATACAGAGCCAGAACAGCTGTCGGACTCAAGTGAGATCACTTCATTGAGGCTCACACATCACTGGAGAGCCCATTACCGAGATTGGCGTGTAACATGTTCCAGTGTACTACTCACTGCCAGCATGAGACAGACTTCCTCGCGGGCATTGTGTTATGCACTAGGCGTTCTAAAGAGGATATTCAGCTTTGACATCAAGATTCCACCTCTGTACTTCATGTTCGAAGGGGCCCTTCTAGGAAATAAAGTTTTTTTTGTTTTCGGTGCACCTGGGCAGCACAAAGCAGATGGTATTCAATCAAGGAACACTTAAGGACAAACAGTGTGTGTTCCTTTTGGACGAAGATGTTCGTTATCTATCAGCAGTGATGGGCACACCTTTTACAACAGTCTAGGTGTGCCTTCACATTCCAAGGGTCATCCAGTAGTGATAGGCATGCCAGTGAGTCTTACATTTCTGTTGTTTGTTTACCAATTTAACCATGAGTGTCACTCTTTGCGAGGAACTCTGTGGTGCGCCTTAATTGTTCAGGTGTCATTCTACAGTGATAGGCACATTAGTAAGAGGATGGGTAATTGGATCATAATTAAGGCCCCAGTTGGCACCAGATTGTAGTCTAGGTTTACTGTTCTGAGAAAAGTGGTGAAATTATTCAATAATACTATGACAGCAGTCAATATTTTGAACATCACTAAGATTTACTGTGTAAAGGAGCCATAAGTGGGAAAGATATCCATGGAAATACCAAACGTTCAGCATTTCCCTGGCTAGGACACCAGTTTCCAGAGGACGTGGGTTGTGGCAGTAAAGATGTGATGCTTGCTGGACTGTTGCCCCATGAGAATCTGAGGGACTTAAGAAACAAGCTTCTTCAGAGGACTATGGGGCACATGCATGAAGGTAAGCATTTGCGATTCCTTAATAGCGATTATTAAGGAATCGCTCTTAAGGAATCGTAATTGCCTATGCATATAGGTTTTGCTTAAAAAATGGTGATTCCCACACATTTCCTATTAGTGAATCGCAAATTGCAATTCACTAATAGGGAATGCTTTCCCATTCATTCTTATAGGCCTAGAGGCCCATAGGAATGAATGGGAAACCATTCGCAATTTGCAATTACTAACTAGGTAATCGCAAATTGTGAATGCAATTTCAAGGGTGCTAGGGGGCCAAAAAGCCACCCTGATGCACCCCCAAATTGGCATGTGGCGCACACACATGCCCTTGTGTGCTCACCACATGGCACTTAAAAAAATCATTTTTTTTGCATTTCCTAAGGAATTACAAATTACGACCAACACGAAGTTGGTGGTAATTTGCGATTCCTTAATTCGAAGTCGCAATCTGAGATTGCTTCTTGCATTGCATTTAGGGAATCACAAATTGCGATTCCCTAACTGCATTCGCAAAATAGGTAAACACAAATTTTGCAATTACCTATTTTGTGAAATGCTTTGGCCTTGATGCATTCCAAATGGATAATTACCGGTCGCAAAGGGGCTGATTCTGCAAATCAACCAGTTTGCGACTTGTAATTAACTTGATGCATGGGCCCAATGTATTTTACTCGAACCCACAACTCTAACACCACACAATTACACAACTAACAATTCCAATGCAACCCATATAATTTCACTCCACTCCAAACCAAAACACATAGGTAAAAGACATCATTAACAATCCCAACACCGCTAACTCTCCCAAATACGAGACCTATTGCATTGCACATGCTTGTTTATTAAAGAGACGGCACATTCTCAAATTCATTCTTCCTGTGATTCCCCTGGACTGCTAAAAAGCAGATGATTCTTGTTATACTAAAGCAAATTCAATGTTAAGAACTCATATGTCCATGCTTTAGATTGTGGCCTAGAAAGGGATGTATGTTATGTTATGTTATATGATTTTTGTATAGCGCACGGATGCCGCAGCAAAGTGGCGTCCCGGCGCTTTGGAGAATAATAACACAACACGACAGAAAAGGTAGAAATAATGGGCCTAGATTGTGGTAAAAAGGAAGGTTTTAAGTGCCTTCCTGAAAGGAAGCAACTCAGGAATAGAGCGCAAAGAGGCAGGCAGAGAGTTCCAAAGAGTTGCCGCCAACACTGAAAAAGAGCGTCCGCCCATCCTAGATTTTTTAAAACGTGGCAGAATGGCCAAATTAGATCCGGCAGAGCGAAGAGCTCTGACAGGGACATAGTGCTGGATAGTCTGTGCAAGGATAGGAGGGGAGGCTGCTTTGAGAATTTTAAAAGTTAAGCAAAGAGCTTTAAACTTCATTCTCAGCCCCACCGGCAGCCAATGGAGATCCTGGATAGTCCGACGTGCCGAGACAAACTTCGGAAGGCCAACAAGCATCCTAGCTGCCGCATTCTGAACTCTCTGAAGGCGAGATAGCTCAGCCTGGTTTAGGCCCAGAAACAGGGAGCTGGCATAATCCAGTCTGGTAAGAACCAGAGCTTGGACAATAATCTGTCTGGTCTCCGCATCGAAGAACTTAAAGATTGGTCGAAGACACTGCAGAGTACCAAAACAAGTGCCGGCCACACGTTTTGTGTGGGAAGTGAAAGAGAGCTTGTTGTCGAACCACACCCCAAGGTTTCTAACCTCAGTCACGGGGGAAGGAACGGGGCCAAGATCAGAAGGCCACCACTGATCTCCCCATAATTCACTTTCCCTACCAAAAATAATGACCTCGGTCTTAGAGGCATTGAGTTGGAGCCGATTGTTCGCCATCCAGCCTGCCACAGCTTTTAAAGCTGACTGAAAGGTGGGGGCATCCATGTTGGAGTCGCCATTAAGTGCCACCGCCAACTGCGTGTCATCGGCGTATGACACTAAGGAGAGACCAAAACTGTGGGCTACCTCCGCTAATGGCTGAACATATAAGTTAAACAAGGTAGGGCTTAGGGCCGACCCTTGGGGAACACCCTGGAGTATGGGGCGAGAAGCAGAAACAAAAGGGGGTGTGGAAACCTTGAAGGCTCGATCCTTAAGAAAGGAGCGAAACCACTCGAGTGCCACCATTCCAACTCCTGCTTCCATCAGGCGATGTAAAAGAATCTGGTGAGACACCGTATCGAATGCGGCACTGAGATCCAAAAGGATCAGTGCCGCCGTCTGACCCAGGTCCAACAGATGCCTGATGTGTTCCACCACAGCCAGAAGGGCAGTTTCTGTGCTGTGGCCTGCACGAAACCCGTTTTGGGAATTATCCAATATATTCACTTCCTGCAGGTGAGAAGATAGAATAGCATTAGCATGAGCTTCTGCTAATTTAGCTGGCCAAGGGAGAAGGGAAATAGGTCGGTAGTGTTCAGGCTTGGTAGGGTCAAGGGCGGGTTTTTTAAGAATTGGAATAACCGTCGCCTGTTTCCAAGCTTTAGGAACACTGCCCGTGCTGAAGGACAAATTAATAAGGCCATGCAAAGAAGGGTAGCAGCCTTCAGCAAATTCCCGAAATTGAATGGGTCTCATGGGGTCGTCCGGGGAGCCGGATTTAACTTTTGTCGTCAGGGCAAGGAATTCATCTAAGGTCGGACTAGGAATAATCAATAATGGTTTATGAGCCAGTGACGTAGGGCTAGTCTCTGCGATAGGAAGCTGAGCGAATAACTTATAGATAGCCTCCACCTTTTCGACAAAAAATGAGGCTAAGTCCTCACAGTGCGTCATAGAAGGTTGAAGAGCAGCAGTATCAATCCTTTTACTAGTAAGGTCCTTACACACCCTGAAGATGACCTTAGTGGGGTTGGTGCTGTTCTTTATCTCCTGAGAGTAAAAAGCAGCCCTAGCCGCGCATATGGCCCGATGATACACTCTAGTGCAAGCCCTATAGGCCGCCTTGAGGTCAGTATCATAAGTTTTGCGCCACGCGCGTTCTGCCTTTTTACAGGAGATTTTGAGTATTTTAAGGGATTCATTATACCAGGGGTTGGAAGGACTAGATCTAGTCTTACTCCACTTAGCCGGAATAAGTAAATCTAATGAGTGGTTTAGCCACTCACAAAAGCTGTCGTAGCCGCAAGAAACTTCAGTGGGGGGTTGAGGATGAAATTTCATCAGGAGCTGATGGAAATGCTCTAAATTTAAGTTTCTCCAAGGGCGTCTAAGACTAGCTGAGGGATTGTTTTTAGGAAGGGAAAAGGAAGTTGTAATACGAAATTCAATGAGATGGTGGTCAGTCCATGCCATGGGTCTGGGATGGAGCACTGAGATATTCGTAGAAAGATTCGTCAAAATGGGATCTAATAGATGGCCGCCTGTGTGAGTTGAAGATTGTACCATTTGGGTCAGTTGGAATGCCTCGAGATCAGCCAACAAGCTATGGATCGAGTTGGAAAGTGGAGCGTCCATATGCAGGTTGAGATCGCCGATAATCGTAAAGTTGGCAGTTTTTAAAGCTAAGGAGGACATTACCTCCGGAAGGCTTTGACGAAAAGCGGCGTCAGGCCCAGGAGGTCTATAAATTAGAAGTCCCGTGAAGGTGAAATGGGGATTCACTGAGATGTTGAAAAGAGCACTCTCGCAACCTGCTATGGTGATAGATTTCCAGATGCAGGGGTAGCAAGTTTTTACCGCAACTGCAATACCTCCACCTCTGGCCTTGCGAGGAAGAGAGTGCATAATGTAGCCCGCAGGAAGGGCTAGATTAATGACCGCCATGGACTGATCATGCAGCCAAGTTTCTGTAAAAAAAAAGATGTCCGGATTATCATCAGAAATCAGAGAGAGGACTTCTTGGGAGTGACAAGACAATGATCTAACATTCAAATGCATAACTTTAAGAGTAGATTGATTAACTGTGCCTGTAATATCGGCTGGTGGATTGTCAGCCGAGGGCCTCGACTGGAGACTATTAATGCACAAAGGCATAGGAAGTTTAAAAGGACAAGTGGGGCATTGGAAAGGACCACTGAAAGGATCCAAGGAGCCAAGGCAGCAGTCACATACCTGGTGTCGCAAAAGACGCAGGTTCTCTGCGGATATCATCCTAAGAGGTCCAGAGTCCCGTATGTGGTTACAATGCATACTTTTACAACGCAAACCTTTACAACGCATTTTTTACGCCGCAACATCCATTACAACGCATTCATTACAACGCATGCCATTACAACAAATTCTTTGAAACTACCTTTACAACACATTCCACTACAACGCATACTACATTTACAATGCATACCATTACAACGCATACCATTACATTGCATGTAAGGTAAGTATTGGATAGTGTAGGGGTAAAAATTACTATTCTAACTCCACGGGGGTGCAACAGTAGGGTAAGTGTTGGATAGTGTAGGGGTAAAAATTACTATTCTAACTCCAGGGGGTGCAACAGTAGGGTAAGTATTAGATAGTGTAGGGGTAAAAATTACTATTCTAACTCCAGGGGGTGCAACAGTAGGGTAAGTGTTGGATAGTGTAGGTATGCGTTGTAATGGTGTTCGTTGTAATGACTGCGTTGTAATGACATGCGTTGTAGTGCTATGCGTTGTAGTGACATGCGTTGTAATGGTTGCGTTGTAATGGCATGCGTTGTAATGGATGCTGTGGTGTAAAATTTTCGTTGTAAAGGGAGTGCATTGTAAAAGTTGCGTTGTAAGTGTTCTTTCCCCTAGAAAGACGGATGCTTATCAAAGCTTGTCACAGCTGTGTTTGTGCATGTGTTGCGCATACTAGTTCGCGCAGTTTGAGTTACATCTATGTAGGTATGTGAGAGGTAGGTGATCATATCGGTGGTGGTATTATGTGTGCTTGTGTGTCTGTGTCTGTGTGCACTCCGCCCTGTCTGTGTATGCCAGGTCTGTATATATGTACGAGTGGTGGGTCTACCTATTTTTGTTCTTATGTAAAAGTAGCTCAGAATGTTGTGCATGTGCAGGGGGTTGGGTCATTTGTATGTGTCTGTGTGTGTATTACTGTGTGTGTAGATCAACTTGTGGTGTTACCTATGCATGGGGGGAAGAGTCTGCAAGATCTTTTGTATGTGTACGTCTGAGTGCTTGTGACCCTGTTCTCTAGCATATGGTGAGAGCACTTTACTTTATAATAGAAGTATTTCTGATGGTATTTTATTTTTTTGTGCACATTTAGTTTGATAGGCACTCACCTAACAATGCACTCTACATTTATGACCTTTATTGGCCGTTGCTGTGCTTAACTTGAAAAAGAAATAAGTGCAGGTGCCCACGTTTTTCATCAGCGGCCTCCACGTACCCCCTCTACTGACATGACCCCAGTTCCACATTTAGCATGCGTCACTTCTTCCATTGGAGCATGCCTCCTCTGCTGCTTGCACCATCTAATACACCACTGGCACTACCCACTGCCTGTCAGGACACTGCCCACAACCTTTAGTGCTCTCACTACCCCTCTGTCAGCTCGATGGCTGGGCCTCTTATGAAATCTGTCTGTTAAATCAAAGGAAGCAGGAGGTAACAACATTTAAATAAAGTACAATGCCTACTCATAATTTATAATTTTTTCTAGAAAGGCTTATTCTTTCAAATTAGGGAAGAGGATGTGGTGTTGTAGACAGAGCTGTCGACTTAGGAACTAAAGAATCATATTCGAGTTTCAGTGTCGGCTCAACATCCTGTGATTCTGGGCAAATCAGGTAATCTCCCGTTGCCTAAAAAAAAAAAGTGATCTTGTTTAATTTTACTGGTGCTCATGTAAAGCGCTCACTTTTGGGTCAAGCTTGTGCTGTATAAACTGCAAGTAAAATTAAATAAATATGTGAAGGTGCTTTGCACTTATTTTGCTTCTGAAAAAATGAAAGGCAAAGCATTAATCCACGATGTAAAATGGGAAGATGATTTCCACATATACAACCAAGACACCTGGGAAACTGTGAGCGCTGCGCGATTACTTAGTTTTACTTAGTTTTTCACAGGGCCTTATTTTCCTTTATCATCACATGAGAGAGCACCTTGAAATACATCAAGTCAGGATGTCATTTTTACAAAACCCTCTTGCGTATGTGTTAACAGAGTTTAATGCTGCACCACTCATAGTAAACACCTAGGCCACATACAGGGTATACATGTCTACTGATCTCTTTCTTGGTTCTCTAATGGCATCGTCGTTTCAGCTTATGTGATGACTGTCACTCAATGTGTTGATACAATCTAATGTACTAAAGTGAAATGCTGCTGGTTTTACCGAAATGCGGTTTTTGAAGAGGCTTTATCATATTTGTACACATTATTCATTGCATGGCTCACATGACATATATGTTGAGGGATAGGCTGCTACTGTGGCTTTGTATAATTATAATCTATCGCATTTTACTCCCTCGTCCAGGGAGGAGCCTGGGCTGGTGTGGCTGCACTGGTGACAAGACGGGGCCGGTCTGCAGTGCTTCGGAGTGTGTTTCCGGGATCGTCCATTTGGAAGGCGCTTTGATGTTATTTCAAAACGCCAAGAGGTATCCCCATGACCTCTGCTCTGATGTGTTTGTAGCTCGTTAGAGCCCTTTACTTTGTACTCATTCAAACACATTAGCCTTTTATTGCCTCACATTTAATATCAAAAGGAACCGCATCAGAGCAGTGCGAACTGGAGTCTTCTTGACTTTGAAACAATTCCCAAAGCACACGTCCACTAGAGTGGAAGAAGTATTAACCAAACTGTGACTGCAGTGGGGAGGCAAATGGTGCAGGTACGTTGCAGGGCCTGTGTTATATATCAGGTGCACTGTTGGCGCCACGGTGCACCTTTGGCGCACCTTTGGCGCAAACAGGAAGAGTGCATTAGATTATAATAAATACACTAGCCTTAGGGCAGCCATGAACTTGGGGCTGCCTGAGAGCAGTGCATTCATTAAATATGTAGCGACTACTTTAATCAGCTGCTCCGTTTTTCACAGAGCAGGTGGCACCTGCCTGCACTTCAGAGAAGGGACACACATCCACTTGCATGCAAATGCAGGGAGTGACTGCACATGCTTGCAGAGGGATGTCTGGGGTCCATTTGACTCCTTTGTCACCCTCCAGAGCTCTACCAAAAGGGAGTTCTGCTTACAGTGAATCATCTTTTTGGTGGTGCACTGTCACAAAGAAGCCTTCTGACGGCTTCTGTACCTTTGCGCCCAAGCCTATAATATGGCATGGGCATACAGGCAAAGAGATTCCTCATTTGCCTGAGGCCACGCTCTCAGGCAGGTGAGAGAATGCCCTCTTGAGATGGTGCTGATGCTAAATGTGCACTGGTGCTATCTGTATTAAAGAAGGGGCACACAAACGTCTGCGGCTCCTTCTGTAATACCAAAGGGCCCTGGGAGTCCAAAAAGCGGGTGCACATTCCAGTTGCCCACCCCCAGGACACTTGTTTAATAAAGTCCCTGGTCTGGTCATCCCACAGCACAGGCCTACAGCCGGCCCGTCCGCAGCTCACTGGAGTAGCATCATTTTGGCTCTATCCTTTTACATTTGTCTAGGCCACATATATTTACGTATTTAAACATGGCCTTATGTACTTGTGTGGCACAATAATACAGATGAGATGTGGTGCAACAAAGGTATAGAAAGTGCTTCTCTTGTGTGTTTTGCTAAATATATTTGTGCATATTAACGTTTTTCCTTTTCAGAGATATCTGGATTGCTGATATTTATCTTCTAGATAGGTGGTACGCTAAAATGCATTTAATGCAGTGCATTCACCAGGGATTAGAGAGAGTGGATCATATCTATGTTTGATGTTTCTTTATAAATTGTGACCAGAATGTCGTGTTTACTTAAAAACAACATGTATTAGTTGCTGTGCCACGTATAATAGTACAGGACTCTATAGCTTGATTCATTATTAACAATGTCATTTAGTGTATTATAGGTAGGTTGTAGAACTAATGTGTTTTAAAGAGAACATTTTAACTTATCATGATTGTTGGCTTTCAGCTTGCAGTCGAGATAGGTAATATTAACTTGAAAGTTGTTTTTCTGTATCCTTTTCTCCTTTGTAGGTGCAGACCAAAGGCATTCGTTAGTTAGTGAAAGGCACATTGTATTTTCAGAGATAGTGAGGCAAGGAAGAGTTGGCAAGGTTGAATGATTTTAATTGAAAGAACAAAGGGAGTGATACCCGTTGGTACTATCAAACGAAAGGAGGAACCCAAGGACACTTTGGAAGTGAAAACTGGAATATGGGATTAGTGTTCAAGGCACCAAGTTCTTTTCTGGGAACTGAAAAAAATATTATGATGTGGATGAGATCAAGTATTCTTGAATGTTCTTTGTGCGTTTTTGATTAGTGAACCCACCTTGGGTTTAGTCAGATTACCTTTAGACGTGGAGAGGTACATGCCTCTCCTGATAATCCCTGATTGTGTGGCTGCATGCTATACATGACTCCTTACTTATGTTATGTTATGTTATTCATAATTTGTATAGCGCACGGGCACCCAGAGGTTTCATGGCGCTGGAGAAGAGGAAAGAGGGTGAGCAGTAGCCTAACTGTGTGCTTGTTTGAATAACCAGGTCTTCAGTGCGTTAGATTGGTGCAGCTGCGAAGTGAGAGGGGAAGTGAGTTCCAGATCTTTGGGGCCAGATAAGTGAATCGGCATCCGCCGAGGCGTTTCTTTTTAAAGGGGGGCAAGGTGAGGAGAGACAGGTGGGCAGAGCGGAGATTGCGAGTCGGTTCGTGTTTGTTTATGAGATGGTTTATAAACTTGGGGCTTTTTCCATGAAGAGCCTTGAAGGTCAGACAGCTTACTTTGAAGGTTACCCGTTGGGCTATAGGTAGCCAATGAAGGGTGGCTAGCAGTGGTTTCGCCGAGCTCCTGCCGTTGCATTTAAATATTAGTCTGGCCGCTTGATTTTGCACTATCTGCAACCGGTTGGAGAGAGCCAAGGGGATACCTAAATAGATGGAGTTGGAGAAATCAAGGCGGGAGAGGACCAAAGCGATTACCACCGGGATGAGGGCGGAGTGTGTAAGCAGATGAGCGATTTTCTTGATCTTCCGTAACTGGAAGAAACATGAGGAGATCACAGTTCCCACCTGACTTTTTAATGATAAATCGGTGTTAAGGGTGATCCCAAGACTTTTTACCGATGGAGAGGGAGACGGAGGAGATCCCATAGAAGGTGGCCAAAAATGAGGGCCCCAGCTAGTTGCGCATTTACCCGGGAGTACCAACTCGGTCTTTCCGGGGTTGAGTTTTAGATGGTTCGTCTCCATCCACCCTTGGAGGTGCAGCATAGTGGCCTGAAATTCTTCAACGGCGTCTGAGGAATTTATGGGGAATATAAGCTGCAGATCGTCCGCATAATTGTATATGGTAACCTTCCTGTTTTTTAACGAATGCAGCAGCGGTTTGAGGTACAGATTGAACAGGAGGGGGGACAGTGATGAGCCCTGTGGGACGCCGCAGATAGTGGGGAGTTTGGGCGCCGTAAAGTTCTCAAGTTTGACAGCCTGGAAACGGTCATTCAGAAAGGATTTAATCCAACCAAGGGGCGTGCCTCGCAGGCCGGCCTGTTCGACACGGTGTAATAAGATGGTATGATCCACCGTGTCGAACGCTGCCGACAAGTCTAGGAGCACCAAGGCCTGATGTATGCCCTTGTCTGCATTATACCTCATAGTGTCCAGGACCGCTAGGATCACCGACTCGGTAGAGTGCGCCTGGCAGAAGCCGGCTTGATTGGGTTCTAAAAAATCGGATGTCTCTTTGAAGCTCGAGATACAGCTAGCCACATGGGCTTCTAAGATCTTTGCACCAAAAGGGAGAAGCGATATGGGTCGATAGTTTGAGAGGTTGGAAGGGTCGGCGCCGGATTTTTTTATTAATGGGACCAACGTGGCGTTTTTGAACGAATTAGGGACTATTCCCTGTGATAGGGACTCGTTCAGGAGGGGAATTATTCCTTGGGGTATTGTCGAGTAAACTTCTTTTAGTATGGGCGGGGGGCAAGGATCGTTAGGAGATTTATTTATTTATTTATTTATTTATTTGGCGATTTTTAGAGCGCGCAAATACCCAAGGGTGTCTCGGCGCTATAGTTGCAAAACTCTCTGGCGGGTAGGGGGGAATTAGGCTGGGAACAACCAAGTTTTCAGTTTTTTTCTGAAATTAAGCAGAGTCGGAGCACATTTGATGTGGAGAGGGAGCGTGTTCCACAATTTGGCTGTGGCAACAGAAAAGCGTTTGTCGCCCCAGTTAGCCCTTCTTGTGCGGGGGACTCTTAGTAGGTGAGCTGAGGATGAACGTAATGTTCTTGGGTGTTCGAGCGGGCGGAAGGCTTGTCTTAGGAATAGAGGGCCGTGGTTGTGGCTAGCTTTGTAAGCTATGCATAAAGCTTTGAATTTAATGCGGCTCCTCACCGGCAGCCAATGTAGCTGTCGGATGTAGGGGGAGACAGATGCAAATTTGGGAATGGATAACAGAGTCCTGGCCGCTGCATTTTGCACTGTCTGTAATTTGTTAAGGACCTTTTGTTGTGCGTTTAGTAGCAAGGCATTACAATAGTCAGTTTTGGAAAAGACTAATGTGCTGACTAAGGTTTTGCCTGCGGATGATGGTAGGTACGGGATTAACTTTTTGATCCTTTTTAATATGTGGAAGGAAGATGAAACCACCGAGTTAGCATGCTGCTGGAAGGACATCTTGTTATCAAAGATAACACCCAGGTTTCGTACCTTGGTTACTGGTTCAGGAGGTTGTCCCATCTGATGGGGCCCCCATTGCGGGGACCAAGTTGGTTGCAATCTCCCGAATGTCATCACTTCTGTCTTATCAGAGTTTAGTTTAAGACAGTTGGATGACATCCAGGAGCTTATTGCCTTCATTCCTATTTGGAAATTAGCAGCTACAGAGGTGCCATCATCGTATACGGACAACACCAGTTGGGTGTCGTCGGCGTATGTAGTGAGGGAGATTCCGTGGGATTTAATGACCCTCGCTAAGTCAGACACATATATGTTGAATAGTGTCGAGCTTAGCGAGGATCCCTGTGGTACTCCACAAGGCAGGGAAAAAGTCTGGGAGGTGTAGTGGCCTAGCTTCACCGTTTGTGGGCGGTTGGACAGAAATTAAGCGAGAAGATCCTTTGCTTTGTCTTTTATTCCTATGGCCGCGACACGGTCGATCAGAGTGGCATGATCGACCGTGTCGAAAGCTGCGGACAGATCTAAAAGTATCAGGATTGCGGCTCCTCCGTTGTCCATTGTGGACCTTATCTCGTCCGCTGCTTTTAAGAGCGCAGTCTCTGTTAAGTGGCCCTGACGGAACCCGAACTGGGTATCATCCAGTAGGTTGTTGTTGTGAATATAGGTTGACAGCTGAGAGTTCATGATTTTTTCAAAAATCTTAGCTGGGAATGGGAGGCATGCGATGGGCCTGTAGCTGGCAGGAAGGAGAGGGTCTAGGCTTTTTTAGTAGAGGTTTGATAATAGCTTCCTTCCAAACCGAGGGGTAGGTGCCGGATGTAAACATTGCGTTACAGATGGTAGTTAGTGACGGGGCAATAGCTTCAGGAATGAGATTAAGAACGCCTGGAGGGCAAGGATCAAAAGGTGAACCAGATTTGGTTTGAGCGATCAAGGGTTGCATGATTTCTTGCGTGGTATTTTCAAAGGCTCCAAATTCTGGGGCATTATCGGCGGTAGATTGCACGGTTGAAGTGGGAGAAGGGTCAGGCGAGAAAGTAGTAAAAATGGCTCTGACCTTATCTTCAAAGAATTTGGCCAATGCGTCCGAGAGGGCCTGAGATCCTTCTGAGCGGGGTGCAAGAGGATTGGGCAGATATGTTACCACCTGGAATAGTTTCCCTGTTGAGTTTTTGGCCTGATTGATTTGGTTGGTGCAGTAGGTGGTTTTCTCAGCTGTTATGAGTTTTTTATAGTTGGAAAGGGCGTTTTTGTAAGTGATCTTGTCAGTATTATTGAAGTGGCGATGCCACTGCCTTTCTAAATTTCTGCAGTATTGTCGCTGTAGTCGGAGCGACTCGGAGAACCAAGGGGCTGAGGGGAGTTTTCTACTCCGGTCGGACGTTTTAGTGGGTGCTAGCTTGTTACATGCTTCATTCAAATTCTCCAGGTAGGTAGCCGAAGCTGCCGTGGGATCCTGTTCGTTTGGCATAGGGCTTTCCCGCATCATCTGAGTAAGATGGTCGAGATTAATGTTCTTCCAGTCTGAGAAAGTGTCGGAGGGGGGGGACCGGGATTAGTGGGAATGGAAAAGCATACTGCAGAGTGATCTGTCCATACTAGAGGGATAACCCTAGTGATAGAGATCTTGGGGTTGTTGGCAAAAAGTCCGTCCAGAGTGTGTCCTGCTTTATGGGTGGGTTGTTTAACAATTTGTAGGAGACCAGCTGCCTCTAGGTCACCGAGTATTGTTGCAGTATCGGGGTCATCCAAAGCTTCTAGATGAAAATTGAAATCACCCAAGATGGTAAAGTGTGGGGATCCAATTGACGTCTCGATGATGTTATCTAAGAGCGAGAGAAATTTAGATCTGGATCCTGGGGGGCGGTAGATTAACATGCCTTTGAATGTTGTTTTGGTGGAGAGGCATATAGTAAAAAGGAGAGCCTCGCACTCAGAGTAGGTTGTCTCTGATGTAGTTAGTTTGAGGTGGTCTTTATAAATGATCGCTATTCCTCCGCCTTTCCTTATTGGTCTGTCTAGCTTGCATACACAGTAGTGATTAGGCGTAGCATCTCTGAAGTCAGGGCCAGAGGATTCGTCTCCCCATGTCTCAGTGATAAATAATATGTCTAATTTATATGAGTCTATGAAATCGGCGATTTCAAATTTATGTCTTGGCATGGAGCGTACATTTATGAGTGCTGCTGATACCAAAAGGGGAGGGGTTATGGGATGAGCAGGCATAGTCTCAGTGCAAGTGGGACATTTGAGCGGTCCTATACATGGGTTGTTATAGTTGAAGTGAGGTGGAGAGTGGGCTGTCTCTGCTTTAGGTTTGATACTAAGGAGTTCAGCAGAGGAGTAGGTTAGTGGCGATGAGTTAGTGGCGGGCCGGGGAAGCGCTGGTACAGGGGGGGTGGACCTGGGCCCGGCCTCGGTGCGGACGAGCGCAGACGAGCTTGACTTATGCGCGCCTTCGGCGCGCAATCGTCGCGCCCGCTGCGCTCGTCCGCTGCGCTTCCGGTTCAAGTACATGTAAATAGTAGTGAGATGGGGGTGGCGGGGGCGTGGTCAGCTCGGGTGGGCGTGGCCGGTAGCCGAAGGGTGGCGTTGCTATGGCAACCTGTCCGCGCCAGCAATCAATCTGCTGGGCGGTAGAGTGCGAATAGCGAAGGCGGGTGGCTCACAGTAGTAAACACAGCGTGAAATACAATTTACAAGTGCATAAAATCTCCCGGCTTCCGCCTCAGGAGAGATTTAAAACAACAAGCGCTAGAGTTCAGCGCGATCTTTTAAAGAGGCTGGCGGGGGCGTGGTCAGCTCGGGTGGGCGTGGCGGGTAGCCGAAGGGCGGCGTTGCTATGGCAACCTGTCCGCGTCAGCATTCAATCTGCTGGGCGGTAGAGTGCGAATAGCGAAGGCGGGTGGCTCATACTAGTAAACACAGCGTGAAATACAATTTACAAGTGAATTAAATCTCCCGGCTTCCGCCTCAGGAGAGAGTTAAAACAACAAGCGCTAGAGTTCAGCGCGATCTTTTAAAGAGGCTGGCGGGGGGCGTGGTCAGCTCAGGTGGGCGTGGCCGGTAGCCGAAGGGCGGCGTTGCTATGGCAACCTGTCCGCGTCAGCAATCAATCTGCTGGGCGGTAGAGTGCGAATAGCGAAGGCGGGTGGCTCACAGTAGTAAACACAGCGTGAAATACAATTTACAAGTGCATAAAATCTCCCGGCTTCCGCCTCAGGAGAGAGTTAAAACAACAAGATCCGGACGTGACTCGGTTCATTAATTCTGCTAGTTTCGGTTGTTCTATAAGAGGAATAGCAACGAGTTTGTTAAGGTTTCTAACGCTATCTACTCTTCCTGCAGGAGTCAGGCAGGGTTGGATGCTGTTTTTTATATTATCAATCTTGTCCTTAAAGTCATTGAGTTGATTGCATAGCGTTTGCGTGGGAGCTTGAGAGGGGGAAGTTCTGGCATAATTGCATAGGTCGTTTACGACCCTGAAGATTTCTCTTGTTTTATTTTGAGCGTTAGATATTTTTTCGGAGAAAAACACTGCTTTAGCAGATAAGATAGTTTTTGTACTTTCTGCGGGCAGCTATATATAATAATCTGTCTTCATCAGAGTACCCATGTCTCCATTTTCTCTCTAATTGGCGTAATTCTAATTTTTGGTTTTTGAGGTCTGCAGTAAACCATCTATGTGCATCCATGCGGCGAGCACGTGAGAACTTGGTTAGGGGGACATGCTCGTTGCTGGCCGCCAGGAGCCAATTGGTAAGATCTTTGTCCATGAGGTTAATGTCTGGGGAAGAAGCTGGGAGAGAGTTGGTCAGAGTAGACATGAACTCTTGTTTGTTTAGTGAACTCCAATTCCTTGCTAGCCCCCCTGCGGAGGCGGGGGCCTTTAGATGGCCGTGAAAGGTAATGAAGAATTGAAGTTGATGGTGATCCGACCATATCCAGTGCGTTATCGTCGGTGTGGATAATGGGACATTACGAGACCATATTTGGTCTAGAATATGTCCCTTTTCATGGGTAGGGGATGTCTTCAGAACTTCTACAGAGGTTCTGATGTTGACACCTTTCTTGCTTCCTTGACTTAATAGGTGTGTGTAGGGTTACTAGATTCTGCAAATCGTTTCTATGTATGGGGAAGAGTGATCAAGTTCTGCTGCTCATATTTTTATTGCGGCTACACAGATTCTTATATGTTCTTTGTTGTTGAGAACCAACATTGTTAGACATTTTGGTCTACCTTTGATAATTCTGTTTTTATAATATATTCTTGAGATTTCTCTATATCATTTTGGCTTTGAATTTGTAATAAATCTTTTAACTTCAAATTACTGATTCTGACTTACATTGTGTGGTACTTACGATCACACTTCACTTTGAGATTTAAATTGTTATTAACCACTCTTCCTCTCAGGCTACTACAATGGTCTATTGAACAGAGTTAAATTTGAAGTAGCGCCCAGAGTGTTCTTACAACCATGCTTCCAGACTCACCTTTGTGGGGGGTAACTGGCTCAGGCAACAAGCGGGCAATTGCTGCAGCCTGTCTGCAGCACATGCCACCCAACATTGAGGCAAGAGTATTCTAGGTGCAGTCTGATATGAAACCAGTGGTGGGCAGCAGGCAGTGCGGCAAGAAAGCTGGAACTATACTGTTATGCCCACATGCGGCAGAGTCACAGCCTAACCAAGCCTGTCTTGTTCGATCCAAGCCAGGGGAGTAACAGACACCCCCACATCCCATATGGTGTAGGGGCCGTCAGTCATCTAGACTTAAAGGGGGGCCCAAAGCTTGTCAGCTCAAGGGTATGGGTATTGCGAGGGGTCCCCCTCACCATTCCTTACAGGGGGTCCACTGCTCCAAACAGAAATGTAAATGGCTTGGCCCAGCCCTGCGGAGCGACTGATCTATCCTGCACCACTGCCCAATTCCCTTTCAGTTTCAGCAACCAATCATGGCAGCGGAAGGTGCAGTGGGTTCTGGAAACAAGCCACAAGGCCGTCTTGAGATTTCTTTAAAAAAAAAACTATTTTTTTCCCTTTTTCGGCTGAGCATTGAAACTGGTGACAGGCCAATAGTGTCACATGACCCAGGCACTTATGTAACGACTTCCATGCCTGTCCCTGGGGGGCAGGCATCGGATGTCTTCAGGACTTAATATTTCCTTGGGCAGAAAAGAGCTGTCAGAGCTGGCCATCGGCAACCACTTTACTGTATGTGATAGAAGCTATATTTATATTTTTCTGTTTGCTCCCTTCTGCTTTTTTGGCATGCTCTTTACTGGCCAAAATTAATTGGCTATATATGAACTCATGGCTGAAGTGTATTGGTAATATATGAACATTTGTTTTCAGTCCTTTCTCCTGCCTCATAGTTGTAAAGTTTGTCTGGAAGTTTGATGTTACACAATCCAAGATAAAATATTTTGCTTTTGACTTGTGTCTTGAAATATATATTTGATGGAGTAAATACATTTCCACAGTACAGGCTGAGCAATTATCGAAATGAGTCAATTTCCCCCAATCTTTTGTGAAGCTGTTGCTAATGGGCCAATGGGAGTCAGGTCTAGATGCACACTTAATATCGCTATGCCACAAATGCAATTTGGCCCTGCTAGAGAATGCCAACCTAGAGCCCAGAAACATTCTTAATAAAATGTAAAAACAATGTTAGTCTAGATAACATGGAACGTTTGGGAGAAGGTAACTGTGAGAAATTCGTTTTGTGCTTGGGATGCCTCAATCAGGTGTGGCCCTTTATAATTCTAACAACTTCCACAAACAAAACTATGTTCTGCAGGTTTCAGAGACCACTTGGTGGAATGCCAGCTATCACACATACGTGTGCAGTTTCAGAAAACATAGAACTCTTATGAGAAAGATGAAGTTAAAGAAGATAAAATGATGCAATGTGGTTAAAGCACACCATTGGCGCAGCACAAAAAGCAGATGTGCACATGCATGTCCACTCATAATGCATGAGACCTTCAAGGCATTCTGGTTGCTAGAAGATAAAAGCATCACATGCATTCACCTCCATGAAATGCACCTAGTGGCTTCAGAATGCACAATATCTTGAACGAGGTGAGTGGTCATCCTTCAAAGATTTTTATTATTGATAAGTGTGCCAAAAACAATGCCTGAAAATGACTATTTTGGCCAAGAAAAGAATACTCTATGCTAGTCAGAAAATCCATTCAAATTACCAAACCTGTACACAATGGAGAACGCTAGAGCTGGTTGATGCAGCATCTCCTCCAAAGGATTCCTTGATCCATATATTAGTAGGAGGCGCCATCTTGGTCTTTCTTGGTTGCAAAGTGACAAAGATAAAATTACCTGGCATGACGGTTGTGCACCAAGTCTAAGAAGAAGAATGCAAGGGGAGTGCTAGGGGAAGAACTCACTCTAATCCAGCTCCTGGTTCTCCTCGACGACTCCTGGTCCTCGTGGCTAAAGATTCAAGCTTCACCTTCTTCATCTGAAATCACCCGACATCGGTTGGCATCTTCTCATCGCCTTCCTGGTCACTGGCTAGTAACCCAGACTCTGCCCCCTCTGCTTTCAGGTTCTTCAGGTCTTCAATACACCCTTGGATCCACCCAGAAACTTTGGCTTGGTCTCCAGGAGGACTTTGCAGCAGATCGCCATTGAAAACGGCGACAAAACCAGACACCAAAAGACACCTATGCACCCGGCTTCCCTGGGTCAGGTAACTCGAGTACTCCGGTGCTCCTGTGGGTATTGACTCTATAACTGCCTAGTCCTAAAGGGGTTTGCTCCAAGTACTCTTCTAAGTGTCCTTTATCTGTAATTTTCCACCCACGACTTTCCCTATAGAAGTTAATGGTGATTTGCGGGTGTGTTTAGACACTGCACGCGTCCTCCGTGGGTCCCCTGTGTCACTACCTTGGGTGGTTCCTGGCGACCCCAGCGGTTCTAAAGGCTCTAGGCCTTGTATCTATGTCAGTCGAGGTTCTTATACCACTTTCTTAGTATATGGTTTGTTACACCCCTAGGGCTAATCATATATTGTGCTAATTTACTGTGTGCTAAATAAGTTTACTGAATGTACTTTTGCCTCTAGCCTCATAAAGAGACTAGAGGGATGTGTTTAGAATAAATACATATATTTTATATATATACCTGGTGTGGTTCTTCTTTCATTTGGTCATTCATGAGATTATAGACTGGTAAAACAAGCTGCTTTACATTCCTTCAAGTCTTAACCTGAAGGCTTATCTTTGCAGCTACCACTAGGATAGCTTTCTATATAGGTTGTCTTTAAACCTACCATCAATAAGGGTCGTTTGGACTGGTACAAGGTGCTCACTAGAATATTGGACAGCATATGCCAGGCCAACTTCTCACAGCCATCTTTTATCTATTGGAATCCAAGTCTACATTTATTTGGAGAAATGTCATCTTAGGGTCAACAGGCAATGTCCAACCCAGCACCACTCCTAAGGTAGAGAACACTCATCCCCATAAAAGGGCAAATTTGATACATCACTGTCTTGCATGCAAGAGGTCTCAGCCTGTAGGGCACATCAGTGAGGCTATTTCACTAATCTTCAACAACCTATTCTGAGTAAGGTACACTCTATGAAATTACTTTAATTGAATCAGTCGGTATCATGATGCAATAGGTGATTCTGTAGGAGATGCACACTCCTACCCCTAATTATCATTTGAGAGCTGGCCAAAATTACACTCCAGGCATGACGCAGCAGCTCAAAGGAGTGTAAGGTATTTATAATACGGGAATTTTAAATCTGTTATTTTATGGTCTTCTGTGGTCTTTCAACTCGCCCATCGGTAGTTTCGCTTCTAGTGGACTAAAGTCAGGGAGCACTTTCAGATCAGGCATATAGGACTGCTAGACATAGCTGGAGACAGGTGAAAATTCAATTCTGATGTAGATCGAATTTCCCTTGCAAGCCAATAAATGATTTGAGTACCATTCCTGACATCATATCTCCCAGACCGGTAATCCCCATGGTGTCCCATTGCTTACATCCCTTTAGCTCCACTAACTGACTCAGTGTCTTCCTCAATCACCAGTTTGCTTTTTTTGTTAGCTTCTCTCCCCATGCTAACTGTAAGCTTGGGTCTCAGCTGAGGTCCTGAGGGCGAGCACCCACTGGGAACACTGATGACTTGGCTTCATTTAGGTTAAGTCTGGTGGTGGCGGCCCAAATATATAAAATGTTTGTAAAGCTCTAGCTGGAACACTCCTGGTACATCAGGAATACCAGAATTTCATCAGTATAGGGAGCCCCTTTGACTGCAACACCCCATGCCCACTCAAAGCCAGTGACATCTAAAGGATGTTCGGGTCCATGGCAATACATCTTTTTGGGTCCCATTAAGAATGGGACCCCAAACTTTAAATTTATGATATATTTTTGGTCATTCACGCCCCCTTGAAGCCAACCAGAATGGAATTGTATATTCCATTTTCTAAACAGGGGTAGAGAAAAAACAGCCAAAATCTCGAACATAATTAACTTCAAACTGTGCATATAACACCTGGGCCTGCCTCCTCTATTGTCCTGCTAGCCAGCCAGGCACCCATACCACTGGGAAAGGGTCTGCCCCCAGAACTGGTTTGGAGAGACCACAGGGGAGAATTTGCTCATTTCCCTATTCACAGCTTGAGGGTGGGCACAGGAGCTCTGCACAGGGAAGAAAGGTTCTGCCATGTTGGATTTAAGCATGAAAGGCACTATAGGATTATTTGAAGTTTGGCACACAGGAACTACTGTAAAAGTGAGTAGATTACACCTGGTAATTTTTTCCCTATTAATTAGGGAGGGAACAGGAATCAACCCCCCCCCCCCCCCCCCCCCAGGCTAGCACCAGACATAAATGTGGTACCTTACTACTGGACTGCACCGGTTGTGGTGACCTGTGAGGAGACCATAAGGGCTGCACCTGCTCCGACTTGTACCTAGGACAAAGGAGTGGACTCCAAGGGTGAGTTGGCTGACCTCCTGTTAAGTTACAGGAAAGCATAAGTTGCAAGAAGCTCACTTTCCTGAACTAGCCGAGTTGACCAGTATCAGTTGACCAGCCATTTACCCTTTTGGTGGCTTCTGTTGGAGTGAGTCCTGACAGCCCCCCAAGTGCTGTTTCTAAGGTCCTAGAAACCATGGCTGGAGTTAGTGTACTCCTCAAGCCTAACTCTAAAACCTGGGACATAGAAACCTTTTCTACTATTTTTGATAGAGAACCAGCAGAAGCCCTGGACAAACTGTCAAGTCAATCTGGCAAGGGGGGTTGCCGCTGGGCGAAAGATTCAGCTTGCGCTTGCTCAGAGCTTTTTTGAAGCAGCAAATCTGTGTCAGTGGCACATCGTGCAGAAGGTATCCGGCCTTTTGGAGCTCTGTTCAGGTACAGCATTTAACCTTGCCAAACGGGAGGAATCCATGCTCCAAACAAATGAATAAGTCAGAAGGTAGAACTCTTCACTGGGTGAAGGCACCAAAACTATCTGTCCGGCGAGGGGCCTTCCTTGGGTGCAAATTTTGAATTTCTCCTGCTCAGAGGTTCCCACCAAAAGTCAAGAGATTCACTGGGACTATGTCTGATGTCTATATGACCTTGTGGTACTCATTCTAGCCACAGCCTGCTGCCTTGCACGACTGATGAGTTTTGACTTCTATTTCAGAGACTAAGACAAAAGGTAAAACCTCCGAATGGGATGAACCTTGTCTCTGTATCTGATCCACGCTAGATTGCTATCAGCCTTAGACCTTACTCCTGTCCTGGTCTAGCACCGACCAGTTGCCCGTGGTTAGCTCTGTATGTTTCTTGATGCTATTTTTAATTAAAATGTCAAAATAATATTATCTCCTGTTCCCCTTATTGGATTTTTGTCATTTTGTTATAAATTGAAGTAGGATTTTTTTGTGTTGTCTTTGTGAACCTTTTAACTGTTTTGGTATTTCTAAATGGTATACACATTTGTCTTAAGTTAAGCCTAAGCCTGTCTGCTCTGTGCCATTGCTATCAGGGGCTGAGTGCAGGTTTCAATCACAGGAACCTTTACTTGACCTAACAAACATAGTGGAATTCTGTTGGACTTGGCCCTTTTGGCAGGTTCACCCAGAAACTTTTAGCATTTTCCTAGCCTGATTCTGTAACCTGGTGCTGGTGATTTTAGGCCTCTGCGCACTTCTCACTGTGATCCAGTTTAAAGTGCGTGCGCTCTGTCAATGTGTGGTGAGGTTGGCCTGCCCTCCCATAGGAATGCATGGGGAATATGTGTGTCCATGGTAGTTCAGGATGTGTGTGGAGTGCAGGGGGGAGGTTGGTATGTGCGAACTCGTGAGATTAAATGCTGCGCGATGATGTGCGCAGATTTAATGTGTCTAGTGTAGAAGTGCCACTTTTAGAAGTTGGCTTGTCTGTGCAGTGAATGTGAATTGACTGTCTGGCTTGTGATTGACTGGAGCTGGTTAGTGTGCCTGGCTCCAGGAGACAGGATGGGTCTGCCCAGTGGTGAATGGGGAGATCTGCATGTTGATGGCAGGGAGGAGTTGCACCTGGAACCTAAATAGGGCTGGGCCTTCCCTCCACAGTGCTGGCTCTACCCCTGGGGTGCGTCTGATGTCCCTGGCCTGTCCTGTGAATAGGGAGAGGGGCTGAGCAAAATAAAGTGCTCCAGAATTAGTTGCATCTGGTTCACCCCTTGCCTGCACCTTTGGAGACAAAGGATTTGGTGTATAAAAGAGGGACTGTGACCCCATGATTTTGTTCTTGTTCCTGACTTGAATCTACCAGGGGCGTGCTGCTGCTGGGGCCCAGGGGAAGGCTTGCCTCCCTGGGCCCTGCCCTGCCCCTGGATACTTGAGCACTTATGGGGACCCTTCTGCCTTGCCCTGGATGCCGGGAAATACTTCTGGGACCTTTTGCTTTATTTTCCTTGCCCCCAGGACCTTTGCAAACCTCTGTGCGCCCTGGGAGTGCTGAGATTTGGCTCCAAAAGGAGCCCTTGAGCGTGGCAGCGCTGTGCTGCACTTTTGTCCTGAGGGAATTCCCTGTCGTAGGGATTCCCCCGAAATTGCTCCACTGCGGGTGCCCACCCCGCTTCTTTAATTATTTATATTACGGGTGCCCACCCCATTTATAGGAGCCCAAGCAGATGCCCACCCCGCTTCTACTTTTATTTTGCTCATAGAGGGAGCCTACCCCTCATTCTTGTCCCCAAGAATCATCGCCGCAGCCGCGGGCAGACAGGAAGTCAGGCAGCATAGTGCCTGGCGGTGGGCGGGACTTCCGGTTTGGAAGGGAAGTCTTGCCCGCCGCCGTGAGAGGGGAGGAAGCAGCTCAGAGGATGATGGCACCTGCCTGTGTGGGGCTCCCATGCTGAGGGAGAGCCACGCAGGCGCCAGAGAGTGCAGCTCGGAGGCGGAGGGAGGCGCGAGGCACATTGCTGGTGCCTGCCCCCCACCGCAAGGTGGAGATATGAGGCCGGTACACGGGGCTCTCGTGATGGAGAGAGCCCCGTGCTGAAGAAGAGCTGCCGGGAGCCACCAGAGACAGAGTGGCGCGAAGTGTCCTGCCCCCAGAGAGCCGGTGAGTGAAGTCGGCCGAAGGGGGGGTGGGGAGAGACAGATTCAGAGCGGCCCTGTGTGCTCCTTGGGCCACTCCAACGATGAGCATGGTTGTTTCCTGGGCCAGAGGGGCCAGTGGTTGCCCCAGTCAAGGGCCCGTGTTATCTCCAGCGTGGGGCATGTTTATTTTTCCTGAGCCCCGTTCCATTGTTTGGAGCCCTATTTGATTATTTAAGGAGCCAGTGTGCTCCTGCGGCACAGTTGATTTCAGAGCCAAAGGGCCCCCACACTCCACAGTTTGGCCCCCCTATTTTCAGAGTCAGATGGCTCCAACGTTTGGGCGCAGTTTTGTTCCTAAGGGCTAGTGAGAGCCCATGCCCCAATTTACAGTTCACAACTGCCCAGCAAGTAGTGCCAGCTGCAGCGTTTAGGCCCCATGTTATTGTTCTCAGCTGCCCAGCAAGTAGTGGGCAGCTGCAACGTTTAGGTTTGCGCAGATGGCGCACCCCTGACTGGCGCTGCCTAGGCAGCGCACCCTGACATTCAGGGTATTTGAGCCCCTTCTTGAGATGGCCAGTTGGCCAAGGGGCTGGTAGATGTATAGGGTGCAAGGCCCTAATGTGATTGATGTGCTCATGCAATGTGGTGCTAGGAAATGTAATGCATTTAGTATGTTTTGCGCACCCTGTGTTTTATACCTCTAAACTGTGGTTTATGATTATGAGGTTGTGTAGCATATTATGGTTTATGCTAGGGAGATTATGTTTCACTGTGTGATTTACACCCCTAATGTGATTTATACCTAGGAGGTAGGGTCTAATGTGTTTAGACTAGTGAGAGATTGTATAATGTGTTTATGCTGGTGAGGTTGGCGCAGGATGCAATTCGCGCCTTATGTGACTGTGCATAATGTCGTTTATGTTACAGGTTGAGGTGGAGTACAGTGATTACCAGTTGTTACTGGTTGTATGTTTATGATCTATGATACTTTTACCAAGTTCGCTTTGTGATGGTTCTGACAGTGGCCCGCGTGGCCCTGTCCTGTGTAAATAATCCCTTGTGAATATTGCCAGTGCCAGTTGACACACTGTATGTTATGTGTTTACTATTCTAATGTGTTATGAGAATACAAAGGCTATTTATATATAACCTTGTGTGGAGTTCCTATTGTAGTGTGCCTGGGATGTTGTTGCTGTTTGCGTGCACAAATGCTTTACACATTGCCTCCGGGATAAGCCTGACTGCTCGTGCTAAGCTACCAAGGGGGTGAGCAGGGGTTATCTTTGGCGTGTAACACCCTTGCCTTAACTAGACTGGTGGTTTGTGCCTGGCTTTGGCGCAAGCCTTAGCCAACCAGAAGTCCCATTTCTAACACATTCTTACTTGAGGGGGATTACCAACCTCCCTAACTAATAACCCACTTTCTCACACAAGACATATGCATACAGCGCAAGAAATTACAGCTTAAATTGCCAATGATGCAAAAAGACATGTGACATTTGGAGAGAAGTAACTTAATACAGAAGGGTAAAGTAGTCAGATGGAAAGACAAAGAGAGAGATAGGGAGATAAAGATGAAGATAGAGAAAGATGTATAGGGAAATATGGAAGGATTTAGAGATGGATAGAGATGGATAGAGAGGTATAGGGAGTAGGAAACATAGTGAAAGTACTCCAATTGCTGAGGTAGAGAGAGATAATGTAGAAAAAGAGGAGAATGATGATTCTCCAATTATCATACAGAGAGAGATCACAATGAGAAGAGGTATAGATAAAGAAAAGAGAGTACTGGGGAAGACAGAAAATAGGGAAGAGTAGAAAAAGAAATGTGGTGTAAAGCTAAATGAGGAAATTGAGAAATATTTGAGAAATAGAGAAACACAGGTTTATACAGAGCTAGGGAGTTGTAAAATAGAGACTGAGGAAGAGTCAGTGAAGTAGAGCGATCTATAAAGAAAGAGGGCTAGAGAGATAGTTGAGGTGAATAGGTGAGTTGAAATGGAGAAGGTTGTCCAGATAAAGATACGTGTTTATGTAAGAGTCGAAAAAGAGAGGAGTTTATAACAGAGAAAAGGGGATGAAGTGCCAGTTTTGGACGGATCACTCTTTGATTAGGTTTTCCCTTCGTTCAGAGGACTCTACTTCGCGAAAGGCTGGATTACCCCTAGCTAAGCTAGAGAGACCTTGGTCCCGAATACTCAAAACCTCCCCACTGCCGAACATTTTAGGTGAGGATTTCAAGCTTGGCAACACCGCCGAAGAAAGCTATAATCTCTTCTGCCAGTCCATATCGAGTACACTGGATAAGTTGGCACCCCTTCGGAAGTCTTGTGGAAGGGTGAATCGAGCCAGCCCTTGGTACACGAGTGAACTACGCCAGCTTAAACTCGACTGTAGACGCGCAGAAAGGGTCTGGAGGAAACAGTACCTAGACTCTGATAAAATTGTATTTAGGTCGGCCATGCAAAAATACAAAGCTCATATCAAGACGGCGAAAGCGACCTTTCTTGAATTTACTCTGAATCAGGCCCCAAACAAGGCACAGGCCCTCTTTAAAATCGTTAAGGACCTTGCCCACCCCACGTGTGTGGCTAGTGCAGTCCCTTCATCGCAAGCTCTTTGTGACTCACTTGCGGACGCTTTTGAGGAAAAAATCCGTAAAATCTTAACAGGTCTGCAGGATCCACGGATTTCCACCACTGAGGAGGGAGCTCCGGAAGAGGTGGCCAGTCGACCCCTGCAGAGGGTTATTCACCTCTGTCAGGAAGCTCCGGCCACGTCCTCTAGTCGACCCCGACCAGATGAGCAGCCCCCCAACTCGGGAGCTCCGGCGACGGAAGCCAGTCGACCCCAGCTGAGTAGCTCTCCTTCCCCTCTTTTGGATCAGGCTCTCGGCCTGGGAGCTCCGGCGACTGTGGCCAGTCGACCCCAACCGAGGAGCTTCTCTTTTCCAATTCTGGATCCAGCTCTCTGCTTGGGAGCTCCGGCGACTGTGGCCAGTCGACCCCAACCGAGTAGCTTCTCTTTTCCAATTCTTGATCCGGCTCTCTGCTTGGGAGCTCCGGCGAGTGTGGCCAGTCGACCCCAGTTGAGTAGCTCTTCCCTTCCCTCTTTGGATCCGGCTCACTGTCTGGGAGCTCCGGCGATTGTGGCCAGTCGACCCCAGCTGAGCAGTCTCTCTCCTTCTCCTCTGGTTCCAACTCTCTGTTTGGGAGCTCCGGCGTTGGTGGCCAGTCGACCCCAGCAGAGCAATCCCTATCCTCCTTCCTTGGATCTGGCTCTCAGCTCGGGAGCTCCGGCGAGTGAAGCCAGTCGACCCCAGCTGAGTTGCTTTCCCCTTCCCTCTCTGAAGGAGTTCGGAGACTTAGCCCTTACGGTTTCTTCTGGCTCGCCTCTGGATCCTCTTCCTCCTAAACTCTGGAAGGTGTTTCAAGAGGATCTCTTCCAGCCCTTGCATGCCATCTGCTGCCAGTCATTTGAGACAGGCATTGTACCAAGTTGCTGGAAGAAGGCAGTGGTATCTCCACTTTTAAAAAAACCTACGCTCGACCCTGCGTGCCTATCCAACTACCGGCCGATTTCCCTGCTCCCTTTTCCGGTGAAAATCATGGAAAAATTGGTCACCCGCACTCTGTCCGGCTTTGTAGAAGGGAACACCTGGTTGGATGAGATGCAATTTGGTTTTCGCCCAGCGCATGGGACTGAATCTGCGCTGGTGACCGTGCTAGACAACCTGCGGGCGCGAGTCGACAGTGGTCGGGCAGCATTTTTGGTGCTGCTCGACATGTCGGCCGCGTTCGACACGGTCAGTCATCCCACCTTGATCTCTAGGCTGGAAGAATGCGGGGTTAAAGACAGAGCTAGGGATTGGTTAATCTCCTATTTGGACTGCCATCAGCAAAGGGTTTCGCTACCCCCCTTCAGTTCAGAGGAGCGGAGAGTGGGACAAGGCGTACCCCAGGGCTCAGCCATCAGCCCCATACTTTTTAATATCTACCTCCGCCCTCTAGTCCAGCTCATTAAATCCTTTGGTATCTCTGCATTTAATTATGCGGATGATACCCAGATGGTCTTTTCTTTGTAGGGTCAGGATGCAGTCACATTGGAGACTTTCCACCGGTGCATGCAGGCGACAGCAGAATGGCTCCGTCTGAACTCATTACAGTTCAACGGAACCAAGACGGAGGTTTTACACTGCTCCACAGATCGAGTTCCTCGCGATCTGCCGGCTGATTTTTGGCCTCCGTCCTTTTCTGAGACGGTGTCAGCCGCACAATCTGCGCGCAATCTGGGCGTTATTTTGGGGCCCAACCTGCAGCTAGATCTACATGTAAATAAGACCACCTCCACATGTATGATGCTTATTCGTATGCTGCGTAAGGTCTTACCCCTTCTCCCTGAGCAAGCCAGGCCAGAAGTAGTGCGTTGTACCATCCTAAGTCGACTTGACTACTGTAACGCACTGCTTCTGGAGGCCCCGTTGACACTTCTGGGCAAGCTGCAAAGGGTGCAGAACATCGCTGCCAAACTTGCCCTCTCTCGCCCTTATCATAGTTCTTCCACGGCAGCACTGCGAGAACTTCATTGGCTGCCGGTCCATCTGCGGGTGCGCTACAAAGCAGCTTGTATTGTGTTCAGGGCTATTCATGGCCTGGGCCCTATTCCTCTGCGGCGCATGTTTGCCTGGTATTGTCCACCTCGAGCCTTACGCTCCTCGTCGTCCAGGCTACTGATAGTTCCACGCTTCCAGAGAGTGAGAATGGGTGGCCGCTCGTTCAGAGTAGCGGCGGCCAAACTTTGGAACTCTCTGCCAATATCCTTGAGAAGCCTCGAAGATCTTCTGGCCTTCAGAAAGGCTCTGAAAACCCATCTCTTTCCCAGGATAGGTTGAGCCACTGTTTTCCGCTGGATCATGGGTCAAAAGCGCCAGGATGCCCTTGGTGGTGACAGGCTGCGCTATACAAGTATGCTACAATACAATACAATACAAGATAGAGAAATAGAGGTACCAGAAAGGAATAAGGAGTTTAGAAAGGCAAAGGAAAGGGAACAGAGAAGGAACAGGATAAGGGAGATGTAGAGAAGTGAGGTAGTGACCTTAGGGTGAGGTAAATCTAAATGTTAGGTAGTAAAAAAGAGAGTGGTAGGTAGAGAGAAGTGGGGTAGTGAAAGAGATGTGAGGTAGAGAAATAAATAAGAGAGGTAAGGATGAATGGTGAGGTATTTGGAGAGAGATAGGGAGATGAGGTAAAGACAAAGATGAGGTTGTGTGAAAAGCGAAAGAGATGGAGGAGAGATGCCAGAAGATTAGGTGAGTAAAGAGCAGTAAAATAGCTAGAGTGTTGAGGTAGAGAATGCGTTGAGGCAACGAGAGCGATAGATCTAGGCAAAAAGAGAGATAGAGCGAGTGGTAAGTTCATGAGGGAGGTAGAGAGATGAAGTTGAGTGAAGTATTGGGTGTATTGAGAGAGAGGTGAGGTAGAGAGAGCTGAGCTCAAAAGAGAGGATCAAGGTACATAGGAAAGGAAAGGGTGCATGAGGTTAAGAGAGAAGGTTAAGGTTGAACAGGTGGGGTAAGGTAAGGCGAGAGAAACGGCCCAGGAAGTTAACTTTTCAATTTAACTGCCAGCAGTTGCCTGCAGGGACGACTGGTCCGTAGGGGGCGCCATGGCGTCAACCCCCCACCTTAACTATCACTAATTGCTTTACTTTTTACAGCTTTTCAATGAAAACAAACAACCTCATGGATCGTTTGGAAGTAAAAGCTATAAATTCAGGTAGGTGGCAGAGGAGGCCTCCACTTTCTGTATTGCACATGTGTCAGGCGGGGTCTGTTATAGCCCTGCCTGACACAGTCACAGTGCGTATCTAACATGCCGCACGAACTTCCTATAATGGAGCTTCAGGGCTCATCAATCATAACCCCATTAGCCTATCAAACGTCGGAAAACAGAAAGAGGGCCTACCTCCAACTCTGCCTCATGTCTGATCTGGCAGAAGGGTAGAAGCTCAGGGAACTGACTCTCATATGCTACCGGAGGTAGGGGATGGGAGAGCAGGGAATCCTGGGCCATGCAGGGTAAGAGCTTGCATTGCCGTCACAATAAAGTGTGCAGATTGCTCCTTTCAAAGGTAGAAATGATGTTGCTCGGGGCGCTTGTGTGTTCATATTGTAATATACGGATGGGATCCGATCGCATATGCCACAAGAAATGTTAATAAAAATATATGACAAGAAAAAAGAGCATGCAGGCTCTTATTGAAGAGGACTGCCCCAGGTGTTTTCTCTAACTGTGTGTGTTTGTGTCTGGGTGCTGGGGACTGCATGCATATGTCTTTTTATGCGTACTTGGGACTGTGAGTGAGTGTGCATGTGTGTATGCGAGAGCGCGTGTTTAAGTGCATGCTTGCGCGTGTGCGCTTTTGATTGTGTCGCTTTCATTAATATTACGGTCTCCCCCATTTGTTCTGTTAGTTCATTATTAAGTGATCATGATTTCGCCAGCTGTGATTGATTCAACGTCAAGCAGATGCAGCAAAAGCCTTTCATTCTCCGTATGTAGAGGCCTATTAGTATGGCGGACGGACCTGCGTCTGTCCGCCACCCCAGAGGTGGAAGGACTGTCCACAGGGGCAGCGGTGGTCCCTCTGTTGGAATTAGGATGTGACCGCCACCCTGGCGGTCACATCTGTATATATAACATTGCGGCGGGTGCTACTTTAAGCAGCACCCGCCGCAAAGTTAAATATGCATGCTGTGCATTTGCATGCACAAAGCAGCAGGCACTGCGCCGTGCCTGCCGCATTGTGCATGCAAATGCAGGGGGGTACCGTAGGTATGCCCCATTCTGCACCCCCCACCCCCAACACCCTGGGCGCTTGCAATGGGCCCCCAAAAACAAAAGACCACATGCTTTTCCACAGCGGAAAAGCCACAGTGGAAAAGCATGTTTCCGCCTGCCCGGAGGATGCGGATTCACCGCCATCATAATCAACCCCGTAGTGTGCAGTGCCTGCTTAGCGTTGCACTACCTAAGCTCGGTACATAGCCATTTCCCTTATATAATCCAACGTGCCTCTTTTGACCCTATTATTAGTAAAGTCCCCTAAACGCCCTAATATAACCCACATGTCTCTCTTGTCCCAGGTGCTTTGTGTTTTTTGTTCCCAGCTTTCATAATATGCAGAGCATCTCCAAAGACCTCCTCCATGTGATTCTGCATCTGTCGTTTCTCCTCGTGTGATTGTGTCTCTATATCCCTCCATTTAAATATTCTAGGCCTCTTTGTCCCTCTTATGATATTTAGTACAAAGGTCTCTTGCCCCATTAAAATATATTCTCTTTATTCCGTCATGATATCATGAACCTCTCTGCCCCGCCCATGACTTCCAGCAAGCCTCCCTTGTCTACCACATTATCTAGTACAGGGCTCCCTTTCCCTCTCGCATTATATTTTGCGTCTCTCCTGCTCCCCTCTTGATATTCAGCGCTTCTCTTGGCCCGCTCCCACGAGTTCCAGCGGGAAAGAAGGTTAAATACTCAAGCTGGCCCTCAAGCGGGGAGCTACAATTTCAAGGACTTGAATCTTTGAGCAAGGGACCGAGGTGTGCATTGCAGGACTGTTTGTCTGGGGGACTGCGTGTCTGGATGTATGACGTTACAACGCATACTTTTACCACGCATACCATTACAATGCGGTATTTACAACGCATACCATTACAACGGATAGCGCGTTGGGGTGCTGGATAGAGAATAGTTTAAATTACTATTCCAACTCCAGTCCCCGTGGACACTAGGGAAGGTGTTGGATAGTAAATTAAACTTATTCCCTATCCTAGAGCGCCCCCCAGTGCAATGCATTGTAATGGTTTGCGTTGTAATGACTGCGTTGTAATGGTAGTGCGTGGTAAAAGATTCGTTGTAAAGGTTGTATACCGCGTGTCTGTGTCTATGTATTGGTACTTGGAACTGCACGTGGATGTGCGTTTCTATGTGCGAGAGGTTGTTTACCGGTGCTTACAGAGGAAGGTGAGTCACTGAAAGCTCTAGCCAAGCTCTGGTTCAGCTCCAGGCCCTTTTGGATCCTCGAAGCCATAACGAGCCGAGCTTTCATGCGGCTTCTGCCTGCATTCCCCCCTCTACCCAAGATGTGGCATTATGGTCAGAGCTGCCGACTATGGAGAGGTTCGAGTCTCGGCTCAAGGTCCTGTAATTCTGGGCAAATCCTTTAAATCTGCCTGTGCCTGAAAGCAATGCCCGTCACCTTGTATAATGTAGTTGGGGATCCTGTAATAGTGCTCGGCCTTGGGTCTTTCAGCTATGTTTAAAAACTGCACTACCTGGTAAAAACATAGATTTAACATAAGGAAAGACAAATAGCTACACATTTATTGGCTGATTTGTACAAAGTGAAACCAGAAAACCTAGATAAATAGCGCTTCCCCACTTAAATTGTGTGTTCTTAGACAAACGTTTTATTTCACCAAAACTCCTTTTTCTTCATTATCACGTATGAAAACACTTCCATATATGTGAGTTCAGACTACCAGTTGCACATGATTATCATTCCAAATAAGTACTTCTCAGTGCCACATGTTGCAGCAATACACTATTTTGAATTTTGAAAAGGCTTTATCATATTTTAATTGATAATATTTGCAGGGTTTGCACTCTGGCTTTAAGTCCTGAGCCAGACCCCTGACTCGGCCCTGCCTTGGCTCTCCCTGTTAATTTGTTGGCTTGCCCACCTTTATGTGCTTGCTTGAGTACCATGGCATCCTTGCTGTATTTTGCCTCTATTTTCTTTTACCCCTGTCTCCGCAACATAGCGCAACATGACAAATAAATACTATCTCTATTTTTAAATAATGCATGCTGCAGTACCGTGTTGCCACTTTTCTCCCAGAAATAACATCGGCCATTTGTTTCCATTTGCAATTCTGCAAAGGCCGGGCCATCATTCATAAATGTAACTGGTCATTTAGGCAGCTCCAGAACACATTTTAAAGAGCTTCCTTCTTATACTTATTGTTTTATGTATGTCCTGTTAAGTAGACAAAATACTGTTTTTAGGTGATTTACTTATTTTTGTACTGGCCGTGACACTAAAATACTGGGCATGCCGGTATAAAATCATTTGTTATCATTTTCAGCATGCCTTTCTGTTTTTGTTTACTTCATCAGGCAGGGAGCAAGCATCAAGTCAGCTCTAGAACACATTATGCTTTCTTCTTAAATTTATTTTTTTATGTGTGTACTGATAAGGGGAAAACGTACCCGTTTAAAGTGATTTTACTACTCTTTGTACCAGCATGGACATTAAAATACTGGTTTCTGTTAAGCATGCTAAGCTGTCAAACTAGAAAAAGAGCAGCATTTTTATTACACGAATTTCGACTGTCCAATTCACTTTACCAGGGTTCCCTTTCGAAGGTGAAGGTCTTGGGCAATTGACTACTTTGCCCATGCTTTAAAAAATCTCTGCTCAAAGCCTCTCCTCTCTGCATCCATCACGAGCCACTGTGCTAAGGGCTCTTTAGCAATCACGAAGGTAACCAGAGATAACGGGCATCACTGACTGGTGTCTCCTTGTATCAAGAATGGATCAGATACCTCCCGCCGAACTCTGACCCTTGCCAACATGTCAGTGTATAACTAGTAAGGTTGGGACTGGTATTAATCTGGTTCAATAAAGTGAACAAGTGACCCGATCCCATCCCAGTAAACCAAAGGCCTCACAAAGTCGGCCAACAGGATCACGGCAGGCCTTTGATGCTTCCGTCAGAGGTAAGGCGCTATGAAGGTGCCTAATGGTATTTCAGGTGGCGCACCTCAGCAGAAAAACCTGACTGGTGAGGTTGGATCAGGGAGTTAATCACCGTTGACAAACAGTTGGCCAGGACTTTTGCTAACATTTTAACTTCGATGTTAAGAAGGGATGTACGGTAATAGGAGGAGTAATGGTCTAGGGGACTACCCGGCTTATGAATGACCACTATATCGGCTGAGTGTAATTCCGGCTGCAGGCTTCCACACTTGAGGGACTCTGTTATTACTTTTGAGAGTGGGTCTGTGAGTTTTTATAAATGAAATTTAAAAAAAACTGTTAGGACCTGGTGTTTTGCTAGTCTGTAGCTGGTCCATGGCCTCTACCAGCTCCTCGGTGGTAATGTCCTCTTCTAGGACAGCACTCGCCATATATCTCAGTCGCATCATTGGCAGGTCTGTGATAAACAGTGGTGGCCGATTCAGATAAATTGTGGTGGGGCAGGTGGAGAGGGGTGCCTCGGAGTGCACGGGGGTTGATAATAAAAATAATAAAAGACTTACTTGGTGCTGCTGGCCACCTCGCGCTCCTTTGCTTCCAGTTCCTGGCATCATGGACACTCCATCCAATCGCTGAACTGTTCTCAAGCATGAGAGCAGCGTGGGGATTGGCTTGAGTGGGCTGGATTAAAGTTCACTCAGGCACAAAGAGTCAGTACTATTTCTCCCACCCGGTTGTGCAATACAGCTGGGTTGGAGAAACCTAAGTGCGCATGAAAGTTAGGCCGGTTTAAGACGGGGGGCAAACTGACATGCACACTAAAAAATGCACCTACCACTCCTCCTTCCCCCTCCAATGGCTTGCCTCAGCCCCTCCCTGACATGCTGGCTAAGTCAGCAGCAGAAAAATAAAAAGATAATAAAATATTGTTTTATTTTTCAGCTGCTGGCTCTGAGCCAGTGGGGCAGCACTCCATTGCGGAGGAGCCGCCGCTGGTAATAAAGCTGGTCAGTGTGTCTGCAGTCAGCTCTTCAGCGATATCACTCTGATCAGGTGATTGACACAACGAATAAAATGCAGGCAGCAGTCCTCCAGTAGTAATATGGATTTGCATATTACTGCTGGAGGACTGCTGCCCACACGTTATTCCTGTGTATTGGAACAGTGACTGTCGATCATTGAATCTTGAGGCAAATTCGTACGCCTTAGCAATTGACATCATAGTTGCGTCAATCACCTGATCAGAGTGATATCGCCGATATTGAAGGTGCAGAATAATATTGGATTCTTTTTAAACTGAACCATTTGTGCTGGATTCACTTTCAGAATAAATTGGCTCTCTCTAAAAAGGGTCTTTACTATATGCAAAATCTTTTGTCCTGAAGATGGTCTGAGGGATTTATACCACAGAAGACCGAAACGTCGACTGTACCATCCACTTCCTCACTAATTAATGTATTTTAAGTGATTGTTTTGCATATCAGGAGATACGTTACATTTTAGACCTATTGGGAATGGATGTTTTTATTCATGAATTTTAGGTTGAGTTGCAATATACCTTTTTCATGTTTTGCATTGAATCAATTTCTGTCCTAATTGTACCCTTATTTATGTGATTTATGGTAAACAGACAAAATATCGACTATAAAATATCGAATGGACATAATATAGAGTACAAAATATAGGCTGGAAAGAATATCGAATGGACAGAATATAGACATCAAAAATATCATTTTGAAGGTAAGTAATGTAATGTTGAATTTTAAAATATAGATAGTCAAAATATCGAAGTACATAATATAGGCTAATAAAAATATCGAACATTTAATAATATCGAATTTTTTATAGTGTATTTTATGTGTTAAAAGTGTTTATTTATGTTATAATGTAATTTAATTAATGAATTTAATGTTATTTAAATTTTGCGTAATTTAATTCTGTAGCGGGTTGTGGGTTTATGGGGAATAGGGTGGGAACTAATTTAATTATAATTAATTAAATATGTAAATGTATTTATTGGTATTTGTAATTAATTGTTAATTAATTTTTATTTTGTAATTAATTACATTGTAATTGCCAATTAATTGTATTTAATTGATTAATTGATAATTATGTTAATGTAACTAATTTAATTTCTGTAGCGGGTTGCGGGTTTATAGGGGAGTAGGGTGGGAAGTAATTTAATTATAGTTATTAAATGTTAATTTCTGTAGTGTTATTATTTATAATTAATTGTTAAATAATTTTTATTTGGTAATTAATTAAATTTTAATTGCCAATTAATTTTATTTAATTGATTCATTGATAATTATGTTAATTTAACTAATTTAATTTCTGTAGCGGGTTGTGGGTTTATAGGGGAATAGGGTGGGAAGTAATTTAATCATAATTCATTAAATATGTTAATTTAGGTAGTGTTATTTATTTATAATTAATAGTTAAATAATTGTTATTTGGTAATTAATTCAATTTGAATTGAGCATTAATTTTATTAAATTGATTAATTGATAATTATGTCAATTTTATTAATTTATTTTCTGTAGTGGGTTGTGTGTTTATAGGGGAATAGGGTGGGAAGTAATTTAATTATAACTAATTACATATGTTAATTTTTTGGGGGTATTTATTAGATTTTAATTTTTAAGTAACTTTTTAATTACTAATTAATTAATTGTTAATTTGTAATTAATTTATATTAATAGATCACTAATTGTAATGATTAAATTAGTATTTGTAAATAATTAATTATTATATAATATTAAATTGGTAATTACTTTTAATTAATTTTTTATAGATATTAATATATATATATATATTTAAATATTATTTTAAGTATCTACTTTCCCTACTGTTGCACTCTCTGGAGTGGGAATAGTAATTTTTACCTCTACTCTATCCAATGCCTTACCTTCTGTTGCACTTTCTGGAGTGGGAATAGTAATTTTAAACCCTACGCTATCCAACGCTTTCCCTACTGTTGCACTCTTTGGAGTGGGAATAGTAATTTTTACCCCTAGGCTATCCAACGCTTTCCTTACTGTTGCACTCCCTGGAGTGGGAATAGTAATTTTTACCAATACTCTATCCAACGCTTTCCCTACTGTTGCACTCTCTGGAGTGAGAATAGTAAGTTTTACCCCTAACCTATCCAACCCTTTCCCTACTGTTGCACTCTCTGGAGTGGGAATAGTAATTTTTACCCCTACGCTATTCAACGCTTTCCCTACTGTTGCACTCTCTGCAGTGGGAATAGTAATTTTTACCCCTACGCTATTCAACGCTTTCCCTACTGTTGCACTCTCTGGAGTGGGAATAGTAATTTTTACCCCTACGCTATCCAACGCTTTCCTTACTGTTGCACTCTCTGGAGTGGGAATAGTAATTTTTACCCCTACGCTATCCAACGCTTTCCCTACTGTTGCACTCTCTGGAGTGGGAATAGTAAGTTTTACCCCTACGCTATCCAACCCTTTCCCTACTGTTGCACTCTCTGGAGTGGGAATAGTACTTTTTACCCCTACGCTATCCAATGCTTTCCATACTGTTGCACTCTCTGGAGTGGGAATAGTAATTGTTACCCCTACGCTATCAAAAGCTTTCCCTACTGTTGCACTCTCTGGAGTGGGAATAGTAATTTTTACCTCTACGCTATCCAACGCCTTATCTAATGTTGCACTCTCTGGAGCGGGAATAGTAATTTTACACATCCGCTATCCTACGGTAATAATATTGGATATTTTTAAATTATATTATGTTACTATATATATATGTTTTAACAAATATGATTGTAATTTTTTTTGTAACTTTAATTAATTATTTAATTATTATAGGGTAATTTAAGTATTTTTAAGTATATTTTAGTAAATAATTTTTAATATTAATTTAACATTGTTTTTAATAAAGTCGATATTTTTACAAACTATATTTTGTAAACGATATTTTTTACTCGCTATTTTTGTACTTACCTGTTTGTAGATACAAAGTCGATATTCTGTCTGTCGATATTTTTTGGCCGATATTTTTGGTAGTCGATATTATGTCCCTCGATATTATGACAGTGATCCGTGATTTATATATGAAAATACATCTAGATATTTACTACAAGATATTCCTGTGTTTGTTCTGTTGTTTTTGTTTCTTGGTGCATTATTTTCATAAGTAATTTATTTATCTGCTTTTTCAAGATCTGTTTAGATTGAACTATCAAAATATTTCAATACAATTAGTTAGAAAGTACACTTTTTAAACAAAATCCCTTGTTGGCACCTTTGACTTGATACTATTTGAATCGCCCAAGCCTCCAAGGGTATATTGGGTTCTCCCACGCTATCAATCTACAGTTAGAAAGTTTGCATTTTCTTACTGTTGCAATTTGGTGCCTGCTGCCTCTCTCTGATCACTTTTGTGTATTCCTCCTAGATAGGCACACACAACTGGAGCTTGGGTGTGATTTGATGGGCAATCTTGGCAGGATGGGAGAAAGGAACTGAACCCAGCCTCACATACACTTGAAAAGGCTATTTCCTGTCCACACACAATGTGTTGCATAACCCCCACCTCGCCATTGTGCGTCTGGAGTCAGGGCAGGAAGGGCAGGACCTCTGTGCATTTCAATGGCCTGCCTTTGAAGTCTCCCCCACTTCAAAGACCCAACTGTGTATAAGTACTGGACCTCTGACACCACCACTTCAGTACACCTCTGGACTTGTGAAGTCTCTTCCAGGAAGAACGACTGCTGTACTGCTGAAGGACTGCCACTCTGCTGGTCTGCTGGGCTTCTGCTGTGCTGCCCTGCTGCCTTCTGTTCCCTTGCTTACGTGAGAAGGACGGGATTTGCATCACTTGAGCTCAGAGTGACTTCAAGGGCTAGCTGGTTGGCCTCCTGATTGGAAGTCTCAGGGACATAAAAGGGGGACACTTTCCACAAACTCTTGGCTGACCCTTTGGACTACCTGCCTTAGCTGCTGCCATCGCGCCATCCAGCGTGCACATATCTACGGGTGCTCCTGTTCCCTCCTGCCGCCGCAACCTCCATCTACAAGCGTCCGCTGTTAGGAGGGAACTACAGTCCCCAGAACACCTTGCGGGACCGACCCACACCCACTTCCACGCCCGGAGGTGCTGATAAACACCGGCGCCCCATCGGTGGAGCGGGGGACGCTTTCCACAAACTCTTGGCTGACCTTTTGGACTACCTGCCTTAGCTGCTGCCATCGCGCCATCCAGCGCGCACATATCTACGGGTGCTCCTGTTCTCTCCTGCCGCCGCAACCTCCATCTACAAGCGGCCGCAGTTGGGGGGGAACTACAGTCCCTAGAACACCTTGCGGGACCGACCCACGCCCACCTCCGCGCCCGGAGGCGCTGATAAACACTGCCGCCCCCTTGGTGGAGCGGGGGACACTTTCCACAAGCTCTTGTCTGACCCTTTGGACTACCTGCCTTAGCTGCTGCCATCGCGCCATCCAGCGCGCACATATCTACGGGTGCTCCTGTTCCCTCCTGCTGCCGCAACCTCCATCTACAAGCGTCCGCTGTTAGGGGGGAACTACAGTCCCCAGAACACCTTGTGGGACCGACCCACACCCACTTCCACGCCCGGAGGTGCTGATAACCACCGACGCCCCATCGGTGGAGCGGGGGACGCTTTCCACAAACTCTTGGCTGACCTTTTGGACTACCTGCCTTAGCTGCTGCCATCGCGCCATCCAGTGCGCACATATCTACGGGTGCTCCTGTTCTCTCCTGCCGCCGCAACCTCCATCTACAAGCGGCCGCAGTTGGGGGGGAACTACAGTCCCTAGAACACCTTGCGGGACCGACCCACGCCCACCTCCGCGCCCGGAGGCGCTGATAAACACTGCCACCCCCTTGGTGGAGCGGGGGACACTTTCCACAAGCTCTTGTCTGACCCTTTGGACTACCTGCCTTAGCTGCTGCCATCGCGCCATCCAGCGCGCACATATCTACGGGTGCTCCTGTTCCCTCCTGCTGCCGCAACCTCCATCTACAAGCGGCCACTGTTGGGGGGGAACTACAGTCCCCAGAACACCTTGCTGGACCGACCCACGCCCACTTCCGCGCCCGGAGGCGCTGATAAACACCGCCGCCCACCCCCGCGTTGCGGGCGACGCAGGGCTAAGCCCGGGCAAAGGGCAGGCCGTCTGTGGCCGTCCGGGGACGGAGGTGGATGGGACAGGCCAATCCCCTAACATCCATCCATTTGACATTGGACCTTGAACATTGAATGACATATAAGGTATTGGGGACAAGGGGCCCCTTTTCACATTTTGCTATATCTTCTGTTTCCTTGTATGTTGTTAAATCCTATCCTTTTGGGTACAGCGAGGCTAGGTAAATTCTACTATAATGCCTGAAAAGGGGAACAAAAAGCAACCCTGTGTGTCTCGTCCGATGACAAGGCATCAGACGGCTACAGCACAACCCCTCCCTAGCTTAACAGCCATCGACAAGATGCTTAATAAATCTATTGGGGTTGTTGCTACAGCAATAGAGAACACAGAGAGGCGGTTGTCAATCACGCCAGTTGTTCCCCTGCAGCAACAGACAGGGGATTTTTCCATTGTTACTGTCAACCCCCCTGACTCTAGCTTCTTTCTGACATCATCCTTTGCGGAGTTACCATGTGCCAGGTGGCCGCTAATGATGATACTAGCCCAGTAGCTCCCACAAGCCCTGCACAAAATATGATGGGAAAAAATCTGATCCAACGTCCCAGAAGGAGAAGAATCAAATACCAAAAGAAATCAGCTAGAAAGAGTATACGACCGCTTGATGCTGCACCGGGTCTTACCAGCTCCCTGCCCTCCCCCGCAGGAACTCCTGTTTGGGTTACACACTCATTACTCGATTTTCAGGCACAAATTGAACAGATCATTGGTACACACATCAGACCAATTGCATCTAAGTTGGACAGATTAGTTTCCACGCTAAATAACATTGGACTAGGGAAGGCTAGATCTGTGCCTCCACCGGGAAAAAGTGATAATAGAGCAGGCCCTAGTGACCCTGAGAGTGCATCCTGCCCTGAAATCGCACATCAAGCCAATGGGGCTGGTGGAAACCCTGCCGCCAGGCAAGCTCTCAATAATGAAAATGTACTAGTGCAGACCAGGGATAGGCAAGTTAGCAACAATAGCCCCACATAAATCCTACAACCAGCAGTGGACTCAAGCATAGGTATGGCTGCACCCCTGCACACTGGTGGGAAAAAAAGCTGATGGTAGGAATAGCGCAGTGATTGGGGAGGGTGTTGGGGGGACAAGTGTTCTGGATCGACAGCGTCCTGTCAGTAAAAAAAGTTTAAGCAGTGACTAACCGAAGAAGCTGCCGTCTATTGATTTGCCCCCAGAATCTCTGCCATATGTAGTGGTTCTTGCTTGTGTTCCTCATTTAGCACAGGGAAAAACTGAGAGCCAAAGCGATCTTAAGAATAAATGCATTCAATGGCTCAACTCCCACAGGCCCGCCCTCCCAACGCCTCAGGTGAAATTATGTGTGTCAGAAGAGTGGACTGGATTGGTTCTGGCCCTAAAAGCTTGGCGGGTGATTGTGTGGTCATTAATTTTAGGCAACCCTGTGCGGTAATGCACATCTGTAATGGATTGCCTATTTGGTCGAACACCCAAATTTTCCCTTAGACCTATCATATTTTTACCATACAACCCAAAATAGAACTGGCCAATGTGGAAGACTCCAGCACTGTAGGCCTAAAAACAAATTGGAGACTCCATCTTGGGAAGGGTTTTACCCGCACACTCCCCTATTCTCGTTATTTCCCCAAAGAAACCGGTTTAGTCCATTGGAAATGGTGGACTGACGCCCTGTGGTGCAGAGCTCTCCGCTAGTACAGGGTAGCAATACGGGTAGGACCACAAATATAGCGGAGGGCAATGTTCCGATAACTGCCATGAAAATGTAAAAGTAGGACAGCAATTGATAGCAATAGATGGGATCATATCTGGGGATACTATTCAAACCAGAGAAAAATTAAGTGGTGAGATAGGGTAAAGGGCGCACAAGACCAGAAAACGAAATCCTAGTTCCGGGATCATTGGCTTCTTGGAAAATGCACCAACCAAGCCAGGGGCAGTCGATGCGCAAATAAAGATCTTGTCCTGGAATGTGGCGGGACTAAAAAACAAACTGCCCATTCCTGAATAGGGTCCCTTTACGGCTTCACGTGATATTTGTATGATGCAGGAAACCTGGGCACTAGAAGAGAGTACAATGTTGTCCTTTGCTTCCTTTGATATCCTGGCGACAACGGGGAGGGGGGGTAGAGGAAGGCCATCGGGTGGATTGTCAATCTGGGTGGGTACACATCTGGGCATTCGGGCTGTACAAATCCCAACCAACTCGCCCAACGTCCAGTGTGTATTAACTTCCCCGCAAAATAGGCCACAGGTAGCTATAATAAATGTATACTCAAGACCAGTCAAGTGGGGACTGGAGTCTCAGGCAATTGACCCACTAAAAAACTTCATCCAGCTGGTCGATTCTTCCACCGTTTTAGTTCTGGGTGGAGACTTCAACTGCCAGTTTGAGCCCCTTGTGAGCCCAGAACTGGTTGAAAAGGATGAAGACGATCAACTCTGGCACATCCCCGATCCGCAGATCTCCCAGGTCAAGGCATGGACCCCGCTTGCTTTGAAAATACAATCGCTCGCGCCAATGACATCCCTGAGAGCATGTAACGGGAGGGTTGAGCCTGATAGACCTGGGACAGATACGTTCAATAGGTCATATCAAACTTCGCTCATTGACTATATATTGATTGAAGTTAGGTATTGGGATAGGTTGCTTAAAATTAGGGTTCATACAAGGCATGATAGCGACCACAATGCTCTTGTCCTATCACTTAAACCTGGGAGCTTCGGGTTGACAAACCCACCGCCTGCCCAAATAAGTGTTCCCCAACCCTTAATAATAGGCGAAGGGTAAAATGGCCATACTTTCAGGACTCTCCAACAAAACTTGCTGAAATATGTAGGATTGCTACCCCATTCATTTCTGATATGGGGGATCTGGTTCCAGGGGAAGGGCTCCCGACTTCCATAAGCAGCTGGCTGCTAAGCTAGGGGATGTTTTTTGTCCTGCGGGAAGGGCAAACCTCTCACGGATTAAGGTACATCCATGGTATAACGCCTCCTGACGAAAGGCAAAAAAAGACCTGTTGTTCGCAATAAAAACCAAGGACACAGGAGTTATTAGGGACAAATGCTCACTCTACAAAAAGGCAATCAATGAGGGTAGGAAGGAATGGGAGGTGAAGATGTGGGGGGAGCTCGGAACCGCATTAGAGTGTAGGGATCCCAAATCATTTTTGTCTATTGTTGCTACAGGCCTGAATGGGCTTACCCCTGCGCCCGCCCTGAATATTGCACTTGCGATGTGGGAAACTCACTTTGGTTCACTCTATGGTGTTACTGAGTCCCACTATAATCTGTGAAACCGCTGAACCCCTGCCAGACCGAGTAGCTTCAGGGGATGCAGATTATGAACAGGGGGAATTAGTGTCCGCCCCCGGCCCCCATCACGAGTTTCGACTGGTGGGGGCCTTGGGTGACACTTCACGGTGGGATCAACTGGTAGCGGGGAGTGAGCCCCATCTCCCTCGGTGTGAAATTATCACGCTGAGGGAGGTTGAGGTAGCAATAAGAAAACTACTTCCCAATAAGGCCCCCAGTCTGGATAAACTACCTGGTGATTTGTTTCGTACCCAGCCCAAAATTTGGGCACCCTATTTGGTTGTCTTATTTAACGAGATTTTGTTGGGAGCAGAATTGCCAGCTACTTGGTTGGGAGCCGAGATCGTGCCTATTTTTAAAAAAGGTTGCCCGCTTACCCTATCAAACTACAGACCCATTAGTCTTATAGATACATCACAAAAGCTAATGGGGAGGATCATTCTTGATAGAATCCTGGGGTGGATAGAAGAAAACGAAATACTGACCTCATTTCAGGCTGGCTTTAGGGCTGGCACCTCCACCCTAGACCAAATATTCCGCTTGCAGGTCCTATACTGGAAAACAGCAAGTGTGGAGGGTGGCAGCCTCTACCTTGTTTTTGTGGACCTGCGGGCCGCATTTGATTTGGTCCCTCGGGAGAAGTTGTGGAAGGTGCTGTCAAATTTGGGTCTCCCACCCTACCTATTGGCTATACTATCCAGACTCCACATGGACAACTATGCACAGGTTAGGTGCGGGAGGCATAGTGACCTCACGGAACGCATTCCTGTCCTGAAAAGAGTGCGCCAAGGGTGGGTCCTGGCCCCTACACTATTCAGTCTCTATATCAATGGTCTTGTAGACCATTTGAATGGTGTGGTGGACAACGATGCCCCAAAATTGGTGACTGGGAGAGTGCCCGCTCTGATGTTTGCAGACGACACTCTGTTGCTGTTGAAAACATCATCGGGCATTCAAAGAACTCTCAATGGATTTGCAGCATTCTGTGCTTTGCGGGGATTAGAAATAAACTTGGAAAAAAACAAGTTCATGATTTTCAACCCCCCGAAGCAGACACGCCCAAACCCAGTCTTAAATGGTACCCCCCTAGAGAGGGTCAAGATCTTTGTATATTTGGGTATTACCCTGACGGAGAGCTTTGATTGGAATACCCAAACCGCCAAGTCGGCGCTCAAACTATCCTAGGTAGCGGGGGGCATTAGTAAAGTTCTCAAGGGGTCAGCCTTCAAACCGGCATCTTCGGCCTTGGAAATATACTGTCTCCAGGCTAGGATGGCTGCAATATATGGCGAAGAACTTTGGGGGCACAAACAGATAACTAACCTCAGAAGGGTGGAACAAAGCTTTATGAGGAACCTAGTCAGACTGCCATCAAGCACACCACTGATTCCTCTTAGACTAGTCCTTGGGTTGGAGCTAATAGAGGAAATCACAACTGAAACACCTATTATATATTGGAAGAGGCTGTGGTCAGTCCCAGAACTGGCCCCTTATAGAGCTGAGTTTTCTGAGGTTTAGACCATCCCTTAAAAGCAAAAACATCCCATGGCTGCAACATATTAGGGCTGTTAGTACCCGGATAGGTCTCCCGCAATTCTCGGAAACACCTGGGATGCATTGTCCTGGGATATCAAAAAAGGAACTGCAAACTCAGATTCGAAGGCAGAACTTTTTTGCATTACAGAGGTCTGCAACTATGGGTAGGCTGTAGGCAGAGTTCCTCATAATAATAGTGGAATCTAAATTTCAGGAATTCATGGATGTAATACAACCTCCACTTGCGAAAAAGCTGTATCTTCAGCTAAGGCATGGCACCCTACCAATTAGGTCGCTTACATGCAAATGGTCAAAGTCAAACTAAGAAGCCTGTCCGGCATGCGACTATAAAAGTGAAAATGTAGCTCATGTAATTTTTTTTGTCCTGCATATTCATCAATTAGGAACTGCTGGTTGATCCCGATTTGCAGGAATCTCAAGCTTCGACATTTTGCTCAGGCTTGTCGGATTCTGACATATGATACCCATCCCCCCATAGTGTTTGCTGTATCTCGATATTTATTTAGCATGTGGTGCAGAAGACAAAGTTTTATAACCCACTTGTAACAATTATGATATTTTATACCTCTGTTTTTTGATAACTTACTAGTTTAATTCTCTTTTTAAAATAACGATTTGCTTAATATCTATTGTCTTAATATTATGTGCTTGTATGTATTTTATCTGCACTTTTATGGTCTTTGCCCGAAATAAAGTTATCAAATGAATAAAAGACTTCCAACCACTCTGCTCCTACACCTGGACTCTGCCTTCTGTAAGTCTGTACTGCTAACTGGTGCCACCCCACTCTTGGACCCTTGGAAGTTGGCCTTAGGTCTTCGCTCCAGTGGAACGGACACATCCTCTGCTGAAGGAGCAGAACCGGCAGATTGCTGCTGTTGCATGGAACAGCATCACCGCTACTGTGTGGATCAGAACTGACCAGGGGCGGTGGGTGACATTTGAAAGTGGTGGGGCGCAAAGTGATTTGCATACAGCACCGTAGCGAGCGAGCGCAGTGATTACCCCCCAAGAAAATTTTGAAAAAAAAGAAGAAAAATCGTGCATTTTCAAGCAAATTTGAGAAAGCAGGAAGGTTAATAAAGCAATTGTGAAAGTGCAGTTATTACATTAATAGATGGCATAACATAGGTAGCTGCTTATTCAGTAGAACCACAGAGCTTCATACATTCCGTCCTATTATGCTCTGGTGCTGAATTCAGCATCCCACACACAACTGACTGAACAGTAGACAATTGCTCAACCTCAGTAAATGACATAAATGTAAACGTTCTAAAGCTCACTCACACCCTCAACCACCCAAAATATAAACTGCAAAGAGTCGGTGGAAACTCAACTGCAATACTGTAATGGTCCTTTAATCCAACAGGTACAGTCACTAAGGACAACACAGAACAAATCTATAGGTCCATAGACCCATCAAAAAACAATTGACTACTGTGGCTTTTGTCTGTGGAAAGCCCAAACTGTGAAGAAAGCCAAGCATGTACTACTGAAACATCTGTGAGGCAGAAATGGCCAACTCTAATGCTGATAACATAACACTTATTTACAACCCTGCTGTTTTACTATGTAACCTTTTTCGATATAGATATTACAAACTGCATATTTTCAAAATGTACATTAACACTAACTTTGGAATTAATATTTTCTGAGTGGTAAAGACGGTCTTATAATCAGAGTAGTTGGCTGGTAGCCCTGCAAATAGCAAAAAAAAGTTATCAATTACCTGGCCACTGACTTAATAACATATAGAATGAACTTTTTGGGAGCCGGCAAATGGCAGAAACCTTATGAGTTTGGGTAACAAAATGATGACACCACACCTCATTAGCACACGCACACAAACCAGGCAGCAGTAGTTAGTGCGAGTTTCCAGAACTGAGCACACACAGCACAGGAAGCAGCAGCGTCACAGAGACTAGGTCCAGGAGTGTAGGCTTCTGTTCCTCCACACACAATTGTCCAAACACACATAGAACAGGTTTTTCGCATATGACTGTGTCAACCGTAATAATATAATATCACTGTACCGTCTCTTCAGAAAGCTGCGCTTGTATTAGTAGGATTTGACTACAGTGGGTGGCGTGGAGTTTCTAGGTCTCGTTTAAAGACATCCTTAGCTTTCTCTTATTGAAGACCTGTTGTCATCAATATAATACATACAATGCACTTTGGAAATCTTGGGTGGCTTTTTTTTTATTGTCTATCTCTCTTCCATGCTTTAAATTTGATGGCTTTCCTCTCTGTTCCTTTTTCCTCTCCCTTGGAACTTTTCCTGTTTATTAATCTTTTGATAAAATCACTTGTATTTTTAGACTGACGACACCAGGAAACTACCTTTCACATGTGTTTTCTGTGTTGCACTAGATGGGGAACACATTTCTTAGTTTGCTCCCTCCCCAAATCCCACTTTATTTTTTTTAAATTTGGTAAGGCCCAGTAGCCCACACTGCTGCTGGTGTATTTGGCCATCTCTCTGCTGCTCAGCAAATGTAAAGATAAGTCAATATTAACCAAATAAGTACATTGTCACATATTCAAGACACAAGTAGCGCACCCAAGCTTTAGAATCAAATTCGACGTCATTGAGGCTTCTAGTGGCCAACTTATAAACCACAGAGACCAATGGCTAATGGACCTGAAAATCTAACAGAAACTTCAAAAGCCTTTTTTCAGCTACAGTGCACAGCGCATTACCGTATACATTTTGTTAACACCTTCTCAGCCTTTACTAATATCATAATTAAATTGCTACTACTCACTACTATCATCAATGACGACGGGTCGACTGCGACACTGTCTCTCTCTGATGAAACAAACCACGTTGGCGGTAACCAGTGCCACACAGCACTGGGGGCACACAGACACAGGCAGGCAGAGGCAGGCTGTCACCCACCACAGGGCAAACAGACACGAGACCGGAGACACCATGATGAGTCCACGACAACGACGAGGCGACTGGAACCGGATCCTCCGACGTCACCAACCTGAGCAGCGCTGCGAAATGGCCAATCACTGCATGACTATATTCAAGTCAAACACAGTGATTGGCCATTAAGCAGTGCTGCTGAGCAGCAGTGCACTACCCACGCGCGGCATCCAATAATGGATTGCTGCACGGTGACCGGCCAATCCTGGCGCTGCATGCAGCACCAGGATTGGCTAGGGGGGCACACTGTCTGCTCGCTCTCTCGCCCTTCCTAACGCTGGGGGCTGCTGCCCGTCTAAACCTGCACCCCCCTGGTCACTCACTATGGGAGGGGAGCTGACTGCGCATGCTTGGGCTAGTTTCAGCCCCATGCTCCACATGCGCGCTAGGGGGGTACTGTCTCTCTGCTGGTGTCACTGACTCAAGCTGTGCCCGCCCCCTGTGTGTACCCGCCCCCTGCGCTGCCCAGATTCCAGACGGCTCGGCGGCGCATTAATACATTTCTGCTGGTGGCGATTTCTTTTTAAATTAAACAATTGCCTTCCAATCCAGCCGCGGCGCGGGTCCATGTGGGCTGGTGGGGCTACGCCCCTACACCCCAATGGACGTACGGCACCAGGAACTGACGCATCTTTGCTAATGAAGGGATCGGAACTGATCACCTTCACAACCACCACTGCGCAACACCTCTCTGACCCGAACCCAAACAATGCTCTGCCACCTTGGATTAAGGTACCTTTGTTCAGCAGGCCAACTGGGTACCTGTATCTGGCCCGCACTCAATTGCAGTGTGCCTGAACTTTTGACTTTGTCCCGGTGTAGCGCAACCAGATATCCCAAATAGCACCTTCTGATTATAGGCTCTATTGTTACCTAAAAACTTTGAAATTCAATATTCGAAGTTCTACTTAATGGATTTTTGTAATCTTGGTCCTAACCTGGTGTGGAATCTTTGTGTGTGTGGTGTTTTCACTGTTTTACTGTATGAAGTGTTTCACAAATACTTTACACTTTGTCTCTAAGTTAAGCCTGACTGCTCTGTGCCTAGCTACCAGAGGGTGAGCACAGTTTAATTTAGGGTTTGCCTGCTTCTTACCCTCACTAGGATTGTAGTTGCTGCTTGCCTAGGGCTCATACTCCAGGCAACCAGCAACTCAGTTTCTAAAATTTATGAATATAATTTAGGGATCCTGACAACAGGTAACAATCAGGAGAGTTATATTATATATGAGCTAGAGCAAGTTACATTGGATACAATGGCTGATGGAGGAGCATCCTCTCGATGTGGTCCAACAGAGCATCCATCATTTGTAGCTCCATTTAGGTTCAACTGAGATTAAAGAGGGGTATCAGGATCGATTTCTGGTGCAGGACCCGATGAGAGGTTTCTTTGATGGCAGTGCTGCAGCAATGGGTGATGGATCGCCATTAAAAGGTAACTGTCTAGGCGGCCTGGTGTCATGTCTTTCCTCCATCCATTCCCAGACCACCTCCAGTATTTCAAACACGAATGAGATTGGTAAAGGATTTTTATTTTAGCTGGATAGAGGAGCCCATACCGCATGTTTATAGTCCTGAGTTTCCTTTTGGCATCTTCATACATTTTATGTTGTTGCTGCACAGGTTTGTTATAGTACAAAGACCATGATCTTCTATGAATTATAAGTTATTGTGCTTTGTTTTCTAGATAGACAAAGGATCGTATCTCTGTTTTTGTAATTCTGGAAAGAGGCAATCATTGGTGGAAGGATGTGTCTGGAGGATATTGCTGCAAGAGTGCTGTATGCACTCGTGAGAAATTTGAAACAGGTGGAAAGTCTCTCCTAAGGAATTACCTTCTGTAGTCATTGCTCTAGGAATTTCTCTGAGAAGACACCTTCATAATTCTTAGTTAATCCCATAAACCATAGATTATTTCTGCAAGCCTACCCCTTTGCATCCTCTGCCCTTCTCTCCCATCCGCTACACAATACAGTCTGTCTGGGTACATTTTGTTGTAGAGTTTTTTTATTTTTTTTATTTTTATTGAGCAGAGCACCGAGAACATTTGAATAACATATGAACAAAATGCAAGTGAAAAAGTGCAACGTGCAAAAGTGCAAAATTACTAGGTTACAGTGCTAAAGTGCTAGAAGCAGATATGGCTAATTCCACCAAACATTTTTAAAAAATGATTGAACAGCACCTAAACTCTAACTTCAGGGTGGTGCTACCCCTCTATCAGGTTTTCCAAATTACTTTAAAACTTACAATTCTTATGACATTTCTTGGAAGCTCCCACCTGGCTCGCGTAGGCTTCTTCAAAAGCCTGTGTTCGTTTCATTTTAATGAACCATTGATCATTGTAGAGTTTTCACTGTGTCCTCCAATTCTGACACAGGGCCCTCTGTTTCCATCATTCTGTCCACCACTAGACTTATATATGTCACAGCAGCATTACACCAGAGTCCACCCATCCGCTTTTGACCTCAAGAGCCTCTCTGGAAGAGTTGAGGGCTTGCAAGATAGTAGCCATCTCTGACGTGATGGCTCCAGAAGTCCCAGGCTAAGCCAATACCGCCACAGAAGAATTTAACTTCAACAACAGGCTGTCGATACCAGAAAGAGAAAATGTGCTCATAGTGCATGGTTTAGCAGCTATTGGGTTTTGTCCTTCACCATGAGGTATATGAAGTGCAAAGGGCTTCATACCCTGGACCACCTTTTTGTTGCCAACCCATCATCCCTCAGATCATCCAGCAGAACCTGGGGCGGCACGAGAAGTCCGAAAATAGCATCAGCAGGAGACCAAAGGACCCCCCCCCCCGTTCAGCCGATAGTTGGATCAAAGCAGGAGGGAGGTCCCTTCCCTGTATTCCAATTGAGGATGTAAGGTCAGCCCTATTTCTGGACAGGCAATCAGTGGGAGGACCCACTGCATGGCTCCCCTCTCTAGGTCATATATTTAGTGCATGCCGCTGCTGCCATGCCAGAATCAGGCCAGGTATCACCTCCCCACTCTTATGTACAACAAATGTCCCTTGGGGTTCAGCAATGCAGGATGAAACCAAAACTCTAAGGACGTCATGATGTATCTCATAAGGGACCCAGAAGAGAGGGTGCCTCCCCCTTAATCTTGTGACACCAGTCAACTCTCGTTTTATATAGTTTTGTTCCTTACTCTGAGATTTATAAAGAGATGGCACCCTCTGATAAATACAGAAAGGGCTTACACCAGTTCCTTTTCCCTTGGTTCCCTGGGTGGTGGGGGGCATTACATGATATTGCTGATGTCGGCTGAAGCCCAGCAGGATGGTATTACAGGCTGCTTCAAGCTCGCATTGGCAGGCTTTTTTTCAAAGCAAGGTGGTCTTTCAGGACTCTGAGGGTCTTTCTGGCTTGAGGAAAGTAGTCCAGGCAAAATGAGGGTCAGAGGGGACCTCTGACACACAAGCAGGCGCCTCCAGCACCCTCCACATAGGAAACATCCATTAAATTGCAGTCTTCACAACGCAGTACATATGCCATGAAGTCATTACCGCAAATAAGTCTTTACCACGCATGTCATTACCACGCATATACCTTAATTCGTGTGTAATGTATATCATTATCACACATGCCTTTACCACACTTTATTGCTGTATACACTTACTAGGCATGCCTTTACCACGCATTATTGGGTAAGTATATGGTATATTTATTTATAAAATGAGAACATTAAAATGTTAACCTTTTTAGTAGGAGATGCAAGGGAGATAGGGAAATTGGGTGGGGATGTGCAGATATTCATTTTTATACCTGAGTATTCATGCTTAAACATTATTACATATGATTTTAAGTAATAATATTATTTATATAAAATATTTGTGAAAATGTAATACAAACCTTTACAGATAGGATGTAAGGGGTATTGGGTGGAGAAGTGTAATAATACTTAGGTATTAATTTTAATACCTGCACATTCATTTATAAACATTAAAAATACATCACATTTAATAATAATATTAATATTTGTAGGGCAGAAAATTTAAGTTTTAGGGATGGGATGCAAAGGATATAAGGGTATTGGGTAGAGAAGTGTATTAATGCTCAAGTGTAATTTTAATACACAAGTATTAATGTTTGAACATTATTTAACTATTTATTCATTGTCATAATTAATTATAAAATGTGTGGAACTAATTTATAAAATATGTAAAATCTTTTTTAATACTATGATAACAATAAAATCTAATATACAAACATTAACACATTTTTATTAACCTCTATGTAACAGAGAAATAACCACACCGTGTTTGTTATTTTAAATATATCTTAACATATTTTTTTTAAAGTTCATTTTTGCTAAATAAATAGTAAACAACATAAGTTATTACACAAATATATAAAATATTTTTTAAACAATGCATAACAGATATTGCTATAATTTTTGTAAGTATTTTCCCAGGGTTTTCCTTTGACTTTATTAGGAACAATTGTCCTTTTTACATTTTTAATTTCATGCTTGACATACGTGGTTTGCGTTTGTTTCGACAGTTGTGGAATATGGCAGTCAAGATCAGATGTGAGGAAGGGCTGCATTCAGGTAAGAATAGTTTACTTTCCTTTTTTAAACATATAGGTGGCTAAATGTATTGTAAGGAGAGATGGGGGAGGTAGGTAGGTGTTGTACAGTATAAAATTGTGTTTTATTGTTGCTTTAACCACTTTTGCATCCCCATACAGGTTGTGTTTTTATGCCCACATCGGAGTAATTGTTTTTTTTCTAATTAGGTTTTTAAAAAGTTGGAAAACAATTGATTAGTACTTTTTTAAACCTATTTGAAATAAAAACAACATTTTAATTTCTTTGCATCATGTTTATTTTTACCCTTTTGTGACTTTTTAAGAAAAATGCAAGGTTGTTGATGAGAAATATGGGAATCGTGAATGAAGTAGTACTGGATGTCTTCTGGGAATTTTGTTTTGTAGATTCGTTGATCTTTCTGCAATTTTTTTTAAACCTTTTTTTTCCATGGAATTTCTTTTTGCGATTGCTTTTATTTTTTACCTTTTTGTGGATTGCCAATTAATGAAGCGTAGGATATCTTTTTTATTGTTTCTTTTAGGAGTTTGCCTTGTTTTTTGTATGCGGGTTGGATGTATGTTAGTACAACGCGATCATTTTGATTGCGGTACTTTACAACACGGTTTTCACAACGCAAGTCGTTACAACTAAGTAACCCTTGAGAATAGTGAATTTTGGATGATGGATGGGACTTTCAAATGAATACCCCATTCATTCACAAAAAAGTTACACCATTCATGCTAACATAAAACACACAACTGTCACATTAGTGTATAGCTTACTCCATGACAAGCAATCCTAAGCATACATTGAGTTTTTATCAGTAATAAAAACCAAAACTGTGAATACGAGTCATTGGATAATTATAATTGACTTCGAATTGCAAATGATTAATGCTATTACTAAACCTTTCCCTGAAACCCAAATTCAACAATTGTTTTTCACTTTTCCCAGGCATATTGGCGACAAATTTAAAAGCATCCTTAGCTGAGGATTACATGTCAAGCAATAAACAATATACATTAAGGGAAAATATGTCTCAGTCATATATCCAAGTAACACATCAAAGAAGAACAACTTGTTTATGTAAAAAAATTAATTTCTTTACTTTATATTGTATATATGCAAATCAATGAAATGGCTGTCTGTGACATAAAACACATACGGCGAAGAAACAAATGACTGTGGTGTACAATTAGTGACTGGTAGTGATATGTGACAAAGTGCTGTACAAAGGTAACATAAATAACATATATATAACACAAAAAGATATTTAGCTTTCAGGTCCTACTAAGTTGACACGGATGGATGAGGACGTCCCTACCTAAGTTCTTTCAATTATTAGATCACATTGGCGGCTTCTCATTTATTACTTCCACCGACTGGTGAAGACAGATTTTCATATGTTTAAACAGACTACAATCCACGGATGTGAATCAGAGGTGTCGGCTGATACCTCCCCGAATATCGCTGCAAGTTGGATGGCCATGTATTAGGACCCCAAGTTATTGGCTGTCACTTTCCCCCCTGTCCTAATGAAGACCCACCTCTGATGCATAATAAACTGCACTATTGTTAAGGGTCGAAACGTTGACGTTATTGTCTCAATTAGTCCACGCAATTTCCCTGACTTGAACAGAAAATCATAACTACTGTTGGGATTTATGCATTGATTTCTGGACTTGAAAGCTAAATACCTTTTGTGTTAAATATATGTTATTTATGACACCTTTGTACAGCACTTTGTCAACTATCACTACCAGTCACTAATTGTACACCACAGTCATTTGTTTCTTCACCGTATGTGTTTTATGTCACAGACAGCCATTTCATTGATTTGCATATATACAAATATAAAGTAAAGAAATTAATTTTTTACATAAACAAGTTGTTCTTTTTGGTGTGTTACTTGGATATATGACTGAGACATATTTTCCTTTAATGTATCCAATACCTTGTGCAAATCAATTGATCTAACCGACAGAACCACTGTTTTCTTTAGTGCATTTACCCAAGTTCTGAGGAATACTGGGTTATCCCATTACCATTAATGGCCACAGTCTCTGTTCAGCACCTTCCCTCGATAAGTACCCGGTGGAGTTACAATAGTAATTTTTCCCCCCAATCACTGTCCAGCACTTTCCCTGAGGCAAGTAGACAGTGGAGGTAGAATATACATTGTTTTGCCCCTCAGTGACTGTATAGCACCTTCCCTGAGGTAAGTACTTGTAGCAGTTACAATTGTAATTTTGCCCCCAGTCACTGTCCAGCACTTCCCATGAGGTAAGTATTTGGCAAAATTAGAATAGTAATTTTTCCCCCAGTAACTGTCCAGCACCTTCCCTGAGGTAAGTACCCAGCAGAGTTAGAATACTAGTTTTCCCCAAGTCACTGTCCTGCATCTTCCCTGAGGTAAGTACCCAGCGGAGTTAGAAAAGTAATTTTGCCCCTATTCACTGTCCAGAATTTTCTCTGAAGTATGCACCCGGCGGAGTTAGGATAGAAATTTTGCCCCCCAGTCAATGTCCAGCACCTCCCCTGAGGTAATTACCCAGCAGAGTTATAATAATAATTTTGGCCCTAGTCACTGTATAGCACCTTCCCTGAGGTTAGTACCAGGCAGAATTAAAATAGTAATTTTGCCCATCAGTCACTGTCCACCCCTTTCCCTGACCTGAGGTAATTACCCGGAGAGGGGGGGGGACGTTAAAATAGTAATTTTACCCATCAGTCACTGTCCAGCACTTTCCCTTGAGTTAAGTACCCAGTGGAGTTAGAATAGTAATCTTGCCCCCCAGTTACAGTACGTCACCTTTCCTGAGGTAAGCACCCGGTGGTAGTAATTTTGCACCCCACTCACTGTCCAAGGCCAAATTTGAGTGGGTGATACTTTTTTTTATAAATACCATTTTTATACTTTTCCTTAAAATAAGTTACTTTTTTGTAACTTCCGGTGATGTAAAATTAGCAATTGAACTTCAAAAGTTGGCTGTAGAAAATATTCACAAAGTCTGTAAAATATTGAAAAGTTCTGAATAAATGTTTGTTTTGCGAAATACCGTTAGTATTGTTAAAGAACATTAATAGTCAAGTTTATATTTACTTCTCTAGTTAGATGAGAGTGTTTGGAACTGACTTTGGCTCTCTCTCTCCTGCTCTCAATGATGTGTGTGGTCACAACAGAAGGTAGTCTATACCACTGACCACAAAATGCTGGACAGCTATTTTTTTAATGTATTTTGGGGTATTCGATAATTTACAGTAAAATATGTTTTGAAATTTATTTTTTAATTTGGTTTATATTCTGACTGAGTGTATAATTTATTTGTTTTAGTAAAAACACTTGTTTAATTGTCTTCAAATTTTACAACAGCAATCTTGGTTGGGGACAAGCGACATATATAAGGTTGAAATGAAGGACGGACTACTGTGCACATGTCAAAAAGGTAAAAGTGTTTATTAAAATATTTTGCTCTATGTTTACATGTTTTTTTAAATATATTTATCTATTTTATTAAAAGTTACAATGCTGCCCTGCTTTTTGTTGTGTTGCATCGTTTTGCAGTAATATTTGTTTTACTACTAAACTAATGTTATAAAAAAAAATCCGTTTTAAATGTTAGCATTGTAATGGTATACATAGTAATGTACTTATAAAGTACCTCTATGTATGTTCATAGTAATGACATGCGTGGTAAAGATGTGTGTGGTAGTGGTAGATGTGTTATAAAAACCTCATAGTTAAGGAATGCGTGGTAATGGCATGCGATGTTCCATCATACATCCATTTTTGCTGTCTCCTTAGGGGAGGGCCTGTGATGGCCCACCACCAGCCGCGGCCGGTAGTGGGTGTACCTGCTGGGTGGTGACGTGGGTAGGGGGAGGGGTGGGGTGGATGGTAGTAATGTATGGATTACGGACCTTAGCAGGTAAGTAAACATATAAATAAATAAAACGAATTTCGTTGCGTGCACTGCATCACCAAATGCGATGCAGTACGACAAACGAAATTCGTTTTATTTATTTATATGTTTACTTACCTGTTAAGGTCTGAAATCCATATATTACTACCCCTCACCCCTCACCCTGCCCCTCCCCCTCCCCACATCACCACCCGGCAGGTACACCCACTACCGGCCGTGGCTGTCCACCACACTTTAACTTATCAGGGGAGGATTTCCAGGGTGCTATTAGCTCCCCACCCCTCCCATCTCCCCCCCTCCCCCCCCCCCAGTCAGGTGTCTAGGGCCTGACAAGTTGTCAATCTTCCGCCTCACACGGCATACCTGCACACCCCTCTCATCTCCCCTGTACAATGCAGGACTGCCAATCTCAGTGAGGTGTCAGTCCCGAAATGCTGGGGAAAAAACTGTGGCGCCCGGAGTGCAATCACAGGCATCCAGGGAAGCCACCCTACTTTCCCGAAGTGACTGCCTGTTGGGTCTAACAGGGTTTGTCAGACCCATCTGTACCAGCGGAGGCCTTCATTCCTCAGCAAAGCCTTTCTTCTCTCAGGACCGCAGCACTAGGCCACTCAGGCTCCTGTGGTTCTTCTGCTCTTCAGTGGGCCTATTTCCTGTACCAGGACCCTGCCATCTACAATCTGATCTTCAGCTTTGCTCTGCTCACGGTGCAGAGACAGGACAGCAATGTACAAAAATGCAGCAGAATTAGTTACATGAGGAAGCTCACTCACCAGGTGTCTCTACCATCTTCGGTGGCTTGGACACATCCCCGTTTTTTTGTCATTTCCTTGGTGATTTAGTGGCAGACACTCACTACCAGAAAGCAGGAGTTCCCGAACATTTATTCATGAAAAACATTTTGTAACATACACGTTTTTATGTTAAAGTCATCGTAGGGGTTTACTCTATTGTAGCGACAGGTTCAGTTTTTCCAAATTCAGAGGGTTACATACTAGCTAATTTTGCCATTGTTCTATATTAACAAAGTTCTCAATAGACTTCAGAAGGTTTTCAAAGTCATTCAACTTGCTTAAGAACTTAGAACAGTGGTCTTCAAACATGCAACGCTAAGCCCCCGTCTGAGACCCCCAGTGTTAAAAACAAAAATTGGACCCACTAGAAGGACAAATATTTTGCCAGAATTATTTGATAAACCTGGCAGCTCTAAACATATTTAAAAATTTGAACATTGCAATTTTTTTATTTATATGAAAAAGTAAATGTGGATTCTCTGGTGTCTAACTACAGAGCCCAATACTAAGAAAGGTGTAGCTAATGTCTACACATATTGTGCACACACCTCAAACTGAACTGTCTCTTTCCAATTTTTGCCAGTGTTAAATTTATACAGATGAACTAACCCCCAGATGCATCAAGGCCAGATTCTGCGAATTCTAAATTGCGAAAAATACCGAATTGCAATTTAGAATTCGCAGAATGGGATGCATCAAGAAAAGCGATTAAAAAAAGCGAATCGCAGTCGGCCGCAATTGGCAATTGCGATTTTCGCTAAATCATACCAAACTCGCAGAACTGCACGTTTCCCATGTTGAAATTGCGATTTCGCAATTACCGAAATCGCAAATTGCGATCTCGCTAATTGCGAGATCTCAAAAACGGGAAGTCGCATTTCGAGCACAATGATGACATCACAACCAGGAAGTAAGCAGTTCCCTCACTCATTCCGAACACAGAGCCTGAGAGTGGAAGAAGCACAGCACAGAGCTCCACCAGACACATCCTGCAGCACCACAACAGGACACACTCACCAAACCAGAATGCCCCAGGAAGCAGCAGGAAGCAGTGCACCTGGCAGAAAAAGCAAAATAAAATTTTCTGAGCAGGAGTTGGAATTCCTCATTGAGGGTGTAAGCAGGGACCATGACAGGCTGCTTGGCAAGGAATCACGGAAGGTGCCTGAAGCCGACAAGAGGCACATTTGGCAGCGCATCCGGTCTAGGGTGAACTCTGTTGGAGTGACCCAGTTCTCCATTGATGAGCTGAAGAAGATGTGGTACGACCTCATAGGTCGTGCCAAAGAGAGTATTGCTGAGAGGCTGGGGGAGCAACATGCCACGGGAGGAGGAGACCCCATAGTTGCGCCCAACACTCTACTTGAAGACCTGGTGGAGGACACACTCAACCCTGCAGCCTGCGTGGGGTCACCCGGCTGGACACCTCCCGACCCACCCAACAATCCCAAGGTAAGTGCCATGCAACTGCGACCCCATCCCCTAACAATGCCCATATCTCCAGAGCTAGCCATTTGATAACCCCAGTAATGCAGGCCATGCACATCTGAAATGCCATATTGCATTGTGGGAGGGTAGTGTGACAATAGGTCCCGGATAGTCACACACAGCCAGACCTGTCAAGTGAAACATATCCCTAAAGCCAGTCAGGGAAGGGAATGCAAGCCTGCATGCATGTTGCAATATCCCATGTGCAAGATACATATCATTAATCATGCACCCATTTACATCACAGGTGCTGCAGAACAACTCAGCACACAGACAGCGAGGCACTCCAGATTGAGGAGCACCCGAGGTAGAGGGCCATCCTGCCCCACGACCTGGACCATCACAACCACCAGTACCACCACCTCCCCATGCGGACAGGGCCACCCCTGCAGCCACAGGAGGACAGCAACCACCCCATGTGACACCCATGGCAGTGGTACAGGCCACATCACCACCCAGGAGGCAAACACGACGCACAGCCACTGTGCGTTCGCAGTCCAGCGGACTGATGAGGCATCAGCGCAATGTGTCAACACGCGTTGGCAGGGGGGAACATGTCCAAGATCCTGGGCTGGGCATAGAACGCCGGATGCTAGCTGTCCACCAAAAGCAGGCACGGCACATGGCAGCCATGCAGCTGCAGCTTTATAAGACAGCACGCAACGTGAGCCAGCTCACGGTGCTGACGGCTGCTGTCAGGGAGAACAGCCAAATCATGGTGTCACAGCAGGACATCACCCGCCGCCGCCACCACCAGCTGCTGACCCGGCTGTCAGCATACACCAGATCAAACCATCTGATTTGTAATGCGACCTCCCAACTTTCGCGCCGGTCCCTGGCGATGCAAATTTAGATGGTGCAATGCTGCCAGGACGTCACCAGGGCGTTGGAACAGGTCACAACAGCTGTCCAGAATCAGCAGGCGTGTGGCCATGGCCATGCAAGCGGGGGTATGATGCCAGTGAGGGCACATCAAGTCTCAGCAGCCTGTCCGTGCAGGTGGAAAACGTACGCCGCCACAGCACCAGGCCCAGTGCAGCATCACAGGCCAATACTGGCGAGGAGGATGTGGAGAGGCGACTGGGTGCGTCCGGCCGGAGGCGCCAGTGATTCTATGTGCTCTAGCAGCAGTGCCATGCTGATGAGACAAGCACGCCTGCTTCACTTTCATGGGGCTGTATGAGGAAATACAGTTGTCATGTATATTGAAAAAAGAATTTAAAGAAATATTATTGGGCAAAAGATAATAAGAATTTATTTCAAGCGTAAATCCGACTCATGTCATTATTTCATTTGGCATGCATGAGTACAGTGTTGTGTGAGGGGTATGGGTGCACTAGAAATAGTTCATTGTGATTTGGTTGCGGCGCCTGTGTCCTTTAGCAGGATTCTCCC